>NC_138204.1:68126352-68726352 GCF_964194415.1 Vipera berus
AATATTTGAATTTAGCTTTTCTGAGAGTTAGTGAGCTACAGTGTGTTTTTAGCTACCTAAAACCCCTAATCCACAGAGCAAAAACACACTTCCTGCTATGGAAGTGAAGGATTTGATCAGTATGGGTGGGTTTTCTCTAAACTTGGATCTGCAAGCTATTATCCCTCAGTATGGTGATGAGGATGTCCAGGAATGTGAGTTTATCATTTGTCTCTGTTCCTATAGTGAATTTGATTCCTGGGGCATGTATAATTCAGGGTCTAAAGTTGTTAACAATTTGGCTTTTCTTCAAGACGACAAAAGTGGCCTCGACATAATTAATTGATACTTCTACGTGATGCATAATAGCTTCTGCTATCTATCCTGATAAACCAATTCTTGAAAAGATCTGATTCACATAACAATGGAATTGATTTTTCGTTTCTCAAATGAAGAACTCTTTGTGTCTGTTTCATTCTGTCACTTTTTGCCCACTTCTGCAAACTATTAAGATTTGCTTTGATTTTTTTTCTGCCTTCTGAGGTACTGGCTATCCCCATCAACTTTTCATTACCTGCAAATTTGATAAGCATTCCTTCAACCTCTTCATCCAAATCATTAATAAAAAATATTTAAGAATTGGGACTAAGGGCTGGAATATGCAGCACCCCACTTTATATGTCTCTCCAATCTGATGCAGAAGATTGGTAAATATGCTAAGTATGATTGTTCAGCCCTGCAGCACAGGCTTTTCTGCAAGCAATTATTAAGCAAACATAGTTTAACGTGTTGCATCAATCAGGTCTCTCTGATTCTTCTGTCTGTTCCCTTTTTAGCAGCATCCTTTCAGAGCTGGATCAGATGGAGAAAACCACAGAGAAGGAGTTGTGTGAATTGGCTGCAGTTATTATCCTGTGCAGGATTAATTTCTCCCTGAGTATAAGCAGGTCCAAAATGTTCTTGTGGGACCAACCATTCTTAAAACCACTATATCAAATGGGCAAGTCTCAGCTGCAAAAACGATGCTCCCGAGACCCCTTTTTCAACCTCTTGGCTTTCGTATATTTTTTCCGTTACAATGCAAAAAAGAGCAGGGCGTGATTTGTTCATCTGCAATAGCCAAAATATACATCCCTTCAGCTAATTCAGTTAATAATACATGGACTTTGGGTCCCCTTCAGCAACCCTTCCCCTCCCTTTTGTATGAATTAAGCAGAAGGCAGCCCAATATTTTTCACTCTGCAAGACTGTGTGTGTGTGCGCGCGCGCGTGCGTGCGGCTAGAGGGTTATTTTTAAAAGTACACTTTAAGTAGCAAAGTTGAGTAGAATGGAACGAAAGATAAGAAAGATTTGTGTGCATCCATTTATTTCTTTTAAAAGTCTGTCCATATGCACACTTTTGGTATAGCTTTACATTCACTTTTGGAATCAGTTTGCCTTTTCCATTTTGTTGCTCCATTATCCCTGATTATCTTTGAATATATGTTTCTGCTTTTGCTGATGAAGCTGTGATTCTAATACATTTGTTTAGAGTTATTTTCGCATGTTTTGTTAGGACATCTCTACAATAATACCACCTTTGAAAGTATGCTAACATGGTTCACCTCTAGGTGGCGCACTAATTGTGCCTTCCTCCTTCCAGTGAATAGCTACTTAAAGCATGCCTTTGATTATCCTGCATGCTAAACTCCAGAAATATTTAACTGTTTCCCTTAGCTTACACTATTGATTTTTGTTGTTCCTGTTGTTTAAAGATATAGATACCTCCCAGTCCTTAGGGCCTGGGGCTTTCTCTTGATGAAGAAGAATGTTTTCCCTTCAAAAGACATTTATTTGTAAAGTGGAGGGAGACAATGACTGCTAAAAGCAACATTAATATGCAAGCTAGCTTGCTTTTACAAAACCATTCACTATCCCAGACAGATTTCCTGCTTGGACCTAGAAAGAGGGAAGGAGAGGAGAGATTAGAGGTTGCCCAAAATCAGATCAACAAGAACGTCTGTGTCAGAAATCATTTTATATCAAACAGTAAAGAAAAGAAAAATAATTAATCATGCTCAGTGATGTGTAAATGTCCCAGGCTGTATTTATTTCCCTGGATGGCTGTATTTCTGAGGTAGCAATATAGGATGTTGACCATGAATCTATCACGGTTTGTAATGCCTTCACCAAAACCCATATACGATTACACAGTTTACCAGTACAACTCCAAGGGTGGTATAACTTTCACTATGGCTAGCTTCATTTCATTTTTGCTACCTCTATGTTTTAATTGTTGAATTCTGCAAATACATTAGTCAGGGATTTACTATTCTTAGTATTTCATAAACTATATACAGATACGTCTTATCCTCAGCAAAATCAGGAAAATTCATGGACATTCTCAGCAAAGTTTTGGAAAAGTGAAACTTTTGTAGTAGTAATCAGACATGGCTGATAATCTATAAATCAAGTACTGTAACTCTGTGTGAACCTGTGAATCATATAAAAAGCTCCTCTTTGAGGAAGTCGGTTAGTTTAGATATGAAAAGGAAGGGAGGGAAAAAAGAAGAGAGAGAGAGAGAGAGAGAGAGAGAGAGAGAGAGAAGAAAGAAAGAAAGAAAGAAAGAAAGAAAGAAAGAAAGAAAGAAAGAAAGAAAGAGAAAGAAAGATATAAATATGAGGAATTTAGTTCTGAAAACGTAGACGCTTCCCTGCACAAGATGGAAATCAAACTGCTTTTCCTATTTTAAACTATGGGTGTACAGCTATATATGTTCTGGGTATTTCTCTGGGCCCGGATGACATTTATCTCCAAATTAATTATATAATCCTACCTAATAATGTAGATATTTTTAAATAATAGCAAATATATTAACAATACATATGTATACCAGATACGTTAAATCAATCAACATAATTTATAAGTTACAAATTGTGATTAAAATTTATTTGTGTACACTATAGTAATAGCTTTAAATTGCAGCTGATTTTTTTCCTCAGTGATGTTCTTTAAAGGTTAACAATGTCAATATCAATTTACCTCCTCCATGTTATAGTAATGTTATAAAGCAAGACTTAGCACTCTTTCATACTTTCTGAAACTGTGATTTTATATATATATATATATATATATATATATATATATATATATATATATAGTTAACTTGAAAATATTTTTGATATAATCATATGTAGTAATAAACTGAGGTTGAAAACACCTATTCAGTATTTAATGGGAGTAATTTAATAATCTTTTCTCCTATGAATTAAGTGAATAGCTAACAATCATTTTTCACTAGATCCTTTAAGCTAGTTGATGGCTTATTAATTATTTTGGTTTAATAATGTTAATTGATTGTAGATTCTGGTCTTGATATTTATTTTAACCCAACTTTTAAACACAAGATTTTTTTTAAATAAATCAATGAATAAAGATTGAATTTATTTCAGACCACTATGTTTGCTTTGTTATAGCATATTGCACTGATCTAATTATACTAACTGCACTTTCTGTTCCATATTTTATATAAAATAAGAGGGAAAGCATTATATAGAAACAAAAAATATGGTCTGAACATTAATGTCCAAAATTTGTAAAATGGTCATATAGACAGACAATCAGATCAACTTATGTCTCTGTGTAGTTTGCTTCTGGACATCAGAAACCCTGAAGAATGTAGCTTAAACAAATAACCGAATATATTTTGAGACTCTACAATGATCTTTTAGCAGTATAAAAGACATTGAATGTTGTGATAGATACACACACATACACACGTTCCATACCCAGAGTAAATATATGCTGGGATACATATAAATTCGCAGTAATGAGTAAATACCAATATCCTGTGCTATTTAAGTATACACCAATTTTTATAGATAGCTTAATTATCAGGAAATAACTCAGCTTCAATAGAAAAACATATAAGAAATTCAGTTGGCTAAAATCCATATCCTAATTAGGATTAAATTGTTGGGGGGAACATGCCGACTCTGTAAACCTCTTAAGAGAGGGCTGCAAAGCACTATGAAGCAGTATATAAATCTAAGTGCTATTGCTATTAATTGTGGGTACTTTTATTTTTATTTTTTAGCCATCAAGAACTTACAAAGTTATAGGAGCCAAAGAATATTTGAGATCTTCCTATCTTTTGAAACAAAGGGAGAATGAATTAGCCCTGACAGCTTTAAGATAGATTATTTTTTACAAAAATGGATTTTCACAATGCTTTAACAAACAATGTTATTGTAAACAAAAATAATCATGATTAAAAGTTGCATGTGGAATTATATGAAAATTTGTTTTAGGGGCATGCTTTATTTTTTGTGTTCAGAATAGGCATTTTAAGTTTAAGGATTGGTGGTGGGGATTTTTTTAAAGTGAAAGTTGCCATTGGCCATTTAAATAAACCAAAGTTAGTCCTAAAAACAGTAAAAAAAAACATAGTCCAGCATATATGCTTATTTTATATATAAATTTGCATCTCATGTACCAGAAAAACATGTAAAAGATCAATTTAAGTTATAACATGGAATGAACCATTAAAATGTACATGTAGTTTGCACTGATTATTTAGAAGAAATTGGAACAAACCGACAGTTCTTTGCAATATAAATAAGAAAATAAAATTGGGACTGAATGTTATATCTACCCAAGTGAGTGTTCCTTATGTACAGATATGCTTGCAAGAGACCAATTGCAGTGCAAAAGAGAAAAATACCTATTTATATGAGAAAGAAATTAAAAGATCTTTACATTTTAGATTTGGGGGAATTTGTGTTACTTTGAAACTGCAACATTGTGCCTGCTTATTCAGAAATGAACCCTATTTCATCTAGTGAGGCCATTCAGATTTGCCATCTAAAAATAGTTTTCAAACCACTATTACATAAAATAGTTAATATCAGTCAAGGCAACAACTGATAGGATTAAATCCTGGATCAATATGAATATGAATATAGTTTATTTGTTCCTCTTGCCTCTGTATCTGGTTTTTTTTAAAAAAAAATCTATCCAGACATTTTTAATTGCATTTACTGTTCTGAAATCTTGACTTGTGCACTGAATTTGGCAAGAATAACTGAAGCCAGCGAAGAGACTGAAATTAAATTTTGCATATGTTCTACCTTTAGGCTTCATTACAATGCTCAATGCATAGGTAATGTGGAAAAATCAGCTGGAGCTTCCTGGCTGTCTGTAAGTTAGAGCAGGGTTCTTTTCTTCTGTGTTTTGAAAATGATTTCCATCTGCTTTGGACCCTCTGAATCTTATGAGAGTTTGTAAAAGTGGAATTCTTGATGTAGGCCCAGATTTTCAGCTTATGTATTGCTCAAGGAAGAGTTCCAACTTGATGCCACACTTTTGAATGTGATTCCAAAATGGTCCTTAAAGTAAAAATAAAATCTTTGGTTGATTGGCTTGAACCTCCATAAATACATGTCATATATAGTTTGGGGGCTTAGCTTCAGAGCCAAATAGAAAATGGAGATACCTTGCTTCAAATCCTGCCATATGCAAACTCCCTGGTTGATATTAACACATCATTCTGTCACTCATAGTCCTCTGAGTAGCATTATATTGATGTAACTGAAATTTGCCATTCAGACATCAATGTCTATCTATATCCATGTATCTTTACGTTGCAGTTAAGACCCCTCTATGTCTCTGAATGAGACATTCAGTAGGGAATAAGAAACTATATTTCAAAGCCATTTTCTTTCCATTAATAGAATTCATAGACTTGAGACTTTCTAGCTTTTGAAACAAAGGGAAAGTAAATTGGCCTTGACAACTTTAAGATAGATTACTTTTTACAAAGATGAGTAAGAACTACAAGAGATAATGGCAATATACGAAGTTGGGAACCATTACATTGGAGGTAGAGATGGAATTGTGAAAAAAAGAATGGGTGCTCTCTTATGCAAATGCCCATCCTAGAATTTTTTAAGATTAAAGGTAGTCATAGCTTACTTGGATCAACATACTGTAACTTCCTTCCATTCTGTTCATTCTTTACCTTACCTTACCTTTATTGAAGCAGCCAATAAATACGTGCCTTATAACTGTTAAAGTCAACTCTTGTGTAATCTGAAGTCAGGGGTTTTTTAATTATTTTTGAACCTCCAAAGCCACTAGGAACATACTGTTGATGCAGCCACATCCCTGGGTTGGGCAGGGCTACAATTTTTGATGGATTGCAGAGGGGTGTGTGGGAATCTCATGAATTTACACAAAGTAGATGCTTGGAGGATGACATTGGGCAAATTTTTCTGTCTCCACCTCAGGAAAATGGTCACGGCGAACCATTTCTGAAAATTCTATCAAGAAAATTACACAAACCTATCTGCCAACCACCACAAGACTAGACAAAGGCACTATCTAACATACAGAAGCAATATCAACTTATAGATCCTAGTTGCCTGTTACACTGATTTTTTTTCCTACGCATGTCATATCATCTTCAACATTTTGAGATTTATCAATCATTCTTGTAAACTTCTGATTTAACGGTATTCCATTGGAACTTATTTAAGATAAGATTCCAGTCAAGTGCAGCCTTCATATATGACTGAAAGTGATCATGGATCAGTTTGATCCATGTAGTTTATCACAATAATACTGTCTCTATGATTTTTAGAAATGCAAAAAAAAAAAATCTGGTAGCATATCCATCACTCACCAAAGTGACTTCTTGCTGGAAATGTTATCATGTTCCCAATCTTGTTATGTATGTTATCAACTGTTTCCAATCTTGTTCTCAAAAATGAGAGGCAAAAATGGCATGTAGACCTTTTGCAAATAGCAATTATTTTTTAAAATATTTCTAAAGATCCAGGTTAGCAGATTTCAGAACTTCTTTTAAAAATGTATATTACTAAAGTGCAAGTAGAAAGCAGTTAAATTAAATGCATACCTGTTTCTACTTAATGCAGAACAGCAGTTGTTACCTGCAAATACCACATGTGGATCACTCATTGACCTTAAGAACTAGCATAACACTTAAATATAACTTAGTGGAAAATATACGTGTACAAAGATAATATCCTCAGGACTGTTTTCTGAAAATCGGCAGATACTCGTATACTTCCCAGGATTATAAAGAAAATGCATAATATGATATAGGCAGTGTTTCTTGATCTCAGCCCCTCTCAGATGTATCACTGAGAAATTCTGGGAGTTGAAGTCCACACAAGTTAACATTGCCAACTTGAGAATCATTGGTACAGGAAGAAAGAATTTTAAAACTATGTGGTGGCTTAGGGCTATTACTAGTATCCTCTCAGATTAGAGTTCCTATGCATGTTACTCAGAACCCTACTGAACTATTGAACTAAGTTTTGGCTTACTCCTACAAATATGTACATATATGTAAGATTGCAGCTATATTACACAATAAATAACCATTCAAATACCCTTCGGAGGTGCTCCTCAGAAGGGTATTTGGATGGTTATTTATTTTGTAATGTAGCTGCAATCCTCTGTGTGTGTGTGTGTGTGCGCGCGCGCCCACCCTTCCAGCCATAGGAGGTTCAGTAATAAGGAAAGAACATCTTTGACATTGGCCAGGATACCAGCTCCAGCTTCAAGAATGGAGGAAATGCCTATTTTGGCTTTGAGCCTCCCATCTCAAATTATCCTCTTGGTGGGGATATTTTGCAGTGAAATTCTAATTGCATTTGGCTGTGCATGATTTAGCTGCTTTGTGCTATCACAAACCCTGCCTTGCCAATCATTCATAGAATGATAACAGCATTTTTTTTAAAAAAGACCTTTCCTATCAGGAGAGGGAGTATGAACTAGTAGTCATAATAATAGTTTTATTTCATATGTGCTAAATCTAAGGCAATAATTTACAATAGAGTAAAAAGAACATAAAGTATAACAAGGTGGGCATTAGATGGGACACTATTCTGAAATGAAAAAGGTAGAATATATTCCTATCCCTCTGTTGCACATTTTGGGTATATCAGTGCTTGAAGAGGTGCTTGTTTATCTGTATCTCAACCTTGCATCCAAGAAGGTAGGAAAGATTACACAGAGTTATTCAATTCGATCCTTGCTCTGAGCTAGGCTGGATAAAGAGGCAGTGATGTGGCCAAGGTCATCTAAGGTGTTATTGTGACTAAAATGTAATTTAAACTTTGCTTCCACTGGTCTAAGTTCATTGCTAATCAACTCTCCTGACCAGGTGTTCATGGGGACATAACATATTGAATAACACTGTGGTGGGAATAGACTTCCTCTGAACAATATCAGCATTGGGTCCTCTCAATGCTCTTTGTACCACAATCTCTCCTCCTCCTCTCCCTAGAGCTAGTTTTAATACTCCTAGTGATGGCCTAGGCCAGTCCCTGCAGTTTTCTTGGCAAGTTTTACAGAAGTGGTTTACCATTGCTTCCATCCTAGGGCTGAGTCAGAGTGATTGGCATAAGGTCTCCCAACTAACCTTGTATTTAAGATGGGAACTCACAGTCTCCCAACATCAGTCTCTCACCTGATGCCTTATCCACTATACCAGACTTGCTTTGCTCTTACATCTACTTCAAACCAAAAATGTCATCAAACCATATTACAGGGTGTTTTTTTATTAATTAATCACTTGGCTAGTTCTTCAGGGTCAATATCAATTCTTTCTGGACAAGCAATTTTCCAAATGCAGAGTTCAAGGCACCCTGTCCATTTCTTTTTACAAGCCCATTTTAATGTTTTGCTCCTGTCTGCTAGGTTGAACCATTATAATTGATGTACACCACCAGCAAACCTAAGATTCAGAGATCTCAAAGAGTGCAAAATTTTAATGGCATTAATGGAAATGGGAAATGGCTCCCAGACATGGGTGCATAGTTTTGGTTTAATTAAATAAATAATGCATTAAACAATATCTCAACAAACTGCAGAGTATCATTTAAATAACAGAATGTGGTATAGTAATATGGCAATACAAACAAATGCATAATCTCAAACTGAAACACATCAGGCTAGTTTACAATTATAACAGTTGATCTGTGAATGAGATGGGTGGTTTCTAAATTTAATATATAAATAAATAAAATATGAGGACAGAAACTAAAAACAGATCAGATAAGAGAGTCAAAAATCAGATGCATATGTTGAGATATTTTAAATGCTTAAGAGAATCAGGACAGTAGTAGCCTGATAAACACTGTACATTCTGCTGAACTAGGGAACCACCACTAAAGAAGGCCATCTCTTTTATCATTTGGGGGAGGTTGTGTGTCACAGAGTGAGAAAATCATGGAAACCAGGCATATGTTTGAAACTATAGTGGAAACCATTTCAAATCCACATTTTAGTTTTAATTCAGAGAAAGTATGTTAAACTCAACACTGATCATCTTTAAAATGGCTATCTGTTGTTGTCATGGGACACTTCGTTGATGCACTGGGCATTTGTGAGTGCAAGTTATCATTCAACCCCATCTGAACCCTGTGTAAAACCTTGGATGATCTTGAAAAAATTAAGCTGGGTTAGATGGGAACCCAATTCTTCCTTGGATGGGAGACTACAGTACTGGGAAACTTTTGAGATATAGACCCAATAGCACATATACCAGAAGAAGGTAATAGGAAACAAATATTCTCCATTGTTTCCAAGAAAAGAATCTAAAAGTGCCCATGTAATCCCTAGAAGTGGTGCCCAATTTGAAGGCTGCTCTGCTTTCAACCACAGCCATTCCCAGGAGCAAGTCATTCCCTTTCACGTGTTTGGTTTTTTTGACTGAATTCAACCAATGCTTGAAAATACTTAATTTGAACAAGGTGGAACACATTTCCCAGCAAGAACGGCGATAATGCCTGGAAAATATTATTCTGAACCCATCTATGGGGACTTCATACAGCCGGGGGGTGGGAGGGGGGATTTCTACCAGGAAAAAGGAAAACGCGCGTGTTCTTTGCCTCGTCCCGGGACTGTTTGTCTCTCGGCGCTCGTTTCGTGGAAACAACCCGCCCCCGGCCGAGTCTCCTGAGTCTCCTCTCCACAGTCACGCGTCCGTGGTTCCTGCAATTCTCCCGTCCTTGTGCCTTTGGATCCTAGTCCTGCTCCAGTTATTGGGGTCGTGGGAAAAGCAACCCCGAGGAAAGTCTAACGTTCTCACCTTCTTGGGCAGAAGTGGGAGTTCATCTCCCCGGGAGTCCCCACGCCAGCCCTCCGAGGCTGCTGGGCTTACCTTTCCCCAACCCGGCTCGGTCCGCAGCCGACCAGCCTTCCCCTCCGCTCCCCCGCCTGCGTGTGCGTGTGTATGTGCGAGATGAGTTGCGCCGGAGGGGTGCAACTACCCGGATTCTGACACAAGCGGCGTCCGCGTCAGTTTCAGCCTCCTACCTACGTGCCCGATTCTGTTGTCTGGAGCCCCCGTCTCCCCCCCCCCTCGGCCCGCCGCGCACCCCCGTTTCAGTCTGCGCTCCAAAGCGCTTTCCCACAGTAAGGAGCAGCGCTCTTCTCTTGGATGGGAAGCTGCGTAGGATTTGCCTCCTTTGCCCGAGAGAAATAATAACAACAGGGTTAAGGAAGGAGGTGCAGCTTTGCCCCCCCCCACCCCCACCACCTCCAGCGACTTAGATGTTCAGCTTTGGGGAAGTGACTCGCGGGACGCCGCTCAGGATCGCTGCGTAAAATTTGGGAGATCGTTGTCCATCTTGTTTGGCTGGGTTTCTTCTCCGTCGTTCAGACGAATATGAAACCAAAAAACCCCACTCACGCACACTCAAGCTCTGCTACACACGCGTGCGCGTGCACGCACACAGACACACACGCTGGACTGCGGCAAAAGGAGAGAGAGAGAGAGAGAGAAACCCAACAACGCGCCACTCAGCAGCCTCGCTACACTACAGTTGTGTGCCGCAACCGGAGCGGCTGAAATAGCCTCGACGTGGATTGTTTTTCTTTTCTCCTGCCTTTTTTTTTGTTGTGTGTGTGGCTTTTTTTTTTTTTGCCCGCCGCAGAACAAGCTCTGGAGCTCGGCGAGGATTTGGTTCTGTACCCGAAGCTGCGTTTCTGTGTCTCGGCAATTGGTGTCCGTCCGTGTCTTGTCTTGTGTGGCTTCTTGACTTTCCATCCGTGTTGTGTGTTGTTCCCTCTGCACCGCTGTCCCTTAAAAAAAAAAAGGGGGGGGGGAGATATTAAGAAGGCAAAATGGCCCATATTGTGTGTCCCTATTAGCAAATGCTTGTTGTCTGCGGGAGTGGTGGAAGGAAACTGTTGGGGGGTGGGGGGGAGAGAAGCATACTTTGGGGAAATGAATCTAGCTTGGAAGAGATATTTAGGAGCACGAGGAAAGATGAAATATTTTTCACGCCCAAACCAGTTAGAAGGAGATGCCCTTTGAGGTGCTTTCTTATTCTTGCTTTGGCTACTATTGTTAGCATTATTACTATTTATTGGGAGTGGCTAGTGATCGATTAAAACCGTCACGGTTGCAATGGGAGGGTCTGAGTCATAAATTTTATCACCACCACCACCACCACCACCACAAAATCGCTGTGACCTCTGTGCGACCCCCACCCCCGCCGCCCAGTCCGAGTCACATATCGCCATTGCGGTTGAACCTGGAGAAGGGCAAGGATGGCTGATACAGCTCAGCCCACCAGCTCCTCTCCTACCTCTCCGGTTTAAAAAAAAGAGGCCTCTTTTACCAGGATGCTCAAAAAAGGGGATCAATGCTCATTTTTATAAGCGTAGCAATTGCTTCCAGAGCCGCCGCCCACCCCCCAACCCCCCGCAGGAAAGATGTCAAAAAATATCACCATCCCTTTTATTTCGGAATAGTTATATTCATTTTATTCATCATTTCATATTTATTTACCACCTCTCTCTCCCGAACAGTTGTAGGTAGAATGAGATGTGTATTGGGGAAGGAAGCGATGGTTTAAAATAGCCTTCATTACAAAAGGGAAAGGAAAAAAAAATCTCTGATTAAGCCGATAGGTTGCAGAAAGGCACAGTCTAACGTGTAGTGGCAGGAATTGGCAAGTATTATTCTGAATTCTACTTTTCTGTCAATTTCCTATGCATCCTCTAGGGAAGGAGCAGCTACACATTCCCCTGCACTTACAGGTTAGAAAAGTTGTAGACTACTTGAGTTACCTCCCAAATCTAAATGATTTTTAAGTAATGGGGGCAAAAAGGGTGTTCAAATGACATTTCCTTCCACACCGACCCTGTACCCTGCAACAGTTGGAAAATGAAAAGTTGTACTTTCTTCATTGGTTGTTTGAATGCAGAATTTGTCCTTGAAGTAAAGAGCTGTGTGTGAAACTTGAAAAATGCCTTTTCAAAGGTTCATTAAAAAAAGAAAGAGCCAGTCAAAGCCAAAAGAGGTATTTTGTTTTTAAACTGCTTGGTTATTTAAACTACTAGTTAGGACAGAGCACTTTTGGGGTATAAGCCAATGTCAGTCTGCCAAATACAGTTAATATGCACAGAGGTAATTTGTGATTATTTAATTATCTATCTAACCCAGTCCTAAACCAGCTGCATCAGCAGTTAAACACTTAAAATGGGATGAAATAATAGCAGAATGACAGTGTGGGCTTCTGCCAGTGATTTACAGATGCAGTATAGTTAAAAATTGGGGTGTTTGGGGAATTTGTATTATCCTTTGCTCTTTTTAAAAATTAAGTAAGTTGAAGCCTTCAGTTCAAACAGGAGGAGGACCCTTAGTTAAGGGCAGAGTTGTTTTCAGAGGTTTGCTTTAGCTATAAAAAAATATTTACCCGTATTAAATATTCTAACAAGATGTTTCATGCCAAACTTTATACTGTGGTTGTCAGTTTGACAACTACTTCCATTTGCAAAAGAGGGATAGTAAACCCATTCCATGAGTAGCTGTTTTCCTTCTATTTTCCTTCCTTCATTTTTTCCATCCACAGTGAATATATATTAAGGAAAATGGGGTGAAAATATTTGCATAGTGTTTTTTTGAACACCAAGATCTTTCTGTCTAGAAGTACTTAGCATGCAATTATGTTATGCAACACAGTTGTTCTATTGTGGGCCAACCTGAGCAGCTATAACAATTGTTTAAAGACTGAAATTCAGAAAAAATGTTCAGCTTGAATTTAGGCCTGGTCCCCAGCCAAGTACATTCTGTGGAATTCTGTGAAAGTTGTCTATGGAGTGGATATACTCAGATATGTAGACTGATATTAAGAGTTCAGGAATTAACAGCTTGTACTGATTGACTTAAATAAAAAGTCTACTAATATTGATAGGCTTTCCTTCAGAATAACTCTTCTCAGGAACATAGTCCAAAATATAATTTACTTCACTATTCTGTAGAACACTGAATGAATATTTCTATAAAATACTAACTTTTGTCATATTTTGTAAAATACTAATAAATACTGTGTTTAAAATAAACATTATAAGTTCAGAATAAAATAAGTCAAACAATTAATACCACCTGTGTGAAAGTTGTAAAGGCTCTAACAAGACATATTCCTAGGCAAGTATGGAGTTAAAAGAATTAAAAATATTTTAAATATTTACAATTCTTTTGACATTGTTAGTTTAAAGTTTAAAACTTTTCCAGTTTTACAGTCCCCATTATTTGAAGAAAGTTTTTTTCCCTCTTCTCCATGTGTTAAAATCCCTAATGTATATGGATTATTTATAAATTCTAGTGTAGGAATCTGTGTTCCAACAATAAAAAATATGAACCCAAAACTAAATCTTTAGTATTTTGTACATAAATCCATATTTTAGGTAGTATATTGCTATTACTTACATTCAGCATTTAGTGTTGAAATTTATTTAGTGACAGGCATTAGATACATATGAAGCAGAAATAAAATGACTTAACCAATTCTTTTAATCCTTTAATAAAGTCAATGGAAAGTGAAAAAGTTGGCCCATGCCTTTAACATCATTGTTTTCCTTTGTTTTATTTTAATTTATTTGTACTGAATTCAGTGTAGGTGAAAAAATGTATGGACAAAAAGTAATCACCCAGTGGAAAAAGTATTCTTCGGACTTTGTCATACTAATCTCAGACACATATGAGGATGTCCCAGTGGAAAGGGCCTTGTTTCAGATAGATAGATAGATAGATAGATAGATAGATAGATAGATAGATAGATAGATAGATAGATAGATAGATAGAGTAACTAAGTTAAGTAAGTAAGTTAAGTAAGTAAGTCTGTAAGCCAGGGGTCCCCCACCCCTGGTCTGTGGACTGTCAAAGGGCCATGGCATGCCAGAAACCAGGTTGTGTAAACAAGTGAAACCCCATCTGCAGGATGCAGGCAGCATGCAAAACTATGTTCCCTCCGGCCCACGGAAAAACCTCTCTCCACGGAATTGGTCCCTCGTGCCCAAAAGGTTGGGGGGGGGGCTGCTGCTATAAGCAACAGCTGCAGAAAACATGGTATTGCTGCCTGGAAACATTTATAAAAGTGATGGAATACCTGGGTAATCATAGTTCCAAGAGACCCAAATTGCTGTTCATAATTGCTCTTACAGTTCAGATGATCTTGCTCGGTTCCGTTGATTAATCAGAAGCCATGTTTTATAAATCCTTTGTTTACTGAATTTTAACTTCAACAGAGTTGAGCAAGTGAACTCTCAAGTCTGGCTGATAATAATGATTTATTAGGTTTAGTTGTCACTTGACTCCCATCAAATCTGGGTGGTTAACAAATTATTAAGAACATTTAAAAAAAAGAAAGAAAACAACACAAAACAAAACAGATGGTCAAGGTAACAAACCCAAATGGGGGCAAAGAAAAATAAATGACCAGGTGACTTTTCTAACATGATAGTGAAACAACCACATCAGCTCTTCAATTAACTATTGAAATAGGGGATAAAAAAATAAGAAATATTAATACCCTATTGCAAATTTTGATAACTATTTTTTCTAGATGCACACATTTTTATTGTTTGTTGCCTTGTTTATTCAGATTTATATGGAGTACACATTGGAAGAGGTTTTACATTCTCCGACCTCCTATTTATAGTTATTTCTATCAACTAGACTCCAATCTTTCCTGAAAGAAAGTGCAATTAATATGGCTTATTTTTGAGCATATATGAACAGGATTATGTTGTTAAGTGTTATATGCTGTTTTTAATGGAATATTGGATAAACATACATTGATACCACTACATTTAGATAAGTTTTATCTTTAGTGTTATAATGTAGATAAATTCTATGTTTGTATAATCCATTGCTGAAGCTGAGAGATTTATAACTATGCTATCAGCATTGATCTCCTTTTAAGAGGGACAGTTCTGATTAAATACCCACAGTTTTAAGTGTTCAGTGAAAGGCTTCATTGATTATTTGTACCAATAATTGATAAATGTTCTTAGTATAAGCAATAATTAGCTTTTAGTGCTAATTATTTATAACTTGACACAATATAAAATTATTGATATGGAAGGCAAGACCTATCGGTAGTACTAAAATATGAAGACCCAAATTTCTAAGTGCAGATGAATAATAAATTGTAAATTATCATTAACTGCCTAGTAGACAATCACTTGAGGGTGATTTCTAAAGTCAGGGATCGTGTTAGCTGGTGAGCTGAATCAAGAGCATGAGTTATGCTCAGAATAGGCCCACTGAAATCTGTGAGATTTAATTTAGCAACAAAGCATTTATGTCTCCCTAGTTTTAATAACAAGGGACGCAGTGGCTCAGTGGGTTAGGACGCTGAGCTTGTCGATCGGAAGGTCGGCAGTTTGGCGGGTCGAATCCCGAGTGCCGCGTAACAGAGTGAGCGCCTGTTACTCGTCCCAGCTTCTGCCCACCTAGCAGTTCGAAAGCACGTAAAAATGCAAGTAGAAAAATAGGGACCACTCCGGTGGGAAGGTAACAGCGTTCCGTGCGCCTTTGGCGTCTAGTCATGCCGGCCACATGACCACGGAGACGTCCTTGGACAAACGCTGGCTCTTCGGCTATGAAACGGAGATGAGCACCGGCCCCTAGAGTCGGAAACGACTAGCACGCATGTGCGGGGGAACCTTTACCTTTACCTAGTTTTAATACATCTGCCTCCAAGCAAGCCTAAATCCAATCTACTAAAGAAAGACCACTTATATATTATGCATTGGTGGCAGAATTTTCTGGAGAGTGATTACATGTGTATTACGGTTTTGTATCTTTAATTACAGATACAGATTTCTTTGTTTCCTTTCTTTTGAAGCTAACTTCTAAGCCATAGCTGTCCAACCTTTTGGGTTGCCTGGGCCACACTGACTGAAGAGGAATTGCCTTGGGCCACATGCAGAAGATATAATATAGTTATTGTATATACAGTGCATTGTCAAAGTATTCAGATACTTTAAAATCTAAATGTCATTTCAAATCTAAAAGTTTTGGGGTCTGAAAAGATTAGGTTCAATTAGTACCCTTGCTTAATTAGAAGCCCTTTTACAGTAATAACAATCTGGGGGGAAAATTTCTGGATCAATTATTTGAAATTTAGTTCCACATTTCATTCTGAAAGAGAAGTGAGCCTTACTAAATTGCCTTCATGTAGTTCTCTCAAATGTTATATACAGTAAATAAGAAACTTCCTTTTTTACATATAAATCTTGTGGGGGCCACATAACTAGCTGTCCAGGGCCACATGTGTACACCTGTGGGCTGAGGGTTGGATGTGCCTGCTCTAAGTATTAATTTTAAATTCAAATTCAGTTTTCACTTTCAAATTAATTTGACCTTGGAGTCAAAATATATGCTAAACTACAGCAATGTTTTTTAAAAAAGATTCAGGTAAACATGATGTGCATTTAATAAGAATAAGAAAGAAGACAATAGTTAAGCTTACCTCATCCAATTGCTTTTGTCCCCTGCAGTTTTTTTAGACTATTGCTGATATCACTTTCAATTCTGTACTGGTGTGATTTTTACAATTGTAGAGACTTACAAGATTACAGCAATGGAGTTTCAGAGGAATGATTAAGTATTTTCTTTCTTCTGGAATCCTTTTCTCCCATGCAAATCATCCCTGACCAAGAATGCTTTGTCAGAGTAAAAGGAAAATTAGGTAACATGGAGTGTAACATGTAGCTTGCCCTTGAACATCCAAGGCAATAGTTCATCAATTGTAACTTAATTAATTAGGAATATCTTAGTATGTATACAATTGCTTCTTAAAAATGTACAATTGTCTTTTGCTATGGGTTAAGGATGATGAGGTTGCCATGAAAAATGGACAATTTAAAAAAATACTTTAGTAAATGTTATGAATGAAAATGTTACCATGCTATTATTACATGGATTTATTGGCGCCACAATTTTTCCTTATCCAATATGGCTAGGAATAAATGATATTGATAAAACTGCCCAGTTTGGCAAGGTTTAGTGTGAAATACTTAGACCCATCAGCCATTCCTTGACCCAGATAGGAAGGACTTAAAAACTATTGTTGGAAGATGTTCAAGCTAAAATTTTGGATTGTTTCCAGTAGGATGGAAGTTCAAAACTATGTGAATGTATTATAATATTTTTATTGTCATAAGAAGGTGATGTCTTATGGTTATAATCAAGGAAGTACTCTCTATCTTGCTTAAAGGACATGATTAGCACATCACTTAACAGTTTGTTGCTTCCAATAAGCATAAGGATTAGGAAGAGGTAGAGAAGGAGGAGGATGGGGCAAAATTTTAAAGTTTCTTTTTCCAAGGGTATTGTAGAATATTTAGGATTTTCCTTGTTTTATTAGATTACGTTAAACCTATTCTAGAGCTTATCTATCTTTTTATGTTTCCCAGTTCAAGATAGTAAGAAATATGCCACTAGTTTTTAGAAGTTATGGCCAAAAATGGCTTTGGGACATACAAAAAGGAGACTTGGAAACTGCATGTAGTCTGGTATTCAGATTGCCCATTTCTCCAAATCATGAATGAGAAGACGTCCCATCTAGTCTTGTGTTGGCATCTATAAATTTATCTCCTGATTTGCAAGTCCCACAAACATATTAACTGAAATAAATATATGATAAATATATGATTAACATACATAGTAAATCTTGAGCCAGAAATAATAAAGACTGGATCAGAATTCCCGGGATCAAACATCTACCCAACATCTACCCTGACCTGTGGAACCGTTTACCGGTTGAGCTCCAGATGGCTCCCGACCTTCGCTCCTTCCGACGTGATCTAAAAACCTATTTGTTTGAACAAGCCGGCCTGGTCTGATGGGTTTGGGTTTTAATTATTGTTTCTAAGTAATTTATTTATTGTATTTGGGCACTATGGTTTAATCTGTTTTTAATTTTTGTATTTTGGTATTTATTGCCCTGTTCACCGCCCTGAGTCCTTTGGGAGAAGGGCGGTATACAAATAAAATAAAATAAATAAATAAATAAATAAACATGATTATTGGTTACCAGGCTTGATAAATCATCATTGCTTAGTTACACATCATTACAGTGGGGGGAAAAACATATTCATCAACAGCAACAAGCTGCCTGAAACAGCCAGACCCCTGTAACTTCTGAGTTCTTGAACCGTAGTAAACACAATAATATGCAAAGCTTGAAAATCAGTCTATTATTCAAGTCAGAGACATGGTGATTATAAAATATCCATTTTGTTATTTTTAACACTGCACTGAAATATATTTTAAATGTATTTGGACATGCAGTCAGTATCAAAGGAAGAATATACACCAAGATTCCCAAGTCCATCAGGACTAAAAGAAACAAAAGTAGGAGAAAGAAAGGCAGCGATTACACTCTTTGGTAAACCATGGACAATTGCTATAAATAGTGCTTGCTTTGTTTGCATCATCTTTCCACTTTATTGATAGGGCTCATTCGGAGACAGCAGTTGCTTGTCTTAAAATTTGTTACAAGCACGTTTTGAGTTTGGCTGGATAAGCTTTTCAAACGAATATATCACATCTAAGATGGGCTGCAGTGGCGCCTTTTATTCAGCTGCTCCATTTGGCATTGGTTAGCCTCACTTTTCCCAATAGGGACTTTGCCAAAGCAGGCCAGGCTTTTATGATTACAATGGTGGTTGGTATTATTATTGCCACTGTTATACTATTACTCCTGTTCTTTTTTCTCCCCCCCCCACCTCGAGCGTTAGTGCTTCTCTATTGTCTGGAATCTGTACCAATCACAGCAGCATGACTACTTATTAGCCAGAGAGGTTGCATCCATATTAGGCCAGTTCTCCACTCTATCCATTGGCTTCTTGTCCCTGAAGACTGGCAGATTGAGTTTACAATGACATCATTGTTAATAAGGTTGTGAACGGTTTGGGTCCTGGCCATGACTGAGATTCACTTTTAAGCCTTTCTGTGTGGAATATACACACCTCCCTATATTCCAGATACAAAGGGTCAGATATGAAGCCATTTATTATGCTTTTGTGATGATAGTTTTGACAAAGGAAAGCTCTCGTGTTTCTGATGCCTGCCTTGAAGATCTTTCCATCTCTCGGAAAGATGTTTAACCAGATAAATGTTTTATTGATTTTAGTAACTTACTTTGACTCCTGCCCGCTATACAAACGCAGTGAAGAAAACTGCACTGACGTTGCATCATAGTTTATGTGTACTAGGATCTAGTGTGTAAGTCCAAAAATTAAAACTGACAGCGCAATCTAGAGTTGATACCTGGATAGAAAAGCAGGTGAAAATAAGCAGGAACAACTTTACTCTCGGGTTTTCAATTTTTCAGGAAATGTATACCTCCTTTCACAGTTTGTTGGAAAACTTTAATTTCATGAAGTCAGAAAATGAATCTACAAACATTTACAAAGAAAAATTAAATGTTTGGCATTGTACGTGAGTAACTCATTCAGACTTTTCATTTGAAATGACCAAATATTCAGTTCTGAAATGCCTCCTTAAGTGAAGCCGATTAAAGGACTTCTTTTCAATTTTTCCATGTCCGTGCAAACCTTTATTCATGGGTTTTTAAATATTTTTAAAAATATTAATATTAATATTGAATATTACTTTTAGGTTATATTTGCATGGATAATTTAAATTCACTTCTGTTGTTCTCTGGTGTTATTGTTTATATCCTGTGTATTTGTAAATATTGCTTTTAACGTATAATTACTGTATACATTTGTGTTGCAAAAATATTTTTAAAGTTCTCTGGGAACACTTTTTCTTGACATTGTAAATATATAAGTAAGCTGATATTTCTCTTTCCCTCCAGCTCTCTTTAGCATTAGCCTAGAGGTTTCTCAGCTTGACAGATGTAATTTGGTAATACTTAAAATTTATATATATATTTTTTTTAAAAAAAACTCCCCCCCCCCAAAAAAAAATTTCCAAATGGGAGAGAGAACTGTGTCACTGGAAATGAATGATATTACTGGAATTATCCTATATGTATTATGACATCAAGTTATCTACAATAAAGCTGATATAAAAATCTTTGGACATGTGTTTTATTGAAGATGGTTAGGATGCTGAGCTTGTCGATCAGAAGGTCGGCAGTTTGGCGGGTCGAATCCCGAGTGCCGTGTAACAGTGAGCGCCTGTTACTCGTCCCAGCTTCTGCCAACCTAGCAGTTCGAAAGCACGTAAAAATGCAAGTAGAAAAATAGGGACCACTACGGTGGGAAGGTAACAGCGTTCCGTGCGCCTTTGGCATCTAGTCATGCCAGCCACATGACCACGGAGACGTCCTCGGACAAGCACTGGCTCTTTGGCTTTGAAACGGAGATGAGCACCGGCCCCTAGAGTTGGAAACGACTAGCATGCATGTGCGGGGGAAACTTTACTTTACTTTTTATCCTATATAAAAGCTGAAAATCACATGGCTGCCCTTTTACTATTTCAGTCTGTAGCAATATCTGTAAAAGAAATTACACAGATTCAGGAAATTAATGCTATTTTTATATATAGGAATAAATAAACTATATATATTGTAACACACCTGTGTTTATATTTAGTCACGCATACAGGTAGCCCTCAGCTCATGATCACAACTGAGAACAAAATTTCAGTTGTTAAGTGAGACATTTGTTAAGTGAGCTTTGCCCCATTTTACGACATTTCTTGCCACAGTTGTTAAGTGAATCACTCCAGTTGATAAGCTAGTACCACATTGGTTAAGTGAATCTGGCTTCTCCATTGAATTTGCTGATCAAAAGATTGCAAAAGGTGATCACATGACCCTGGGACACTGCAATCGTCATACGTCGGAACCAGTTGCCAAGCATCTGAACTCTGATCACATGATCATGGGGCTGCTACAAAGGCCATAAGTGTGAAAAATGGTCATGTCACTTTTTTCATTGCTGTCCTAACTTTGAATGGTCACTAAATGAACTGTTGTAAGTTGAGTACTACCTGTATTTCATTGACAGCTATTTCTGTCGTTCTGGTTAGTAGTTCCTAGCATGACTCATTTTAATGTTCTCTGATCTCAAAGTATTTTCTAGTCCTATAACTTCAACTAGAGCAGGGGTGTCAAACTCAATTTCATTGAGGGCCGCATCAGCATTGCAGTTGCCCTCAAGGGGCCGGGTGGGTATGGTCAGGGTGGCCGTGGCCTACTGAGTGGGTGTGGCCAGAGTGTGTACAGCCTACTGGGTAGGCATGGCCAGCTCTACATCGTTTGCATCAAGGGTGCCTATGGGGGCCTGGGCAGGAGTGGGACAGATCTGAGGGTCTCTGGCAGAAGGAGAGTCTCTGGGCCAGGGCCAAGGCAGTGGGGGCCGTTCCCTCACTGTTTCCAGGATGGCTTCGCGGGCCGGATCCAGCCCCCAGGCCTTGTGTTTGACATGTCTGGGCTAGAGATACAAGGCATTAAAACTAGACTTAAAGGGGATTTACTATTCAATGGTGGGCTTCCAAGTACTAAACTAGTTCCATGGAAGTCAGCTAAACACATGCTTCATTGCAATCTAGTAAATACCAAATCGCACTGTAGTTTTTATTCTTAAATGTGTATTTCAAAAATAAAAATGCCCTATTCTAATTATCTCCCTAATTTGGGTGACCAGGAACCACAGTGTTCAGAGAACAATGATTCGTTCAATTCTTAGAACTCCACAAAAAATGATAGTAACAATAATGCAGGATATTTAGCTGTTGCCATGGCTCAGTTGTGTTATGTCATAATATCAAGAAAAGTTCTATAGGAATGTTTGGCTTTTGGAAAGCCTTCTTCCATAGACTTGCAGTAGTTGTCGATAACAACCAAAGCATGTTATGAACAGTGGTACATTTTGAACTTAACCTTCTTATTACTTTCCCTCCCTTTGCTTGCCATTCAATGATATTCTTTTTGTTGGCATGTCAAAATATGATAATCTAACCTGTTTCTTTCATGGGCCTCTAATTCCTGCGCATTCTGCAGAGTGAGGGTCCTGGGCCTCTCTCTGTAACCCAAGGTGTCCCAAGGCCTTACTCAGGATGGACATAGAATAACATTCCTTGTTTCTTTAACACATCACTATATTTTATTTGGCTTAAGAGTTAACAGATTCTCAGGACGGCTTCTGTAAAAATAAGGCACTGGCTTGTCATGCTTTTGCAGTCAGTGAATCAAGTTCAGCTATGTTCACTTTAATTGAGCACTTAAATGTATTGGGTCTCCCCTAAGAATAATAAGGTTGGTTTCCAACATCCCAAAGGTGCTTTACAAAAGGCAACTGGATTTTCTTAGTTTTTTTCTTGAAAATGTTTTGCTTCTCATCCAAGATTCTTGGAAGAGAAGCAAAACGTTTTCAAGAAAAAAAAAACCTAAGAAAATCCAGATGCTTTTTGAAAAGCACCTTTGAGATAACCATGACCTGGATGATTGAGAATCCCCACAGACGTTTTCCAACCTCCTAGCCCTGATTCCTAAAGATGGATTCTGAAAGCATGAGTAATAATAAAATTGCTGAACTTGCTTTAAAAACACTTGTATCTATTAATATTACAATGTTACTGTAACATGTTTCATATACTAAACGTTATTTCCAAATCATTTTGCTGGGCTAATTACAACCGTGTTCACTGAAATTTTTAAATTAATCTATACTACATTGCCTACCAGGTTAGCTTCCTGCTACAAGTAATTAGTTTTAAACAAGTGGTAAAAATGAGGACCTGTTTTTAAACTATTCAGTAATATTCACAGGACAAACTTACTTTCCTGATCTATAAATCTGTATGTAATTCAAGTTAATTTCTATCAAGAAAAAAGTTATATAGGAATGTTCTGAAACTTTAGCCCAGACATGTCAAACACAAGGCCCGGGGGCCGGATCTGGCCCGCGAAGTGGTTTCATGTGGCCTGCGAAGCCATCCTGGAAACAGTGAGGGAATGGCCCCCACTACCTTGGTCCTGGCCCAGAGACCCTTCTTCTGCCAGAGACCCTCAGATCTGTCCCACTCCTGCCTGGGCCCCCATAGGCACCCTTGATGTGAAAGATGTAGTAGAGCTGGCCAGGCCCATCCAGTAAGCCACACCCACTCTGGCCACGCCCACCCAGTAGGCCACGCCCACTCATTCCACACCCACCCGGCCCCCTGAGGGCAACCGCAATGCTGATGCAGCCCTCAATGAAACTGAGTTTGACACCCCTGCTCTAGCCGTATAAGAGCCTTCCTTTTATTCCTGTGAAATTTGATACAATAATTTATTTTGTGAAAATGGGAGATTGCCCCATAAAGCAAGTATTAAGAATTCCTAAAATTATTTAACTAGCATACAGTAATTAAATCTTGCTTATAAAAGGTCTGTTTCATTGGATTTCCAGAATTCTTGAAAATTCCAAATTTTTTTGAATAGACATTTCAGTCGTGGCTAGGACAAATTATTCCTTGTGCTCAGCTTTTTCCAGGCAAAATATAACAAGACTTACTTGAGTTGTGGCTAACTTAGTGTGTGCTGCATAGTTCTTCAGAAATAGCCTTATGCAATATGTCCCATAGGGTTATTAATTTACAGCCTAAATCATTCTGGTCTCTCTCGGCCCAAAGATTTTCATTCAAAAGAAGGAAATTCTGACTATTCATAAGGAATATATCAGAAAGTAAACAGCACTGTAGGTTGTAATTAATTATTAACATTTTATTAACACAGCTGTTGATTATCAGACTGAACATTCCATTTAAACTCTCCATTAACTTGTCATATGAGGCCTTCATTCCACAACCTGTTCTTCTTACTCTTACTGGACAAATCCTCAGACAGGAAGTAGGTACCTCAGCCTAGATCAGTATTTTTCAATCTCAGCAGCTTTAAGATGTGTAGACGTCAGCTCCCCAAATTCCCCAGCCAGTTCCCAGTTCCCAATTCCACACATATCATAAAGTTGCTAAGGTTGAGAAACACATCTAGAAGACGCTCCTAAGAGAAGCCTAGTCTTTAAAAACCCTTGAGGTACAGTAATGCCTTTGCTATTACTTTAATTTCTATGGGCAACTTCAACACAGACTTGAGAACTTTCAGAACGACTTACAGCAGGGGTGTCAAACTGCCGGCCCATGGGCCGGATACGTCACGCCAAAACCGCACCCACCCCGTTGCTGGCAATGGAAAAAAAGTCACGATACGTCGTGAGACATCACGTGACGTCGCGAGTTTGACACCCGTGACCTACAGCATCTCCCGGTGCTTTCCTGAACACTCGTTTATGTCAATGACAACATGATACAGTTGACCAAGTTTAAGCAGCAGGTTAAAAACACAGATTCCCAGAAGGTTAGCTTTTCCTGACCTTCCTAATCTTCTTAGTCTCGTTTGATCAATGTTTTCACGGGACAGATCCTTCAATGGCAAAAAAACAAAAAGGAAAATAAGAAAAGGAAAGAGACTCATCCTAATTTTGCTTATTCCTAAATAGCTTTCTCAACGGACCACTTTCAATATTTACTCCCTATGCCGATGTGTTTTGCTTTGGTTGCCACACACTTTCCCAAATTAAGACCTGAAACTGAAACGCTTGCTGCAAATTTTTCAGGTGTTCATACTATATTTGCTTTCATTGGCCTGGTTACACATGTACGATGCTGTTTACTGGATCAATGGTGAGGTACCCATTTTAACCCAGTCAGTACTGTGACAGAACAACACTTTTAAGCCTCCCCAGTTAGTCCTCTTTAGAAGGAAAGTGATTTTAAAAATCTAGGTGCTTCAAACCTCAAGAAGTATAGAGCATGCCTTCCTAATACTGATAAGCCACAACCTCCAAGCTTATCCATACTCTTACGGCAGAGAATATCTGCAGTTCAGAGTTGAACTGTGGCTTTTTTGAATGCTCTCTGACCTTGATTGTTTGCTTGCACATTTCATCGCCTAACTAGGTAACATCATGATGCTAGCTAGTTGGTTGTTGGAACTTCTGAAAGCAGACAACTAAACTCAAGAACTCCATTTATTCACACAGTCGGCCTGGCCAGGAGAAGAGCCACTGACGAAGGCTTTGTAGTAATTTCCTAGTACAAGAGCTTATGAGATACCAGACAGAACTAGGGAAAAGGGAAGATACTTTGTATTCTCCACAATGATCAACTTTGACCTATTTATACAACTGTGTGTTGGGAGATCCAATTTTAAGAAGATGTGATTGGATTAGGAGTGACTGGGGTTAGGGTTAGCCCCACTGTTAACTACTCACCTGGAGTTACCTTGAGAATATCATGTACTCTCCCTCGAGGGCTTTCAAGCCAAATTGAAAATCCATTTGAGTCTCTAACTATGCATTCCCTGCACTGAGCTTCAAGGAAGACTAGAAGAACCATAACATCTCTCCAGTTCTCAGATTCTGAATTAATTTAAAAAGCTTTAATGGCAGAATTTGTTAAAACATTTTGAAAATAAAAATGGTATGCACACTGTACATGCTGCTCAGAACTTGGGATTGTACATGCTACTCAAAACCTGGGGTTTCTTTAGATCACGGGTGTCAAACTCGCCGCATGTCATGATGTATCACGACTTTTTTCGCATAACCAGAGCTGGGGTGGGTGCAGCCTCTGCATGATGCAACTGGCCCGCGGGTTGGCAGTTTGACACCCCTGCTTTAGATGCTGTAATCTGAAGCCATAAAGATTTAATAGGTTAATAACAGTATTTTGAATTGAAAGTGAACTGGGATTCAATGGAGTTTT
Organism: Vipera berus; assembly: GCF_964194415.1. Classification (NCBI taxonomy): domain Eukaryota; kingdom Metazoa; phylum Chordata; class Lepidosauria; order Squamata; family Viperidae; genus Vipera; species Vipera berus. Next base: position 68,152,369 of record NC_138204.1, read on the forward strand.
ATAAAAATGAGACAATATATTCATAATTCCCATTTCCAGTCAGTACTCTTGATGCAGACTATCTTCAAATGCAGATCCACTTTTGCAATATTAGTCTTAGTAATAAATTACCAGGGCAGGAATAAGTCAACCAAGGTTATCTTTATACAAATAGGGCTAGCTGATGCATCAGCCTAAGCTGTTAAAAATGTGTTGTGCTACAAAGGAACTTGTGTTTCTAACAATAAAGCTCAACCTAGAAAATTGTGTCCAAACTTGAGTGGGTAGAGAAGTATTCAACCCTACCCAGAACTGGTTGAATACCACTCATTTAGACCAATAAGGAATTTGGTGAAAAGGAAAGATGCATGACATCAGGATACTAATATTTTATTCTAAATCTCTAAATCAGACATGTCAAACACAAGGCCCGGAGGCCGGATCCGGCCCATGAAGTGGTTTCATGTGGCCCGCGAAGCCATCCTGGAAACAGTGAGGGAACAGCCCCCACTGCCTTGGCCCTGGCCCAGAGACCCTCCTCCTGCCAGAGACCCCCAGATCTGTCCCACTCCTGCCCAGGCCCCCATAGGCACCCTTGATGCGAACGATGTAGAGCTGGCCATGCCCACCCAGTAGGCCATACGCACTCTAGCCACGCCCACCCAGTAGGCCATGCCCACCCTGGCCATACCCACCCAGCCCCCTGAGGGCAACTGCAATGCTGATGCGGCCCTCAATGAAATTGAGTTTGACACCCCTGCTCTAAATGGTCACAATTAGTGGTTCTATATAGATCTTTCACAGCAGGGGGAATTAAATGACTTTTTGTGGAATACCATGGAATTGAGGAGGAATTCCCTAGTGCTATGTTCTAGAGATGACCATTCAGGTATCATCAGAAGCACCAGAAAATTGGGTTCAGATACATTTAACTTGAATATTCACTCAAGCGCTTTGCTCAGGAAGGGGATTTGGCTCACAGACTTATAACTGCACACGTTTTCTGGATTCATTTTTAGGAAGGAACGCAGCATAATCTTATTAATGAGATTAGGACTACTCATTGGTCTAGCTGAACACTCCCATACTATTACGTGTAATAACAGGTGAAGAGAAACGGTCAAGCAACCGGCTGATTGGTCAAACTCTATCAAGCATGTTTTCCTCATCCTTAAAATTGATGCATGTTTTATTTGAATATCAACAATTAATGGGTAATGTGGCTGAGAGAAGCCTTCAAAAAGGCTTCTCATAAACTCTTAGAACAAAAACAACATGCAAAGCAAAGCAATAGGTGCACAGAATTCTTTCCCCCATATTTAGATTTCTGTTTTGCAAAATGGTGGTCACTACTGTCTTGCCCCTTTGATTCACCTTTGCTTTGTGAATTGCACTCTCAATATCAGTAAGCTTCTAGATGTAGTGTAAGGGCCTAGTTCTTATCTATAAAGCCCTTCATGACATAAAGGTAAAGGTTCCCCTGCACGTGCGTACTAGTCGTTTCCGACTCTAGGGGCCAGTGCTTATCTCCGTTCCAAAGCCGAAGAGCCAGCGCTTGTCCGAGGACATCTCCGTGGTCATGTGGCTGGCATGACTAGACGCCAAAGGTGCACGGAACGCTGTTACCTTCCCACCGTAGTGGTCCCTATTTTTCTACTTGCATTTTTACATGCTTTCGAACTGCTAGGTTGGCAGAAGCTGGGACGAGTAACAGGTGCTCACTCTGTTATGTGGCACTCGGGATTCGACCCGCCAAACTGCCAACCTTCTGATCGACAAGCTGACATAGGGCCAAGTAATTTAAGACAAAGTTCTTCACCCTTCTGGGTTGGTGGCCTGGAGCAGGGGGAGGAGAGAAAGGAATGGTTTTGTGGGGGGGGGAGTGAACGCAAGTGCATGCACGTGCATGAACATCCATTGCTCACACAAGTAGGGCCGTGAGTGCTCATGTGAGTAGGCTGCGAATGCCCGTGATGCTTTCACAAGAGGGGCCGCAAACACCCATAACGCTTGCACAAGTGGCGCTCCAGAGGGTCATTACCATCACCCAGAGGATTATTGGCTGTACAGTTTCCACTGTCTTAGGAAAGGTCAAAGCATTCTTAAAGACTCATCTCATCCCGGACATTCTTTTTTTGAACTATTACTATCTGGCAGATGGTACAGGATAATAAAAACAAAGACAAATAGGCTGAAAAATAGTTTTCATCCCACAGCTGTAACCATAGTAAATATTACTGTATTGAAGTGCAATATTAGGGACAGCGCAATGGTGAATAGAATGTGAAGGATGTGTGTGCATGCTGTGCACTGTGGACAGCACTTAATTCCATTGTGAACTACACAGTGACAATAAAGATATTCTATTCTATTCTATTAAGTTGCATGGACTTCCCCAGCACTGGCTGAGGAATTCTGGGAGTTCAAGTCCACACAGCTTAACATTGCTGAGGTTGAGAAACCCTGCAGTAACTTGTATTTATCATTAAAATTTTGCTTGGATATAATTCCATCTCATTCAAAAGAATCCATGCACATGAAATGGAAAAACAAATAACTGATTCGCGTAGAATGAGATCTATCCCTTCAATCTAGGAGACTTCCCATTTGTACTGAAGCACAATACTGTACAGACTTTTCTTGGCCACAGCTTTTTCCATCACAGGCCAACCATGAAAAAAGATTAAGTCTTCCTTAGCTACACCAGTGGTAAAGCAAGGTTTTCTACCTTAACCTGTCTGTATTCAGGGACAGCCACAAGGTGTGTACAATCTTTTACACATTAACAAGATATGTACATTATGCTGGGGAAAAAATCAAGTGACCTAGACTTGGGGGAGGTCATTATAGAGTTTATGGCAGGGACACCAATTCCTTTCCGTTTCCTAATCAGTCTCTAACCCTAACTGTGCCGTTCTCTCTAAAGAACTGAATACAGTATTGCTTTGCCAGCGGCCTATCAAAATTGGGCAACAGTGAAAAAGTAGAATGTCAGGAACATTCAGGACATTTTGGTCTAGTGCAGGGGCAGGCAACCTTGGCTCTTTTGACTCGTGGACTTCAACTCCCAGAATTCCATGAGCCAGCATGGTAGTTGAAGACCACGAGTCATAAAAGAGCCAAGGTTGCCTACCCCTGGTCTAGTGGTTAAGATAGTGGCTAGAAATTGGAAGAATGTGAGTTCAAGTCCTTCTTTAGCCACAAAAGCCAGCTGGGTAACCTGGGGCCAGTCTTTCTCTCTCAGTTTACCCCACCTCACAAGCCCAACCCACCTACAAACAAATAAACATTATCTCCACAACGCTACAGAGGAATAAATGGAATAGGGTGCCAGGCTAGAAACCAGGAGATTCTGAATTCTAGTTCCACCTTAGGCATGAGAGCTTGCTGGGTGTCTTTGGCCATTCATTCTCTTTCAGCCCAACCCACCTCACAGGATTGTTGTGGAGAAAACAGGGGAGGAAAGAAAATGGATAGTCCTCATTTAGTGACTGTTCAAAGTTACAACAGCACTGAAAAAAGTGACTTTATTGACTAGTTTTCACACTTAGGACCGTCGCTGCATCTCCATGGTAACATGATCAAAATTCAGGTGCTTGGCAACGGGCACAGGGGTCAAGTAATCGGCATTTGTAACCTTCCCAGGTGCCTTTTGACAAGCAAAGTCAATGGGGAAGCCAGATTCGCTTAATGACATGATTCACTTAAGAACTGTGACAGAAAAATCTGCCCTATGGGGCAAAACTCACTTAACAACTGCTTTGCTTTGGGTCAATTTTAGGGTCAACTCATTCGAGAAGTACCTGTATTAGGTATGCTCGCTGCTTTGAGTTATTTATTTGAAAAAAAAAAAACAAACCAATGAAGGTGGGTTAAAAATAAATCTGGAGAACTGACATTCTTCATCCATGCAAAAGAAAGTGCTGCTTATCCCTCTTCTCCTTTCCTGACTTTTTCTTTTTACTTTATTCGGCCGAGTTTTCAATAAGGAGGGGGACATAAGAAAGGGGCCATCTCTGCCCCCCCCTCCTGCAGCTCCAGGACACCGGCCCACAACGTCCACCAGGGGGTGATAGGCCGAAAAGGGGAAAACCCCAAGAATCCACCAACCACTTTCTTTTCCAGGGGTTGCAGCCCCATTCATAGGCCATTGGAAGGGGCGCAGTACAGGTGGGTCAAGGTCAGGTGAAATCCGGGTTGCAGGAGATGAGCAGCCCTTTCACCCAACAGTGTAAAAAGTTCAAGGTTGCCTTTCTGCAGGCTGGATCCTTTTTTTCACTGGCAAACCATTTGTTAGGGGCCAGTTCTGGGAGGGGGGGTGTGGGGTGGGCTCAGAGAGGGACTGAGTGAACGTGGCAGGAGTGGGCTCGCACGTGCATTATTACCCTTCCAGGCTTAGGCACGCACCAGATCCACGACTCGTCCTTCTCGGCTTCCCCCTCCCTCCCTTTTTCATTCATTCAGAAAGGACTCGCACTGCGCATAAAGAGCGTTTCTCCTTTTCTCCTTCCTGCTTCTGCCGCTGCGGCTGCGAAGCTTGGAATTGGGCCTAGACCGTTGGCAGCGCCGCCCGGGCCAGAGCGCAGCCTGAAAAGAATTCCGCCGGCGGCGGCGGCGGCGACTGCGATTGGCCCAGGGCTGGGGCTCCGTGAGAACAAACCCTCTTCGGGTGCCTGTGTGTGTGGGGGGGGGAGGGGGGAGTCCTATGCAAATTGCAACCGTTGCGGAAATCCACGCGCGGAGGGGGGAGAGAGAGAGAGATCGCAGTAGACTGCAAGTGCTGCAAAGTCTAATACGAGCCCCCCAAACGGAGAGAGGCCGGAGTATCTGAAAACCCAGCTATCGGGTAGTTCCCTCGGATGGATCGCCTTCCAAAAACACAGAAACTAGCCATAATGCGCCAGTGCTTGTCTGATTTTTATAATGTTCTTTATATGTGTGTGTGTGTGTGTGTGTGTGTATGTAAATAAAGGGAACACAAGATAAGACATCCTACTATTAAATACAGTACATTGTGTTATTTAAGTGTTCCCTTTATTTTATATATATATATATATATATATATATATATATATATATATATATATATATATATATATATATATATATATATATATATATATATATATATATATATATATATATATATATATATATATATATATATATATATATATATGTGTGTGTGTGTGTGTGTGTGTGTGTGTGTGTGTGTGTGTGTGTGTGTGTGTGTGTGTATGTATATACATATATATGTGTATGTATATATATATATATATATATATATATATGTTGCTCAAAAAATAAAGGGAACACTTAAACAACACAATGTACTGTATTTAATAGTAGGATGTCTTATCTTGTGTTCTCTTTATTTTTTTGAGCAGTATATATATGTATATGTGTGTGTATGTATGTGTGTATATATATATATATGTATATACATATACATATATACATATACATACATATACACACAGAGAGAGAGAGAAGCTTGCCCATTGCCCATGAAAGTGTTACTTAGGGGTGTTTTTTTAAAAAAAAAAGTGTTCTTAAGCACGAGCTTAAGTTTTCATCGTTCCACGATGAAGGGGGAAAAAATAGAAACCTTATGCCAGCTCATGAAGCCAATCCTTTAGTTCTCTTTTAAAAGTTGCTCACGTGTTGTTTTTTTCTTCTATACGGGACTTTTTTTGCCTTCCCTTGATAAAATAGGAAAGGAACAGTGCAGTATAGTGTCGCGAGTTTATAATGGTTATTATATTGCAGACGTTTGCTTGGTGACCTTTTTACTATTTGCTACAAAATAACGTGTACTCAGTGCACTATGCAGAGGAAAGCGGCAGGGTGGGTGGGTTTGTCTATGTACTAGTGTTTCCTTTCCCCCCCCCCATCCCCAGCGATTTAGGAAAACCGCTGAGCTTGACAGATTCCCCCCCCCTTTGCTTCATAGCGCTTGCTCGTTGCCCCCTCCCCCCTTCCGAAAAGTACGTGCTGTTAAAAGACGTCTGGGATCGGCAGCCAGGCTAGCACAAAAGGAAGTGTCTAGACTTGGGATGTAATTGACAAGCGCATTCTCTAATCAATGTAGTAAAGCTTTGTGATGGACTCCAGCGCGGTCCAATCAGAGAGCAGCCTGGATGTGGTAACGTTCGAAATATCCCAAGTGGGAGAAAGCGGGGGGGGGGAATAAGAGCGGAGTTAGTTGTAACCCTCCTCCCATATTCTCTGAAGTTTCTTCCCGCTCTGGAGCGGGAAGGTTAGCTACAAATGGTCGAGTCGGTACATCCAACTACTCGCATATTCAAGAATCCTTAACAACAAAAAGAGGATGGTTTTTTCCTAGAGAAAATACTGAGCTGCATTGCTCTGGCTTGTAATGCTATCACTTGAAAGACTGGACGTTCTCACACTTGCTTTCTTCCACTCGCTTTCTTAGCAGAGGGAGGGAATAGATATGACTCCCCCCACACACACACATTATTGTACTTGAATGCTTGTACAGGTAATCCTTGATATGCAACCAGAATGGAGCCCAAAATTTCTGTTGTTAAGTGAGACATTTGTTAAGTGAGTTTTGCCCCATTTTACGACTTTCCCTGGCACATTCGTTAAGCGAATCACTGCAGTTGTTAAATTAATAACACAGTTAAGTGAATCTGATTTCCCCATTAACTGCTTATCACAGACATGTCAAACACAAGGCCCGGGGGCCGGATGCGGCCTGCGAAGTGGTTTCATGTGGCCCGCGAAGCCATCCTGGAAACAATGAGGGAATGGCCCCCACTGCCTTGGCCCTGGCCCAGAGACCCTCCTTCTGCCAGAGACCCTCAGATCTGTCCCACTCCTGCCCAGGCCCCCATAGGCACCCTTGATGTGAACGATGTAGAGCTGGCCATGCCCACCCAGTAGGCCATATGCACTCTAGCCACGCCCACCCAGTAGGCCACGCCCACCCTGGCCATACCCACCCGGCCCCCTGAGGGCAACTGCAATGCTGATGTGGCCCTCAATGAAATTGAGTTTGACACCCCTGGCTTATCAGGTCACAAAAGGGGATCACATGACTCCAGGACACTGCACCTGTCAAGCATCCAAATTTTGAACAATGACCATGGAGATGCTACAGCAGTGGTAAATATGGAAAAATAAGTCATAAGGCACTTTTTTCAGTGTGGCTGTAACTTTGAATGGTCACTAAATGAACTGCTGTAAGTTGAGGACTACCTGTACTTTATTCTGAGTGTCCAGCTCTATGGTACTGTAAATCCATGATTGTACTGATTTTGTCCCAGAAGAGTGCAGCCTGTTTACACAGAATTATGACACTCTGATTTCTGGGAGGAAGCACAATCAGGAGTGAACCCATGTGTTAACATGGGCTATAAACTTTTTCTTACTCTACCCAAATTAGTGGTTGTTGTCCTATATGCATGTATTGGGGAAGCATTTTCCCATTTTTCATTGAAGCAATAATGGCACTGTCAAGCCCAACACGGACACTTAACTATTCTTAATTTCAAAATAAAATAAAATAAAATAAATAAATGCCACATACACACTAATTTAAATCAGGGGGCTGAAAAAAGTGGATAAGTCAGAAAAAAAACCCAGAATGGATAAGTCAGGGATCTTGTAAACTATTGGGAAAAGAGAGTGGATGTGGGTGTGCAAGTGTGATGTGGTTCTTTCCCACCCTTCCTGCCCAGTGCTGGAGGGAATATAAGGAGATCTGTACCCAACTAGTTGGAAATCTGGTCCTATTGTTCCAGAATCCCACCATCCAGAAGAAAGCAAATTGAAGATAACTTTTGGCCTTGGAGATAAGATTTACACCCTTTATTTCAGTGTAAATCTTGAAAGCTGCCTAAGAAAATGAGGCCTTGAACTCAGCTGGGCTTCCAGCAGACTGCATCAAGAGTCTCCTTTAGAAAAAAAACAAAAACTTGCCTGGTACAGTGGTGTAGGGTCTCCACGCTTTTTTTTTTAAAAAAAAAAAACTTGATGGCTGACAGAATCCTCAAGGTTGAAAATTTAGTGGGAGCAAAATCCTACAGAAGTCCTGGGTATTTGTGCTGAACTGACACAAGGAGAGTTGTGCCTTTTGGGTGCAAAATATTGTCTCCTTGGCCCTAGGAGACTTTCTTTTTAATGTGAGTTGGTTTGCATATTGTACAAGGACTTGGAAGGGATGCTTGTTTTAAAATAAAAATTATGGGGTGGAGAGGCGGGGTGTGGGTGGGGTAGGGTGTGGAGGAATGGTGTTAAAATCCACCATTAATTCTGACTTTGAAGTCTTTCTACTCCCGGAGTAGCTTCCTTTTTGGGCCGACCAACTAATCTCGAGGAAGTGGTTTCAAACATCCCAGGCTCAAGTTTTTAAATCATATTAATGCAATTTCCCGTTAAGCTTGTCCTTAATATATATTCAAGATGGTCCGTATAAGTGAACCCTTCGCAACGTAATTTATATATCTAAGAGGATTTCACAGAGGCTGGCGAGGTAAAAGTTTCTGCAAATAAAACATTGTAAATGCAATGCCGGGCAGCGTGCCAGGTACAATATGGATAGCAGGGATCATGGCAGAAAGTCTTTTCGCAGAGACATATACCATTTCACGGTAGCAGCCTATAGCGCTTTTCAAAAAAGTTCCCATTTCCAAAGGAGACGTGCTGGCTCTAGTGAGATTTTTGTCCTGGGTTTGTAATGGAGCGCTCTCCTTTACACACACACACACACTTTAGCCTCCCTTGGCTTTTACGCGCGTGCACGCGCACACACACAAACGCACGCACATTTTAGGTTTTGGAGACTTCTCCTTCCACCCTCCGTCAGCTTCCCGAAGAAAGATTTCATACGGTTCTCTCTCTGTCTCTCTTTTTTGTACCTCCTTTGGGGTCTGGGAAAAGAAAGATTTAGGTTTTATTATTTGTGCCTCTCCTCCCCCCCCCCCGCCACCCTCGATTTTTCACTAGCTCCACTGTGTTGGGGTGTGAGTGTGTATGTATGTGAGGAAGAGGGAGGGAGAGCGCGCTCCTCTGAGAGCATTTTTGTGTAGGTTTGGCGGGCGGGAGGGCGGGCGGGGGAGGGGAAGGCGAGGAGGGAGCGGATGTGAACGGCTCGGCGCTGAACTTGGATGCAACGACTGCCTAGAGGGCGCAAACCAGCATCCCGCGTCCAAAAGTCTTACGAAGGGCGCCAAAAGTTACTTAAGATAATATTGCTAACCGCAAAGAGCTGGAAGTCGTAGAGCAAAAACTGCTTGCCAGCGAGGGAAGGACAGCCAGGGGGCTCGATCCTGCCTCCATCACCAGTTCCTTTTTGACCCTTTCCTTTTCCTCCGTTAGGAGAAAACGGAGCAAAAAATAAATAAATCTGGCTTAAGTTACACCGAATGGTCAGGAATGAGGTGGGGGGAAAGGGGAAGTTTGTGAAATGGACACCCACAATAGAAAACAGAAATATTATCAGTTGTCCCCCCCCCAAAAAAAGGTATTAAACCATAAAAAACAATAGTTTTTGTGGTCTTTTGCTCAACAAAATAAGCTTAGTGGTCTCATTTAAACCCAGTGCCTGCTTAACTTGTCTGCCCGTTCACACAACTATTGGACTGCTACAACTGGTGCCAAGCTGTCAGTCTGTGGCTAACCAATGGGGCACATTCACTACCATGGGTAAAGGTTTCAGCTTCCCCTTGCCACCACAAACACCGCTTTGGAAGTATTTGTGGCTGTAGTGCCCCACAGATGCCAAAACCTGTGTGTAGTGTCTGGTGTAGGGACTGTGAATAGCCTCAAGCTGGATTGGTTGTGGCAAGCAGCAGGAACTACACCTAATCTACATTCTGGGATACACAGCAGAGGAAAGGAAAATGTTCTCTGGACCAGCAACTTTCTTGAGTTCAGAGAATGATGAAGAAGGAGGGCAAACCACATTTGTAGCAAAAGGAAAGTAATAAAAATGGTATTTTCATGGTATTTGAGTTGTTTTTCCACAGTATTTTCGCTGTAAGCAAGTTTTGTCAACCAGAAAATCCTGTCCAGGAAACTTGGAAAATGAAAAAAAAAATCCCATTAAATTTCTTTCCATGGCTTTATGTTAATCAAAGGTATGTTGGCCACTTTTTTTTGTTGTTGTTGTTGTGCTTAAGAAGCTTGGAACTGAAAGGAAAGCCTTCACTGAATATCTGCGACCTACAAATCGTAAGATTTGAATGGAACATTCAAAATGGATCAAGTAATATAGTAACATAGGCCTTATCCCCTGAATAGACATAAAAAAAAAAGAGGCAGGAAAACTTTTAAAAGTCTGTAACATTTTAAACTTTCAAGGCGCCTAAATCTAAGCTCCAAAAAGGAAGACTGGCAAGCAGAATGTGGTATGTCTTGTGGTATCCTCTTCCCTTTTTTAAATGAATGGTTATGGATCTGTCAAGTGTCTGAAGACTGTTGTTTTTTTTTGGGAAATGGAAAGAAGATCAGAAAGGACTCCACTTAGTAGATTTAGTAAGACTGGAAAGAAAATATAAAGCTCAGGGCAAGAAAATGCTGGCTGGCTGGCAATTTTCCAAACCCCCAAAACCAAAGCTTTTCTTGTGCCAGAACAATGCATTATGATAAATAAAGGACGGAAGGCTGGATTCTTAGTTTAATCACTTTTAAGTAGTAAATACTGATGCTTTCTTCTTGTGGGTTGCAATGCAGTCATTAAGTTCTGCATTGTTAGTAAAAGCAGCAAAGCTTCAACATTTTCAAAGTAGAAACAAACAAGCAATGGACCTTCACGAGATAGCTGGAAAGTGAGGTTTGGTGCTGAGCTCCTCACCATGGTTCTTTTGTCAAACGAGCCACATAGATGTCAGCATTTGTAGGTAAAGGCATTATCATCTTTATTATTTAAAGAAAACAACTTTCGAAACCCCAAAGAATTTCACTTAGGCAGAGAATCCTTGGGGAAAATGCAGCTTTTGGTACCTTAACCCTATAATTTTTGCTACATGGAGAAGTGTGTTCAAGATAGCACCTATTTAGAATCGTATCCATTTTTAAGAGTGTATATATATATATATAGCGAGCTGAATACTCTGGACAGAATATTGCAACCATCAGATTTATGAATGGTTCTTCCTGGGAGAAAAATCTCTCTCTGCACGAGATGAGCGGTGGAAAGTTGAGTTCGAAATCCTTCGGAAAGAAAAGGGGGGGGGGCAGAAAGAAAAAGACGTGTGCGCGCTTGGGAGTCGGGGGTGGGTGGGCGAGAGAGAGAGAGAGAGAGAGACCGAAATGCCAAAAAGAAGTTTTGGTTGCTTAAGCACATCCTGCGTAGCCTATTGCCGCTCGGGAGCCCGACATGCAAGCGGCTCCTAATTGCGTTCCCAGTAATGCACTGAGCGCGGGGATCTGGGATAGGGAGGGCTGGCCGAGCAGTAGCTCTGCAGCCCCCCCTCCCCCGGGCAAGGCAGCGAGCGAGCGAGCTGCTGCTGCTGCTGCTGCTGCTGTGGAGCGGTGCAGAGCGGAGCAGAAGCTGGCTGAAGGCAGGCAGGCTGGCAGGCACCCGGAGAAGCTGGAGCCGGAGGCTTTCTGCTGCTGCTGTCGCTGGAAGGGTGGGGAGGGTGGGTGGGGAGGGTGGGGGGAAAGTGTGCGCTATGCCTTTAACGCCTGGGTACAGTAGACATGTATAGTGTGTAGTGTAGGGAAACTCTAGGCGGGGTTAAAGTTCAGCCCATGGAGCTGATCAGCGCTGGCTGCAGTTTAGCAGAGTTGGAAATGTGAAAGCAAGAAGAAGGCTCGGTTCTTCCCCCTTTCTTTTTTTTCTTCTCTCTCTCTCTCTCTCCCTCTTTCTATTCCTCCCCCTCCTTTTCTCTCTCTCTCTCTCTCCTTCCCCCCCTCTCCCCCTCTCCCTCACACACCTCCAAGCCACAAACCCCCCACAGCAATCATGTACTCTCCTCTCTGCCTTACCCAGGTAAGAAGCTCTTCGGCTTGAATCGGGGGGAGGGGAATGGCGGAGGGGGGAGTGCGGGAGGGTCGTCTGAGCGTTGCGGGGGGGGGGCGTCGAGGGCGAGACCCAGCTTGCGGAAAGTAACTTTCTTTTCCGCGAGGTTACATTCTTGCTCTGGCTCGGCCATTTGTATAGACACATGGCTAATGGCGCCTTGTTATTAAGGTTTTATTTAATTAATATGGGAATGTGCGAGTTTTTTTGTGTTGGAGAAACCGGGTGTCTCTCGGCAACGGGGAGGGTTCGTACCGAAATGCGGTGTAGATGTCTGCGTTGTGTGGGTGTTTTAGGACGATCTGCACGTGTTTAGCAGTCTCGCAGCCCCATTACATGCTTGGTCATCTGAAATCAATACTTACTGTTTGTGCTTCAGAAGCGGACGAACGTGGAACAAACGCAACCCAGATACAATTAGATGCTTTGTGTGTTGTTTTTAAAGTGTAGCATTAAGTAATTGCGTGCTGCGTGTATTTCTTTTCCCCGCCTCCCGGACTGCTGGAGCTGCATTGCTTTCTCCCCCCCCCCCTAAAGTCCTCGCACAGTTTTGTGTTGGGTATACGTGCACTGTGTTGGGCAGCCTTGGGTTCAGCCTTTGCCCGTACGCGGCACGCAACGTGTGCTCCAGTCCTCGTCGGAACCGGAGATCTGTAGAGATGCATTGCACCTAAGCCTCTAACTTTCCCTCCCGTACGTTGTTGCAACGCGCTTTGATGGAGAACTTAAGAGCTTTAAGGAATCCACATTGCGCACCGCTCTAGCTGCCGCGGCCGCAGTTCTGCAATCCGTTCCGTTACTCTCCTGCACGGCCCAGTTCGGGATCTTCGGAGTCTCCAGCAGCCTCCTGCAAGGCGGCTGAGCAGGGCTATCCATCCCCAGTCAGAGCTGCCCTCCTGGCTGCCTCTAACGCTTGTCACTTGCTCGGGTGTCATATTTGCCTGGGGTTGTTTCCTTTGGGAAGTTAGGTTTGTTGTAATGTCCTGCCCGGGGAAAGAAGGAGGCGGGGAAGGGAATTGCTGTTTGGAGAAAGTTGCTGGGTTCCTTTTGTTTGCATCTGAGCGAAGTTCCTCGTGGATTACAAATCATTCCAAGTGGGTCTCCAGCCCACTTCGCGCCTTCCCAGATCTCCTGATTGCTTTGAAATTTGAAGAGTTCAAAAATTACTTTGAAATTTGAAGAGTTGTGCGGATGACGCCTAAATACTGCCCAGGCAGATCTTTCTGGGAAGCTGCGAACTTTTAGGAGTTCGGCAACTTTTCTAACTCCCTACATAACTCTCTCTCTCACACACACACCCCTCAGCGCTTTGCCCCCTCCCAAAGAAAACTCTTATGCAGCGCCAGATTTTTTTGGCAACATTCCCACACTACCCCCATCCGTGCTCCTTCTGAGATACGTTGCCACGGTTTAAAATCAGAAAAATAACTTGCATTTCTGCTTCTGCTGATGGTTTTAGCAAATTACATTGTTCGCCCCCTCTTTTTCTGCTGATAATCTTTGTTAGACCTTTGGTGTTTGCCCTTCTGAACAGTGAAACCGGAAAAGTTCCTAGGGAAATTGTGTAGCTTCTTCCATTGCCATTTCAGCACTTCTTGTCCCTATAGAAAAACAACAACACTTGCATACTTTAGTTACTAAATGGTGATGAAAAGGGTGGCTTGGAATTGAGCACTTTGAACACCTTTAAAACACCGGAAAGAGGGAAGAATGAACAATACACGTTTCAAATGTTCTAATAGAAACTTAGGAATGAATAACTTAGAAAAATTGTGCCCAGTGATTCACAAAAGCTGTCACCTAGAGCTAAAGCATATATTTATTTATAAGAACATATCAAACCAAAAGTACTACACAATGCCATTAAACTCCATTGATTACATTGATTATAGGTAGAAGATAACTGCTACTGCATTTTGAGGGTGAATTTTTCAAAGCCAACTTTTTCAGAAGTTTTATCTCTCACAGAAAATTCAAGTCAGATCTATTTTCTCTTTGTTTACTTCCTTAAAATAGCTAATATTTTTTACTTTAAACACCAATAACCTGTTCTCGGTTCCCACCTCTCACAAGGGGGGGGGGAGAGACTCTATTTTATTAGGCCTTGCTATGCATTTATAAGTTTTCAGATATATTTTTTGTACCTTGGTCTTTAACCTAAGAGTTACTCTGTGGCATGTTGCTTTCCAGTCTCAATAGTACATTTGGAAACATTTAGAGATTCTGAGACATCTTTATAGAGAACCTGTTTAAAAAAGTTGTGCACATGGCACCTGATTGCTTAGGACCGAAAGATTTCAAAATTAAGAAAGGCTTAGCTTAACATGTTATTTTCTTTAAATTTAAATAAACAGTCATCCACAGTACTGGAAGATTAGAATATAATACCTGCAAAGGGGCTTTCTACATTTACCCTGTAATATAGGGAAACTACCTATTTGCTGTTTATTATATACTGTTTTGGCTTTATTTTAATAGCTTATCCTAGATAAGCTATTATGTAGATAAGATTATTATGTAGATTTATGGACAATGGAATATTAATGCTGTGAAAGTTTATAAATCTGGCAAAGTTTCAAATGGAGCAGATCAGTGAATTGTTTCTAAATATTGCTGTGGTATGTTTTTACTTAAATATGTATGCTTGACTTTTGTGTTGTATATTCCATATTCAAATATACGTTAACAAGATTTTTGTTAAATAATTCAAATGTACCCGTATAACTATGGCAAAGTGTTATTAAGAACCCATAGCTGTGAACCATAAAGAAGTATTATAAACTCACTTTTGTTATTTTCCTCTCCTGCCAATCTGGAAGATATAAATGGGATCATGTGATATATAAAAAATCCTAAACCTCTTCGTTTAATGTTCTAGAACTTTTATTTATAATTTCAACTTTAAAAATAAAACCATACATATCTATATTTTCTCTTTTTTTGGTGGTAGTTGTTACTTTTAATTTTTAAATAATTCTGACCCATATCTATTCTGACCCACATCTAAATGTTCTTAAATTTTCTTGCAAACCTGGAAATCAGTAATTCATCTTAATTGTGAATATCCATAATGATATTCCTGATCTTAATTGTGAATATACATAATATTCCTTTTTTAAAAAGACAATATATTACAGAGTAGACAGATCCTTGTTGAACAATTGATCTTTCCTACACAGTTTGGCAGAAGCCAATCTGGATAGCATTACTTATATCAGCAGTGGGGAATCTCTTAATTATATCATTACGAGAAACTTATTTGGTGGATTTTGAATATTTTAGGTAGATTTTTAAGCTATTGTCTTCCTTTTTGAATCATATTTACCACTGCTAGATTTCATAATATGGTAACATTATTTCAAAATGTGAGCCTCTAGGTATAATTAATAAATGGTGAAAAAAAGTTTGTAAAATAAGATCAAGATGCATTTAAGAAAGGACAAAGATTTGTAGTAATCTTTTATTTTAGGATGGGTAATTTTGCAGATGTATTGTATGGCATAGAAGGATAAGCATTCCCAAATCTTTTTTCCCCTTTCTTTCTTTCTTTTTCTTTCTTTATTTCTTTCGTTCTTTCTTTTTTGGGGGGGGTATCATTGGCGATGCTAAAGTGTATGCACATGAGAAAGGCCTTAACATTTTCTGTTCTATGCATAATTATTTTATCTTTAGTTGCAGCTCCTGTTAGTGACTAACTTGGATTTGAGAGGAAATATTTGAAAATATAGCTATTTAATTGTCAATATAATATTTTTTCTAGTTTTTTTATGGAATTTATGTAAATTGCTACTTTGTTCCATGTAACCATGTGTTAAACGGTATAAATATTAAGCCATTTTTTCCTTCAAAATCTGGCAATACACTTAATCTATAGAAAAAAAAATCTATATTAATTTTCTATAGAAAATTAATACAATTCAATATTTTCATTATATTGGTAGATCATTATATTGGTAGAAAACTGGTAATTATTTTTAGAAGATCACACCAGATCCAACTGATGAAAGGGACTCTCTCATATATTGTGCTCTATTATCCCTGATCTTTTGGTTCTGAAATTTCCTGCATTTGATCAAGGAATTTTAGATACTCCTATAGCATTTCATAACAATATCCTTTATAAGAATACCATCAAATTATTTTAAGAATTGATTAGTTTTAATCAATTAGTTTTAATCAATTAAATTAAGAATTAGGAAATTTAAACGTCAATCTTATTCATCATTAGGGGAAGGAAGTCTCAATGAATTCACAAGAACTTCCTTTTGAATAGTCATGTATATAGATTTGCACAGTAGACATTCAGTATTCAAGGACATGTACTTCTAGGAACAAGAGGAAGACCATGTTGTTTTCTAGTATACCAACAGCGCTTCCTCTTCTTACCAAGAAAGCCCAGATTTGGCAAGAGATATCCTAACATTTTAAAATAGTGCATGATCATATTTTTTACATTTTTTCCCTATACATGGTTTTAGAACTAACTGCCTATGTATCGATAATGGGCACTGGTACTAATTTCAGGTGATGTTTTCTAGCATTGAAGGATGCTTTATTTATTTAAATATTTACAATGCAATCTTTCTTACTGTACGGTAGACATTGGAGAAATGTTAAAAACCACTTTTTGGTTTTATAACAGGAAAAATTCATATTAAAAGACACGAAAAGATGGATAATGCTTTCATTAGCAACGATTGTCCACATATTTTTTTAAAAACATGCAGAAGCCTTTGTATACATGCATGCATACATACATACAATGCATTTTAAGGCGCACTAGCTTTTCAATTCTATTTCTCATTTTTTCTTAAAATATTTGTGGCTTAGAATGTACAGTATTAAAGCCATAATATATTCTATGCTATTACTGTTTCCTAAATAAAGACCAGAAAGCTTTATTGAAAATTTTCTGTTTTATTGTGTATGGAAATTAATATTTTTTGTTAGTATGAAATTCTTTTTATATATTTCACTTTATTTAGCATTCTATTGTGTTATGTTCACAGATTCAACCTTAAATTAAATACTTTTATCATATATCAGATAATTGACTGATCACGTTCAGACTTTCAAAAGTTAAAATTTTGCCGATTTGTCAAGCATATAGCATGTTGGTCACATTCACAAGAGGGTCATTGAAAAAGCAAAAGAATATACTACTACTTCCTTTTTAAAAAAAATGGATGAAAATTACAGTGGTCTTATTGCAGACTTGAAATAATTGATTTTGGAGTTACCCTGTTGACTTACATTGAACTGTTGTAAAGTCAGCTGTTTAAAGCTTAGAGTCTCACCTTTCTGACCCAAAATAACATTTGCTGCAAAGTCAGTGCCATGAGTTTTATTGAATTATCTTGTTGTAGCAAATGTGATTCACACTGCTATGGCAAAATATTTTCAGCACTTGGGGTCTGGGACTGAGTGACTGTAGAAAGTTGATTGCATGATATATTTTAGAGATTTTCTTGTTTTGTTATCATAAACGTAGAAACGTTTGTGTCTGTACATAATGTAGGTGTTGCTATGTTATTGGCCTAGTTATAAGTTACAGTCACCATTCAGAAAACAACAAACCTTTCATACCTCAGCTTTCCTTGTGGTAATTTTTTTTCACTTTGATTATTTTCAGGATGAATTTCATCCCTTCATTGAAGCACTTCTTCCCCATGTCCGAGCATTTGCGTACACATGGTTCAACTTACAAGCTCGAAAGCGAAAATACTTTAAAAAACACGAAAAGCGCATGTCAAAAGAAGAAGAAAGAGCGGTGAAGGATGAATTGCTAAGTGAAAAACCTGAGGTTAAACAGAAATGGGCATCCAGACTTTTGGCAAAGCTTCGGAAAGACATCAGGCCTGAGTATCGGGAAGATTTTGTTCTAACTGTGACAGGAAAAAAACCTCCTTGTTGTGTTCTTTCCAATCCAGACCAGAAGGGCAAAATGAGAAGAATTGACTGTTTACGGCAGGCAGATAAGGTCTGGAGGCTGGACCTTGTTATGGTGATTTTATTTAAAGGTATTCCGCTTGAAAGTACTGATGGCGAACGCCTTGTAAAGTCCCCACAGTGCTCAAATCCAGGGCTGTGTGTACAGCCCCATCATATAGGGGTTTCTGTTAAGGAACTCGATTTATATTTGGCATACTTTGTGCACGCGGCAGGTAAGTGCCTATATTTAAAGTTGTCCACTGTTGAATACGTTTGTTGTGCAAGAATTTAACTGAATGGTTATTTCAGTGTGAGGCATGCTTGCACCTGACCATGTAAGTTAATTAAACTGTGTTACTTTGCACTGCGTCTTTGATGGTGGTCCGGATGTCCTCAGAAGCAGAGAAGCTATAGATTGTGTAAAACTGCAACATTGTTCAAAAAAAGTGATTGTGGAAGAGTGGTGTCTTTCACTATTGGCCTAATGTGCAATGTACCTAAAGTATTTTTTATTAGAATGCCTTTCGAAAATGCTTGGCACTAGAATATTGTGTATTTCTTAGAATTATTTTTTTCATTTGGTGTAAATTTGGCCATGAAGAAAAGAAATGAAAACAATATTTATGATATAAGCCAAGTGTTTAATTGGCTAAAATACCTAAAAAGAAGTGGACAAAGACGGAGGCCTTACCAGGCCTTAATCTATATAGCTATAGATTAAAGAAACTTCTGCTTAATTGATTTTAAAGGATGGTTTATTAATTTAACAGTGCTGCATGTTGGAAAATGGATATATGCATTCTTTTTTATTCTTAATGCAAAATGATACATTTTTCTGTAGCCTGCTTTGAGGAAGTTTGTTATCTTAACGACTTTTGGAGACTAACATGAGCACCAGAGTGATATTTCTAAGCAACTCATTGTAATTTAGTTTTTCCAAGAGTTCAGTTTATTTCAGATATGGAAAAGAAAAGACATAGGTTTCTCAATTTGTTAAATGCATACATCTGTGTTTGTATGTAGCCTTTTTAAAATGTGAGGCATATTGTTAGCTTTTAAGTGGTTTTGTACAAAAGTGAAGTTGCCTGTGTCTCTTAACGGCTTTATATGTACTAGTGTTACTGTGATAATTGGTATATGCAGTTAAATTTTTGGTTTTTTGCTATGGAATCACACAGAGTGGTGTGCTCTGAATATGAACTATTATGCACTTTTGACTAATGAAGCATCTGAAAATATTGATAAAGAGATTATTTTTTAAAAAACAATACTGTAAGTCAATGACTTTTATTTGGGATCTGTGTTTTGTGTGTAATAATGACTGGGTTTTATTAAGTGCAAATGTTTATAATAGATTGTGGCCTCTGTGAGAGTTCATAGCTATATATAGTGTGCTGAGTGGAAAAATTCACGAATTAAGAACAGATTTAAAAATACAAACATTTAATAAATTTGGTGTTCATGCCATATTGCAAACTCTTTTGCACATTTGTTGATGTATAATGCAAATTTTAAATTGATTTTTTTAAAGGATCCATGATATTTCATTGAAAGTATTTGTTAAATGCTATTCCTTTCTCACTTTATTTATTTAAGTTGTTAATCACTAACATAGCAAAAAAGCTAAACAGCTATAAAAACTTTTCTAAAACTATAACCATGCTATAATATTATTAGAAAAAAATAAAATGCACAAAGTGGAAAAAGAAAACAATGAATGCAAGTAGGCCAAATATAACCCTTTGTGCCATTATAGATGTTAAGAGCATATTGTGATATTTTAATTACTACTCTTCTGCTTTGCTATCACTGAAGAGTACCAAATCTCATTTTGAATACCTTTTTCAATTGTTTTGAAACCCAACTAAAGGTATTCAACCATATAATTTGTTGAAAACTTAGTTCATTTGAGTTCAGCGGTGTTTTTATATAAAATACAGATGGTACTTGTAGTTTTATTTAAATAAAAATAGATTTGCTTTTAAAGTGTGCATTATTATGGGTTTATTACATGTATGTATTGTATCACATGTTTTATGCCATGTTTTGGACAATATTTGAGTAATCACCTGTAAAGAATGAAAGGCATTCCTATTATCTTTATATGCAATATATCACTGGCAGCATTCATTATTTGTGAAGGAGGAAGAAACATCGTATTTGACATCTGCTTTATTCTTATATTTCCCAGAATCCTTTGTCACCCCAGAATACCAGCAAGGTTCACGCTAACTGCCGTTGGATAGCTATAGTAATGAAACCACAATTTATTTAATTATTTAATTTATTAAATTTATAGAGCCACCCAACTCACATGTATGTGACAGTTTACAGTTTACATCAGATGTGAACACTAACACAAGTCTTAGACATCCGTTGTTGTCATTTGTTTTTAAATGGTGATAACCTATTAATTATAGTAAGGAATTTGCCAGTATAAAATGAAGAAATAACACAAAAATCAGCTTACATGCAGTGAGAATTGAAGAGCAGTTCAGAAATCCTCAACATTTTTAGGTGGTAAAACTTTGTCAGAAGTTATCAGAAATGAAAAGAAATTCACATTGTGTAAGATTTTTCTCACATATGTACTAAAACTATTGTGATATCTTCACTTCGTATATTATTATTATTACTTTATACTCTTCTGAAGTAATTTATTGCTCAACCCATATGGACAAGCTGTCCTTTTCTTTTTAAAAACTTTTAAAATTATTTAGCCACCTTGTCCTATTCCAAGTAGGCTAAATTACAAGAAATATTGGTCCTATGTAGTAACAAGAAAATGCAATTTTGTAACTAAAAATATTTTCCTTATATTAAAAACTGAGCAATAAGTCATTTGCTTGGAGGTCTCAAGATGTTATTCTGATTTTACTGTACCGAAGGGGGGGGAGCTGATTCTTGTGAACCTTAATTTAAAAAGGGATCTATAGCTATATCTGTATTTTTTAAATTCTGCTTCAAATGACGTTAGAAATGACTGTGGCAAACTGTATTTCTTTGTGGGAGTATAAGTCTCCAGGAAATTTATGACCAGTCTTTTACCAGATGATCTGTATCAGAATCTCCCATATACTAGGCACGTGGCAAGGTCACCATTTAAGTTGTTGGGGTCACAACCTTCGCCACCAGGCATTTGACCTTTGTGATAAAGTTAACCTTTGTTCATTAGGAGGCACTCAAGCAAGAACTTCCTTGTTTTTTACTGCGGCTGCTAACATGATCACATTGTTAAAAGTGATTCTTAGCTCAAGTATTGGGTTCAGTTGAAAAGTTTAAAGATTTTCTGTGTGGGTTTCTCTACTCCTTTTTCTCTTCTTTTTAGCCTTTCTCCTGCAGGCAAAGCTGTGTCCTGTTGGCCACACAATAGTCCACGGCTTTGTCTCTTGTTTGTTTTGGATATGACTTTTAACAGCACAAGCCTATTCATTTTTACTCTGAAGTAAACTCCACGGCCTTATTCCATAGTGGATTTATTTATTAAAGAATGCAATCTGTATTTGAAAAAAAAAATAGTTAAAAAACTTCAGGAGGAATTTTTCAAAATGATAAAACTATCTTGAAAAAGCTAGGCCTTTTACATTTGAATTAGGTTGTTTTATATAGATTTTAATGCTATTAAGTACTGAATCAAAACTAGCTGCGAGGCCAATTTAATTTTGATAATGGTGAAAAGGTATTTTGTTCTGGAAATAAATCAGTGTCTACTAGAGATGGGATCATGTCTTTAATCTTAAATAAGCTGATACGTATTCAATAATAAAATATATTGGATACTGTTATAGGACTTGGGCTTTGTAATTTTATAATGTACTCCTCTGATATAAATTATACTCATTGTACTCATCCTGATCTTAGATCATTTTGTATTTTGCAGCAGCATTTCTGCAGGTATACTTGTATAGGAAGTTGCAAATAAAATAGTTACAAGTTTTTGTAGTCAATGATACTTTCCAGGAAAAAATATATATGATTTTATCACATTATTTCTACATCAGTGTAGGATTGAGATTTTTTCTTAATTATTTAGCTTTTAAAATAATAATTTCTTTTTCTTGTTCAATATATTATTATTTACTATAAATAAAATAAAAACTTGTTTATATCAGGTTGCATTTTCCTTGGTTTTCTAATTATTATTGCTATTCTTTCGAATGATAGTACAGTTATGCATGATTTGCTGATGAACCATATGGCCAAGGTAACAGACTGAGAACCTGCTATATACTAATAAAAAGCAAGTATAAGATCACAGAGATTTCTAGTTTCTCCTGAAATGGATTGGAAATTTCTTTCAGAATTGTAAGTGACTCATAGTAAAGGTAATTAATTTCATTTTAAATTTAAGCATTAAATTTAAGCATTAAATAACATTAAATATGCTTTATTCACACTATCTGAGCCAGATGCCATAATGGATTCAGATTCAAGTAATTCTGATGGTCTGTATCAGAACCTAAATTATTTGGGTATCCAACACTGTTTGGATTCTTGTGTGTACACTAAATGAATAAATCTGCTTAGATTCTATGTGTACATTAAATGAATAAATCACCAGGGAGTATGATTTTAAATATGACAGTCAGAAACATTTTGAATAAGTTCTAGGCAAGCAAATCTCAATGATATTCTGATGAGCAGGTGAGCAGAGGTGCTTGTATCTTCTGCATAGTTGGAAAGCAATTGTAAATCAAAGTTGTATGTGCAGAATGTTTTGGTTGCTGCAGAAAATCTACCTGCCCTTGTGATAGGGATATATCTGTGCACGTTACCTATTTAGCTAATTATGCTTTACCATGTACATAAGGAATCCTAATATGAGTGAGGCAGCAGGGCATCCATATTTTTCTGAGTTGTATCAAAAGCAGTGAATTGTAGCAGAAGGATTGTAAACCTTTTCCAAGACATTTTGTTCAGTTACATTTATACCAATGCAAACTGTACCTATAGAGCATGTTGATGCTAAAAGATGCCTCTTATATATTAACTCTAGTTTGGACAATAGTTTTCCAACTTTTTTTAAAATTTTAATTCCATTTATATCCTGCCCTTCTCCGAAGACTCAGGGCGGCTTACAAGCTTAGCAGTAGCCTTCATTCTATGTATATGCCTGCTTATTAGGGCTTTCACACACACCCCAAGTGGCATTATTACAAAGTCAGCTTAATTGCAGAGTCTGATACTAGAGAATCGTCTCCCCAAAGAGACTTAAAGGTAACTTGTCCCTACATCTCCTCCAACTTGAGATCTGAAAACAGCTGTAAGAACAAAATGTACAAGAGCTATTTGTTATTAACACTTCAGCCAGTCTTGATTCTTGCACTGACAAAGTTTTTGTGATGAATTAACTTAGTCTCTCAGCTAAAATGCTTATGATCTGATCTCTCATACTTCTGACTCTTGTCTCTCTTGTGAGAATTAGTGTTGTACAAAATCCTGTCAAGGGTTTGCCGTGATAATGCCCTTCTTTCAACTTTCACATGCTCGGAATGGAATTCTGCAAGGTCTACTCTCTGGCTTGGAAGAGTCACCTATAAATATTTGCATGGTTTTTAATCTTAACTGCCAAAAGATTTTATATTCAACTCCAGGTTGCAACACTTGATCTCTAAAACTGCATAGAAAATGGATATTTTCTATTCTGGCAAGCAGAGGATTCTGTTTCTACTGTTAGCAGTGAGTGATTGTACTTGACAGAAGCAGGATTTAGATGAGGACAACTGCAATTTTCCTGGTGCTGTAACTGAGATGGTAAGCATTCATTCTAATTTGAACCCTAGCAGTAGAGGAACTTAGGAGTATTTGCTATATCACGAACTGTTGGCACCTATTCAGTCATGGGGCTAAGCTTTCTCCAAAACAGAAACAAAGCCAGGCAGTATGCTAGGGTTTTAATATTTCTTAGAATTCTCCCAGGTGTTTTCAGAAAAAAAATATATCACATGATTTAAATGCTCTTTCCTGTATCCTGAAATAGCAAATGGACCCAATCAGTCAGCAAAGAAGGTTCCTGGTCTCTGCTAGGAGAGATGGCCAAATTGAGTGTGCAGATAAAAGAAAAAGAACATAAGTACTTTTGTTTCTACTTGAAAACCGCTTCTGGACTTTGTGCGTGAAGTGGAAAAAAATGATATTATGATTTTGGGTTTTACTGATTAGACTGATTTGCCGATACAGAAATGGCTAGTGCATTCTACTGTAGAAATGTAGAAAGTTGAGATTTGATTTTAATGTCTGATTTTACTGCAACAGAGAGAGTCAGAAGTCAATGCCTTTTGCTTCTTCCCGTCTCTTTCTTCACACCTTTTTTGCTTTCCCTTTCTCTATTGTTGTCCCTTGCTATTTGCTTTTGTACTTCCACATTTTATTTTATAAATGAATAAAACTAATAAGAAAAGCCTTTGAATAGAATCCATTGCTTTTATAGCTATGAAGCCAGCATAATAGTATAAAAATTGCCCAATGTCCTGGCCAGGCCGGTCTTAAGTTACTGTACTTTTATATTTTCCCCTTTTTTTCCACCCAATGATGAATAGCATTAATTTAAATCTATTTAAGGCAAGTGTGGGAGAAACCACAGCCTTTGTTGTGGTCAGTGGTGTACACAACAGGGTTGGATGTTTCACTTGACTAAGGCCTGAAAGTTGACTCTAGTAGATGCCATGTCATCTGTTTTCTAACTGCATGAGAAGAAGTGAAAGTTCTATTGTAATGGCAATAATTATTACAGAATGGGTGTTTAATGTTCCCAGTGGCAACAACAGAGCAACAACAATTCAATTTTCTGTGAAAATAACTGTCCTGAAACCTAATGGAGTCCACAGTCACACCAAACAGTCAGTTTTTATATGCTTTTTTTCCCCCTTTGGAAACTTAAGCACGATATATTTCTTGAAGCAAGTCCCAATAGTAAGCAGCTTTCACAGTTGTTTTGGTCAAAGTGTAGAACTGAACTGAAGGATTATGATAGTTTTTGTGTTGATGATCTTTCTCTTAATGTACTCAAAGAACTATAGGCCAAATTCGAGAACAACTGAGGTTCCAGTACCACATTAGAAATGTGCGAATTTATAACAGTAATAGCCTGATGTTTAGACTTCTTTCTATGGTATATAGAAATTACAAACAAAATTCTGGGGTGCAGCACGAGAGGATTACCACTATTTAGAGCTTTACTCAGTCCCCATTTGGAATACTGTGCCCAGTTCTGTAGACCTCACTTAAAGAAAGACAGAGATAAGACTGGGCAGGTCCAGAGACAAGCAACAAAAGGCACAAGGTCTGAGGGGCAAAAACATATTAGAGTTCAGAAAAACTGTATAGCCTGAAGGAAATGGGAGACATGATTGAAACCTTTAAATATATTAAGGATGTGAATAAGATTCTAGAAAGCAGTATTTTCAATAAAGTATTAAGCAAAAATCAAGAACACAGGGGCATAACCTCAAACTGACAAGGAGGGAAGTTCAAAAATGTTAAAAACTATTACTTCAAAGAAAGAGTAATGGAAATTTGGAACCAACTTTCAGTGGAGGCAATGGGTCAATCATCAGGAACTGAGCTTAAACATTCTTTGGATAAACAAATGTCCATCATCTAACAAAAAAACCCCCAACCATTAAAATACCTCAAAGGACAGAATCCATGGACTACTAGGTCTTTTTTGCCTTCAGTTTTCTATGTTTCTAAATTGATGGTCCTGTGGAGTCAATTAAATTTTGTAAGTGTGTTCTGCAGTTTAGAGAAAGAAAGTGAGATCTGTGCTGTGTTTTAGTTCTAATTTACTCCAGTTGGGTTTGCAGTGCAGTGAATACCTGGAATCTCTTTATTTTTCTGTTTAAAACAGTGTAGCATAACTTTTACCATTCATTGTGTTTTTTATTTCTCCTCTTGGCTGTCTTAGAAACTTTAAGACTAAGCCTATGTTCAGTGAACAATTTTCAGCTGATTAAGCAAATAGGTTGTGGATGGACAGTCTTTTTAAAGGCACACAATGATAAAGTTCCAACCTATTAAACCAGAACTGTTAAGCCATGGCTTATTAAATGTATCCTAGTGGCCAGGTTCACATATCACACCAAGCCAAAAATGGTATTATGATTTAGAGTTACATATGAACAAGATCAATTTCGTTCCTTTGTTTTATCATTTATAACCTAGATAGTTAATAAATATACTCTACCTGTAATATATTTTTTGGATTCTTAGCTTTCTCCTTTTGCTACAGCTGAATAAGTACTCAGGAAATTATATGGTATACTACTATAATATATACATATTGTTATTCACACTCTTATTGGTTTGGCATTTTTTTAACTATATGAAACCATAGGCTACCTATGAAAATGACGATACGGACACAATGATGTCATGATGGAGATCATGCTGTTGTGTACTTGTCTTTAATGGTTGGTAAAAGTGTGTAGATTGTTCATATAAATGAAACAAAATTAATGAACAGAAATGATTGACTAAAATTACAGATTCACACAGTCAAAATTTAAAGAACTAGGCCACATCATAACAGTGTTTAATTAATTGTTCTGCACTGAACTGTAAAAGAAAAACTCGACAATTTTTTGGGAAATCTCTTATCAAAACATGTCTTCTGTTTTGAAAATAAATTAATAATAAATGAAATAAATTAATTATTGGATTATTTAATTGCATTAGTAGAAAAACAGATATTAATCAGTTGTTTCCTGATGGCAGTAATTAGGAATTTTATTTTATAGTTAGGATTTTGTTCCTGGGATTTCAAAAATCTGTTTCCTCATCTGTTTTGGATACATCTCCATGAAATTTTAAAAGAATGGATTTGTATTATGATGTCATTTGAATATTAATTACATCTAATTCCATAGCTTAATTTTAATCTAATCCAGGAACTATTTTTTTAACCATAAAATACACAATTTCTTTGGAAGTAGATAAGAAAAATTATAAGAGAATTGAGATAAAATGGAAGCAATTAGAGTGGTCAGCTTATGTGATCTGAAGCCTGCATATTCTAATGCAATTTCATTGTCATGAATAAATCAGTTTTTAGTTCAAGAATATCTGGGATCTGGCTTTTTTCCTGGAGGCACAGGTGGCAGTCTTGGACCAGAATGTTTTTTATCTGTTTCATTTGCTACTCCAGCTGTGCCTGTTCCTGTATAAAGTGGGCTGAGTAATCATCATCCATGTCTTTGTATAATAGAGAACAGAGTATTGCAGTGTCTTGATGCTGTTTATCTACATTTTAAAGATTTGCAGACAAGTGTGATGATAAAATCGCCACATCCTCCAAAAGCACCTTTTGGGAGTTGAATCCAAAACATCATGCTGTCCTGTGAAATATTCAACGAACAGGTTAAATAAAGTACACTTGGTGTCATGTATGAAACAAGCACTTACATAGAGATATTTAGTAGTATTGAAGGCAACATTTTTCTCCCGAGGTAGATACTCCATAAGTATCTGCTAATCTCAGAATTAAATGTATTATTGTCTGGTGAGATAAGAATAGGAAAATGGAAAAAGCAAATAAGTTGTCTTCTAACAATTGCTTTATATCACCATCCCCCAAAGTTTCCTGCTCCATATACCAGCAGCAGAGGTGGGCAGGGGATAGTTTTGCATGTGTGCATGCCGCTTGCGCAAGTGGAATGTCCCTCACTTGCCAGCCACTTCCACGACCCAGTTACCAACGAGCCGTGGACCAGTGGCAGTCCATGGACTGGGTGTTTGGGACCCCTGCTAAGACTTCTTTTAAATGTCATGGAGCCTTCCTTCCCTCCTTCCTTCCTTCCTTCCTTCCTTCCTTCCTTCCTTCCTTCCTTCCTTCCTTCCTTCCTTCCTTCCTTCCTTCCTCATTTCAATATAAATTATTAGGTTTTTGAAAATACCAATTCCATTTCTTCACCTGGTTTGCTTTTCTATTAGCACATTTATCTTGACTGAAATCAGCCATAAGATTAATTGCAGATACTGGCATCATTCAAATTAGGGGGTTAAATTATTCTGTAACTCCCATAAGAAGCAAACCGTTCTTCGGCTAAAGTCATTTGCTACAACATGTGCAGGGCATTGAGGATGAAAATGGAAATAAAAACGGAGGTTGAAGCCTTGACTACATCTGGCAAGTTCTCTGGTTTACACTTTTTTCTCTTTTCTTCCATTTTGTGGGTCATAAAGGAAATACTGGCAAGGTATACAATATTGACAAAATCCTGCGTGTATAGAGATAGCCAGTGAGGGTAAAATGATCTTTTGGTGTGCAGAACAAGATTTTCTGCTAGGAGATTTTTGGGACCAAGTCATTATATCTGTGAATTTGTTTATTGATATTTTCTCAGGATTAACAATTTAATAAATTACGTGTCAAGAGACTTTTATTAAAGTTTTTTAACTAATGGAATTTTTTTTAATAAAAGTAAACTCTTAGTGTAATATGTGTTACATAATTCTTAGCCTTGTTGCAAGTAAAAATTAGCATGCAGCTGAGTTGTGTTTAAGGCCTTTGATTATTAACCTTGGTTCTACTTAAATG
This sequence comes from Vipera berus, assembly GCF_964194415.1. Lineage (NCBI taxonomy): Eukaryota > Metazoa > Chordata > Lepidosauria > Squamata > Viperidae > Vipera > Vipera berus. Next base: position 68,180,811 of record NC_138204.1, read on the forward strand.
TGGATAATAAGCAGATTAATATACTGGGAGTGGGGTAAGAAAGTGACTATTAACCCAAAATATCCATTAAATCCAACAATTTATTTTATATAAGGAAGACTTGTCCAATAGGTTGAGAATGTCTACGTTGTAAGTTGTCCATTGAATCAAGATTTGCAAAATGGAGGCTAATACATCACAATTTTGCTACAGCATAATGTAACATTTGAAACAGAAAAATTAAAATAAAATGAGAGGTTTCTGTTATTTGAGTAATGGGATTAAAAAAACTCCTATACATAGTAATTTCTACTGAACTGCATTATGTTACCTTCTAGTAATGACTTAGTGACCTAAATAATAATGCGGACAGGTTTTACATAGGATTGCATCTGAAATAAATACTAATAGTTTTGAAGGCGAGTGAACTTTGTGCAATGCATCTAGGTGAGTAAATTAATCAATACAGTCCTTAGAGCTTAATTTAATCCTTAGGTTAATCAATATAATCCTTAATAGATAAAATCCTTAGATTTCATTCTGGAAACAATTATAATGATTCTATGAAATACAATATTTGGCATCAGGCTCAATATAATGAATGAACTAATAGAATTTCAAGGCTATGATTCCAATATTATGAGTTAATTATTTAATGTCTAAAGTTGTTGTGTATGACATAAAGGGGGGAGATTGAGAGAGGCTATTGCCACCAATATTTATTAATATCTTTTAAGACCACATGGATTCCATAATTTTTTTGGGTTTCTCCAGGACTGATTCAGATTTCAATGATTAATTTTAATAAATGCATTCTAATTTTCCCCCTTAAATTATACATTGTGTTAGCATATTCTTTGAATATTTTAAATTATACTTTTGACTACCATCCCATTTTATGAACTGCATGTATTGTAATCTAGCCATTCATATTGGATGCTGACTCCCACCATCTACATCTGTCCTTGGTGGCTGTGACTAGTATTACTTGTACTTCGGTATATCTAGTAAGCACTATTCATTTGTTTGTTTGTTTGTTTTAAACAATTTATATAGCTGCCTGATCACCGCGACTCTAGGCAGCTTACAGATAACAAAAACTCAATGTGGAAAAAATAATAATAATATAATAACCCCCCCTCCCCACCCCTCGGTGACAACACACACTCAAAACAACCATTTAATGGGTGCCATCCCACTCTCGTTTCCCCAGGCCTGTTGTTGTTTAATAATCTATGCTCAGGAATGGTTAATCAATTGACAGAGGTAGGGTGGAAAGGACAAATCAGTGCAATTCAACAATAGTTTTTCTATCAAGTACCAATTATTGTTTTATAAAAAGCAAAAGTGATAGCTTCCAACTTAGTTTTGTTTCTAAAATAATTATGATATTGTGCAAGAATATGATGTGGCCTCTTGTTTAACCTGTGAACATGGTATCTTAATTGAGTTTGGGGAAAAATAGCTAACGTGTAAAAAAATTAGAGTTCGGACATTACAGTAAGGTAGAATTTGGTTTATTTTTTGTTCAGTGTAATAAACGAAGTCATCAACTGTGGGTCTAAACTAGTTATTGTGATGGGTTTGTGCATTGCGTAAAACCAAAGCCAAACCACATTATGACCTTGTTCAATATGCCACGCAAGGATTAACCATTGTCGTAATGGTCTTTCTGCATTTTAATGGTATTGTATATTTTCTATAATTTTTATATAAAAATAAACATGTAGATTATACCACAGTGTCTCTGTTATGACAGCTGCATTTTTAAGTAAAGACTATAACTTGGAAGTTAGATACTGTAAATGAAAGTCATTACATATATTTTAACATACTTAAAAGACAGAAAAATATTACCAGGTTTTTTAAAAGCTGATCAAAATCCAATCTTCTCTTTAAAAGAAATGTATTTGTATTATCACTTTATTTGCATGGGCATTCTTAAAAGATTAAATTATCTTGATTGAGGTGCATGAAGAGTATAGAGTAAATTTAAAAACTATTAAATATCACTATAGCAAGGAACTTGGAAACATAGCATTATGAAAATGGATATACAGATTTTAAAGAGGGTATGTGGAACTTAATGTGCAACTTTAATGATAGCTGCTTTTGTGAAGGCAATATAAACAGCACCTGTGTTACGTTACATTCTGAAGCAGAATGAAAACTGCTTCAGTGTGATCTCTTTCTAACTCATGGAAAAGCCCAAAGAAACGCTTGATTAGATACTGCTCCATTTGGGGAGCTGGATGGAGTAATCAACAAATGGAATGCTACTGAAAGATGTACATGCATTAGAAAATAGGTTGCATTTATTCTTTCTAGAAGTACATATTTAGGAATTCTATGTGCTGCATTGCCAAGCTTTGTTTTCTTAAAGATCCAGTGTCTAATATATCAGTGTTATATCAATGCATCTTATTAGCCCGAGCCATAACTCATTTGTTTGTCCCTAGCAAACTAATAGACTGGTCTTTAGTGTACAGCTACAAAAATGGGATTATTGCAGTCAAAAGGTACCATGTAAATATGTGCCTTTTTATTTATCTGTTCTTCATAATTGTTACATCAGGGTATTTAACTTACATTTGCATTTAATTTAAATTACATTTGCATATTGGCCTTCAAGACTAGATTTTTCCAGAGTGGCTTAAATTAATATAAAACTCAAAAACAACTAAAAGAAGTAAAGTATGATTCAAATGCATCATGATTACAACAATAACAAAATAATCTGATGATAATGGGTAACCTTTTCCTTGTCCTTTACTGGTTAGGCTTTGGGAATTGGAAATTCAGCAACATTTGGAGACGCTGCATGGCCTTGTTTGGTCTATATCAGGGTTAGGCAACCTTGGCTCTTTTATGAGTCGTGGACTTCAACTCCCAGCTGACTCAGGAATTCCAGAGTTGAAGTCCCCGACTCATAAAAGAGCCAAGGTTGCCTACCCCTGGTCTATATGGTGAATTAAGACCTTATCCAGATTCTCTGTTTTGCTTTATATTCTGCAGTACTACAGGATTTTCATGAAGTAGCCCAGAAACCTTTTTTTAAAAAAAGTTGAAACTCTATGAAAAGTAAGCATATTAGCAAAATATTTTTAATAGGATAATGTGTTTCTGCAGGTGATGTCCTCTGTGCAGACATAGCTCAAGTACTGGGAAAAAAAACCCCTTTTCTCAATCTTTTGGGTTGCTGTACCGACATTCTAAAAGTTTCATGTATTAGTTTGTCTTGTATCTCAGTGCTGCTATTTGCTAGGGTCTAGTTACAGATGTGTCTATAATGCTTATCTGTTCCTTTATTGTCTGTGTTGCCTAGCTCCCTTTAATATCTGCCAGAATGCAAAAAATCAGTGTGTTCGATTTCAGTGTGTCACTCACAGTACTTTTAATAACTTGATGTTCCCTTTGATTTCAGTTATCAGAAACCGCCTGGCTTGATTTTCCTGTATCATGGTTAGTGGCAGGCTCAGAATGAATTGTTCATCCAAAGAGCATCTGAATTTGACTAGTTCTTTTATGTCGCTTTTTCTATAAAGAAAAAAAATCCTTTCAGATTTTCTACTTTTTTCAGTTAAAAAGTATCACTTTTTCTTACATAATTACTACAAGTCACAGTTTGCAGCTTAACAATATACATAATCGAAATGCAAGTTAATCGAGGATTCTTTGACTTGCTTGCTGTCATCTCTATAACCTAGCAATGGTGCAAGAAGCTGAGGGAGCTTTTGGAGGTAGAATAAAGGAGGAATTATATATATTTTTTGAAAATACTTCGGATAAATCTAATTTTATATGCATCACTCATTGGAACAGAGAGATAATGGGGACTGTGGATATATAATGATTGAGCCAGTTACACTAAATATGAATTGATCCTTGTATGCATCATTGCCCAAAACTCTCACCGAATATCCTGATTTGACATTGAGGACCATGTTCAGGGATGATTTACCTTAGTGACCAAGATGGGCCTTCTTCTGGCATGTTCTGAGTTTTTTATGAAACTTGGAGCAGCCTTAACCTCTTGATATTATGGAATTTGATCTGATTGGAAAAAAGTTGTTTACAAGATTAAATTCTTACTACAATGTCATAATGAACTTAAACCTTTGTATCTTGAGTGTACAGTTCAGGAAGTGGTAAGAGTTTTCTAATACAACTTTTCAAAGTTCCCCAATCCAGGGGCAGTGATTATAACAAAGCTAAACATCAGAACCAAGGACTACAAAGAGACTTCCAACCATTTCACCAAGTGGAATATAGATACGATGGACAATAGAGACTGTCAAGTTTGTTTCATATTTGGGTCTTATGATCACTACTAAGAATTCTTTCTTAAGAGTCTTTCTAATGGAATATATTACAAAGGAACATTTCCAAATGTGAAACATGAGAGTCTTCTACAAGAGTGAACAACCAATGAAAGCACCATGGAGTGCAGCTGGACTTTCTTTAGGCCGACACAGAAAACCTATGATTGATTTCCTATTCTGTTTTTACTTTTACCAAGAAGATGGCCCAGCTTCTTAGAACAATGCAGTGGAAATAGGTTTGTATTAACTTTAGCAAGCACCGAAGGCTCTCTGTTTTCATTTTGCTGAGAATATTTATTACGGATTTTTAAAAGACTGGAAAATGGACATGTATTGGATGTTTCTGCCTTTCATCTTGTAAAAAACATGTAAGCAGCTGCTCAAATCTTAAAAATTGTTTTAAACAAAGAGTGAACCAAGATTCATCCTTTAAAAATGGTGAATAACTGCATTAAGGCACTTTTTCTGGTAGTCATTCACCACAATATACCGTAAAATGGTAAAAATCAAGTGTGTTTTTTGAGATGAAAAAATACATCATGTAATCTAACTTAGATTTTCTAAATGAATATGTAAGCAACATCATAACAATTTTGTTACAAACAAATGGACAAGTCTTGAACCAATTTTTCTTTGCAAAATAATTATTTTGTAGTTACAGCAATTGTTCCTTTCTATCCCTTTATATAAATCAAGCAACTAAATATTATATTACATTTTGCAACACTGAAAATAGAAGCATTCATAGAAGTATCTTCCTATATATAGGAAGGCTCTCTCTCTCTCTCTCTCTCTCTCTGTTAGCTGAGAAGCAAGGAAGATATGTGTTAAATGTTTGTTAAGCATTCAGAATACACTTGCTTAGTCCCAGACACGGGACAAATCTTATTTCCTGTTTCAGCCTAGCCCAAGGCCATCTACAGGCAGTAGCCACAGCAGTGGCAGCTCATATTTGTGTATTTATTTATTTTTTTGGCTTGCTAACAAAGAATAAAGGGAGACCGATATGATCATTTCAAACTTATTTGTTCTCTTCAGTCAGCCATACCCTTCTGTGATTCGAACCTGGGCCGACTGCGTCTTAAGCTGCCTGCCACTGCTGTGGCTACTGCCTGTAGATGGCCTTGGGCTAGGCTGAAACAGGAAATAAGATTTGTCCCGTGTCTGGGACTAAGCAAGTGTATTCTGAATGCTTAACAAACATTTAACATACATACATACATACATACACACACACACACACACACACACACACACACACATATATATATATATATATATATATATATATATATATATATATAGAGAGAGAGAGAGAGAGAGAGAGAGAGAGAGAGAGAGAGAGAGAGAGAGAGATAGATCCTCACTTCTAAATGCGCATTTCTTCTTGATGTGGTCCTCCTTTCCTTCCAAGTTATACCTGTGGCCACATAACATCAACATTTTCTGATCCAATATGGCAGTAGTGTTTTCCATTTTCTGCTGACATAAATCTTGTTGGCCCACAAATCTGTCCTCTTTTTGACCACCTTTGACTGCTGCCTTTCCCTTCCCTTCCTGGTTGTTTTTCTTCATATTGACTGTGACCTGGACCGCAGGAGCAGTGCAGGCCTGTAATATAATGCCTCCCAGGACTACAGCCGAAACTGCTGTCCATTTTAGTGGTCTGTCAGAGGAGAAAAAGGCAGAGCTTTGTGTGACACATGAAGTTTTCCAGGATAAAAGAAATAGCCCTCCCCCCTTCTAATTTCTGAAACATATAAGACTGGCCCTTAGTTTCTTGATATAGACTGTTGATTATTTTTTTACAGATTTAAATTTGATGGGAGGAACCATCTCTACTGATTTGTTGGTCACATCCATCAGAATTGTCATGAAGAAGCCCATTTGGTCTCACTAGGCTTACGTTGCCACCAGTTCTTCCCTATAGCAAACATTACAACTTTCAATCATTCAGTCAATCAGTATCTGAACGAGGTAGACATGTATACCTGAGCGTCATCAGCATACTTATGATACTAACCCCATGCCTCTGAGTTCATTCAGAAGTTTCATATACACATTGAGTAGGGAGAGAAGCGCTCCACTTAAGAGGGGCGTAGGGCTTGATTTCTCAATTATTGACACTGATTGGAACTGGCCACTGAGGAAAAAGGAGAACCATGATGCCCACCCCAATCCTTTAATCCTTTATTCCATTCCAGAAGGATACCATGGTTGATGGCTTTAAAAACTTCTGAGAGACTCGGGAGAGCTAGGATGGCACCCCAAGCCCTCCAAAGGTCATCCGCAAGCAGGACTGATTTCAGTACTATAACCCATCCCAAATTCCAGCTGAAAAAGATGAAAATAATCTATTCTTCCAGAGCCCTTTGGAGCTGAGTATCAATGAGATTTAGAGATCTCATAACAAAGGTTTTATCCTTCATTATTGAATTCCTTATTTTCAAGAATCTCAGTGTGAGATTCTTGAAAATAAGGAATTTTGCTCGGAAACATTTCCAAGCACATCGAGATTCTTGAAAATAATAAATAAAATAGACATTTTGAGGAATATTAAAAATTGATGAACGTTCAATGAAATAACACATTTTGGGTGGGAGGATTCTTTTATCAGTTTTTTGTCGAGATACAACATAATGTCCTATATCTCCCTTTATAATTCATTGTACTTCTGTTTCAAAGAAACAGTATGTAACTTCCATATAACAGGATGTATGTAATAAAATAATCTATGCTATATGGGGCCAAAAATCCATTGTGAAAGATGATAATAATAATAATAATAATAATAATAATAATAATAATAATAATAATAATAATAATAATAATAATAATAATAATAATAATAATAATAATAATAATAATAATAAAGTTGGAAGGGACCTTGGAGGTCATCTAGTCCAACCCCCTGCTCAAGCAGGAAACCTTATACCATTTCAGGCAAATGGCTGTCCAGTCTCTTCTTAAAAATCTCCAGTGTTGGAGCATTCACCACCTCTGGAGGCAGGTTGTTCCACTGGTTAATTGTTCTAACTGTCAGGAAGTTTCTCCTTAGTTCTAGGTTGCTTCTCTCCTTGACTAGTTTCCATCCGTTGCTTCTTGTCCTGCTTTCAGGTGCTTTGGAGAATAGCTTGACTCCCTCTTCTTTGTGGCAGCCCCTGAGATATTGGAACACTGCTATCATGTCACCCCTCACCCTTCTCTTCATTAAACTACACATACCCAATTCCAGATATGTACTTGCAGTGTGAATTTATGCTAGAATGTCTTTTCTTTACACAGTTACATGCTGAACAAGCTCACAACCTTGTTCCCAGAGAAATATTTGCTAATACTTATGTTCTGGACTAAGTTTATACCTTGGATAGTAACATGGTAGAGCTGGTTTGGTGTAATGGTTAAGGCATCAAGCTAGAAGTTGGGAGACTGTAAGTTTCACCTTGTGCCAGTGACTCTCTCTTAGCCCTAGGAAGGAGCAAATGGCAAACCACTTCTGAAATCCTGCCAAACAAACTGCAGGGACTTGTCCTGACTGATTCAAAAGTACCACAATAAAATAAAAAGGCAACATAGTACCTATGGAGATTTCTCTTGTTTCATGGCAGGTTTTGTATCTGATTTGAAGAATGTATATGTATATTTATGTATGTATGATATTCTAACTAAAAATTAATCACATGCTTATATAATTATCTTAATTTACAAGGTGGCATCTTTATTTTCAAACATACTTATTGGCTCCACATTGGTTCTTTAGAAGTTCTCAAATATTAAAAATTATGGATACAGCAGTGTACCCTCTCCGAAGAGAGCTGGGAATTATATTAACGTGAGAAGGTAAAATCCTAGTGAATTAAATTCATTGGAAAAGGCCATCTCTACTTTTTCTTTTCTTAGTTGCCAATTTTGTGATTTACTGTGCCCATCATTCATCCATTTTGTGACTAGGCAAGTCCTTTATTGTCAGCCATTTTATGAAGTTGTCCAGAACATACATTAAAAATCCAGATGTGCTGACTTATTGCCTCCTCCTGGTTAACAGCATTTGTAGTGATTGGTAAGAATGCTCACATTTTGCTGATTTTTTTAAAAAATCTAAGATAAATAATACCAAACTGGAAAAAGAATTACACTTCCATCTACTTAGTAGAAATGCATTTTGTAGTTAATACTATGGTAGCCTGTGGAAGGCCCTTTTAAAAAAGCCATTATTCACAGTTACTTTTCTCATCCTGCCAAGTGGCAATCTACAATCTCATCTCAGTATGTATTTCAGTTTGGAAATGCTGAAGACATTTAGATTGCCCGGATCATCCTGAAAAAAGACCCAATAAATTTAGGATTGCATTGTTTCATTTTTCATCTTTTCTCCATCTCAGAATAGTAATAATTATGTAAAATAATGATAATTTGTTGAGATACATAATATCTCAAGAGGTATTGGACTCACACAGCTCATTGTCCTTCGCAGCATGATATTCTGGGCAAACCCCCAAATACCTCATTCCTAGAAGAATTCATTTCCACTGAGGTCACAGCTCTTTCTTTTTCCTTTTTGTGGCTGTAGACTCTCTTTGATGGAAGTTGTGGCAAATGCATTCCCCCCCCCCCGCATTATTGAAAAAAAGAATACCTACTGCAACTTTTGCCTTTGGAGACCTATGCTTGGATGAAGTCCTCATACTCAGCCAGTACAAAGTCTGATTCCTTCCTTGGCGGTGGGCATGACTATATAATTTCGACATTGTGGACTGGGACAGGCTGTTTGAGTAGTCAGCCAATGCTGTAACAGCTAATGACAGATGAATTGTGTTTTATAAAAGTGAAGTAAAATTTTGAGACTGTTTTAATTTTAATTTTTTTTACTATGCATGAAAATATTTTCTTAACACCTTTCACCCCATAAGCTGGACTCTAAAATGTTTTCAATCTTTGGAAGGATCAACAATAAAACATTTTCATTGTTCTTTCTTTTTTAAAAAAATGGTAGGGGGAGAGCCTTTTGCTGAGATGACCTGTATGTTGGGATAATATCTTTTCATATTTGAGAAGAAGACAAAGGAACTACAGTGCTAAGCACAGAACACTTATTAAAAACAGTTGGGAAGCATATAAAAGGTTCCGTGTGTGTGAAAAACGGGACAGCTGTGATGGTCTATTGGGAAAGTATGTACAGATGGTAGTAAGGAGGAGAATGATGACTGCATGGCTGATAAATGAAATACCAAAAAAGGGGGGGAATGCATTATGTTGGTTGATCATTGTAAATTATACGTTTTTGGGGTGCAGTATTTAATTCTTGGTTTTCCAGTGATTCAGCCAGGAAATGCAAGTGACTGCAGAGTTTCAGGTCACATTCTGTTTGCAATATGCAGAAAATATTTTGCAAATTACATGACATAGGATTATTAGAGGAGATAATTAAACATATGGTTTTCTTCACATTTACCATGTCACAAGTTTGTCATAATGGTGTCCGTAAGACTGCATGAATTTAGGTTTGAATTAGTCACAGTTAAAATGTGGGGTTTTTTTTCAGATGGTGATGATGGTGTTTGTTTTCTGTTAATAGAAAAAGTGAAAGTAAATGACACAAACCTGGATTTGACTAATAGTGGTAGAAAACAAAAATAAAATTACTTCATTTAAAAAATAAGTGGAAGTAATCAATATTTATTTATTCTGATATATCCCAACATCCTATCAAAAATATGTAGTCTTCCATTTACAATCATTTCTTTAGTGACCGTTTGAAGTTACGAAAAATGTCTGGTCTTCACACTTATGACCTCATACCACCTTCATGATCATGTGATTACAAATCTGGCACTTGGCAACGGGCCATATGATCACAATATATAACCTTTTTTGCTAGTGTCTGGCAAAAGAATCCATTTGGAAGTTTGCCTAATGTCCATGGATTTGTTTAATGACTGATGATTCACTTAATTACCATCGTAAAAATGGTCACAGAATTGGGTCCAAATCAACTTATGACTCCATTGACTTACACTGGAAATTCTGGTGCCACTTGCAGTCATAAGTCAAAAGACAATAATGACTATGGTGACATATGTTGCTATTCAAGTCTCAATGAAATGCTTATCTCTGAGTCATAATGAAAAGAAAGTTGATGGGTGAAGAACCAAGTTGCCAGGGTTCAGACCAGACCCTGTCTCCAAATAAATGAGATTAAAGTTTCAACATACTACTTCACTGTTTATGTACAATAGTCATAACACTTGGCTTTGGGGAATAATGCATATATAAATGATCAATAATATGTTTACATGTCAGGGAACATGAGGCAACTGGGAGTTTCTAGCTATTATTCCAGCAGTTCAACAGGAAGCAAGAAGATGTGGGCATAGAAACTGGTTGTATGGTTTTATTAGTGAAAAAAGTTTCTAATATAAAAAGAACTTCCTGCTTCTTCAGGAATCTATACATCCTCTCTTGAACAGGAGAATGCCGTCAGGACAAAGAAGAAAGTCTGGTTACCAGTGGAATATTTTTCTAATAGTTTAAAAGAAAATTTTCTTTTCCAAAAAAAGAAAATGTATGTGCTTCCTGTTTTAGAGGCTATAAATTGTTACACAAAATCTTTCAATGGATATTGAAAATCTATTTTGAAATAACAGCCCATTGTTTTTCCTGTTCCTTTAGAGCTAGTTTAGGCCTCCAGTTCTGCTTTAGGGCACCATTCTCCTTAAAAAATCCCATATTTTGAAAAACCCAACACATTTGTCTGATAATAATTGCCCATCTGTTTGCCATTTGATAAAACCAGGAAAGATAATAAAAGTTTCAGTAACAAAACTGCAATAGTTAAACCAGTAGTGTTTCCAGTGGCAATGTACAGCTGTGAAAACTGGAAAACTACAATTTCATATGGTAGCTAGACTGAACTAAGACTCAGCAGTAAATGGCCAGGTGGATTTATTAAGATGGATGGGTTAAACCTGGGTTTTCCTGCTCTGAGTCCCAACACCTAACCACTATACCATGCTGGATCTCTTACCCTGTCTTTCTTGCCTTGTTTTATAGAACAGTTCTCAACAATTCTTCCCTATGTTCTACATTACAGCTCTTCATATTCCTGAAGACAACTAATAAAGTCTCTATGGAGTTTTCTCTCAATATGTAGCATAGTTCTTCATAGCTTTTTCCTCCCAGGTCCTTTAACATTTTAGTTGCTGGTCTGAAAACACTGAGTTGCTCTTGATGGTGAGATGGGCAGCACATTATTTTAATAAACAAACATGTACTTTGTCAACATCCTTCCTAAAATGAAGACACAGTATTCTAGGTATGGTCAGACCAGGATGACAGAACAAATTGCTGTTCAATATGGGCAGGTTGAATAGTAGGTTGAATGAAGTTAAGTGTTCTTCAGTTGGAATAGATATAAATGCATTACATTATTAATGTTCAATTTGTAATCTACCAAGATCCCCAGATCCTTTTTGCACGTGGCCCTGCCCAATAGAGTCTGTTCCATCCTTAATTTCTGCCTTGGAATTTTCTTTTTTAAATGAAGAACTCTAGGAGAAGAGGCAGAGCCTGGATGCAGAGTCAAGAGAGGACTAAACCTAGAATCATTACATGTCCACACATGCTCCAAATCCAGCCCCCCCTTGAGTTCTGTTTACACTTATCTAGCGTCAATTTAGTACTGTCCATTAGTTGACTAGATTCTTGTTTATAGTCTCAAGCGATGAAGCTTTATAGAAACTTAATATATGATCCTGATTCTTTATGCCTGACAAGGAGTTTGCATTTGCTTCTGTAGAAATTATTCTTGTTGGATCCTGCCCACTGTTGTAATTTGTCACAGGTTTTTTCCAGCATTTTTCAAATCATTCTCTTCAGTTCTTGTTGCCCCCTTACTTGCTGTCTTGTGTGATTGTTCTAGATATAATCAGTAGATGAAAGCATTTTCCTTAATAATAAATAGGTTCTAGTGATGTACCTTTCTGCAAATAAACACAGTGTCCAGCTGCATTGTGATCCTCAATGATGTCATTTTACCCTGTTTCCTCCCTGTGTTTTGCCTCAGAGTGCGTTGCTCCACAATAGCATATTTCCAACCCCCTGCCCTACACCTGGAAATTGATTGCTTTTGTTTTAGATTGGATTCTCTCCAAAATTGCACAGTCTTGGTTGCCAGCCTAGCAGTTCAATATACTAATGCATCAGCTTTAGTGCTTTGACTTTCTGCTCCCTGGTACTTCAAGTTCAAATCAGAAATAGGAATTAACTATGTGGCTTTGGAGCAAGATGCTGAGTTTCATTTACGCTAGTTCAAATATTCCTGTTAACTGTATAGTTCATATGGCCATAATTTTCACATCAAATAAAATATGGGTCCTTTAGCACTAGGAAATTATGTTGTAAAATGCCAGCCTGATAGGTAGCATTAAAAAGCATGAAGCACTTGGTCTATATGTCTCTATTTTAGTGTTTATTCTCTCTCAACAGTCAATAATTGCACCGGTGGAAAATGGAAAATGCCTTAATGAATTATTTGTTCATTAAAGTTTCCTATGAGCCTCCATTTAATATAAGTTGGCAATAGCATAAATGACCATCTAAACATTTATCTCGTTTGCAAAACTCTTGATGTATTTTTTTCATATAATTTGAACAAGTCCTTCTGTCCTAAAGCATTTTTTTTGAAAGGGCATAAAGTTCTTGCCAAAATTACTGAAGTATTTCAGCACAATTTTTGAAACATAAGCTGTAATTAAACAAAAGGTGGAAAAGAAAGAAAACAGCCATTTACAATAGTTATAAGCGTGTGATTGGAAGAGAGCATAAGATGTATTCTGGTAACATTTGTAAAGTATCTTGCAAAAAACCATCAGAAAGAGTGCATGTCTTAGGAGCATTATAATTTTAAAACCCACTTGAGGCTTGGATAATTTGTTTTTATTATACAGCAGTCCCATCAATTTATTTAAAACTCCAGTGGAAAAAAATACTATCTTTTTATGTGTAATCTATTTTGTACTGAGGGACCTTTAATGCTATTTAGTAGACATTAATTTTGGGGGGGATGTACAGTGAAGTAATATTGTAGTTCATATTTGTCTACATACCTCCAATACATCAGTCGTAATCAAAAGTTCTAAAATGATAGGGAGAAGGGAGAATCCATTCACTTTGAGCATTCTTATTACATCTAGAGAAGGCTACCACTGACATCATTTCATTGAAAGTAGTCTGAAAAATCATGCCCTTATTCTCCATCCTGGTTACTTACTTACCTACTTACTTACTTACTTACTTACTTACTTATTTATTTATTTATTTATTTATTTATTTATTTGAATTTGTATCCCGCCCTATTCCCGTAGGACTCAGGGCGGTTTACAGGGCAGTTAAAACCATGAAATACAAAAATTAAAATCAATTAAAACACTTAAATTAAATTCAAGCCCCAAGAGTAAATCTAAAACCCAGTTAAATTAACAACCCCACAGTCTGGACCAAACAGTTAAAAGAGCCAAGTTTTCAGGTCCCGGCGAAATGAGCGAAGGTCGGGGGCAGTCCTAAGTTCCGTGGGTAGTTGGTTCCATAGGGCAGGTGCACCCACAGAGAACGCCCTTCCCCTGGGAATAACCCCTCGGCATTCATTAACTTATGTCCATCTAAGGCAGGCATGTCAAACTGCCGGCCCGCAGGCCGGATGCATCACGATGAAACCACACCCTCCCCATTGCTGGCAGTGGGGGAAAAGTCGCGATACGTCGTGTGATGTCACGTGACGTCGTGAGTTTGACATGTCTGATCTAAGGTTTGGAATGTATAGCTTGGTTCATGAGAAGCATTACAAATTAAAGCAGTGGGTTCTCTGATTTGATTTTCATAGGGATGGTTTATGGATGTTTATTCTGAATCACATTTTTTTCATTTTTTGTCACTGATAAAGGTAATCAGTTATTGTAAATCAAAAGAATGTTAGACACAGGTTGAAGGAATAGTGGGTGCCTCTTAAAATATTCCCAAAGTTGAGTAAGCTATTGACTAATGGCACTGTCAGATTTCTTCTGGTCTAGAATAGAATTGGAAGCCTTGTAGGCAGTGATTCAAGATGTAGGTCCTTGATAAGTTATGTTTATAGAAAGAACTAGAAGAAATCCAACAACTGCCAAGGGTAAAATGCAAATCTTATTTATTGTAGAAATACCTTTCTTTTGTCCATGTGGTATTGTTATTGCCATGGACCATTGAGATCTCAAACTGTCTGCTTCTGCTATATGGACATTAATGATATAAGAATAAGTATAATATAAATGTTGATTATAGAGTCTGGAGCAGTGGTCAAAGAAATTAAACTTTGAATCAAAGGCATTTCTGCATGGAATTCTGGCACTATTTCAACAGTAATGCTGCATCTTTAGATTTGCCACACTTGCATTTTTGCTGGCAATCACGATAGATAGATAGATAGATAGATAGATAGATAGATAGATAGATAGATAGATAGATAGATAGATAGATAGATGGATGGATATGCATACTTACGTGTGTGTGTGTGTTTTATGTATGTATATATACATACATAAAAACACGTACATACACATATATAGACATATACATATAAATTGGTTTGAATGCCAAAAATCTGTTTCAGTAAATGATATTTGGGGTACCTCAGTTCCTCTTAGATGATATCACACAACTTTGATGTTTATTGCAAACAATAAAGGGTGGGAGGAAAAAGCTATATGGACATTAATGATATAAGAATAAGTATAATATAAACATTGATTATAGAGTCTGGGGTAGTGGTCAAAGGAATTAAACTTTGAATCAGGAGATTTGACTTTAAAAGTTCCGTCGTAAGTACAAGGTGGGTGACCTTGGGCCAGGCAAACTACTTCTGAAAATCTTGCCAGAAAACTGCAGGGTAGTCCAGGTAGGTGCCTGGAGTCAAGGCTGACTCAAAGGAACTCAGCCCAATTTTGATTAACTGCTTTCATTCATTGGTGAACACAACACATATATAACATTTTAGGATACAAAGGCAATTTAATAAGGCTCACTTCTCTTTAAGAATGAAGCATGGAACTAAATTTCAAATATTTATTCAGAATTTTTTTCCCATACTGTTATTAGTGTAAAAGTGTGTTTTTTTAATTAAGCATGGAAAGTAATTGAATCTAATCTTTTCATACCCCAAAGTTTTTAGATTAGAAATGACATTTATCAGCTAATTTTTCCTTAAAATGATTTTGTTACATTATATAATAAATTAAAATCCCCTGAAAGAAAGATGAAACATTATGGCTTTAAGTATAACACAGATAGCAGTTAATATTCTGATAGTGGAATGCAGTTTAAGGACATTCTTTAGTTGAAGAGGGAGAGGGGAAGATTTCATTACATTCAGCACAGTATGAGACTAAGTCAAAGTAGTTTCACTAATTAAATTCAATTGCCATCCATTAGACCAATGGAATGAGATGAATCTACTATACAGCTGACACAGCACAGGTATGCAATTTGGTTAAATGGCTATTTCTAAACTGCCACACACATTTCTTTGCTTGCTCCTTTTTTTAAGAGTTAGAATTTCTGCATGCATGGTGCCTATGTGTCTAAACAAAACAAAACAAAAACAAATCAGAGGCCTGCTGAAGGGCAAAGATATCAGCTTAAATTATTGGCCCCTAAGGAATACATGATAGTGGTGAATCAGCTTGAAAATGTTTACAGATTTAAGTTTAAAATGAGTGGACTTGGTGAAAGAGAGACATAAGGTTTGGGCCCTAGTGGCTGTTTTTCTTTGAGCCATTAAGTAACAATGATTTATTTATCAAAGGATCAGAAACCATTTTTAAACCTGCTGGAAGAAGCAAGTGCTGTTTTGTTTAACAATTCAGGATTATTTAGGTTTGTGTATAATTAAAGGTAATGCAATTTTAAATTCAGATGGCAGCTTTTTTGGCTTAATTTGCTGGATTAGGACACTCAGTCTGCCAGTAGAGGAATTTTTTATAATTGCCTATACCAGGGGTAGGCAACCTTGGCTCTTTTATGACTCGTGGACTTCAACTCCCAGAATTCCTGAGCCAGCAGTGACTCAGGAATTCTGGGAGTTGAAGTCCACGAGTCATAAAAGAGCCAAGGTTGCCTACCCCTGGCCTATACTGACTGGGCCAAGACAAACGTTAGGTGACCAAGAAGCCTATAATGCTTCTGAGTGCAGAATCACTGGTCC
Source organism: Vipera berus (assembly GCF_964194415.1). Classification (NCBI taxonomy): domain Eukaryota; kingdom Metazoa; phylum Chordata; class Lepidosauria; order Squamata; family Viperidae; genus Vipera; species Vipera berus. The sequence goes on from NC_138204.1 coordinate 68,197,344, forward strand.
TACCAAGTTGAAATTGGCTAAAACTAGAAAAGTTATTGGGGAATTACACTTCAGGAAGAATAACAGTATTTTGCACTGAGTTAAGAAATATTTATACCCTTGAACTGCTTTACATCCCTAAACTCATGAGTTAATATATATAGACATCAGAGTTGACTCTGTTGTGAATGCCAATTGCTTACAACATAGTGCAGAGGGCAAGCCAATAAAGTCCTTGCAAGGAGCAATTGGTTGATTCACATGTGAAGTTAGACATGAGAAAATCCAAACATGTATACGTGGCTTTACCTCATACAGACATTTATTGGAAGGAATGCTGTACAATTACGTCTACAATATGGGAATGTAATTGAGATGTATGTTAAATTGCTATCTTTTTTTAGGGCTCAGCAAAAGCTGCAGTGCAAAAGTAAAAGTCTTACAGTTGAGAAAGCAGAACTATCAGCCGAACATTATTTATTGAAGGATGTCATTACTTCACAGTGATTTTTCTTCTAGACTTTTCTTGATTGTTTGTTGTGATGATCTTTTTGTCCCATCATGAATTTTTCCACGTTGGTTGTCATTTGACTTATAGTTGGTGAGAATGCATTATATACAGTATTGTAGAATTTGCAAATAATGAAAACCTTGTGTTTTGTTTTTTATTACAATATCCTTTCTTTCCAAACATCCTTGAAGCTCAAAATGAAAATTAGGAGTGGTTAGGCTTGAAATGCAAGACAAATTAACAATTTAACAATTTAACAATTTAATTCTTTGAGTTGATTGCTGTTATTGAGATGAACTTGCTCTCCGTTAAATGCTGCTGATGTGATTAAAGAGTTGCATTTTAAGAAATAGATATAAATGATTATTATTAACATATATAGTGAAGAGTGTTAAGAGTGTGCAAAGCACTTTTCAAAACTTTATGTAGTCACACTAGCATCTCTGTTTTTATGCAGTGGTTAATGTGTTATAGCTAGAATATTGTACTTTGTTCTTAATAAGCCAAATATAGGAATATCACTTAAGAAAAATTAAAAGGTGCTAATATTTGAGAGGAGAGGATTCACCTGAAAAAATATTGTAAAGACATGAAACTGATCTTGGTAATTTTTATTTTGCAGGACAGTTCATACAACTAATTTAAATACTAGTTGTCTAAATTTCCACACTATCTTATCGATAAAAAGGGTTGCAGAAGCATAATTTTAGTTATAGATACTTCAATTAATATCTTATTTGCATAAATACTTGAACACAGACAACAAAGAAAAACAACAAGAGGATATATTTTCAGTGTGTATTTGAAAAATATAACAACTGCCTTGGGGATTTTAAAAAAAATTCTGAAGATATATATATATATATATTGAATGCTTGTTAACTATTTAGATTACCTTGCTAGGCCCCAAACATGGGACAAATCTTTATTTCCTGTTTCAGCCTAACCGAAGGCCATCGACAGGCAGTAGTCACAACAGTGACAGCTCATATTTGTGTAAATTTTTTTTTAGATTGCTAACTCCCTTTAATTCTTTGTTAGCAATCTAAAAAAAATTTACATTATATATATATATATATATATATATATATATATATATATATATATATATATATATATATATACTGTATGTATATATATATATATATATATATATATATATATATATATATATATATATATATACACACACACACACACACACGTGTATATATATACATGTATATATACATGTATGTATATATATACATGTATATATACATGTGTGTGTGTGTATATGCACACACACACTTATAGACATGAACTGCTCTGCTTCTTAGCTATTAAATATTTATCTTGAAGACATGCAAAAGTATCATGCTATTGAAAAATCCATTCTTAGATATGATAGACATGACCACATTGATAAAAACACAGTAGTATCAAAAAGTTTTTGTGGCAACCAAAAGCCTTTTGCTGAGATCATAAAGCATGACAATACGTGAAATATTTAGCAGGTGACTTCCGATAAGAGGCAATTCAGTCCACGGCAAAAGCATAGAGAGGGGTGGAGAGTCTTTCAGTGTGAGCTTAGACTAAAGGTTCTAATACTTCTGATTGTGCTTCTTTTGGGCTATCTCAGAGGGCTAACATGGTTAAGGCACTGTTCTATGTTCCAACAAGAGACTGCGAATTCAAGTCCCAGCATAGCTGTAAAAACCAGCAGGATGTCTTTAGGCCAGTCACACTCTCAGCCCATCCCACCTCACAGGGTGTTGTGGGGAAAATAGGAGGAGAAAGGTGTGTTGGATACCCCAGGGCTTTGTTCTGGGCCCAGTGCTTTTCAACATCTTCATCAATGATTTGGATGAGGGGATAGATGGGGAACTCATCAAATTTGCAGATGACATCAAGCTGGCAGGAATAGCCAACACTCCAGAAGACAGGCTTAAGATACAGGAGGATCTGGACAGACTTGAACATTGGGCGCTATCTAACAAAATGAAATTCAATGGTGAAAAAAGTAAGATTCTAAATTTAGGCAAGAAAAACAAAATGCACAGGTATGGTATGATACCTTGCTCAATAGTAGTAACTGTCAGAGGGATCTTGGAGTCCTAGTGGACAGTTGTTTAAATATGAGCCAGCAGTGTGCTGCAGCTGCCAAAAAAGCCAACATAGTGCTAGGCTGCATTAACAGAGGGATAGAATCAAGATCGTGTGAAATGTTAATACCACTTTACAATGCCTTGGTAAGGCCACACTTGGAATACTGCATACAGTTTAATCAACAAAGAGAATTAAGGTATTGGAGGCTAAAACATATAAAGAACAGTTGCTGGAACTAAGTATGTCTAGTTTAATGAAGAGAAGGATGAGGGGGGACATGATAGCAGTGTTCCAATATCTCAGGGGTTTCCACAAAGAAGAGGGAGTCAAGCTATTCTCCAAAGCACCTGAAGGCAAGACAAGAAGCAACGGATGGAAATTAACCAAAGAAAGAAGCAACCTAAAACAAAGGAGAAATTTCCTGACAATTAGAACAATTAATCACTGGAACAGCCTGCCTCCAAAAGCTGTGAATGCTCCAACACTGGAAGTTTTTAAGAAGAGACTGGACAGCCATTTGTCTGAAATGGTATAAGGGTTCCTGCCTGAGCAGTGGGTTGGACTAGATGACCTCCAAGGTACCTTCCAACTCTATTATTATTATTATTATTATTATTATTATTATTATTATTATTATTATTATTATTATTATTTTATTTTATTTTATTTTATTTTATTATTTTATTTTATTTTATTTTATTTTATTTTATTTTATTTTATTTTATTTTATTATTTTATTAATTTATTAATTTATTAATTTATTATTTATTATATATTCACCACACTGAGTTACTTGTGAAAATACTAAGGGGAATAAAACAAACAAACAAGCTTCAGCATAACTGTAAGAACCTCACCATGGTAGGACTTAGGAAGGTGGGGGGTGAGGGTTATATTTTGGTAATGTATATCTGCATTGACAAAAAATTCTCTGAATAGCTGTTTTTGGCATAGCTCCACATGGGTATCCTGTTTCCTTAGTGACTGATTCCCCATTTTGTTCAGGCATCACAGGCTCTCGGCCACTACAATGAGGCCCATTGTAGAGATGTACTTCATTTGAGTCCTCCTATATACCTAAATATATTACAGTAGCCAAAATCATTGCTTATATGAAATAAAACCAGTTAAATTTGAAAGGCAGTATTATTATTTTTTTGCCATAAATGCAGAATAGCAGGCCTCTATATCCTTGTTTTCCTGAGCAGAAGAATGCACATATAAATGTTTGATTGGATACGGAATAAAGGAAGGAGAAATTTGTATGTATTAGTCTTTCTTTGTAGAAGTCCATTTACATTTGATATTTCTAATGCTAAGTACATATTTTGAAAATTCTGTAGTGAACTAATTACATGATGTATAATTTTTTAAAATATATGTTAATATAGAATTGTGTTTAATATTCTCTTAAAGAATGAAAATTATTCAGGTATATGGTAGCTTTCTCCTCAATATATTCTATCTCATATGTTAATAGAAGTATTAAATTTTAAAAAAATAAAAATAGGTTCTATGCCACCATTGACCTGGTTACATTGCTTTTCAAAATGATCATTGCCACATGAACTGGTCTAAATAACTTAACCATGTTTTTTGTATTTATTTATTTCTATTAAGTTGTAAGTCCAGTTGGTCAGTGGGACTTATTTTCAACTATGGGGTTATAGAATTGTAACTTCAGTGTAATTAATTAAGTTCATTCAGCATAAAAACAAAGCTGGTTTAAGTAATAGGGTGTTAGTATATTAACATCTCCCAAATTGACAGAGTGTATTATTTCAAAGTGCTCTTTTAAGGTTTAGATAATATTCATTGTTCTACCCAAATAAAAAACTGTCTAGAAGTTGATCTATTCATAATAGTTTGGGTTCTTGAAATAGGTGCTTAGTGATGTTACAAATTAAATTGGATATTGCTAATTAATTAATTCTAATATTACACCTTTGAATTGATTTTAAATTATGAACTATATGTTGTTGTATTTCTAGTAAAAATTTGCTTCTTGCTAATTTTGATCAGACATTGCAAGTTTTTAGGAAAGATGATTTTGAATTTATAATTAATACACCGAGGCTGCTTATGCATCATTTCAGTATATGGTTAACATATACAAATATACAGTATTAATTTGTTCCTTACATGTCACTGAAGACTTAAGGACTATATTATCTACAAAATTGGATGGGAAACACATAGATATTTCTGAGCCACAATTCAACCCAAAGTAAAGTTTGGAGAATGTTGTTTTGTGTTACAATTTCCCACTTCACCATGAAGGACATAATGGAAATGATTGAATAACTAAGCCATTACTTTATTTAGGACTGATTATGTGCCATCAACTTGATATCAACCCTTTGAAAATTAGAGATATAATGTACTCAATCCTCATTTTATGTATCTTTTTAGACATAGTTCATATGTCTAAAGTACTAACCACCATTAGTACTTCATATACTCTAATCCTGTATACAAATTATTATAGCAATGGTGGTTAATACAACCATTTTTATTTGTATACAGGATTATAGTAGGATGAAAAGAGATAATACTTCCATTGAGTAGAATTTTTTCATAGAAGAATTTTCATCTACAAAATATCCCTGTTTCTTGGAGTGCTAAAGGAAAATTACCATCTGTGTCTTCCTATTAATGTGAATGGGGAAGTATGCATGAATCTCATGTGCTTTCAAAGCCAAATGTTTGTAGAAGATAAATCTAATGTAAAGCTCTGATGATCATTAGGGCATCTGCTTCAGCAATGTTCTATCTTATGTTTAGATTTTGACTTTACAACTGAAAAAAATAATCTCTTTCAGTTACCATATTTTCACCAAATGTAAGATTTGATTTCAGAGAGGGGTTCTTGGGGAAAAGGCACAATGCCGATGATGGCCACCTGGTATTCAGAGATGCATTTCCCCTCTAACGGCCTGAAAACTCATTAGAAGTAAAGTCTGGATTATGACTATTTATGAGTTTTGCATAGTGTACAACACACAAATTTAAAGATGCTATCCTAAGCTGAAAATTAATGCTGTGAATTATGTATATTACATGTAAGGCTTTTTAACTGTCTGTTCAGCTATTTGGGCACAGCACAATTTCAAAGGCAGAAACAGGAAAGCAGAAGATGAGACATCATACAGTTGTTATTTATTTTTTTATTTTATTTTAATTCCATTTATATCCCGCCCTTCTCCGAAGACTCAGGGCGGCTTACAAGCTTAGCAGTAGCCTTCATTCTATGTATATGCCTGCTTATTAGGGCTTTCACACACACCCCAAGCGGCATTATTACAAAGTCAGCTTAATTGCCCCCAACAATCTGGGTCCTCATTTTACCTACCTCGGAAGGATGGAAGGCTGAGTCAACCTTGAGCCTGGTGGGACGCGAACCTGCACTAATTGCAGGCAGCTGGTGTTACTTAAGGAGGCATTAGCCCACTGCTCCACCAAGGCTCTTATTTCAAGAGTTGCAGTGGTCAAACTATTGAGCTAAGAGGGGACAGATTCTGTTCACATCTAACTAAACTACGAATTTTACTGGATTATTTTGAACCAATTCATCTTTCATAGCTCTAAATAAAATAAAATAAAATAAAATGAGCTTTGCTTTTACAATCTATGCCATGAGCTCCTGGAAGAAAGGTAGGATGTAAATGCAGTAAACAAAGGAAATATATAATATTTGAGTGATGGCACCAGCGCGATAGCACCTGGGGGAACGTACATACATAGTTGTGCAAAATACTTTCTTAGTTGTAGTAATATTTTGATGGTGACATAAAGGATATCGAAGTTTGCAGTGGAAAATGGAAGTAAGAAAAAGCAGCACAGCAGACTTCTAGTCATAATTAAAGATTAGTGCCCAAGACTGCTGAAAGTAAGCAAGTTGGGAGAAAACAAGAATCTCATTTATGTTAGTTACCATCTGTATCTGTGATGTGTGTAACAGTTCAGCAATCCAATAAATTGATTTTTGGAATAATTATAGATCAAAGACAACCCAGCGGATGTAGTTGTTTAGGGAGGTTTTCTATTATTTTATTTTATTTACACATTGTCATACATTCTAGAGCTGTTTCCACTCCAGTGCTCTGCAAGCAGTATAGAATGTCCAGATTGATTCTTCAGGATTTGCAATATGAAGAACTATTGCCTACTTGGATTATTAATTCCTCTTAAATAAAAATGTGTATCATTGATCAAGAGAATTGAATTAAATATACAACCAAAGAAAGCACTATAAAGTTAAGTAATGCTCTAAACTGTTTAGGATAGACAGATACTGTGTGTCCTGTCCTAGGAGCAAATGTAAAAACAGTGCATCTTACAAACATATTAATCAAGAAAATTGTCATTCTAGAGCATTGCTCATCTTTATTTGGCATACATTAGCTCATTTAAGTAATTAGACTAACAGAAATAGCTCTTTTTGATATTTAATTAATGGCAAGTGGTTTTTAAAACATTCACCCAAAACTATGATACTCAAGGACTTCAATATCCTGACTCATAGTACTTTGTCAGAAGCTTGCCAGTTGTCTTTTCTTTAGGCTTAATTACACATAAAAACATCTCCATGCAGGAACATTTTTATTACCTCATTGGATTTTAGAGAACTCTGCTTTTAAGTGTTCATAATGGTTTAAAAGAACAGGAGTTACAGATATCTCAAAAATAAAATTAGGAGTCAATTTGAAGAATCGGAAGTTTTTCTCAGAAATAATCCTTATCATCTGTATCAGTTGCCAGTCTTTTCTGACTGATTCTCATTATCCCGAATCATTGATTACCTACAGATCTCAGTCATTTTTCTCTTGTTCCCCAAAATTCATTTAGCTGATACTGTGTCTCTGGCACAAAATATTTTTCATTCCAAGGCAAAGTCCAAATTATAATCTTCCATTGTATTGGAAGATTTTATTCTGTATTTTTTATCATGTAAAAAACGGGGAAAAACTTCAAGCCAGCTGTATGACCATTAACACTTACGAGAAGAACTTTTTGATGTATAAGTACTGTGTTTGATCATGTTTGAAATTTTAAAGACTGGAATCTGATATTTTGATTTACATTCTAAATGCAATGTTTAAAAGGGGAATAGGGGTAGGGAAAATTAATACTTGATCATAATCAATATGTCTGTTGAAATTTCTCTTAGTAATAAATTTGTATTATTCCTTTTCTTTAATTATAAACAACTCTATAGTGTGCAAAACATTGAAAAATGAAACTTTATAGTGTTAGTCTAAGCAAAGCTCCTCAAAGGGTTAAAGCAGCCATGTTCTTGGCTTGACATGATGGCTTTAAGGACTTTCCTGGTTTGCACATGTCCTCCTTTGTCTAAAGTCATCATGGAATTGGGTATGTCTAGTTTAACGAAGAGAAGGACTAGGGGTGACATGATAGCAGTGTTCCAATATCTCAAGGGTTGCCACAAAGAAGAGGGAGTCAAGCTATTCTCCAAAGCACCTGAAGGGAAGACAAGAAGCAACAGATGGAAACTAATCAAGGAGAGAAGCAACCTAGAACTAAGGAGTAACTTCCTGACAGAACAATTAACCAGCGGAACAACGACAGTTAGAACAATTAACCAGTGGAACAACCTGCCTCCAGAAGCTGTGAATGCTCCAATACTGGAAGTTTTTAAGAAGAGACTGGACAGCCATTTGTCCAAAATGGTATAGGGCACGGGTCGGCAACCCTCGGCTCCAGAGCCGCATGCGGCTCTTTGAGCCGTCTCCTGCGGCTCCCAGTTGCCCACCGCGCGCACCTCTCCGAACGGGTGGACGTGCGCGCACACCTCCACCCGTTCAGAGAGGTGCACGCGCACCTCTCGGAATGGGCAGTGGTGCCATCCATTGGGAAAGCTGCCGCGGCCCGTTTGCAGGCAGCCTGCAAACGGGACGTGGCAGCTTTCCAAACGAGCGGCGCCACTGCCCGTTCGGGCGGAGGTGCGCGCACACCTCTCCAAAGGGGAGACCCGTCGCCGCGCAGGTGCCTCCCATTTTGCACATGAGCGTGCGTAGATGCACGCACGCGCACTTTTTGCGGCTCCCACTTTTTTGTTTGTGTAATGGAACCGGTTCCGAGTGGCTCTTTTCCTTTTTCCGGTTGCCGACCCCTGGTATAGGGTTTCCTGCCTGAGCAGGAGGTTGGACTAGATGACCTCCAAGGTCCCTTCCAGCTTTATTATTATTTAGATCAGGGGTGTCAAACTCGCAATATCACGTGATGTGTTGCAATGTATCGTGACTTTTTTTCCATTGCCGGCAATAGAGTGATTGTGGTCTTGTTATGATGCATCTGGCCTGTGGGCCAGCAGTTTGACACCCCTGATCTAGATTAATACAGCATAGAACAAAGATGAGAGTGGAATATCATTTGATGGTTCAAGGATCTTTTTTTCATCCAGGTGAAATAATTTAGACCACAAAAACCCAACATTCTGAGGTGACAGAAACTTGCTGTTTTTTTGCAATTCCTGTTATGTCTTTGTCCTCTGGAGCCTTACTAGAACACAGTTCATACGAAGACTGAATGATGGCTATTTGGCTTAACATGCAGAGTGATTTCATTTTGGAAACCATGAAATATGACACATAGTATGTTTAGTGAGTAGAAATAGTTCTGACAGTTAAGCAAAACAGATTTACTTTTCTCCCAGGATGGGATAGCATGAAATACCTAGCATTACTTTCCATACCCTATCTGCCTTTTGGCCAGGGTAAATCTGCAAATGGCTGGGTTATGTGAAAAGGGGGAAAAAGGCCATGGATGGAGGTATGTCACTTGGAGTGTGTCACATAAATCTGTTCGATGTCTTTAGTGTTCACACATCACTTGATTCCTTTCAGGATGAGGAGACGTAATGAATTTTGCTAAATAGACTTCAACTGAATAGATATCATGCTGGTTTGGACAATATATACAACAGATAACCCAGGAAATGCTTGGTTTGGCTGAATGGTATGCAAAAGCAAGTTGGTGATTTGTAGGAAGACAAAAAGAAAGTTAATGCTACTCCCTTTTCGCATGGAAAGAAAATAATAGTTGTGCTTTTTCGTGTCTTGATTTCATTTCCTCTGCTCATACATTTTTAGTGAATTAAAAAATGTGTGGAAAACGTGATGTTTTCATGTACCGTCCACTCATGGACCTTTTTGTTTATGTGCAAAATCTTTGTACAGAATGTTGCGTGGATTGGGGTTTTGCATCCATCCTTCATTGCTAAATGGAAACATTCTGTTTTACAGTTCATTCTTTGTACATATTTCCTAATATTTACGTATAGCCTACATGTGCAAAAAATACTTAAGTTACAGAAAAAATGTCAACCATATGTAAAATGCAAGAAGATTAGTAGTAATAAGAATGAATTAATTGTGGCTATGGCAGTCAAGACATCGTAAAGGCCATATTTTTAGACTTTTAGGCAAATCCACATGTCTCTCAGAGTTTGCTATAGATTTATGTTAATGTGGCTAATTAAATTATACAACCTATTTGGTCCTACAAAATGGATAAAAGCAGGCTGACATCCAGGAAGTTATAAGAGCACTACGAATTTGTAATACTAATGCTAATCATTGTGCATCATGAATCTTCTCTGTCTTATATGAGTTTATGGGGGGAAAAGATGGTACTGATGTTTGATGTGCAAATAATCTTGCTAAAATATCTTTATAATGAAATTTCAGAATACACACCATTGCAATTGGATATTGTATCTTACATGCATTTTCTTTTTAAAAAACTGAAGCTATTTTCCAAGCTGCTGGATAATGAAAGTAAACAGTTGCCCGTAGACCTATGAACAAATATGTCCCCATACCTGAGTAGGAAATAAAACTTCTCTGTGTTTGCACTGTACATGTAGTGGCTTTTTTTTTGCATAGTTAATTGAAAAATTACGCTGTATTTTTCAGGATTACAGATTATTATCCTATTTCTGCTGTTGGTGTTATTTCAAAATTCTTCTTTTTCCTTTAAAAAAATGGCCAAGAAAATCTATATGCTATAATTCTTTTAATTATTTTTTTCCTACAGTGGATACATTGTTGCTTCTAAATCTTTCCAGAGATCCTTGATAATAAATCAATTTCACAAACAGAGAATACTATCCATCTTGTGTAATATTTCATTTTAAAAAGAAAAGGAACTAAGGGTTTATTGCTTGGCTGTTTTAAATCAAAGTTACAAAGTCTTGCATGGATGTGGCTGAGTTCAAGTGAGGCTACTTTGAATGCTTTACCAAGCAATTAAATATAGGTGACGGAAATGCTACTTTGCTAATTTGAGCGGAATGTTTAAAACAAAGTGCTACTGTTTAATCTGAGCACATGACGTGCAAATGAATGTTTGAATGAAATGACATAATTGTTGGTTAGTCTGTATAATTTAGCGGGGAGAAAGTGGCTCAGCACAAGTTTCAGTTCTTGAATACTGGGAAGAAATTTTATTTCAGAGGAGGAATTTTCTTTTGAGAACAAGTAGCACAGTTATTTTTCACTTACGTTTATTAACTTTCAAGTATACAAGCATATCTTTACTCATACTGCATACCTCTTGCTTAAAGAGTATTCTTTTTAAGCTGTTTTCATAGCATCCCACATTTAGTCTGTAGACCCTTCCCTTTACTTAGCTGGGAATCACCCTCATTGAAATAGATGTAAAGACTATAGAATTTTCTACTAACATTTTGGTTTTAAATATAATACACAAAGATAACAGTATAAGCCTTGATAGTCCATCTGGAAAATTAGAAGACAAGACAGGGAAAATAAATGAACTATAACTACTGTGGTATTGATATTTGTGAGTTTGTGTGTGTGTGCACATGTGCGTATGCCATACATAGGATCTCACATAGGTAGTTCCCAATGTACCACCACAATTGAGTCCAAAATTTCTGTTGCTAAGCAAGACAGTTGTAAAGTGAGTTTTGCCTCATTTTATGATCTTTCTTGCCACAGTTGTTAAGTGAAGCACTGCAGTTATTGGTTCGTAACACGGCTGTTAAGTGAATCTGGCTTCCCCATTTGTCAGAAGGTTGCAAAAGATTATCACATGACCCCGGGACACTGCAAATTCGAATGATTACTAAATGAACACTTACGACAATGGTTGTAAGTTGAGGATTACCCGTACTGTGTTTTCATTGTGTTGAGCAGTCAGAATTCTTTCTGGTAATCTGGTAGATAGGCAGCTATATAAGTTATTGAATAAAATGCCCAGGTTTTTTTGTCCCTGGACTATATCCATTTTCTTGACTATTTGGAAGTAGTTTCAGTAAATACAGTTGAGAAAATTTTCCTCTTGAGAAAATTAATAAAGGATTGTAGCAGATACAAAGTGGCTTTTCGACTTCATCCATACAGTTTTTATATATTTTTAGCTCTACCAATACAGTGTCCATCAGGAATGAGCATCATTATTGGATTAAATCTTTTGATACATTAATTTTGGGCCAGATCCAGTTAACTATAAGCCTGGCTCAGTCCCATCAGTCTTACTTGAAATAAATTAAGAACATGCATTATTCTGAAACTTATGATAGATAAAAAGTTCAGTTTTCATTACTTTATGACAGATGGTTCTAAGACCATTAGCTGGTTAAGATCAGCATTCCTATTTGGGGCAAGTAAAAACATTCTTAGAATATTTTAAGTTTCTGGCTTAGTACCTTTTCTAAGATATATTGAGGAAATCAAATCTTTTAACTAAAGAGCAAGAAGTACTACTAGCATTTTGCTGTACTTATGTATTACTGGATGTTTCTTTGTGTAATCTCTCTTATCATATATTACAATTACTATTTTTGAGCCACACACTTATTAAAAAAAGACAGCCATTATCAATTAGAAAAAATAATTTGCAAAAATTGATTAGAATTCATAGCTACACATGGAGGCGGTATTTTTATGCATGTTTGTGCACATACATATATATATGTACACATACCCTGATTTTAATGATTGTACACAGGAAATTGTTGAGATAGCAGAAAAAAAATACATTTTGCTGAAGTAATGGCAGTAACTTAAATTATCTTTAAAATCTGATCGTATGGTAGAACTTAAAACTTTTTGAAAAATGCAGGAATGAACTGAAGGAGAAATATGGATTGCAGGGATCTTAGTAATAAATAGGGCTACAACTCTGGAATGTGTACTTTAGTTATATGCTGACTTTAGTTATATGCTCGATCCTTCCAATTAATACGTACAGGGAGGCTAAATGTAAAAGAAATAGTTTCTGAAATGGATTTTTTATGTTGCCTGCATATTAGAAGATTAGTATAGTGCAATAGACTAATAGATAAATTTTCATTTTTTGAAGTTGCAAATGTTTAAGGACTCTATGCCAGAGCATCTGACCTCTTCACAATAATTAAAATGGCTTCTCCATATGCAATAAATAACCAGCCATCCTCTTGGGCAGCTAGTAATATGCTTGCTCCATCTATCTATTTCCTTTTTGCTGTCTCATAGTTTTTAAATAAATGGACTTAGAAGCCTGTCCTAAGTTATGGGTGTCTTTTCAGTAGGTCATTACACAAAATGAGAGTATGGTTAATTCTTTTATTTCTTTCCCCGTTGTGATGACTCCTGTTTCATTCAAAGGAAAACATATATTTTTCTTTTGCTTCATTATTTTAATAGAACTAATCAATTGTTGTTTCTCAGTTGACATTTTTGTTTTTGTTTTTGTTTTGGCCATGTTGCCTCTTTTTGAAAGGAAGTCTGGAATGGGGGAAGCTTCTTCTTGTACTCTAGGGAAGAAGATACTTAATGACTAGAAAATGAAAGAGAATTTACTTGGGAAAACTGTGGAATTAAAGTTCCAGATGAAACATGCACCAATGATGCATAACATTTTTGTTAATTGGGTCTTAACAGGTTTCTGACTCAAGCTGCAGTCATTTTAGAAATGGGTCACACTAGGAAGTGCCAGCAGGGCATCCCTACAACTTACCAGAACATTTGACTTGCAGTAAAGCAGCATCTACAGTTGAGGTTATCTTATTGTGTAATAAATCTGTTGACTTCAGTGCAGTTATAACAGCATGTACCCGCTTGATGAGCTTGTTGTCTGTTTACAGTTGGAAAATCCATCCTTTGGGGTGTTTGGCCTTAACAATTACTATGTATGGAGATAGCATCTGTGGATAGCTGCAGCTTACAATGAATGGCAATAGCCAAAAATCCAGGCCATATCTAAACCATTTAGATAACAAGGTTGATAAATGGGAATCAAGGACATTGTGGCATTATGAGTGCCCTCAATAATCAAGTGATCCAAATTAATAACAGGAGGAATTGGATTATTGCATTGCATCAACCCTATTTGATATATCGAAGTAAGCCAGTTCGGTCTAGTGCAGGGTTAGGCAACCTTGGCTCTTTTATGACTCGTGGATTTCAACTCCCAGAATTCCTGAGCCAACATGCCTGGCTCAGGAATTCTTGGAGTTGAAGTCCACGAGTCATAAAAGAACCAAGGTTGCCAAACCCTGGTCTAGTGGTTAAGGAACCAGGCTAGAAACCAGGGGATTGTGAGTTCTAGTACCACTTTAGTTATGAGAGCTGGCATGGGTGACTTTGTGCCAGTCATTCACTCTCTCAGCCTAACTCACTTCACGGTGTTGTAGGAAAATAGGAAGAACAGGAAGTATTAGAAATGTTCTTTGCCTTCAGCTATTTATAAAAATAATAAAGGTGGGATTAAAAGAAATCTTTTAAAAAGGCATTTCATCTGTTGAGACATCCTTAATGTATGTCATTCTTGCTAGGAAGAGACAGAGTGAGGGAAGGCTGTTAGTAATCAATTTCAAAGCACTGCAGATGACAAAGATCAAGACTGAAGAAGATAAACTAGCATGCTTAGTCCATTTTCCTAGTTGTTAACACCTTATTTAGTCTGTTAAAGCAAATTCAGATACTTAGGTGCTCACAGAGTAGTCATTTTGCACGCATCCCCTGTTGGTGTTCATGTGGTAGATAGTTTTGTCCATATTCTAATTTGTATGTGAAAATCATGTTGCCAGAAAGAAGTATTCCATATACATGAGGCATTGATGTGAAGACATTTGAAAAAACTCCCCCTAGATATTCTGTGATGGTAGAGTTCCACAGAGAACTATAGTACTTACATGCATGAACATCTGAATCGGTTGACTTCCTTCAGCCAGTATAAAAAAGTCCAGGAGATGCCATTCCCACAGTAGGCATCTTATTTTATTATTCCAATCTTTTCCCTCTGTGTTCTCTGAATTTTTGGTTTGAATTCCATATATATATATTATAAAGCAGTGTAAAAGTTTCTGGCTTTTGTAACCACAGATTATGTGGTTGTACTGACTATGCCAGTTAAGATTCACTTGTGCTACACCTTATTTCTATATGGAACCCATACCTGCTTTAAATTAACTAAGAATACAGTAAAAAGATCATAGGCATATTACATATACATACATATTTGCTTTATGAAATTTTCAGGCCTGAATAACCTATGTTTACTTCAGTTATATTATCTGTATTGATATTACATATGGGGACACACATTTTGTCATGAAAGAATAGCTAAATTAATTACATACTCTTTCACGAACAAGAAAAATGTTAGTTTACTTGAAAAATATGCAACGGCAAAGATAGGTAGAGCAGACCTGGAAATTGAGTCCAAAGGAAGGCTAAAACTATTTTATCGAACTTGGCTATACAATAATAATGTAAACTTGCAAGCTTGATTGTCCTGTACCTCTTCCCCCATTTTTGTACAGTTAATCAGGGAAGCGTCTGTCTGAGCTACTTCTAAATGTTATTTCCTTGCTCTGGACTTAAATGTTTCCAGTCCTTTTTTGCTAGGTAATGGTTCCTGCATATTTCCATCCTTATCCTCTACTGGTAGAGTAAGATCCAGGCTTTTCTAAGGAGGACAGTTGTAGTTAGGTTTCTACGTGGCATTCTAAAATATCCAAAAAGACTGTGTGCAGAGTTAAAAAACAGTAATAACTGAGGAATATTCAGTCATGGAATTCTCCGTACATTGTTTCAGCCTAATGACCATTAACGTCAATGGTATGGTAGCATTCAGTATCATTTATCCCTTGTTTAGAACAAATGTCTGAAAAAGAAGAAATTTAAAGACACCTTGCAAGGTGAAATAAAATTGTGGGACTCCTGAAGGAAACTTTGCAATGATTCAGCATTTAGAACAATCATTGCAAGACTGAAAATAGAAAGTAAGAACAAGTGCCATCTATAGCTGTCAAAGCTCGGCAGCTACATTGGCAATATGCTAACATTCAAAGCTTTGAGATGTATGTTTATTTTGATGTATGTTTATTATTATTATTATTATTATTATTATTATTATTATTATTATCATCATCATCATCATCATCATCATCATCATCATTAATTAATTAAAAGTATTGATCAGTCTTACCACAGGTAATTATTATGCTTCCTGTGTGTATACATGTATGTGTTTCCTGTGCCCCAGCCATCTGGCATTTCCTTTGCCAAGAAGGAAGGGCAAGAAATATTCTGGATCATACAATACAAATTGCAAGGTAGGAATGTAGGGACATGAAAGTTGATGTCAAAATAATTGTGGCCATCAAACCTGGTTTTCAACAAGGCTGTGTATGTAAGTGTTCCAAGTTCTTATGGTCATTTTGGATGTTCTGCATCTTCAGTGAGTTGATGGAAGATGTCTTCATTAGTCACAATTACTTGTTAAAAAAGCAGTAGGAGCAGCTGGAAAGAAAATTACCAAAGAATAGGCGCAGCATTCAAATAAAACCAGGGATGTCAAACTGAATTACAAAGGCAGATAGGATCTAGCTGATGGAGAATAGGCTGAAAAATAAAGGTCTGTTTGAGCAAGAGATTGATTTTGTTGACCAAGAATCCCTTTTAAAGAGCATCCTATGGTAAGATGAGCGCAGTTGGAAAACAAACTTAGGAATACATTTTCAGTAAATGTTGACCCAGTCCAGTAAATTTTGTATGTCCTAACTCAATCGTGTGCTGGTCACAATCTGAAGACAGAAGAGATTTAACCTTTAGCTGGATACAGCTGAATGATTCCAAAGAAAATACAATAGTTCAAATAAACTAATGCAGGCAGATCAAAGTCAGGCTTCCCCAGCTTGGCATAGACTTTGTGCTCATGCAGAAGTTGCAGTACTAACTGTATATGTTCCATGTAGAGAGTGGAATTCTCAAGTGAAATAAGCAAATGGTCCAAACAAACCTACCAAAAAGTTTTCAAAGATCAAGAATGTTATATTAATAAATGAATAAATCACTGAGAACAAGACACAAATTCCCAAGCTGTATATTTAAATTTCCATGCCAGGGATCAAAGACTATACATTTATGCCCTTCTTTCATGTAAATCCAATCCAGCTTGGTAAAAATGGATGAATTCTTTACTATTCCAAGACTTTAAATATGAGTGAAAGTGGATAGAAATCCCTACTACTACAGCATTTTGGTGCTAGTATTTGTGGACTATATGGAAGGATCCATCCTTTCCCCCCAAAAAGATAGAATCAGTTTTAGTGCGAGAAGGATGGTGAGATAAACCTTTTCTACATATTTTCCAGTTTTCTTTTATGAAGGCTGACTTTGTCTTTGATATTGGGCACTGGTGCATTGTAGGAATCTGAACTCCAGCCGTGATCTTAATAGAACAGTCATAACATTGATGTGGTAGAGGTAAAGTCCTGTGGCTAGAAGTATTTCAGTCCCAGAAGGTCAGATCTAGAACATTTGGGACAAATATGAACATTTGCAGCAAAATATGACCTTTTCCATACAAGCATGGTACTTAGTTGATGAACCAGAAGAGGGGTGTTAACAGGGCATTCACACATAACCAGATTCTCCACAGTATAAATGTAGATTTTGCATATATTGATACAACTTTTGTCATGCAGAAAATCTGCATGGTTTAGCTTCTGAAATATCTGAATTGGGAGGCAGGAGCAGGTGGGAATTCTCATATAAATACTCTGGCATATTTTCTCGGGTTTTGTATTGATACCAAAACATTGAATTAAGAAAGGCAAAAAATCTCTGGGTTCTCTGCCCAATTAATTTAGACTGTATTTCATCTGATAAACTCCTGAGCTACAACCAGCATTATTGTAAATGATGGATATAGTGGTTGGAAGTCATCCATTTGATGGTATCATAAAAGATTCAGGAATATCATGAAATTGGCATAGTTGCCCTTAGTGTTTCTCTTTATTTCAAGAAGGCTTTCCATTTTGCAGTCATTGGTTTGATTATAAATCCTATCCAAGATGAACTATGGTAAGCTATATATTGAGTAAGCTAAATCATAAATTTACAAGGATTTCTCTCATTAGAGACATGGGCATTTTTTTTTGTTGGACAACTTCTGTTGCAATATCAGTGGCTAGTGGCTATTTTTCTAGGAGCAGAACTATAACTACTTGTTTCTGGGTTAGCTGTTTCATTGTCTGTATTAATGTGTTGATTCTGATACTGGACAAAGTACTGGTCAGCATGCTAGCAAAAGTATCTCTAGCCTTTGTTTAATCTCAAGGTCAGAGGGTGGGCTGTGATCTCATTGTGTTGGAAGTAATGAGATGCTGAACTAGCTGTCAAGGTGTTATGCCAAGCTAGGCTATAAAACCTTTAGCTGCGCATTCTCAACCAAGCAGAAGGATATGAAATAAGTTTCTTTACTGCACAGAATTAGGAAGCCATATGTACAAAGAAGCTCTATGTAGAGCAGCACAGGTTAAAATTGTGTGTGTGTGTGTGTGTGTATACATGTATATATACATGTATGTATGTATATGTGTATATGTATCTATATCTAGAATCTAACTCTGTCTATCTGTCTCTGTCTCTCTGTCTCTATCTCTCTATGGCAGTTCCAGTGTTCAAATCCGGGTCAATCTGGGTCAGTCACTGAGATCGGAGGTTTAGTTTTCTGACTTTTGGACTTGTGCTGGAGCCCATCCTCTCAGGGAACTTCTCTGTGGACTCCAGCACAAGTCTGAAAGCTTGGAAAATAAAATGTCTGGTCCTAGTGAATGATCCAGATTGGACATACGCTGCTATTGAATGGGGATATTTTTGAGAGAAAGAGAACCCAGAATTCTGTAGTGGGAACAATTGGAGGCTTGTTGGATGTGAACCTGCTCTTCAGTTGTTTTTAAAGAACAACATGTCATTTCTCAAAGGAAAGTGGATGTATAAATTAATTTTCTATGGAGGAAGTTAACTGGTCTGTACAAAATGTTATTGTCTTTGAAATCCCCAGTGGATGTTTGGAATAGAGCCACAGAATGCTATCACAAAAGCAGATGACAGTTACATGTTTTCAGAAGCTGAAAGGTTTCCTAAAGTCCATACCAGAGTATTTTCAAGTAATGATAGATAATAAACATATAGGATCCTCAACTGTAAGTTTATTGCAAATACATGTTTCTTCTGAAGTTACAGCACTACAAAAGTATCAATAATTGGAAAAATTAATGTAGGGTTGTACCGCTAACTTAACTGAGGATGCATAAACTAGTTTGCTCCAAATTAATATTTTGTAATTATTGCCATTGGCTATATGGTGGAGAACTTTAGGGATTATAATTCAACATATGAGGAGGATGTGAGTTTAGCCTATGGTTTAATAACATATGACAAGATGCAAAATGACTATATGAACGATAGAGAAATACTGAAATACCCACAGTGTAAAGAATGCAAAATTAGCAGAAATGATTAATCTGTTTAGTATGGCCAGTGATAAAAAAATTAAGGTAAGTACTATTATAAAAAACTAAAAACCTTAATGGACTTTTTGATGAAAATGGGAAAAAGGTGATTTTTAGATTTGTTGATTGAAAAAAGAGTTAAATATGGGACAGAAGGTGTCTTTATAATGTTCTCCAGTTTTTTCTTTATTCTTGTTTTCATTGTTTTCAAATAGCTGAAAGACAAAATTTTATATTATTATTAATATAAATTCTATACTTGGGCTATAATATTAAATCATTTCCCTCAATAATCCTAAGACTGTGAATGTCAATATCATTTATGTCCAATGCGTGGCTCATGGGCCACATGCAGCCCTGGACAACTAGTAATATAGCCCCACAGGTGAGGCTTCATTACAAAATTTGTATAAGGACACAATTTGATTTTTAATGAGTCCAAGCATGGTATTTATCTTTGACACCAGTTACACTTTGGGTGATGCTTCCATTAAACTATCCATCATAATTTCAAATTTCCTTCTTTTGTCAATCTCTGCTAGCTCTTCTGCATGTTTCCAACCAATACAGCCCTGAGCTTTCTTTTTGCCAGTTGGGCCCACCATACTTGTTGATGTCATCGATCCATCTTATTTTAGGTCTCTTTCATGGATGCTTTTTATCAAGTGGGATCCATCTATGACTGCCTTGGTCCACCTGCCATCAGTTCTTCTTGCTATGTGACCAGCCCATTTCCTTTTCAATTCTTTTACTTTCTTGATGATATTGTATACTTTCGTTTGTTCTCTAATCCATGTGCAGATCTTTCTGTCTTTAATTTTATCACCCTGAATATAGTTCGCTAACATCCATCATAAAAGGGATGCGGTGGCTCAGTGGGTTAGGATGCTGAGCTTGTCGATCAGAAGGTCGGCAGTTTGGCGGGTCGAATCCCGAGTGCCGCGTAGCAGAGTGAGCGCCTGTTACTCATCCCAGCTTCTGCCAACCTAGCAGTTCAAAAGCATGTAAAAATGCAAGTAGAAAAATAGGGACCACTACGATGGGAAGGTAACAGCGTTCCGTGCGCCTTTGGCGTCTAGTCATGCTGGCCACATGACCACGGAGACGTCCTCGGGCAAACGCTGGCTCTTCGGCTCTGAAACGGAGATGAGCACCGGCCCCTAGAGTCAGAAACGACTAGCACACATGTGCGGGGGAACCTTTACCTAACATCCATCAACATAGCTAAACTTCAGACTTTAGTCCTAAAACAAGATCATAGCACTGATTAATTGGGGACTTCAGTCTGGATATTTACACCAGCAGCATTTCACATTTACTGTATTCTCTTACTCCTATCCATTGTTGTTGTTTAATCAGTTACTATTCAGGAGAACATTTGTCCTCTTATCTCGTTGAAACTGAGTTTACTCAGTAGCCTTTGGTTAGAGTTCAAGGGTACAGTGCCTGTTAGGTCTCCCTTGTTTATCTGCTTGCTAATGTCCTAAAAATAAATAAATTAGGTTGATGAAACAATTATTTTGCTAGAAGCACATTTCAGAAAGCTTTTCCACCTCTTTTCCCAGAACAGGTATCATAAAAGTTTTGTGGATACATGGGCCATGATTTTTAACTCATAGCACACAAGACACCTCTCATGGATTTTTCTTTTCCTAAACATGCAAAGCACTTAAGATTTCAGACATCAAATATAATAAAGGCACTAAAATCCCTTTTCCACTCTTCTAATCAGCAATAAGGAAAGGCCATAAACAGGTTTCATTTAGTATCTGCCTAAGTAATTAGAAGTGATCTCTCTCCTAGATATGTAAGCAAGTTACTTCCATATTATATACTTCTACCTAAGTATTATGTAAGGGATGGTTAGACTTGCTGGCTTTCTCTTTCAGGATGGCATTTTTTTTCCCTGGTGGCTGGCCAATTATGCTTTCTCCCCTATCTTCTTCAGCTTTCCATGAGAGTTGGCTGTGATGTGTAGAACAGTTTTTTGTGTTTTGACTTCCAACGGGTCTTCTCTAGAGCCTCTGCTTATCTCCAGTTCAAGAGTCCTGCAACTGGTTCTCCTGGAGCTAACAGTATCTCAACATTTTATTTGTAGCTATTACGCTTCTTGTTCTTCTTCCCAGCATTCCTTTTTTTTAAAGCCTCCAGTTTTCTCCTTGCAGCAGCAGTACTCTTCCTACTCACAAGCCCTGCTACATATCTATTGGGTAAATGAATGCCAGGATAGTAGAGAGCCATGGGAGAATGAGTTACCTCACATGACCTATAGCAGTATTTCTGAACCTCAGCAACTTTTAAGATGTATGGACCTCAGCTCTCAGAATTCCACAGCCAGCATGGGATATTTTCCAGCTCTGGGAGTTTTAAGTCAATGCATGTTAAAGTTGCTGAGGTTGAGAAATATTGGCCTATAGGTATCATTCTCACTTTGAAAAAGGAAATCATGTTAACTGTTTTCCAGTCCTCAAGAACAGTTGCCCACATTAAAGAAAAAAAAACGCAATTTTTTAAAAAATGAAAATAACAGTAATTTCATTTTTCAGTTGTTCGAAAGCTTTGCATGAAGTTATTTTTGATTTATATTTAATTTATAACTTTGTGTGTGAGAGAGAGGGAGAGAGAAGAGAAGAAAGAAGACAAAATAACATGACAGCATAATCCTGTGATAGCATTCCATTAATGCTATCCCATAATTGTATCTTTCTTGGTAAACCTTGCCTGACTTGACAGAATTATGGTGCGTATTTTATGTTTGCTTTTACTTTCATTAATGATTATGGGTTTATGTACCTTATTGTAATTTTCTCTCAAGGCTATAATAAAGGTTTTGGTTTGGTTTGATTTGATTTGTATGGGTGAGAGGAAAGAGGACTGGGGCAATGGATATGTACGTTCATTCATTCATTCATCTCTCTAAAAAAAAGCTCTTACTCTTCAATTTGACTATCATGAGGCATGAAATTATAGAATCTTATCAGTCTTTTACCCTGGTACAGCTACAGAGCCACATACGGTAAACTGGTGTAACTGAAGAATCCCAATAGGAATACACTTACCACCATTGTTCTTTTCCACTGCAACAATCAGCTAGGTTTTGCTCATAATGGTGAAAAACAAAACTTGTGAAATAAAGTGATGCTATTTAATGCCAAGTCAGTCTGTAATAATACCTTCCTGACCCATAATTTGGATGCCTTATGTTACCAAAACCTTGGTGAGGGAGGAGGAGGAGGAGGAGGTTTCCTCTCAGAAATCCATCCCACCTAAGTTTCATATATTTAGCATCAGAGCTTACTGTTGCTATCAGTAAGAATATTGCATGAGGTGGCACTCCTCTGCAGGAAACCAGATATGAGGTCTTGTTTGTGCATTTGGATCAGAGGGACCATCTGCTGCTGGTGTACCACTTCCTCTACTGTACACTAGCATCCTTGATAGGATTGGTTCACCTGATCATTGAGGTGGTGGTAGAATTTTTCCCAGTTAATAACATTTGGGAATTTCAACTTATCTTCCCTTGATGTAGATTCTGAAAGCAGTTTGGTGTCTGCAACTGCTTTGAGAGCCATAGACCTGAATCACTTCATCCATGGCATGAGAGATCACATAGGCATGATGTGATTTGAGTGTGGAGGTATTGAACTCCATCCCTTGTCACAGACACATCACTCCTTGATTGCCCTGGAAGTCTGTGGTGTAACCCCTCCCATGGTACAGAATTATATTACTGAACTCCAAGCAACTGGTGGATCCTGTGAGCTTTCTAAGGGATCATAGGACATTTCCCAAAGTGGGCTGTGGCATAGTCTCATTGGATTAGAGAGGCATGTAGGTGATGGAATGGCTTGCTTTGAAGTAGCCTCTCCAGGTTTGTCCGTTTACTTTAGTCCCTTGGTTTAATGAAGAGATAAAGCATCTGGGAAAATACATGGGGAACCACAGGAGGAAGAGCTGATTCGAGTCTGACTGGACACTGAAAAGATCTCGACACGGTGGCAAATTGAGTGACAAAAACTAAACTGCCTTTGCTACTTCTATCATGACTTGTTCCCTTTTATGGAAGGATCGTTGCCAAAACTATCTGAAAGTCTATTGTGAAACATTTTCACAGTATTTTGCAAACAAAACCCCTTAGATATAAAATGAACTGAATTTCATCTGGACAGTGCCAATGAACTTGACTAGGGTCTCAACCTATGAAGTGATCAAGGAATTGTTTGCGATTCCCATAGCCAATTGGATAAGGCCCTTCATGAGGTAGCAAAAAATAGGCTTTAATCAATAAACAAAACAATTGGATGGTCTATCGTATCTGAAACAAATGGTGAATGTCTGGTGCACAAGAAGCCTTCCCTCAGCCAAACTGTCTTGGACAATTTAAATCTGTTTTCTATCTTTTTTTTCTTGGAAGAGTTGTGGAGAAGATACCCTTGAAGAAATGGATTCTTCATTATTTGGACCTTTAATGTTCAGGCTGGGATAGAGCATAGAATTTTTATTAATCATGCTTACCTTGCATGACAGTAAGCAAAATGCAACTGTCCTAGTCCTTCTCAAAATCTCAGCAGATTTTAATACCACTGACCATGGTACTTTTTTTGATTCACCTATGAGGAGTTGCATTGGGGCTACTGCTTTTGCAGTGCTTGTTGAATATGTTACTTATTTTTCTTTCTATTTCAAAACTTACTGTTACTAATATAAGTAATGCTAGGGCTATAGAAAAAAAATATAGTTTAGAAAAAACGTACGAGTGTATAAAAACATTCCAGAAGGCTTAGAATATAGATAAAATATGGACATGAGGCCTGCATACACAATGGGCCTTTTTTCAGACTCATTCTTGGCAAACAGGCCTGCTAACAGGATATCCTTGTGTATACCTCAAGTTCTAGGAACCATTTTTATAGTTAACCTTAAAAAGCCTCACCCACAATGCTTTCTTTTATTGTTTAAGTCATAAACAGATGTGAATGGTCTTGATAGAACTCTTACAAAACAGAGGCTTAAGTATTTGATTTGGATTGATTTGGTGCCATGCCAAATTAGGAACGCTATTGAAATTATAAACATATCCAGTTTTAGCTGGTATAATATTTGTACAGTAAAACAAAACAAAAAGAGAGGATGAAAACATAGTAATAAGTATTTCCTCCACTACCTTTTTCTTTTTTACATGTGCAAAATTGGAATGGACAGACTAGCTTTTATTATGATGATATACAAATATTGTACTGTAAGCTGTATTTGTTTCCCTTGTACAAAATTAACCCCTTATGATTTAGTATAGTAGTTGGTGTGTGAATTATGAGAGGAAGAGACTTTTCACAGGACCTTTAGGGCAATTCCAATAAAGAACCAAAAATAAAAGTGTTCAAGTATGTGTGTATAAGTTTTATTTAATGGTTGTATTGATTGATTGAGTATCTGATTGGAATTCTCTTTATTTTTGTAGTGGACTGTGATATAAAATTTTTGCCAGCTGCTTCATAAGCCCGATGGTCTTTGTTAGCTTTAGCAAACTTAAAATATATACAAACTTTTTTTATGCATAAGTATACCTCTGAGTAAATTGGGGCTCTTTGACCACTTCTGTTTTCAATTAGTAAATAGGAAAAAATTATAGGCTTTTAGAAAAACTACTCCGTCTTGTTCAAGCTTCACTACTTGTCTCATTTCCAGCTACTCATTTATAATCCACTTTTCACTAGTTTGATATTCCTAAATTATAATGTGACTTATTTGGCTCTTAGCTTAATATGGTATAAATTTATCCCAAGTTATAAACTGTATTCTCTTTTGGGTCAATATACCATTCGCTGAAGCCATAATATGTTACTGATTAATGAATCTGAACTTAACCATGGCTTGACTTTTTGTCTTCAGTGAAAACCTCGTTCTGGTATTCCAAGCATGGTGTCCAGGGCCACAATTGTGTCTTTACATACTTTACTTGATACCTATCAATTTAATGGGTATGAATTTAATCAAAGGAAGTGATGCAGCCAGCAATGTCCAGTTGACTTTCTTTCACACCTTTGTGCACTGACATTCTGTTTACAGCTCAGTGAGCTGGAGTTGTCTATCTGCTGTGAGCAAAGTTGCAAAGATCTAGGCAGCCAGTAGATATTGATATCTAAAAACAAAAAAACAAAACAGTGACTGCTGCAGAGGTCAGAAAGCAGGCTTCCCATCATTTGGCACCATTAGCAAATTTCAGTCTACATTTATGGTCCCTTATAAATTGCTAATACAGTCCTACCAGGTAAAAACAAAATATTTAGTGAAGTTATTTGGCTTAATAAACATGATTAGAACAGACTAAAAAAAACTCCACTGATAACTCTGAAGTATTATAAATATACTGGGGTACCCTTACTATCTTAACTGCTTAGTCTCTGCTATTAGAATTTATATAGTTTCCTCTGCAGCATTAGACTATAAACAAGCATAATTGAAGCTTCCACTTTAAATTTTCAGTTGGTTTTACTATTTCCCATCCAATTTAGAAGCTTGTACCCTGCACCCCTTCCCCACAAAAAAAAAAAAAGACAGGAGCATCCACATTTTTGACAAATAGCCTTTGCGTCAGTTTAATAAGTGTACATATCTTGTAATTGAAAAGTCCACAGAGTTGGTTTTTTTTTTAATAATGTGTTAAAAGAGGCAGAAATAAAACATTGATCTGTTTTGTTTTTTAAGCTTATCTACCCAGAGATTTCTTACAGGGCATTTGCTTGTTTGCAACTTGAACTCACAGCTAAAGCACTAGGTAATAATTAAGGATGGCTAAACGATTGTATAATATCACAGAAAGAAGTCTTGGTTATGGAGCATTGTTCCAAGTTTCCTTAATCCTCATCATCTTTCCAAAACTGTATGGGTAGGAGAGGGAAATGTCCAAAGGGCATTGTAAAAATGGTGTAAATGCCACCTGCATGACAGTAAGTTGATAGAGACTCACTGTGAGACTGATTACACTTGCATACTACTGAAATTGATGAGCTTCCTCCACACTGATTACCATGGCCTAAAGAAACAGAACGCTGTTACCTTCCCACCGGAGTGGTCCCTATTTTTCTACTTGCATTTTTACGTGCTTTCGAACTGCTAGGTTGGCAGAAGCTGGGACGAGTAACAGGCGCTCACTCTGTTATGCGGTACTCGGGATTCGACCCGCCAAACTGCCGACCTTCCGATCGACAAGCTCAGCGTCCTAACCCACTGAGCCACCGCGTCCCTTTACAGCGTTCCGTGCGCCTTTGGCGTCTAGTCATGCCGGCCACATGACCACGGAGACGTCCTCGGACAAGCGCTGGCTCTTCGGCTTTGAAACGGAGATGAGCACTGGCCCCTAGAGTCGGAAACGACTAGCACACATGTGCGGGGGAACCTTTACCTTTACCTTTAAAGAAACAGAATGTTCTGTAATAACTTCTTGCATATTTAGAAAGTGCAAAACAACATTTTGGAGTCAAAGGGTGTATTTTATATTTGGAAATCTTGGGACTGGTATTCTTCAGAACATGGCTGTTGAGGGTAGCATGGGCAGGCACAAAATTCTCCTTCAGTAGAAAATAAATATTTCTTTCATATCATTCCGGGCCTTTCTCCTCTTGATGCTCCATATCATCCCACCTTGTCTTTGACAGCTTTCTTGACAGAAGGGAGGCATTTGCTGATTTCTGGCAAAACAACAACAACAACACTGTCCATTCGTTTGACAGCAGCTGATGTGTAAAGGCTATAAAATTATTTCTGGTCATGTGAATAACTCATGACCATAAGAACTTATGGCTGGATTTCTGTTTCCAATTATGGTGACCAGTCAAATACTACCTGTAATTAAAAATAACATTTAAAAACCATAAAAACACCTGTGTCAGAGCATACCTTTCTTTCAACCATAAGAAGTAAGGAGCCAGAATGGTTCAAATGACCTCAGGTTTATTGCATGCTAACACTCTTTACAAGAATCTGAACAACTAACGTTCGAAGGAAATTGGTGGTTGATAAGCACCAATGGAATCAAGGTGGGCTGGACTTACAGTAGGTCTCTTGTGGGTGTGAAGAGACTCAACACTGATGTTGTGTTTGACCCCTCCCTTGGATTTAGCCTACAACAGCCACTTTGCAAGCTCCATACCCGCCTTCCTAGATCCCGAGACCAAAAGGCAAAGCCAAGGGTTCAGCCTATTCTGAAAAGCCAGCAAAATTTGTCATATTTGACCTCAGAATGAATGAGATTCCAAAGAGTGAGTGTTGTGACATGCCCTTCTGGATGGGAGCTAGAACATGTAGCTAGGACTCTAGCTTAATTAGGCACTCTTTTCCTTCTTGATTAGTCCCAAACCCTCAAGAGTTCTGTGAACTTAATCAAGCTATTTTTCTGGATGAGTTTAAAAAATTCATCTTAACAAGGCAAATGAACTGAAGGCAAGTTAAGCTAGTGTTTTAGGTCCTCATTAAAGGCCACAGCATGAAGCCCAAGGTCTGCGTGCATGAGCCTGAGTTACGCTGGCGTACCACAAAACATCTTGTATTTACATTTAATTAGACAAATTATATGCAACCTAGTTGATGCCCTAAGAGTGTAATCAACATTACAGTTAATAAGGAGTCTACAGACAGCAGGGGAAAAAATGTAAACCCTGTACTGAGAAGAAAATTAACACAAGGTACCAAACTTAAAAGCTCACATGAAATCTCAATATTGCTTTGTTATAGTCTTCTTCCTGATTTTTTAAAAAAAGTATTATTTATGGTGACTTCCCTCCATTCTGTTTAAGGTTTGCATGACTTGCAAACCCATCAGGTTGAAATATGTTGCAAAGGAAAGTTGTGGTGGTGGCGTTTTTTTATTTTCTATGCAGACCTTGCTGCCCAGTTAATGCTGACTCATGCAGGTTCAGTGAAATACTGACTGCTTTGGTCAAGCAAACAGAGAGGGCAAGCAGTGAAGGAAAAGTCCAGGAGGAAATGTTGGATAAAAATGGTTTGGTAATATACTATGAACTGCGGAATTCTCTTTAGGTGATGTCCCTGATATTTACTAGCTGCATGTTTATTACTGTGCTTATCAGCTAAATAGCCAGCAGACATAATCTGTGCGTCACCTTTTCTTTTTTTTTGTAGTCCTTTTATTTTAAACAGGAGGCTGCTGACAGGACATAATCCACAGCTTTTTTTATTGCAGGGTTTCTGCATGTGTTATAGCTCAATCCAGCAGATAATTCAGGAACTTGAAGTCTTTTCCCTGTTGAGCTGGACTGGTGGGGTCTTGGCTGACTTCTATAAAAACCAAGGCTGCTTAAAGTAAACAAATGATTTGTTCGGTGTCAGAAGCATGTTACTGTTTACCCAGATAGCGTACTGAATGATTAATGCTTTTGATAAATGGTTGTTTCCTTGCATGATTTTTCATGTACAGAATGTTTGTTATAAATCTGTTACAAAAACCTGCCTCCAGATCTGCCCAGCGCCCAGTGAAGTCTGCATGGATATGGATGGAAACCAGGTGTTAGACTTCAGTTCCATTCCATACTCTCTGGGAGCTTTTGAAAGCCCAGGATAGGTAAAGCTGATGTATATCAAACCTGGTCATTGGGACTTTTAGAGAAAATAGAGATAATGTTGGACATGATACTCAAGCCAACAACAAAGCAAGATCTGCCTTGCCATGTTCTCCCTTCCTTGCTTCCTATTACTTATTTCCCCTCTTTATGGTGAATTTCTCTGCTCTTTCCCATTGATTCTCCTATTAACAATGGGCTGCCAAAGAATTTTTCAGAAAAATAGCTGACAACTCTTTTTCCTCCTCTGGGTGTCCTCTGTATGCACTGGGATAGCTTATGTCTTTATAGCAACTTCAAAAGTGATAAGTCATCCATTGTGATAATCCTGTAGTGAGTTGCATGAATGAATCAGCTTACATTTTAGCTTCCTTACTGTCAAAATTTAGCCGGAACAACTATTACTTCATATTTATTATTACTGTTGGTCATACAATCAGCCAGATTTTATGTTAGATTTGGCATTTTTATCCATCTATCGAGTCCTTTCCATCTATCTGTTCCTATCTGGAATAGGCAGATGTTGTGTGCTAATGCTAAAGGTGTTGTCCCAGGAAGTAAGCTGTTCTCTGTTAGAGGACAAATGACAAAATGAGTGTTGCTTTGTCATGATAAAAGTTCCATAACTTTTGAATGTGTTTCATGTCACACATATGCATTTGTATGACAGGGACGCAGGATACGTTGTGCTGCAATAACACTCTGTATTGGGTTAGTGTATAACATGATGAAAAATAAAGGATTTCAAGGGATGGATGCTAATGCTTGTCACCTAGCTAAGAAAATCTTGGATCGACAAGTGACAGTTTATTGAAGAATAAATTAGGATTTTTTAAAAGTTGGTTCCATTGAGGGTCAATGTATTACGGTTACATGGATAAAACAGATTTGATATGGTATATCAAACTTTCTAGATCCGAAACAATACTGTATGTAGCTTCTGCTTCTTGCAACCTGTAACTTACTTCTTGTGATCCAAAAATAAGAAGGCAGTTGCTGAAGGAGAAGTGTGCAGAATGAATTTTTGAGTTTCTATCTCCATAAAATATAAATGTTCTTTTGAGACACAACCCATGCCTTTAATTTATTAAGATTCATGATCTTTTTATGATGGTTCTTAAAATGCCAAAAACAAACACATCCCTGCTTGTAATGTTTCCATTTTGCTTTTATTCTATCATGGTAGGAAATTATGTAATTTATTGGACAAGAGGAGTCCCTGCTAACACCAACCTAAAAAAAATTGCTAATTTTAATTAAAAAATACTATTTTTCCAAAGTTCCCTTTGACTTTTCACCTTAATTTTTTGAACGTTTAAGTTAAATGTTGAACATAACTTGCAGAAGAGAATATTGATTTTCCCTTTGATTTTTTAACAAAAGTTTGCCAATTCATACTCTCTAAGAAGGCTTCTTTGTCCAGTACCATATCATCATCACCATCATCATCATCAATCATCATCATCTTGTTAGTCTTGGGGTTTGGTTCTGCTTTAATTCCAAGAACTATATTAATTTTAATCTATAAGGAATTTTAATTTTTTTTGAAAATCTTTAATGTAATGATTACATATGGCAGAAAGTTTCTCCTAATAAATATTTTTAAGTAAAATGTGATTTGACAAATATTAATGTATTAAAATCTTATGAAAACTAGAAATGAGAAAATTCATATATTAGCACTGTGGTTGTAGCTTAACAATGGTATGGACAACTGAAGATGAATTTTCTCCCTCTCCCCATATCAATTATAATCAAAACTTTTAAAAATAAAAATGCCTAAACTGCACTGAATTATTTTTTATTTTATTCAGTTAAAATAAACAATTACATTGTCCATACTCCTATGTAATATGAAATCATAAATATTATTGAGGATCTGTTCCTCCTTAGCTTTTGTGGAAGATGAGCCTTTATGGTTCAGAGATACAATTAAACAATTTATTTTAGCTACTGAAATAACAATCCTGCATGTAGTATATACCCAGATCCACTGGGTTTGCAGATCACTACTGAAATCTAGATCAGTGAGAGAAGATTGTCTTGTGTTAATAGTACACCAACACTTACCAGCCTTCACCTCGCAAAATATTGGAACTGCAACTCCCAAATTGCGAGTTTGAATGAAATGTAATCCTAAGAGCTGTTGCTTTGGTCAATGTGTAATGTTCTAAATTGTGGAAAGGTACAGTAGATATTTCCAAGAAGCGTACATACAGTGTTTCGGTTCAGTGATGTTAGTTGGTCCTTGATATGATAGGGTCTGCATTTCAGGATAAAAATTTAGTTTGAACATACTATGTTGACTCCAAGTACATGTAATCAATTCCTTCTCCTATCATGTTTAAAAAGTGCAAATTGTTGGTGTATTTTGAAGAGATTTACCCAAGGCTTTGAGGGACTGTATCCATCTGTGGAAATAAAGAATTTTCACATTTTCCAGAGATAATGGGAATCATAATTCACTATACCTGGCATTACAGAGATTACAAGTTGTGTCTTGCAATCTGCACAAAACCCTTAACATTTCATTTACAGACACACCTCCCATTCTGCCAGTGAAATGTAATAGCAAAATTGTTTGTATCTGGTGATTTCAAAATTTTATTCAGCCTTTTTTGAGAAAGTGGAAAAAGAGACAGTTTGCTCTCCAAAGTTGTCATTCATTTCTAGCTTAATAATCTGCCCCCCATACACACACAAAGAACAATTAATCAGGGCTTTGGGCACCAGCTCAAGGAAGCAGAGACTAACTATATAATGGTTTCCTGCAGTGTGAACCTGTTTAGTGTTAGCTTTAATTTAATATTATATTATATTAATTGTAGTAATGTAACAGTATCCCGTTATTCATTTCCAGTTCTTGCAGTGAAGATGTGTTCTGTAAGAGGATTTGGCCATATCATTTTTAAGTATGTTGAATGTGAAAACCATTTTGTTTATTTAATTAGTAAAAATGTTGTTGTGCTCTGTCATAAATGTTTTTAAGGCTATCCATTCATCACTTCATGTGCAGCTGATGGGATTGTTGGAATGACTCTTAATACTTAGGGGTCTCAAGTGGCTACTTTACGTGACATTTTCTGTTTCTGTTCCTGTGTCCTTTAGCAACTTCCTTAGGGATGCTTGATTCACACTTTTTTAGAATTCATTTAAGCAAAGCTCTTAAGGAAGCATTTGCATTAGGCAATTGCTTTCACTCTTACTAGTTTCAGTAGAATGCAAGCATTCTAAGTAAAGTCAACCAAATATTTACTTAAAGATCAGTATGATTCAGAATGATCCATGAATATCAAAAGCTGACAGTGCTTGAGGACATCTAGACTTATGTTCAACAGATGTTTATATGCAAAGCAGCCTATCACACATTAACCCAGGGGTCCCCAACCCCCGGTCCGTAGACCAGCACAAGGCCACAGCATGCCAGCAACCAGTGCGCACAAACAAGGAAAGCCCCATCCGCAAGATGCAGGCAGCACACAAAACCACGCTCCCTCCGGTCCGTGGAAAAACCTCTCTCCACGTAACCGGTCCCTGATGCCCAAAAGGTTGGGGGCCTCTGCATTAACCTATACCAGTTTTAGATAGATAGATAGACAGACATGTAGACAGATAGACAGACAATTTCTATCTCTCTGCCCCCTTTGTATTTTCAAGTAGCTCTTTTGAAGCAATATTTTTCTCATGAAACTCTCAACTTTAGGTGATGGAGATTTATTTGCTGCTGGAGAAATGAAAGTGAAGAGCTTCTCACTCAAGAAGCAGAACTAAATCAGCAGCTGTGGATTAATGGGGAGTTGTTAAGAGTCCTTGATCTGGAGGCTAATGGTTAAAACTGACTGAATGTCATGTTTAAATATTCTCATTTTTTTGTATTTGTAGCATGTAGTGTCTATTAGCATACATATTGTCCTATATGAAACCTTTATTCCATTTAACTTAAAGCCTGCCACTTTAATACTATTGTTTACATTTGTATAAAGATTTAACTAGTACAATACTTGCCAATATCTTGATCTATTCCATTTTGCACAGTGAAGGTTTTTCATTAGCACAGCATTCATGCATGTGTGATAGTAGCTAACTGATGTAATTAACCAGCATGTCAAAGGCTATTTATTTCTTGCACATGCAACAATCTTTCTGTGGTAAGGAGCGGTTTCTGCTGACATAGTGTGTATGTAAACATGCTAAACTACAAGCCATTGCCCTCACAGTCTGCACTGTACTTGCAAATTACAAGTACTGATTCCATTTAAAGTAAGGTTAAAATAATGAGATTTGCATTAAATTTACCAGGGCACTATGTGAAGATGCAGTAAGGAGTACAAATTAAAGAGAGATCAGAAAGGAGAGTCATAAGTCAAGGAGAGGAAGAACAAATTGCCTGTTGGTTTGTAGGTCAATTAACTGCAGAAATGTATTGCTGTATTTCTGTGCCCCGTGTGCTTTCTTGCCTGTTGCTTTTTGATTTTACTTCTTTAATCAGTTCTCTGACAAAGCCTGAGGGACTAATCCTCTAACTCAATTTGTCCTTCTCTGTGAATACATGCAGAATTAAGCCTACTGGTAGTAAATGTCTATGGTGTGTCAATAATAATAATAATAATAATAATAATAATAATAATAATAATAATAATAATAATAATAATGATGATGATGATGATGATGTTGGAAGGTACCTTGGAGGTCATCTAGTCCAACCCCCTGCTCAGGCAAGAAAACCTATACCATTTCAGACAAATGGCTGTCTAGTCTCTTCTTAAAAACTTCCAGTGTTGGAGCATTCACAGCTTCTAGAGACTGGTTGTTCCACTGGTTAATTGTTCTAACTGTCAGGAAGTTTCTCCTTAGTTCTGGGTTGCCTCTCTCCTTGATTAGTTTCCATCCGTTGCTTCTTGTCCTGCCTTCAGGCGCTTTGGAGAATAGCTTGACTCCCTCTTCTTTGTGGCAGCCCCTGAGATATTGGAACACTGCTATCATGTCCCCCCTCGTCCTTCTCTTCATTAAACTTGACATACCCAATTCCAGCCACCGTTCTTTATATGTTTTAGCCTCCAGTCCCCTAATCATCTTTGTTGCTTTTCTCTGTACTTTTTCTGGAGTCTCAACAACTTTTTTACATCATGGTGACCAAAACTGAATGCAGTATTAAAAGTGTGGCCTTATCAAGACATTATAAAGTAGTATTAACACTTCACGTGATAAATGTCTTTAGAACTTAGAAGTTTATTTCCTTCACTCTATTCCTTTACTCTATTTCCAGCCTCTTTCAGAATCAAGAGATCAGGGTCTTGAATGAGATTTAAGAAAACTATGCATGCTGAAATATGCTTTGTCTTCGGAGCAAGCTCTTCAGGAAGAACCTGCCTTATGATACCACCATTATTTCCACTCTGAAAAACTCTTATTGCTGGAAACACTACACATTATCCCTGTACAGCAGACATAGTTTAACATTTTAGGATTATATTTGTATGAGTGGGGAATCATTTTTCATTTAAAGAAAAAGTGGAGATCCGGTCTCCAAATCACATTTGTTTGTTTATGCAGAGCTTTTGTTATATTTTTGTTTATTCATTTGTATTCCACCTTTATTATTATAACTCAAGGCAGCAGACATATCCAATGCGCCTTCCTCCTCCTATTTTTCCTTCAACAACCCTGTGAGGTGGGTTGGGTTGAGAGAGAGTGAATCGGCCAAGTCACTCAGCTGGCTTCCATGGCTAAGGCGATATTTGAACTCACAATCTCTTATTTTCTAGCTGGTGCCTTAACCAGTAGACCAGGGGTCCCCAACCCTCAGTCCGTGGACCAGTACCAGGCCATGGCATGCCAGCAACTGGTCTGCACAGACAAGGAAAGCCCCATCCACAGGATGCAGGCAGCATACAAAACATGCTCCCTCTGGTCTGCAGAAAAATCTCTCTCCATGTAACCTGTCCCTGGTGTCCAAAATGTTGGGGACCTCTGCACTAGACCAAAAATGGCCAATAATCAGGACAAAGTCAATGGTTTAACAGTACTAGCAAATGCAGGACCTGCTTTTGTACAATATAATAATGTATTGTCATTTATGGTCATGCAATACACTCTTTTATGTTCAAGATCAGAAGAGTTCTGATCTTGAACATTGTTTTCAACACCATACACAGAAACATTTTATTACCTAAGGAGAGCTTTCAGATAAGGCCACTGGCACTGCTCTGGCATCATACAGCCGCATAATTTGTCTTAATTTTTGTGGTACTGTCTAAGCAAGGGTTAGTTTACAGGAGGCCACCACATAGGGATCTTATAAAGACCAGCAAGCATCTTCATGTGGTCTGCTTGGCAATAAGATGATTTAATAATCTGTGTGCCCATTTTAAAGAGGTTTGGCTGCTTACCATCCAGCCTGCCCTCAGGCATGACTTACTTAACCATATGCTGCCATAGAAGCAGCTGGATTTGATTGCATCTACCAAACTCTGAGGTTTATCCTCCAAACAGCTCAAGGCTGCCACTTGACTTGGCTGTATGCCCCTGAAATCATTTGTGTTTTAAAGGAGGACAGTGAAAACCTTTAGCATGCATCTAGATGTTGACAATCTGAATTGATGAATTGATCCTCTGAGGGTCTATAAGCAATTTGCTGAAGCATCAGTAATAAAACTCTTGACATTATCCACTGCTTACTTGCTGATATTGTCTGTTGTTGAAATTGTCACCAAAAAAAATACAGTTTCAGTGCCTCTTAAGATGCAACTGATTTGGCTATTACTGACCATTCCGTTAGCTGCACCATTTTAAGCCTTAACTACTGATTCTTTTATTTGATTTTAGTAATTTATTTTTCCTTATATTTTTGAATGGTGAAATTTAGGCATGCATTCTGTTTTAATATAAGCTAGGATAGCACTGAAGCCAAATAGTGTTTTAGCAGCTGAAATCATATTGCAGAATGCACTGAAGTATAACGTACATCAAAGATGTATCTCTGGATTTCAGTAGAAATCTTGGTTATTTCTGAAGTAATAAATACCAAATGGTTACCTAGAAGCCCCATAACATCTCTTTAAATTTGGCCTAATATCAGAGAATATGTTAAAGACATGGGAAGGTCAACTTCAATGGCAACCAAAAAGATTTGTGGGCTACTAAGGCCAATTAAGTATTTGTGAAGCATACTTTCTTTAATATTTGACCATGGACTCATTTTTGTCATTTTCTCATTCTCACTAGTCTTTGTTATTATATTGTGCAGTCCTATGACTTTGATATTTTCTTGATAGTAATAGATTGCCATTTCAGCAGGATGATACATCCAACCAAGTTTCCCTAGGGTCATCTATGGCATTCATAATATTATTGCCTTATTCACCTATGATAAAATCATTTGCCTTTTAATAATGGAAATATCAGAGTAGCAAGGAATGTATTCAGTTTTTTTATATCAGGAACACATTCTGTTATTGAGCCAAAAACGCTCACTGATATTTATTGTGATGGGCCAACAGACCAGGACATTCTTAAAACTTGTGTTGCCTTTACCTTCAGAAGAAAGAAAAGATAATGAAATTTGTTGCTTCTGCTACCTCTGGTTTCCTACCATAATTTATAATATGAATAACTGTACTTTTTTGTTTGAGATTTATGTATTTTTAACCTCTTTTTATATTGTATTTTTCCTGATACGGCATTTCATCTGACAGGCTTTATAATATGGAGTAGATATTTGTGTGAAAGATGGGAAGTCTTAATTATACAAAACATTCTCTTCTTCGACCAACCATAAAGCTCATTTTTGCAGACATTCTTCTGTCCTTCTTCTAAAGGACTATCCAGCTCTGTCTTTGCCTTGGATTCCGAAAGGATGAACATTGAGGGAGGTCTTTGGTTTGAGAAGGTTGGAAGTTTTATTAGTGTTGACAGTATGTGAACTTGACATCTTTCTAATAACAAGGTTTAAAATTTTAAATTATTCATGCCTTGCTTTGAATGTGGGCTTACTCTGTTACAGTAACTATAGTTGAGAATATTTGGTAAGATATTAATTAAGTAAACAGCCATTTTTTAGAACAGAGGTTCCCCAACCTCGGGTCCGTGGACCAGTACCGGGCCTCGGCATGCCAGCAACCGGTCCACACAAACAAGAAAGCCCCATCTAGAGGCTGCAGGCAGCACCAAAACCACACACTCTATAGTCCGCGAAAAAAATTTTCTCCACAAAACCGGTCCCTGGTGCCCAAAAAGGTTGGAGACCTCTATTCTAGAAGATCATGTGAGATTTTTTTCCCTGTGGTTTTAATATAATCACAGGAAACTAGCTATATTGCATATTTAATTCACAAATGAATTATCAGAACCTAAGAAGGAAACTTACTTCTTGTTATATTCAAATAAACCATAAACTGATTTGTATTCTCTGTTAATGCATATACTTTTGTTTGAGTCTTATTCATCTCTATTTTGAAAATAGAGAAAAATAATTTAGACATAGCCCAAAATTAATCTAAAAATTCAAAAAGTGCTTCAGAATGTAGCTACATTTCCAGACATGTTGAGTCATGGTTCAACATGATAACTATAAACAGGATTCAGCTCTAACCAGCATGAGCAACTGGGAGAGAATTTAGAAAATTTGGTAATTTAGTTGGTCATAACTGTCCTTGTCATTCAAATGGGAAACTGTAGGTACCATTGTTACAGACAAATCAATTTTAGGAGATGAAAGATAAAAGGGGACCACAGAAGCCTAGCTATTATCTTAGATCATGTATGTCATGTTAAAAGATGGTTCATTGTGATGCATGAAATTTGCCTAAATGAACCAGACTATTGAAGTAAGATTTATAGATAACAGTAATACTATAATACAAGTATCAAAGTAAACTCAGGGTTAAAGTTTACAATGATATTGCTTGTTAAAATGTTAGATCTAAAGAGCTGGTTTATGCAGATTTAAAAGGTATATATATATATATATATATATATATATATATATATATATATATATATATATATATATATATATATATATATATATATATATATATATATATATATATATACATTTACATTTAATGTGATGTTTTAAAGGGATGCCTTCTTTATAGCTAAGAAGAACTGCCTGATGGATAGAGAATTCTGCTGAAGGTGAGATATTTTATACAAGACCCAACTATAATTTATTAGCTGATATCTTCCTTTGCTTTAGTATCAAATAAATATTCTACCATAGCATTGATAGTGCTGTTGAGATAAAAGGACTGGTAAAAGTAAAGGTAAAGGTTCCCCCGTACATGTGTGCTAGTCATTTCTGACTCTAGGGGCCGGTGCTCATCTCCGTTTCAAAGCTGAAGAGCCAGCGCTTGTCTGAGGACATCTCCGTGGTCATGTGGCCGGCATAACTAGCTGCCAAAGGCTCACGGAATGCTGTTACCTTCCCACCGTAGTGATCCCTATTTTTCTACTTCCATTTTTACGTGCTTTCGAACTGCTAGGTTGGCAGAAGCTGGGACGAGTAACAGGCACTCACTCTGTTACGCGGCATTCGGGATTCGACCCGCCAAACTGCTGACCTTCTGATCGACAAGCTCAGCGCCCTAACCCACTGAGCCACCGTGTCCATTAAAAAAAAAAGCACTGGACTACACGGCTATTAAAAACCTCCTAAGTAATTTTTGCAGGTCGTTGGAATAGAAGAAGAAGAAAACTTCATACAAAACAGATTCCAGTCTGCCACTTTAAATTTACCCTGGACAGTCCCTCTAAATGTCATGAAAGTTTTCTTTTCCTGTTCAGGTCTGCTTCATTCTTTCACAATGTATTTGTTTGAAGTGACTCCTGTGTAAGTGTGCCCAAGGTTAATGCCATTTGTCTAGCTTTGACACATGGTTTACTTTAACATGTATTGAAAATGGAATTAACACCATTAGAAGGGAGGTCTGTGCTACAAAGGTCAGTGAAAGTGCAGTGCACAGAGTTCTCTACTAAAAATACACCACACAAAATATTGTTCTTGTTATTTCCAAAACTCATGATAAGGCAGTTAAGGAGGAGGTGTGAATTATGATTGTGCAATAGACTATAATGCCTGAACTTCTGTGTTTGAATTGTATTAGGCACATAGATATTTGAAGAGTGTTTACATTTCACACTGATGCACACAATTCTTGGGACACTTGTATACTTCTGTATAAGTGTGTACATAAGAGAGAGGTAGGAATCATGTTTTTTCTGTAAATCTTTAATCCAGGAAGGAGCGTAAAAGTAGATCCTGGGTTTTTGCATTCCGGTGGTTGCACTACCTTTGAATCAGCATTGTATTGTTGCTATGCTGGCTGTTCCTTTCTATACCTTTTTTCTCATTTTATGTTTAGCAAAGCGGCTCCCATGTTTACGGCATGTAATATAAATCCCATTAGAAAATATTCTGTGATGTCACAGTATAGACACTTTCATGTAATTTTTTTAAAAAATAATACACATAGCCCTCAACTTAAAACTATTCATTTAATGGCTGTTCACAGTTACAATGGCAATGGAAAAAAGTGACTTATGACAAATTTTTACATTTATGACCGTTGCAGTCTCATGGGGTCAAATTTTGGATGCTTGGTAACCAGTAGGTATTTGCAATGACTGCAGCATCCCAGGGGGCTGGGATTTTCACTTGCTACTTCTCAGGTGGCTTCTCACAAGCAACGTCAATGGGGAAAGCCAGATTCACTTAATCACCCCATGATTCACTTAACAACCGTAGTGATTTGTTTAACAACCATGGCAAACAATATCGTAAAATGGGGCATGACTTACTTAACAATTGCCTTGTTTAACATGGAAATTACCAGTCTATATTAAATTAACTTCTAACTCAAGTTTCACCAAAACGGTATTACCTGTTATATAACCCAGGTTAAAGCCACATTACAGGTAGTCCTTGACTTACAACTATTTATTTGTTTATTATTTGTTAATTGCTTGAAGTTAAAAACATCACTGGAAAAAAAGTGACTTATGACAGGGGTTTTTTTTTTTATACTTAAACTGTTGCAACATCTCCACATGCCCACATGTGTATTTATGGCTGGCTCAGGAATTCTGGGAGTTTGAAGTTCACAGGATGTAAAGTTTCCATAGTTGGAAAATTGGAGAATTTGTTCCTTGCTGTGGTATGTTGATTTGAGAGAGATCCAACCAACATGAATCCAATTCCTTCTGCATCTTCAGTAGGGTCTGCTCTTCAAAGTAGACCTGAGAAGGAAACCAAACTTGTGAATGCTAATTCTTTTATTGTAAGTTTATAATAACAGAACCTTACATGTCTGAATGTGCTTCTCTCTTCTCTCCCAAGAGAAATAGGGAGGCGCAGGCCCAAGGAGCTTTCTCAAATTACATTTCTGTCTTGGACTCAAATTCCTTTTGTGTGATCATTGTCTTGGTTGTGATTCTTGC
This sequence comes from Vipera berus, assembly GCF_964194415.1. NCBI lineage: Eukaryota > Metazoa > Chordata > Lepidosauria > Squamata > Viperidae > Vipera > Vipera berus. Next base: position 68,237,710 of record NC_138204.1, read on the forward strand.
TCCAGTTCCTCAAGGTTACTCTTACAACCCATTACAATTACTTTTCACAGTATTGTAGAGACCTTGAGATAGATAGCCTGAAAAGAATGGTACAATTTTTCCTAAAATTGTTATATAAAGTAACTTTCAGGGTGACTAAAAAAGAAAGAGAGAGGAAGAGATTTTAGTTTTGTGACCGGCAACTCTAGTTTTGATTTACAGTGAATGATTTGCTGGGACTTGCCATCCAAGTGCTGCAGTGAAGACTGTAGAAGCAATTTATCACAAGGCTGGTCTGAACCAAAATGGTCTCCCAAAAGCAAAAACCGAAATGTTTTGAAGGAAGTTGTATTACGGGGAAGAGTTTATTATTGGATGATTATTTGGAAAATGCTGAATGTCCAGGTTGAACCTCTGTCATGCATCCCAATCCAATAATTGAGCTCTCATCTGAAATCTTGCATTGGGAACTGAATTGAATCCTGGAGTCAGTGTGTTCTCCTGGTGAATGAATACCCTACATTCAGATATATTCACTTATCATTCTTTGTTAACATAATGCATGCCTAAAATTTATTAACTTGAAGGAAACATGTAAACAATTTTTTCTTGACAAAACTACATTAGTGTTATTGTAGTTGTAATAGTGCATCATCATTTCTTTTTAAAAGAAAAGAAAATGCAACATATAGTGATCTTTTAAACACAACAGGTGACAAACACTATTAATATATAATCTATTTATAGAAATAAGAATTGTAGGGGACCTGTTCATTGTGTTCAGGTCAGAATTAAACATCAGTAGGTTGTAGGCTATTAATAAAGAACCTAAAACAATGCAGCTACTTAAAATTATTAAAACTCCTGAAGCAAATAAAAAAAATTAAATTAAATTAAACCTTTAATCTTTCCGTTCTATCCAGCTACCCTTTTGACAAATTGTAATAAATGACATAAGCTGATTATGTTGCAGTTACATTGTCTTTTCTTCCTATTGTAAAATAAGTTCTTAAATGCAATAATAAGGTTTCTTATATTTTAACCCCATTTTATTTGAAGCTGTAGGTTTCTTAAAATATTTAGATATAAATCAGACTGTGAGCTTACTCTTTTTAAAATGCTGTTTCTAAAATTGTTCTTGGAGAGAAAAAAAATACCACACCAAATTGATATTACAGTAACCATTAACCATTGTAGCTGTTTTGTTTATACATTTGGTAATGCATATCCTTAGATTTAAAAATGGTATTTATAAAGTTAATAGTTCTGAAAGTAAGAAATCACCTTAAAACTTTTAATCAATGTAGCTTTCTCAGAATAGATTGAAATACTGCTTTTATTCTTGTGGGATTGCTCATGAATTGAGAGGAAATATTTTTTTTCTAGGAATTTGCTGTGCTTCTTCTCCCATAACAAGATCCAGATGATTCAATAAAATACTTCTGCTTTCTTGGTCAAAATATATTGCAATTTATGTTGTATGCTATAGCACTTTGTACCATATGGTGAACTTTTTATTGTAGGCGGTTTATGATGAGGATAAGGCTTCTACAAGAGCTTTTGCTGAGGGGAAATGCAGATGAATTTTAGAAGATTTGGATGATTGGATTTGAGCTGTAAAATTCCCAGAATTTAAAACAGTGCAGGAAAATAACCATGTTTTTTAGTTTTTTTCAGTAGAAATCCCCTGAAATCTTCCAAAAAATGATACACGTACAATAATTATTCTTTAGTTCCTAGGCACCCAGAGGATGATATTACCAGTGTCTATTCTACCTAGTGATTAGAGGTCTACTGTACAACAGGAAGATTTAGGTTAAAAAAAACCCAAACCCTAAAATATCAAGCCTCATGAGCAGAAGTCTCAGCCCTTTCTTTTTCTTGTGGAAAAGAAAATGTCAGTCTTTCTTCAAGAACAGTTTTATTGTCCATATATTTGAGGGTTACTGTATATACCTAGTCTTCTGTGCATAAGAATTATAATGATGTGATCGAAGCTTTATCCATCATTTAAATATCTCTTAATTTGAGGTTAGATTAATTAGGGTAGCCAATATGATCTCTGTTAAAAATCAGTAGGTTTTATTCTATTTTTTTTTAAATAGAACATTTATCCATTTTACTTTCCGCTCAACTATCAGAAAACCAGATGAGTACTAGAGGGAGAAAAATTTATAAAACTTCAACAAAAATGTACCGTACTTGATTCGTACAATAGTATCCTCTCTGGCTAGCATCTAAACCATAAAAAAATAAAAGTTAGAGCTTGATTTTTTTTTAATTTTAACTCTTTTTCTTCCAATCTCTTTTTCTTTGCTTGATTGCAGCCCTTAAAACTGAAGCAAAAAGTATGTGGGATTCAGAGGACTTCTTTGAACAGATTTGAATTCTTGGCTTCATGTCAGTTTTTCCCCAGACTTGTTTTCTGTTTCAACCAGACTCCTCTATGTGGCCAAGATTCTAAAATATAATAAAACAGCTGGGGTTATACAGCAAATTTTGAAATATCACTGTTATTAAACTTCTAAAAGAACAGCTCGAGCAGCCTTTTTCAGTTACCTAGTGTAGTTCAACCAATCTAACCTAACCTGTAGCTTTGCAGAGTGACAATTGACTGCATTATCCCTGTGTAACAATACTTGGCTGAGTAGTAGACTATTATACAAGCTCTACAGCAGCATGGTTACCTTAGAGTGGTTATGCCTCCTTGGAACTCTAGTAAGATAGCATTCTTGAAAAGCTAAATGGGCATGCACTACAGGCAGTCCTTGAGTTATGACCCCAGCTGAGCCCAAAAATTATGTTGCTAAGTGAAACATTTGTTAATTGAGTTTGTCCCATTTTATGACTTTCCTTGCCACAGTTGTTAAGTGAATCATTGCATTTGTTAAGTTAGTAACATGGTTCTTAAGTGAATCTGGATTTCCCATTGACTTTGCTTCTCAGAAGATTGCAAAAACTGATCACATGAGTCTGGGACACTGCAGTTGTCATAAATATGTACCACTTGCCAAGCACCTGAATTTTGATCATGTGATCATGGAGATGCTACATCGGTCCTGAGTGTGAAAAATGAACCATTATAAGTCAAGGACCACCTGTATTTCCTGCTATCCTGTGAACACTGCTCACTTAGGGAAAGTCAGGGCCTGTTGTCTGTATGTGGCACTCTGTTATGGCCAAGTCTCTTTAGGCCTGATTACAAAACCAGATAGGGGCAATGGCAAGACAGGAGTTACAAATCAGATGGATGAAGGGTTAAAAATGTCATATCAGTACTCATTTCTTTTCTAGGGTAGGTAGTTATTGCTTTTCCATGCCCTAATCAGGGACTTCTTACTTATCTAAGGAATCATACAAAGCCTCTTAGACCATCGTGTTACGTTTCCATTAATGTGGGGTATCTTAGGTTTCTCTCACATAGCAAATATTAATGGGTGGATAGGTAAGACACAGCTCCTTCTCTAATATGTTGCAGCATATTAGCTGGCACTGAAATGCAGTTGAAGGGCATAGAACATTGGTTAACCAAAATTCTGAAGATTGATCCTCATATCTGAGAAATTGCTCTTTGAGAATAACATGTTCAGAGTAAACTTGGATTCATGATATGCCTCATTCCCACAGTACTGTTCCAGAATTTAGGCTGAGAACTTTCATGATTTATGTTCTTCGATTAAAAAATCGAAAATGAAGGCAAACAGGTTTCTTTTCTTTTTTCCTAGAAATAATTTTTCCCTCTATATGTGGGAAACGGTTTATATTTTGAACAGAAATGCCCCACCTGCAGCTCAAAGGATATCCATAGTGTAGACTTAACACTTCTCCGTGAAAACCTGACCTTTGTTTCACAAAGTCTTTGGATGTTGGCCATTGCATTTAGTCTGGCTATCAGTGAAAACAGAATCTGTCAGTTTTGAAGAGCACAGATTAGAAAGGAATGTATTAGTTTGGAAACGTGGCAGCACACAGAACTGTGTATGATTTAAATTAAATCTTTTTGGGAAAGCTGAATAACTGCTGGTCACATTTCAAGGAAAAGCAGCAGTAGAGAAGGTTGTCTGTGGTTTATTCACTGTGTAACAGACCAACTTTCTCTAGTTTTAACACAGGCAGAAAAATGGGACTGATCTCCTTCAGCCCAACCACACACAGCTTCTCAGCTCACCACAAAAAGGAAGCTAAGCAGGCAGGCTGAGGATTAATATCCACTGTCTGTCTTAAGCCAAGAGGGTGTGAGAACTTTTTATAGAGTGTTTTTTTTCCTCCCTTGCCTTTTGCCAGACTGACGGTGTGGTCAGAGTTTAGACATCTTGAAACAAGCACAAGTTTGCATTACATTGTGTTCCAAGCTTCTTTTTTTAAAATTGCATCTTAAATTCATTTATGCCCACTGCTGAGCTTTTAGCAGGGCAAACCACTAATAGCTTTGTGCTACTTGCTGGAGGAGTAAGAAACATTAAACAATATGTCTTGAACATTCTAGGCAGTTGGCAGATTCTGACTGCCTGACAGACTAGGTCCACGTTTAATGAAAGGATAAAAATCAATTCTTTATTCCATGAAAGGAATAACATTAAAATTATGGAACTCAGTTACTAAACTGAATTCTTGAATTAGTCTTTTGTAATTTGTTGATCTTCTAAAAAAAATATAATCTATTATTTCTTCTTTGTTGCCTATTTTCCACTTTGCACAGTTGTTTGAATTTATATACATGTTATTACAGTGCAGTGATATATGAAAGGTTGTACCTCTATTCTAATATTAATATCTATTCTGCAGTGTGGAGTTATTAATTGTATGATGTCATAATAAATCTAAAGGTATAATTTGTGTTACTAGTTAATAAGGTCATTTTGTCCATGGAAAACTATATACTGTAATTGGTAATTGTACCTATGTTTAATCAAAAAGTAGAGGGTGTTTGACTGGCTCATCCAGAATAGTTTTTGACAGAAACAACAAAGTTGATTTCCGGTTGAATATTATATTTTAAGGTTATTATTAAGAATATTTTATTGAAGAAATAATGCTCTCCAAAACAAGCATACCATATAGAAATCTCCTCCTTTTCAGATATTCTTTGATTATTTGTTCTTTGTTTATATGTGACTTATCACAGAACAGGAAATAGAAAGTAAGTAGAAAGCTTTGTGTTAATTTATTTGTGCTGAATTGAAAGGTCTGAACTGAATCCTAATAGTTTTTTAACTGTTGAAAAGTTATACTATATAATAAAAGGACTTCATTGGTTACTGTCTTATTTTAAACTCTTTTCTGAAGGTACACTGTACAGGTTTCAATACATTAATCCTTCAGTAGAATTACTAAAATCAGTAATTAAGACAGTCTAATTCAGGGGTAGGCAACCTCGACTCTTTTATGACTCATGAACTTCAACTCCCAGAATTCCTGAGTCAGCATAGCTGACTCAGGAATTCTGGGAGTTGAAGTCCATGAGTCATAAAAGAGCCGAGGTTGCCTACCCCCTGATCTAATTGTATCTTTATAGGGTATAACAAGGAAACATAAAGCACCTATTATGCACAAAATAAAATAACTACAGTATATAGTTATAGAAGAGAGAAACAGTCGGTATTTTAATTAAATTAATAATTATTAAAAAAGAGATAATAAGCAAATATGTTATAATGCAAAACTTTGGTCCTATATGGTCGAACACCTAAGATTCCAATAAGACATACACAGGACTACATATAATGACACTTCCCTTAGCATTCAGTAGGCTCCATATTACCTGATTTGATTTTTATATATGATTTTATTTCAAAACAATTCAATGAAAAGTGAGTATATTACAAAACTGCAGCCTCAAAAGTTTGTTAGTAATCATCTCTCAAAGCCTAAAGGCATTGTATAAAATAAAAATGATAGGAGTTGTAACCTTCTGTTTCATTTGAAAGAGTGCTTACCTTCCTTCAAAAGACAGAGGTAAGCTGAGATGGCAAAGAATGTCCTAGAAAGTTAGTTGGGATGGTGAGAAGCAACTTCATCAATTTATCTTCTGGTAAAAGACAGCCTGTGATATGCTCTCAAAATTCCTGTTGCCTTTGATTCTTGGGACCTTTGTTTAGAACTGATTCCTTTATTACTTCCGAGGAGAAAGTTACAAAAAAATGACTTTTCTTTAGGATTCAATAGTCAAACATTTCTCAAAGACAAAATTTACAATTACATATTTTCTGAATAATTCAGGAGATCCAGCTTTTCATCAACATGCATTAATTTACAATACAATAAGTTAAATATATTTGTTATCCCATGACTATATAGAAAGCAGTTGGGGAGACAGTGGGGTAGACTGAGGTAATACATTCCCTTTGCTATTGTTGTATAGGCTTTGTAGATGCTTAGGTTTAACTGTAAAGAGGCAAGAAATCTCTTTGTGTGAGTAGATGTATTTTCTTTAGTAAATTCATTCAGGCTATTATTTCTCGGCCATTAAAATTTGCTATCTTGATACTTGGTTATTCACTATATACTATAAAATATTTATTAAGGTTATAGAACTGTAGCACTCTAGGAAAAAATGTGGAACAATATCCTTGCTGTACTTCTGGATAACATTTTTACTGGGTTGCATCACTGTCTGTAAATTTTATTGATTATAATTAAATTCGTCTGTATTGTCTCTGAGAACACACATAGGTTTAAAATCAATATATTCATTAGGAAAACCAGCTTGAAGGGAAGTTTAGTAGAAATAAGCAGCAAAGCTGCAGCTCTGCTTGCATTTATAAGCATTAGAGGCTCATCATATTTTTCTATAAGAGGGAGGACTGGAATACTATTTTGTTAATTTATCTTCATATTTAGCAGTTAACCCATTATCCATATTCTTTATCTGAAGCCTCCATTAAAAGCAGAACTGTACTTTTTGTCAATTGCAGGTTAAGCTCTGATTTCAGGTATCCAATTTTCATCCAAGTGGCTTCAACTGCATTAATTTGCACAACACATCTGTCCTGCATCTGTATCATCTACTTTGATAACATATGGAACTATTATATACACACAGAATTCCATGCTGTCACCTTCCTGAAATTTGTGTTGAGTTAAATGGGCAACATTCTCTTCTTTAATCTTCTGCAGCACAAAACATTATGTACTTGAGCTCTGTAATTTCATTTTTTTAACACTTTAATACTTTTAAAAATGTTTTGTTTCTATTCAGCACTGTTTCACAATTCCATTGTTCTCTACATAGAAACAAAGAATTTTGTACATGTATTTATTTATGGAGCATTATTTTAAAAACACAATAAAATTATAGTTAAATTACAAGGGATTTTGCAACACAAAGACTGTCTAACAAATACCCAGAAGAAGAAAGTCTAAAAGGAATATCCTAAAGGAAGGATATTCCAGAACTTTGGTGGTACACAAATTAGAACTGCAATTATACCTTGCACAATCCTTGATTTCACTAATGACAGTTTGATATATAAACCACATTTGACTTGGTTCATACATAACCAAGCAATAAACCATACTCTTAAAAAATATTGAGCACCACACAAAACAGACTATCAGCATAGCAGAATTTGTGTTTGTATTCAAATTTAAGTTACAGTAAAACTAGTCTAAGCACAAAAACTGTTTATCAGAGTTAACTACCACAGACAATTGTGAAGTTCAGTATCTCATATTGCTAAGCCTGAACCTTAAAATAGAATGTAAATCAGACTGGAAGTAGTATTGAATAAGGAACATAGTCACCTACAATCAATAGGCAAACAACTAAAAAGCTGACTATTGTCAAAAGCAAGACCAATCTTGGATAGGAAGCAATGCTAGATGCTAATAGGGACATTATATGTACCTGAATCCTTTTATTAGTTTCTTCTTTCCAGCTGAAAAATGAATTCTTTAACAAGACAGATTTTTAGCCTGACTTTCCCAGGCTTTTATCAAAGCATATTTACCATACAATATTACTCGAGAGGGGAAACTGGTGTCTCTCTTGGATAGGCTTACCAGACATCAGGAGAGATGTCATCCTTTGTGGCCTCAGATCCTCGGTAGGTCCTTCTCCTCTGCAGTAGGAAAGAGGCAATATTTCTATCTATGAAATTTTGTAGAACAGTTTACCTACATTCACCTTCTTAAATAAAACTGAGTTGGAATAAAAAAATAAGCAAACATTTATTTTCTGCACAATTTCATTAAAAGATTTTGTAGTGGTAACTATAGTGGTGCTTTTTATTAGAGTTGAACTTTATATTTTTCAAAAAGCAGTGAAATCATAACCTGTGCTACTCTTGTGAAGATACTAGATTGGGACTGGAGAGGTGATCCTCATTTAGCAATTGCCTTGGCTGCTGTCTGCATTTACAAAGGTAATAAAGAAGCAATGGTGTGACCAATCTTCGCAAATGAAACCTTTGCATGTTTGTAAAGCAAAGGGAATCTGAAATAAGACCATAGGCACAGTCATGGTTTTACTTAGTGACTGTCTCACTTAACCACCGTGTTAATTGGTAATTTAGCAATTTCCTGGTTTGCAGCTCCTTTCCAACATTTTTCTGAACTGAAATGTAAAAAAATCTATTTGGTTAAAAGAATATTTAGTGAATATTCTTATAATCTTTATTATCCATTCTTACTATAAGGAATTAAAAAATACCTTTCAGAATTAATTAGAAAAAAGTGTCCTAATGGTGTTTACAGATGGCAAAAGATAGTTGTGTTGTTCTGAAGTAATCGAAAAATACGTTCCAAGAAGTAGAAATCAGTTCTGCAATCTGATTTTTTTCCTGTATATATTATATAAGATTGCAATTTGTTGGAATATAACTTCACAGCATGATACATTGAACCTAAATCCCACTTTTTGTCTGAAGCTATATCATAGACATAGATTGTAATCTTTTTCTGTTGATCTAACCTTTTAAATCAGTTAAGCTTTACAATTCATTGATATATATGGTTGTCTTAGTAAAAAAATGCTTTAAAAACCCCTAATTTCAATAAAGGAAGATTCCCATTAATAAACACTGTGCAAATAAATAATTGAATCAGAGAAACAAAATAACTGAGACACAATTCATACCCCAGATTTTGGTACTGGTGTGAGAATAACATTGGCTATTTATTGTTACTTATTAGAATTGTATCATATACATCTGGGAATCAAAGAGCACAGTGTGACAATTTTACAACTTCATCTTCAAAATTAGTTCAAACCAGAGATGTCTAGTTCAGTATTTGCCAATAATCAATCTAGGCCAGACATGTCAAACTCGCAACATCACGTGACGTTGCGCGATGTATCGGAACTTTTTCCCCATTGCCAGCAATGGGGTGGGTGTGGTTTCGTCGTGACACATCTGGCCTGTGGACCGGCAGTTTTGACACCCCTGATCTAGGTGTTTAACATTAAAATAAAGGGTTGTTACTATTGCAGTATGTTTTATTTGCATACTTCCTCTCTCTGTCCTCAGAATGAGCTGGTCTATAATGCCACATTCTGTACATACAAAGCAGTGTGATCAAGTATATCACAAGTTCAAATGGAATCAGTATAAATCGGAGTGCTTGAATTTAGTACATTTTAACAAAGGCTTACTCTGTAGCAAAGAGATAACAAACAATGGCAAAACCTGCATGCTAGGCTTTACTTGGAAATATAATTTCCTTCCCCTGCTACTGTCAACCCAAAGTATTAAAAAAAAAATCTGCTTATTTTCTTTAGAGGTTGCATCTTAGTGGCCATGTCTAGAGCAAAGGTACCTCAGGCACAAAGTATTTTTTAGGTAAACTGGAAAAACATTGGTTTACCAATTTTATTCCTGGCAACAGTATACAAAGAGGCCTGGAAGCATCTGTTACAGCAATATCTCCTTTGTTTTGTATTTTTTCGGTTCATTAAAACAGATGTTAATTGTGGCTGGTAGTGGAGAATCTTTCCTTTAAAGTCACTTATCAGCAGTTTGGTTTTGCATGGCTGCTTAGCTGACGGGGAGCTGTCCATTTATTTAAAAAACAATGCCTCAGTTATCATATTGTTTAGCGTAGGGTGGAGAAATGAAATATTCAGATCAGAGCAAGACTAAAGGCGCTATGAAAATCACTTTTTTTCTATTCAAAATTTGTAATGTTAGTAGATCAGTTCAGTGGAAAAAGTGTCATTGCTATTTGTTAAATATTGCAGTGTTTTTAAATATTTAGAATTTTATACAAAAGCATTAATTTTCAACTTTATTTGTATCTATATCCAAGACTTGTTCCAAATATCCTAATTGGACAAAATTACTATATCTTTTGTTTAGGATACTCTTAGACTACATAAGGCATATGAGGGAAATTCCATCCAAAATATAAGTAGAAGTGAAACAATAGAAATTCTTATTATATTCAGTGCAAGTTATTACTGTAGACCATTCACAATATATTTAGTAAAATGAACAGTGGTTGTCATAGCCAACACATCTTGTTGTTTTAAGTGATTTATGAAATTAAGTTGGTACAATTGGGAGAGTTAACATGTCCAAATTAAAAAAAAATCAAATTTATCCAATATTATTCATCAGTTAAATATTGAAAGTGAACTTGAAAGTGAATATTGAAACCTGAACTCAATATGTGTTTCATACAAAATCCTTCTTGGTTTCCATTCTGAAAACTATTAGTTATGCTCATGAAAATAGACTGTCTGAGATCAAACTGGATTATCAAATGAAGCAAACAAAAGTGTGTCTTTCTGCCCCATCCGACTTATTTTTGCTTTTCCTGCACAAACCAAAGTGCAGTAGAAAATGCGTTACCCACAGATACTTACATTTATACACACATGGTCTCAGTTGATACCTGGAGTCTAATAATAAGAACAACGTCAATAATAGCTGGCTGAGAATAAAGAGCTGAAAGCCAACATCCTGCTTTTAGACTTCATATAGAGCCCAAAACTAATTAGAAAGTAAAGATTGCAGAAAGGTGGAAGTAAGTCTGTTACTCAGAAAGATTAAACCTAAAACTTAAAGGAAGGAAGGCATAAATCAAGTGGTTTGGAGATGACATTCCAGTAGAAAAATAATCCAGAAGATTCTGGAAAGTTCCTGATCAAGTGAGAAAGGGAAGTTGGAAGGTATTTTTAGGCTAACAAGGTGAAAGGAGGAAGAAAACAGGAAAATGGGGACTGGAATCAAGCAATCTAGAGAGAGCAATGGGGGATTTAGGAGTATCTCTAAAGTAATCCAAATACAGAGGAGGAAGTAAAAGGTGTAATCAGTTGGATGTATTTTCAGTGTTACTGAGAGAAAATGAGAGCTGATGTTAAAAAGAAAAAAGAATGAAGAAGCTGTTACGTTCTTAGAATGTGGTGTGTGAGAAAAGAGAGAAGCTGTGGTAAACTTGGATGAAACAAACTCTGTGCATTAAAACCCATGATGTACACCTGTCGTGTATTCCAATACTGAACAGGCTTAACACGCTCCCCAATTGCCCAGTCTATGAAATTGATATTTTGTTACTAACTGAATCCATCGTGGCACACATTTTGTGAGAATAGCCATTATCTATCATTTATTTTTGTGATTCATAAATTGGAAACATAGGACAATACTGAATTGCATTCCTATCCAGTGCTTTCTCTTTTGGAGCTCTTGACATGCTTTTTAAAAACAGGTTTTTAAACATTGAAAATATGAATTATGAAGATTTTTATGTAAAACAATCCAGACAATACAAGAGAGAGTGAGTGTGTCTTAATATTTTCTACTTTTCTCTAATTTTTTTTAAAAGTATTGATAGGATTGTATTGTATACAATGCCTTGAAGGGTATCTGTTCTAAAAAGTGGCTTCGAAAATCATTTGCTGAATTCATTAAATTGATAAGCAGAACTGCTTAGTATATGAATAAGTTTGGGAAAATATTGCTCTGCAAATTTCATAATATGTCATTTGTTCATAAAAGGACATTTTTATATACTAAAGTTAGAAATTATGTTTCACATTGTTAAAATAATGGAGACATTTTGTACCATTTGCACACGTTGCGCTTTTCTTCTTTAAAAATATGGCAAAGACTTTTGGACTTAACATATCAAAAATCAGTATAATATAAATGAGGTTAACATTAAAATAGCTAACATTAAACTTAAGCAGCCTTACTGGCTACTTTTTAGCTAAATATTTTTCAGTAGTTGCCCTTGTATATGTATTTATCTATATATACATATACATTATTTTAACTAACCTACTACATTGGGCACAATCATTTAACTTTAAATCTTGTATCCTGTATTCTTATTTTTATTGCCCTGTACACCACCCTGAGTCCTTCGGGAGACGGGCGGTATATAAATCAAATAAACAAATAAATATACCTTTTTAAAATGGTTTAACAAAATCCACAAATAAGAAATAAATTCTCCTTAGAATTTATACACACCCTGATGTGTAGTAGCTCAGAGTGTAAACTCCTTTCACAGGTAAGGGCAGGGGCAAAGATTTTACTCCTGTAGTTCTGTTCTTTTCTCCTCTGGTTCTTAGTGGGGAGACTTGCACATGATTTTTACATCCAGTGTGATTTGGACATACAATCCTGTTTTAACATGGTATCTTTGTTTTATTTTTGGCAATCAATTATTTTTTAAAAAAATATGACTTGTTATTTCCATATGTTTGGCCTTGTTTTGTCTGTAGCCAAATGTGTGATTTTTGGTTTGGCTTGTTCAACAGTGGTTAAACAAGTCTCGGTTTAGCATTATGTATAAATGTGGGTGTCACCTTTGCATGTGGAGAGTAGCAAGAAATTTTCCTCAGTGTAAAGGGAGCTACAGGAAAAATAACCAGACGATATCTGGGAAGCGATTTTTTTGGAGGCAGTGTCAGTGGATTAGTGGGACAGTTCATCCCTGTTCTGTTTCTATATAGCTCACTTGTTGCCAGTTGAAGATATTGCAAAGATTGCTATAACATCAGCATCACAGAACTGCAGAGAAAAAGCAGCTCTCTTGAGTCTTATCTTCAACCTTTAACTGTCACATTTATAAATATCATGATCCTATGTGAGATCCTGAAGTGGAAATTTAGGATGGATATAGCTATATATATTTCTGGCGGTTAGTCTATGGAAATTTTGATTAGTGAATATTCAGTTCTCAGTAAGCATTAGCCACTTATTTAAGTCTTAATAATCACAAGGATATCTTTGATGGTGTGACATTCTGCATGCTATATCTGTCCAACATTCGCGTAATTGAATTGTTGGTTAATATTCATGCAGCTGAATTGTTAATCAATAAAACTCCCCAAAGTCAACTTTTAAGACTTTCGGGATATATGATTTTATTACTAGTGGTGGCAAAAAAGGAACAAGAGCCCAAATAAGGGCTATTAAGGGAAAATAATGAACAGATCCAGAGCAAACCGCATGTAAAAATAAATAAAATACAGGAGTTAGGTCAAATAATAATAATAATAATAATTTTATTTGTATACCGCCCTTCTCCCGAAGGACTCAGGGCGGTGAACAGGGCAAGCATATAAGAATACAAAAATACAAAAGTTAAAAGAGAGATTAAACAACTGCCCAGGCTCCCGAAGGACTCAGGGCGGTGAACAGGGCAAGCATATTAAAAATACAAAAATACAAAAGTTAAAAGAGAGATTAAACAACTGCCCAGGCTAAAACAATAGGTAAAAATATTTACAATAAAATCCCAACCCATCCCCCTTCAGGCCAGGCCGGCTTGTTCGAACAAATGTGTCTTGAGATCGCACCGGAAGGAGCGAAGGTCGGGCGCCGTCCGGAGCTCAACCGGCAACCGATTCCATAAATCTGGGGCGCCCACAGAGAAGGACCTCCCCCTGGGGGCCAGCAGCCGACATTCTCTGACCGGTGGCACCCTGAGGAGGCCCTCTCTGTGGGAGCGCACAGGGCAGAGGGAAGTTGATGCCGGCAGCAGGTGATCCCTGAGGTACTCCGGACCCATGCCATGTAGGGCCTTGAAAACCATTACCAAAACCTTGAATCTGATATGTTCAAGAAGAACCATGGAAGGGCATAGTAAGCCTGGTTCCATTGTTTCATTAGAACCATAGATAAAATCTAAAATCAACTTTGGCTGACGCTAATGATTAGAGGTGGACTTCTCTGTCACTGAAAATTTGTAGTACAAATACATATAATACACGTGTCCCCTCTCACAAACCTGTTACTCCAGCTTGTGCTGCTTTGGGCTTATTTATGCAATAAATAGGTGCATACTTTAAAAGTAAAATTTAGAACACCTGAGTCCTTTAAATTTTCTTCCAGCTTGTTGGTTTTGTTATGCAAATATCTTGAGCAATTTCACTGAATAAGACTAGGAAATAAGAGGAAAGATATTCTATGGATAAAATCATTTCTATAAATAAAGAGTACATAATTGGATATTTGCAATCTTATCTGCTGTATAAGAAAATGCAAAAACTGTTCCTTGAATTCCAATTCATATCAGATTTTTTTTTAAAAAAAGATGTTTTAGTGGGCCACTGTTTTATAATCTTCCCTATAATTTTTGTTCTTTTAGTTATTGGTGAAATTGGTTTAATTCAAGTATACAGGTAGTTCTTGACTTAGAAAAGCTCATTTAGTGCCCTTTCAAAGTTACAACAGCACTGAAAAAGTGAGTTATGATTGTTTTTCACCCTTATGACCTTGCAACTTCCCCAGGGTCACGGGATCAAAATCTGGACACTTGACAACTGATTCATATGCATGACCATTGCAGTGTCCCGGGATCATGTGATTACCTTTTGTGACATTCTGACAAGGAAAGTTAATGAGGAAGCCAGATTCAGTACAACTTTATTGATTAGCCCTTGGGCCATATCAAAGTGCAAATTTCCAGCACAAATTGTTACTAAAATTTGATACAAGCAATTTAAAATGTAATTTGATAAAATACAGTTTAAGATGGAATTAGAATAAAATACGAATTAAAATGAAATGGTAATAAAATACAATCTAAAATGAAATGGTAATAGTGTACAATAATTTAAGATATAAATAAAATATGATAAAATTATGTTTCGGAGTCGCCCTTGCAATCTACCCCAATCAGCCCCACATATGCAGATCTCAACTCGACCATTTTGTTTAGGTACTGTGCTACGTTAAATGTTATTTTCAAGTTCTGACCAGACACATGGTAAGTTGTTTTGATATGGGGATCCCAATGGGTCATTCGTTTGGTATGTAGACCAAGATACCTGTCTCTCACCCTCTTATACAGGCAACAGTCAAATACGATGTGAGCCAGGTCTTCTACTTCTGCTGCTCCGCAAATGCAGAGACGTTCATTATAGGGTATAGCATGAAATCTCCCATATCTGACTATTGTGTCAAGCTGTTTGAATCTCGCTCGCGTAAATATCTCCCTGAGATGTTTTGGGAGTTGTGACTTCAAATAACTGTCTACTTGAAAAGTACATTTGTATTTACTTAGCCATTTCAAGTTACCCACCTTACCAAGGATAGCTATATCAGTTTGTGCTTCTATATCCTTAATTCTTTGGGCAACTCTTTTTTGGGATTGTTCTCCTGTTACACGAGAGACGGGAAGGCCACAGCTTCTTACAAAATTCGTTAGTTTGGTGATCCAAGAGATTTGTGATTGTAGTTTTATTTGCTCTAGTAGGCATAACTTGGGGAGTCTATCAGTCTCCATTTCATTAACTTTGCACCAGTAGTTATAAGCTCTAATTTTAGATAATGCCTGAATTGTATGAATTACCAATTCAGCTCTAGTATTATTAACTTAAGAATTACAGTAATTCACTTAATAACTGTGACAAGAAAGGTTGCAAAATGGGACAAAATTCACTTAACAAACATTTCACTTAGCGACAGAAATTTTGGGCTCAATTGTGGTCGAGGACTACCTGTAAATTGCCTAACTGGATACAAAACTTTGAAAGACTTAGGTAACAACAGGGAAATTTTATTATTTTTTATATACTACTTGGTAGCTATATACTAATTTTCATAGGAGAATGATTGAATGACCTGAAGCTGTTATTTGAGGTATAGAATTGAAACATAAATTATAGATCAGATCATTTTATATATTGGATTATACTGGTTGCTTTAATAAAATATTTTAATTAGAAGTTATATCAGCTTGTTTCATACATCGTCATTTAACAATAGCAAATGGTAGTTATAATTGTATTATCTGCATCTCTCTATGTTTATATGTTTACTTTTAATTGGTTTCTGGCTTTCATAACTATAGAATCTGAAAATCTTTAACTAAAATCTTCTAAGGTTTATTGTGGGGAAAATGGGTCCAGAAATTTATATTATAGATTGTCATAAACATTAGAAGTATTCTCAGCTGTACAATATTTTTTATTTATTTATGTAATAAATTTATTTGCTGTCTGTTTTGCTTTGGGGCTACTCTGAGCAGCTTACATAATAAACACGAGAAAGAAAAAGAAGTCTAAACGTAACAGTAGTAAAGTAATGGAACAATGGAATAAACAATGAAAAAGAAAGCAATAATACAGTGATATGAGAATAAAAGATGGGTGCGTGGACAAGGAGGGAGCAAGGAGGGCGGTGGAGTTTAAGAAATAAATAACTGCATGTAGGAATTAACAACTATGTTACTAGCTTAACAACTGCAGCGACTCGCTTAACAATTGTGGCAGGAAAGATCGTAAAATGGATAAAACTCACTTAACAACTGTCTTGTTTAAAAAAGGAAGTTGTGGTCTCAATGTGGTTGTAAGTCAAGGACTACCTGTATTGGCTTTATGCTCCAGGCTCATGATGAGTATGGGTTTATTTAATTCCAAATCTAATACAGATTTATTGAATTAATTACTATTAAATAACAATTCACTAAAAATAAGATCCCACTTGTAAAATGAATGTAAACAGAAACAGTATCTAATTCTCAGAGTCTGCCTGAAAAACTCCCTCCAGTTTTCTTGGCAGGGTTTTTCCCAAAGAGGTTTACCATTGCTTCTTTTTTAGGATTAAGAGAAAGTGACTGGCCCAAGATCACCCAGCTGCTTCATGCCAAAGCAGGACTAGAATTTATGTTCTCCCAGTTTCTAGCCTGGTGCCTTAACTACTACCAAACTGGCTCTCGGTATTCTTTTACACACATGTGTGACATGTGTCAATGCACATATAAAAGGCAAGGTCTCAAGTGGTACCCACCATTTTAGCCCCTGTCATCTTGTCTTTTTCTTCTCTCCCCAATCAGACTGCTGTCGATGTCACTGGGTCCTCAGGAACAATGGTTACGCTCTGAATGGCCCCCAGAAAAAGGAGGAATGATACTTAGAGATTCAGTGTAACTTCATGAAAACATGTGTATTCTAGCATGTTATATTGGATGAATACAAACAGCTGCACCTTGGGGAGAAAACTCTTGTTTAAACCCATTTATTTCTTAAGATTAATTTATAATGGTGAGAGTCTTAATTTATTAATTTGCTGCCCAATTTTCTTACTGTGCTGAATTCTATAATACAATGTTAATGCTGCACATGAATATATGAAATGTGGTATTTGAAAGTTCTTCAACCTTATAGAACCATAAAAATGATAGATCTTAGAAATCCAATAGGTCAATATGTTTTTCTCTTGAAGTTGTTCCCTACAGTACGTTTACATTGTCCAGCTTTCCCTTTTTATCAGTTTTTTTTGTGAGATTCTTTTGCAGGCCATTCTGTTGTGTTGCAAGGACAATTTTCATCGTCTCCTGAATGGTTTTTTTTTGTTTCTTAATTTAATAACTTGGTTCTTAGCTTTACCATCTTGTATTACTCTTCCTGATGTTTATACTATTAAATATTTAGAGCCATCTTTGATGTTGTTGCATAATCAAGCTGTACATGTTTAGTTCTTTGAAGTGTTAATCATTTAATCCATTTCTCTAGTCCCCTAATTAGTTTGGTGGTTGTCCTTTGATATTTTGTGTAGTGGGCTACAACAGTGAGCATTTGACTGAAGGATTTGGAATTTTCAACTGGCCTTTCTGGGTGGCTGATTAGAGATAATTCACCTAATGCAAGGGAAGAAAGTGAAGTGTGAAAGTTCACGAAGAAGAGAGGCATTTTCAGACACTTGATGAATCTTGTTAGGGTTTTCTCATAATGTACAAGTACCTGTTTGGCCTACCTGTATTCTTTTATCTCATAATATGCTTACTCCTTTGAATGTTATACAAGGTTATTTATATCAGGTGTCTTCTGCTTGCATTCTCCAATGTGCAAACAAATAAAAATAAGGCAATTTCCCTTTGCTGGAAGGAAGACAAGAAAAAGTAGAGTTCATGAAGAAACTCAGTATAGTCTAAAAAAAAATAGAGGAATACAATTTCACTTGAACACGTTGGCTTAAAAGCATATTTGAACCTGAAGAAACAAAACCTTGAATTGTGTTTTGCAATATGAGTGATTCCTTTTTTGAATTAAACTTCATATTGTATAACTTCTTATTTGGTACTCCCAGTTCCCAACCTACAACACATTGCTTATAATGTCTAGTCAGAACTAAATTATACTAATTTCATTGGGACTTGATAAGGATTGCAAATTTTAGCTTGCGTTAACAGATTACTTTACAGCCAAAAGTAACAATGTTTGATTTAGCAAAATATTCAGACCAGGAATTCTGTGCTGCATATACTCGCCAGCACTATTGTTAAGGTCCATAGAGAATCCTTAGAGCTGGTGGTGCTAAATTGTTTGTCCTTTATGTGTTTGGGCTGTGAGGCATATAAGGGACAACCTCTGTGATTTAGGTAGTCATTTTACCTCTTAACTCCTTTAATTCCTATCTCTCTCTAATTAGCAAAACAAATTGGTCTTCCCATGTCAATAGTATCATGAGCTCAGCTGCATTTGGGAGGTACAAACAGCCCCCAGCTGCACGTAGCAAGTGCATTGATGAGGCGGGCCAATCTTTCCTTTTGGAATCCATAGTAACTTTGGAGAGAAATTTATTTATGGTATCCTATTTGTGCTATCTTATTTATTTCATGGGTTTCTACTGTACATCCTTTAGATATAGTTGATTTCAAAGCAATTCTCAATAAAGTGATTAAAATATAATAATGAAACCTATGCATTAAAAAGAGGGGAGATTATGGAAATCAAAACCAAACTGGGATTATTCATTCCTCTGGCAAGGCTTGAAAGTTGAAGACTCCTTTTAACAACTCCCTAAATCATATAATAGTGACCACCACTGCAGGAGGGAGAGCAATCCTGGGTTCAGGCATCGCTCCTGATAAGGTTTATTTGTGAGTGGTTCTTGGCATAAATCCCAGGGTCTCCTTGAGTGTCCTTTCTGGTCATCTAGGTCTATAAAACAGAGCAGTCAAAGTTTTTAGGGTATTTTTTTTAGTCACCAGCAATCCAACTGTTTCAGCAGAAATATTAGCTAACTCATGGGTACATGTTCCACTCAGTGAGAACACAAAGCCATTCTCAAATTTAAGATGCCAAGACTTCCTTCCCCTCCCCACCATCAATGGACTAATAGAGATACCTGGAACAAGTATGAAAGAGTTTGATAAAGGGAATATGTGAGGTTGGACTAGAAGACTTCCAAGGTCCCATCCAGCTCTGTTCTGATTGATTGTTTTCTTACTCTTTTCCTTGTCATGTTACCTTAGTTTCACTTAACTTCTGCCCTGCTTCCTCAGCCATAAAGCTAGTCTGTGTTGGGTTTGTACCTCCAAAGAGCCTTTCCCAAGGTTTTCTTTATTGTTGTTTGCAAAGTGCTTTGGGAACGTGCCGAAAGACATGCAAGGAATCGTTATGGTTAATAATCCATTATTTAAAATATTTAGGGCCATTGAGAAAAATAATGGCACGTATGTAGTGAAGTGGTTAATGCGATTGCATCTCTTACAGGTTTCACCAGATACACTCACTGTACAATGGATAATTGTTAGCTCTTGTTGTGCAGATGCTGCTGCAGATGGAGCCCTGTACCTGCATGCATAGCAAATGAATTAGACTGGCAATCCCCTTTATAAAGCATAAATATGTAATTTGTTCAGCTGTTGTAATTAAATATGTATGTGTGAAACAGCCACCATTCAGGTCATTAATGATGCGCTATGCCAAATTAGAGCTTACAGACAGTAATGTACATTGTTGTGCAGTGGGGGAATTGCAAATAACATAGCTAAGCCTTTTCCTAGTAAAATGATGGATTCAGTGGCGTTAAAGGGAATATTTATATTTCTGGCATTTTGATTACTTCAGACTATATTGACATTAATGTACAACGAAAGAAAGCACAATTGGATGCTGTTAGTTTTATTTGATTATTGTTTGAACATTTTAAAATGCCCTTTAGGTGCACATGTTGCAGGATTTTATGGAGTATAGCATTTTGTATCCGTTCGGTACATATGCTGATTCAGTAATTAAGACACATAAAAGCCTCAATCCATACAGTCTTGTGGGTGCGGGTGTTGATAAGCACACAAGGCATTCCTGCACATAGAAAGACTTGCCCAAGTCCAGCAATATAAGACAGAATTTTAGATACACATTATTTCTTGCATCATGTTATATTTGACAATGGGGAAATTACTATTGTTTAAAAATTCTATGTGTACATTGCATGTGCATGTTTCAGACTCTTCATTGATAGACTAGTGGAATTAGTTCACAAATTACCATTGCTAAATAACTTTCCATTTCCCTACTAATCTACAGGATCTGTTAATTATTTCTCATTAATGTATTTATGGTGGTTCAAAATTCTTTCCATGTATGACACTTGCAGTATCTTCCATAGGAAATAGAAAGAGTCCAGTGAACCATTGGATTGCAGTAGATGACCACGACCAGAATATGATTCTTATAATCCCTCAGTTTTAAAGAAAAGTTTTTTATTCCTTCATATCTGGTAGGGATGGAATATTTAGGTACAGTTTTGAGAACAATATTTTGATCATGGCATGGAAGAATTAAATCTGATTAGGTACTGATCAGATCTTTTGTAAGAATTAAAGCAACAATATTAAGGAACAAAATTTTAAAAAGTCTGAGGTTATGGGACTATAATATTGCAAAATATAGACTATTTTACATGGAATTAGACTTAACTTTAGAGTAAAGTCTTTAGGATTCCAATGAGGAAAATATTGCAGGTTTTAAAATTGCTGAGATTCTCCTTTCATTTGAATGATCTAGCACTTAAATTAGGATGGGTATTGTCATAATTTGCTTATTATATTATATGCATTTGGGCATCATTTTAGGATGGGTATTGTCATAATTTGCTTATTATATTATATGCATTTGGGCATCATTATTTTGTATTAATATTTCAAGTATAGATCTAGTACATTATTAAAGCCAGATTTTCATTTGCCCATGTTGATGTAACTAGGTTATTTTCTTACTGTGTATACTTGGTGTGTATTATAGTTTTACATATGTTTTGTTTTGAATAGTAGTAGTGAGTATACAAGCGCTAATAATGTTGACCTTTCTGACAACAGAGTAACAGGAGGAGGGATCTTCCAGAATTAATTGCAGCTTGTTCTCAGTGGAACAAAACATTTTTTATGATTCTCTGTCACATGTTTCAGTTTGGTTTCCTCTTGGTAATGTTAGTGGTGGATACGTAGATTTAAAGTAAATTGACGTAAGTGACATCACAGATGCTTTGTAATTTGGGGAAAGATTGGACCAGCCAAGTAGAGCCATTGAGAACTATTTCATAAAAAGCCAAGTAGAAAATGAGATTAAGTACCAGGGCACTTTCCTGCATCTGTACTTCTGAATTTGAATCTGCAGTTATGCAAATTAAGAGTTAAGAGTTGGTAGTTTCTTCCCTGGGAAGTGCCATTTAGCTTCAGCCACTGTCTTCTGATTTTATTTTATTTTTTACAACCATCTGAAGCCGCTTGGGAGGATCATCAATCAGTTCAGGATGAGGTATCAGCATCCTCAATACCTAGTTATACAATTCCATCTCAGGCCAAGTGGTGGCTGCAGCTAGGTCTCAATCTGAAATCTAAAATCTGTGAGACTCAATGAAAGAAATTAAACCTTTGCAGATGGAGGGAGGCCCTGTTTGTGGAAATACTACTTATCTTTTGGTTGACCCTTATTCTGAGATGAGTGGCACCACTCCTGAAGGACTGGATCTGCAACTTTGGATTTCTTTGAATTCATAGCTACTGCTGGATTTGCAAATGAATTCTACTTGAGGGATTTATTGTTCAGATGGGTGTATCAGTTGCAGACCAGCTTGAACTAGGAGGTCTTAGATTCCTTCAGTTCATGTTCCATTAGGTTGCCCGTAAAGCCTGCTAGTAGCCTGCAATTCATACAAAATGGGTCACCCCATCTACTGCTGGATGAACAGCTGTATTGCTATGTTACAATTGTTATGAGTGTTGCAGTGACTTCCAGTAAGTTTCCAAAATGCTGGCTTTAACCTATAACTTCTTTCATAGTTTTCAGATTTTTTTCAGGATTGTGTTCTTCAAATAAAAAGCACCTTGTTCTGAAGACTTATAACAGGAGGGGACAGTTATGTTTCCTCTCCATTCAAAATACTGATGGAGAGTCTGGAGGCACTGTTCTTCATTTGCAGCCCTTTCTCTTTGGAATAGCCTTCCCCCAGACATTGGACAGGCCTTTAGCTTGACACTTTTAAGAAGACTTTAGAATTGGTAGAGTTCCAGGGAATATTTAAGATGTAATTGCTACCACTTGATTGTGTGTCAGGGTGCATTTTGTTTAATTTATTATTTTTAATTAAATTTAAATTGAACTGTAAACTGTTGGGAACCTTATTGGAAATACTGTGATATAAAGACTGTAAATAAATAGATAAAATATAATATAAAGCTAACAACTTGATTTCATTAACTTGATAGTGACAATTCTGTACTAGTGTGGTTTGATATAAGTTACTTCATGTAGACATATTAAAGTATTAGTGTGAAATTTATGTAAACTTTATTTAAAATTTTAAATCATTTGACCATGAATTATATTTATATATAAATATAAATATCATTATATTTATTTCACAATGTTCATTCTTTCTATTGTTATATGATAAAGCAATTAAATTTTAGATTTAGGTTAAATTAATTTAATGAATTTCAGACAGAAACAGGTGTTGGCTCTCCCCCCCCCCCATGGTAGACCACAATGAATGTTGACATATAGAAATATTTTTTTCCAGATTGGATGTGGATTTTCTAATAGGAAAGTTTCTGCATTTAAACTCACTCAACTTTACTGAGATATGCTGTTTTTATAATGGTTTATTTTCTCATCTCTTAAAGTTTACAATTGAAAATATGAAAATAAACTGTTTTGAGAGAGGATTGTGGTGCTAATGGGAAATGTAAATTCTGTAAAGGAATAGGGTTCTGTGGGATAATTGAAATCTCTTGGGTTTACCTTCATTCATCTTGGTACCACCTTTTCCCCTCTGAAGTAACTTTTCAATTCCATGTTGATTTTAAAACAAAGCATATATCATGAAACTGAGAGTGGCCTTAATAGTAAGGAAATTTTAATGAAAAGAGAGCACAGAAAAACCTCTCTGGTAATGACTGATAATGAATCAATCATTTCTATAATTCCCATTATATTTATTATAATTTTCCAATTGCCTACTTACCTAAGAGTTATGTATCCTAAATTTTCCTATGACATAACTAATTTTTCTATTTCCTATTGCTTCTGTTGCAACTACCTTTTCCTTAACTTTTGTGACTAATGCTATTTCTGGTTGTTGCCTCTGATGCATTGGTTTTTTAAAAAAATTATCTACAATGTTTGGTTATTGATTTAATATATAGATTCATAAGTAGCCTTCTAGTTTCAAGGGCTCCAAAGCAGTTTATAACTGAAATGAAAACTATTTAATTCAACATCTGAAAATATATTTAGAAACCAAAAGTCAAAAACAGCAATAGCAACGATAGGGTAATCCATATAAAATGCTGACTAGTGAAGCAGCAGCAAACACTCTTAACTTCTAAATTAAGATAAAATGTTGATTATTTAAATAAGAGGATAATGGTTTGCATTGAATCTCTAGACCAAGAAATTTTATACAAACATGTGGATTACATATTAAAATGCAGTGGGAAAAACCAGAGACTTACTTTGAGTTTTCTGGAATATTTAGCACTTGACAATAGTATATATCCCTTACACTGCAGGGGTGTCAAACTCAATTTCATTGAGGGCCGCATCAGCATTGTGGTTGCCCTCAGGGGGCCGGGTGGGCGTGGCCTACTGGGTGGGCGTGGCTAGAGTGCCTATGGCCTGCTGGGTGGGCATGGCCAGCTCTACATCGTTCGCATCAAGGGTGCCTATGGGGGCCTGGGCAGGAGTGAGACAGATCTGAGGGTCTCTGGCAGAAGGAGAGTCTCTGGGCCAGGGCCAAGGCAGTGGGGGCCGTTCCCTCACTGTTTCCAGGATGGCTTCGCGGGCCACATGAAACCACTTCGCGGGCCGGATCCAGCCCCCGGGCCTTGTGTTTGACATGTCTGCCTTACAGCACCACATATATACAATTGTATGTGAAAGATATTTCAGTTAGCCATGTGTCTAACTATTTGGGCCTGCAGCACTGACCAGTTAAATGGAAATACTTGAGGGAGAATCAAATGGAGCTGGTGTCTCAGCAGAGCAGATAGTTTCCTTGACATGTTAATCTTAATCCTTCAAGGTAATCTAGAGAAGAAGCATACCAGGAGTACTAGCATTGTTTTTATTGTAAAGTTATTCTTAACAAAGGTTACTTTAATTTAGAAGTCTGAAAGCATTTATTAATTAAATTTATATATCACCTGTTGTGTAGTGGGTTCTTGGGAAGCAGGAGGCGAGACGAGAGGGTTCAAACAGGAACATTGCTTTATTGTAGTAACAGGAACAGAACTGAGAACAGAGGCTTTTACGCAGATACTTATACAGTTGGCCACTAGGTGGTAGCCAATAGGTTTAAAGGTACCTATTCCCGCCCCAGAGCCAACCAATGATCGTCCTGGAGACTGCATGTCTGGGCAGCCAGCAACCGTTACACAGACACCCTAATTAAGCAATCTCAAGCAGCATTCAAAGACATGTGAAAACAGTTCAAGTAAAAGGCCCAATACATTACATCGCCCATCCTGCCATTTGGCTTGACTCTTCTTTACTTTTCCCTCAGAAAACTAGGGATGATCCTTTCTGAAATGCTTCAGTTATTTTCATTCATCTAGATCAGAGATGGGGAACAATGGCTTCTTTATGATTTGTGGACTTCAACTCCCAGAATTCCTGAGCCAGCATGGCTCAGGAATTCTGGGAGTTGAAGTCCACAAATCATTAAAAAAAACCATCGTTTCCCATCCATGATCTAGATGTACCCACTCACTGCAACTGGATATGGATTTTCCCCCTGAAATTAGCTAAGATTTATATTGAATTGGAGACTCTTCAGAAAGTTAACAAAAATATTCCTTCAAATTGAGTTAAGTAACTGCAAGGGTTGTTCTTAGCCAGCCAGACATAATTCATGAGGATACTGCCATTTCTTCCTCAATATAAGCAGGAATGAGAGACATCTTTAAAAAAAAAGAGAGAGAGAGAGAGAGGACTTGGACCTCCAAAATGGAAAGGCCAGACAACGTATTGTGTGAAAATGTACTGGGCCTTGTTATCCTTTTTAATTCTCTTCCTTTAAGTTGATGATGTTCGTTTGCAGAGGAATTATTTCTAACTCTGACTGTACCTTCTTCTGTAAACAGAGGATCAAGTTCCAAATCCATACTGAAAGTAAAAATATGGGACAGCTGTTTTTATGTGACTCATCCTACCTTCCCGAACTGACAAGATGTGTAAATGAATTGGCCCTCACTGTAAACATATTAAGCATGGAAAAGCTGTGTTAGATAAATCAGCCATTAATAAAAAGGGTGGGGACACACTGGTGGCATCTGGCCAGGTCCTTTATGATAAGCCTTTGCAGGCGTGGGCCAATCGAGTTTGATAGTTTGCTGGCATTGGCTTCTTCGGCCAGGGCTGCAGTAAACACTTTTCCTTGGAAGTTGGTTTTCTGTTGTGTCTGGCAGCCACACTGGGCTGCTTGAACTTTAGCCAGAGGCAAATATTTATTCATCAGAGCATGCAGTGTTCAACTGGTCGGGCCTGCAAGAAAGTGGGAGAGCAGTTGGGCTCTTTGACCGTAAAGGATATGTTTCCTTTTTTTAAAAAAATGGCATTTGTGACGTGGTGAAATGGAGCTCCATTTGAGTCTTATTTCTGTGTCAACTGTGTATCTTGTAACATAAACTTTGCAAATTTGTTTAAACATCAGGCTTAGATGTATTTTTAAAAGAGGAGCATCCTGATCTGAGCTCTGTTCCTTTAATTCCTGTTGGAAAGTTTACAGTTAATATTTTCCCTGGAACGCTGTCAAGCTTTTGACAGAGCCGGAGTGTATGCTGAACTGTGAAACTGAGAAGCAGAGCAAGTTGTGAGAAATCTGTTTCTACTCAAATCTGTAAGGTTTATAAAAACTTCAGAGAGGCAGAAAGAGGGGGAGAAAAAAAAATCTGAGACTGGCTCTCATTTTGCTTCTCATGGAGCGCAGCAAGTCCGCCATTTTAAGAATTCAGCAAAGGGCGAAGCTTTCAGACTCCTTACATGGCGGCTGTATTTACTTCAGTACCGGCCAATCGTACAGTCTGTGCCAAATCATGTGACATGCCACGAATGCACTTACAGTCATTTCCTTGTTTCTAAAACTTTGTTACCTCGATAGATTACTTTACCTTGCTTCTGATGCCAAATGTTCTTTGCCGAACGTGTCTTGCAAGCTGGCATTTGTCCACAAAGTTATTTTAGTAGGTTAAAAAAAAATCTTCAAGCACTTGAGCTGTGTGCATTCTTTATAGAAAATGGATTTCCCCTCCTGGCCTCAATCCAAAAGCACAGAACACTCGCTGGGCAAGAAGAGAGCTTCTCTGCAGAGGAACTGGTGGACTGACACACTCTAAATTTTTGGCACTTGACCAGACAATGAGATAGATGCCAGAATTCAACAAAATAACACATTATTGTGTAATAAGAACAGGACTCAAAATGAGCAAAGGCTCACAAGAACTGAACACCAGTGCTGCTTTCTTTTTTTAATGTAACAGAAGCTCAAAACAGCACTTTAAAAATGTTATTTCAGGAGAAGGAAGGAAATAGAACTGTAAAGTATTGAATGAATACAATCATACAGTTTCAACATAAAACAGGAGAGCTAGAGGGAGGAGGGAGGGAGGGAGAAAGAATGGATTAAAATTACTTTACTGAGGATTTTTTTCCCCTCCCAAACTTGCACTGTATTATTCAGGTTAACCCAATGCTTTCCGATCCAGAGGTCTAAATTATATGGAAAACATTTAAAAGAAGACACTTTTTTATTTAAGAGCCCACAAACTCAAAATCTTAATTTTAGTGTTAAAAATAAGTTTTAAATTCTTAAAATCAAAGTTGTCAGTGAAAAAAAAGATAAGAATGGGTTGCTAGAGCATGCATGTTGTTATATTATTAACACAGCAACTAAAATCAAACTCTTTAATTTAGATCTGCTAGATAGTAAGTTTTATGGACTAGCAGAAGAATGTGACATTGCTATATCTCACTGGGGTCAATATGTGCTACACTACTGTGGTGCTGACATAACTGACTTTGGTACTACTGGTTAGGAATGGCTATTTTGCTCAGAAATCATCACCACCTATAGGACAGCATAACTTTATTGAATCAGTGGGTAAACCCAAACATATTTGCCCTTTACCCTCATAATTAGACCTCATAATTAGAATGTAGGATAGGTCTAATGTGCAGTCACACAATTCAAATAGCAGTGTATTTAACCTAACTAGTAGACATAAATCTCATACATCAGGGGTCAAGGTTGCAATAATCTCCTATAGAACTTGACATTCATAAATGGGAACTTCATTTGATGAATTAAAGTATTTGATTGAAACAGTCAAGGTTTCAGGAGGAAGACATAATTTTAATACTTGATTTCTTAGAACTCTTAAGAGATACTCTGTCTCAGGACTCCAGATAAAACGACAGAACTGGAATTTCAACTTCAATGCTGCAACTGGGGCTGCATTGATAAAGTTTCCCACAGAGGTAAGCCAATGAATTGGGGGAATGACAATGAGGAAAAACTGCCTTAGGGTAATAATGAGAAGAGACAATACTAGTTAAACCTACTAAAATAACAAGTTTTACAAACGGGCTGTAGATCAAGTGCCTTGTAGAGAAAGAAGGGTCCTAGTGGCCCCCAGCTCCAAATGCAAGTAAATCTCATAACATATTAGTGAGGACACTGGGGTTTGTAAGCATGTGTAATGATAATGATAATAATAAAGTTGGAAGGGACCTTGGAGGTCATCTAGTCCAACCCCCTGCTCAGGCAGAAAACCCTATACCATTTCAGACAAATGGCTGTCCAGTCTCTTCTTAAAAAGTTCCAGTATTGGAGCATCCACTGCTTCTGGAGGCAGGTTCTTCCACTGGTTAATTGTTCTAACTGTCAGGAAGTTTCTTCTTAGTTCTAGGTTGCTTCTCTCCTTGACTAGTTTCCATCCGTTGCTTCTTGTCCTGCCTTCAGGTGCTATGGAGAATAGCTTGACTCCCTCTTCTTTGTGGCAGCCCCTGAGATATTGGAACACTGCTATCATGTCACCCCTCGTCCTTCTCTTTATTAGACTAGACATTCCCAATTCCAGCAACTGTTCCTTATATGTTTTAGCCTCCAGTCCCCTAATCTTTGTTGTTCTTCTCTGTACTCTTTCTAGTGTCTCAACATCTTTTTTACATTGTGGTGACCAAAACTGGATGCAGTATTCCAAGTGTGGCCTTACCAATGCATTGTAAAGTGGTATTAATACTTCATGTGATCTTGATTCTATCCCTCTGTTAATGCAGCCTAGCACTGTGTTGGCTTTTTTGGCAGCTGCAGCACACTGCTGGCTCATATTTACCGGTAAGTGATTGTCCACTAGGACTCCGAGGTCCCTCTCATAATTACTACTGTATGGGTGAGCATCAGACATTCTAGACTTTTATAACAGCTAGCTACTTATGAATTTATTTTCTTTGCAGAAATCTGACACATTGAGTAGAAAAAAATAGTCTATATCTATATCTATTACCTATATAAGAGCCATTAAATAGCAATTAAAAGAACAGGACCAAAGAAGGAATGACATCCAATAATGAGAACAAGGAGAGTAATGGCTTGTTTAACCCTCTTGTCCATCTGTTTCCAGTCACACTTGAACAAAAGATCTGTTGCATCCATTGGTCATTGCTACTTCATATGTATCTTTTCTCCCCCAGATAACCTGGCAAGCAACAAATTAAGTGGCAAAGATGTTCACTACTCTAATGTAAAGCACAGTGTAAAGAAGCTTTGTGGACAAACCTAAAGCAGAAAACAGCAGTGGAATAATTCTCCTTTGAGGTTGTTTCCCACTTTATCCTTTCAGAAGTCCCATTATACAGGATGGGCAACTTATTGAACATGGAATGATACAAAGTGTTGCAGCTGTTGTCATTCTGCCTATCATACAAGTGGTTTTAGAGCTGTGCCTACTTTCTTGTTTAAGGCTGTCAGGATTTTCCAACTTAACCAATGTTGTTCAATAAAAAATTATATTTTACCTCTATTGTCATGAGAGTTAGCTGTTTCCTTTCTTCCAGTTATTCACTACAGCTTGGGGGGGGGAGGGGATAGGGCATATAGATCTGAAGAGATGCTGGGGTCCTCTTAACATGTTTTAGTAGGAGTAACCACAGAAACATCCGAAAGACAATGATTTTCTTCAGATTTGAATATATATTGCTTGCAAATTAGAGGTAAAAATATCCAGTCTTTAGACTTGAATGTTATTGACAGGTTGTATTAAGATCTCAGACAATCTTATCCAAGGATGTTTATGAAGTAGAAAAGTTCTGCAAGTAGCAAAAAATTCAAAAACATGAATAAAAAGATATTTAGCTGTGACAGGAAATATTTAGAACAGGGGTGTCAAACTCAGGGCCGTATCAGCATTGCAGTTGCCCTCAGGGGGCCAGGTGGGTATGGCCAGGGTGGGCGTGGCCTACTGGGTGGGAGTGGCTAGAGTGTGTATGGCCTACTGGGTGGGCATGGCCAGCTCTACATCATTTGCATCAAGGGTGCCTATGGGGGCCTGGGCAAGAGTGGGACAGACCTGAGGGTCTCTGGCAGAAGGAAGGTCTCTGGGCCAGGGCCAAGGCAGTGGGGGCCGTTCCCTCACTGTTTCCAGGATGGCTTTGCGGGCCACATGAAACCACTTTGCGGGCCGGATCTGGCCCCTGGGCCTTGTGTTTGACATGTCTGATTTAGAAGCTATTATTTCCTTCAAAGAGGGTGTTACATAGTATTGATTGAACAGGTGTTTACACTTTTACACCAGACATAGTCAATGTTTCCTTATTTCATTTCTATAAATGATGTCACATAAATGGTATATATTTAGATTTGTAGAAAGGTTATATATTTAACTTCAAACCATGTAATATTTATTTATTTATTTATTTATTTAGTTAGTTAGTTAGTTAGTTAGTTTTATATACCGCCCTATTCCCGAAGGACTCAGGGCGGTTTACAGGGCAAAGTTAAAAGACAAAATAAGAGTTAAAATAGAATTAAAATAAGATTAAATAACAATTAGTAGCCCAAAGTTTAAAAATTTAAAAGTTTAAAAATTAAAACCCCTCAGTCCAGGCCAGATAAATCAAATTATCTCAGCTTCTGTTCATGAAGGATATGGTATGACCAGAAGTGCCTAAGTGTTTGCATTTACATTTACACCTCATCACACGTGGATGTTCACAACAACATACTCTATATGGGACTGCACTTAAAAAGCACTTGAAAGCTGCAACTGGTCCATAATGCAATGATGTGGCCTGCATGCCCATGTAACACCACTGCTCTGTGAGCTGTACCAGATCCCAGTAAGCTATCAGGTGCAATTCGAAGTGATGGTCATCACCTCCAAAGCTGTCCATGGCACAGTGTGTAATGGTACATGGGAGTGACCTTGGGAGATGGGGAAGAGCCACAAGCAGGCCAATAGCGATATAAGAACAACTTTACCCCTCAGCTGGTATGTGGGCATGACAAAGTCTCAGGAGGGACCCTCCCTAGTTTCATCAGCTGTAAGAATGACAGCAGACAAATGTATTTTCAGATTTTCAGATTCTGTTAATGTAATCTTACAGAAAAGATGAATTAGTTCAACTGGATGTGCCTTTCCCCCATTGTTCCTGCCTGTCCTGCAGAGATTAGAGAAGACATGTTTCAGGTCCTTTCTATTAAACAATGCCATCTTGCTGGACTCTGAAATTGTGATTTATAAGTGGCAGCATCTGACCTGTGGAACACTATCCCCCTGGAATTTTAAATGGCCTTGATCCAGTTATATTTTTGCAAGAAATTGAAGACTTAGTGTTTCCCCAGATATCTGTCTCTGTCTATTCTGACAGCTTAAGGGAAGGTAGACATCATATACCATACTTTAGAAATTAAACTTTTACGTTTAACTATATAGTGGCAGAGTGTGTGTTTAATTCATTGTAGTGCATCAGATTGCTACAAGTACAGGGGATAGATATTTGGTGGGTCTCATTTGGAACATTTGTGAGAAGTAAAAGCTTTATGCGATTTTTTTTAATGTGTCAGTTTATGTGGCAGTTTTTAATGTGTCAGTTTAGGTGACAGAAGCTAAAGTTGCTTTTCTGTCTGTTTTCCTTCTCTGTTCTCATACAAGTTTAACAATGATCGGGGGCTTAGGGTTGAAAACGTTAGAATTCCAAAAAACGTTCAACTTATGGTTGAAAATGTCTGAAAATTGTCCAGACTTAGGGTTGAAAATATTTTATTTTTCTCAGTTGTATCCTCCCAGTAATTGATGAAGCTGAAATACCAACTTCCAATAGACAAGGGGAAAGAAATAACTTCTTCATGTTGATGAATACACTGGGTTTGAATATCTCTAATCTTTTTTTTTAGATTATGTATGTATGAGAGAAATCCCATTGCTATAATTTGTTGTTGCATTGTGCTGAGTTTATAGATTGCATGATTGCTAATAATAATAGGACCAGAAGAACTGCCCTGCTAGATCAGGTGAAGTTCCGTAATAGTTCAGCAGTTTGCAGCTCACAGTGGTAAACCAGATGTTTTTGGATTCCTATGCGATAGAAATATGCCACTCTTCCACTATTGCTTTTCTTTAAAGAGTATTTGAAGGATCCTAAGTCAAGTTTCTAAGATGTTAATATCTGTAATATGTTTCCTTGACAGGAGCAGTATAGGTAGGTAGCTACCTCCATGAAGATTTATCCACCTTAAGTGATATTTAGATTCACACAACCTAACAACCACATAGATAGTTTTTCTCTGGGACAATTTTCCCTAAACTGGTTCTTCAGTTCTTTTTATGGTGCACTCATTGCCAGAATAATTGATTCTACCCACTTTATTTATCTGTATCCCCCTATTTTGGTTTTACAAATAACTTGACACAGTGAACATATTCTACATACCTTCTATTGAATTGAACTGAATACTTTAGTTGTCCAAGTGTGATTAGACACACAAGGAATTTGTCTCCAGTACAGAAGTAGGCAATGTACTTGCAAAGCAACAGTTAGAATAGTAATAATGTACACCTGTACACCGCCCTGAGTCCTTCGGGAGAAGGGTGGTATAAAAATTCAATAAATAAATAAATAAATAAATAATAACAATAAAAGACCAAAGTAAAGACAACACAAAAGATAATAATACTATTAATCCTTATTATGAGTTATAATAATAGTATTTTTCTCACAAAATAGCCCTGTAAGTTGTGTTGGGCTGAGAGAGAGTAAATAGCCCAAGGTCCCCCAGCTTGGATTCATGGTCAAGGTGGAACGTGAACTCATGGTCTCTTGCTTTCTAGCCTGTTGCCTTAACCACTAGACAAAACTGGCTTTCTTTGTTGCTGGTTGTCCTCTTCTTCTTTTTCCTTCTACCTTTTTCAACATTAGAGCTTTTTCTAGAGAGCTAGGTCTTTGCATAAACTGTCTGAAGTAGGATACCGTACTTTTAGCCTGATCAGTTGTGCTTTGAGTAAGAACTATGGGTTGCTTTTTGGGGGGGGAATAATCTATTGGTTTGTTTTCTTGGCTGTCCACAGTATTCTCAGGAGACTTCTCCAAAGCCAAAATTCAAAAGCACTCATTCTATCCTCAAATTCCAACTTTCACTTCCTTGGGATGTCACAGGGAATATCACAGCTTCCACAGTTCTGATCTTAGTATGTATAGCCAAATCACAACAGTTTGAATATCTTTTGGAAGACCTTCATGATTGTTCTACCAAGGTTTAGTCCTCAGAATATTTCTTGACTGCTTTTTACTTTAGTGTTGATTGTTGATCATAAAAGGCTCAAGCTATCCACCCCTTTGATAGCTTCATTGCCAATTCTAAGGCTGATTTGTTCTATCTATTACCATTAGTTTGGTCTTTTTTATATTTAATTTTTTTCCCATTTTTCACTTTGCTTCTTAACTTTTATTATTAGAGTTTGCAGACTGTTTACGGATTGCTGGTTGGCTTACATGAATAAAAACAAACAAACAAACAAACAAACAGAAAAACACACTCAAATGCCATAAGAAAAGCAACCTTTCGGAGGCAAACAGACTTGCAGGACTCACCACCATTTTGACCCAGAACCCTGCAAAAGAGGCAATTTCCAAGAGCTCTTTTGAACCCAGCCAGGGTGGGCACCAAGCATAGCTCAGAGTGATGTAAGGGTGTTCAGTTTTATGTATTCATAAACCCTGCTGACTTGTTTAGGAACACTGGTTGATAACTCCTACTTACTAAAAAGTCACCTGATTGAGACTAAGGGAACCTGTAAAAATATAACATTGTATACGTAGTAGGGGCTGTTAGGGCAGAGGACTTGATTCTCCATAAGTATCATTACCCTATAGCTCTCACAGTTGTGACAGAAGGATAAGAGTAGATCTTTTATTATCCATCGGTGTGTGTGCATTCACGTATGTACCAGCCTTGGTAATTTTTGTTTTATTTTAAGGATTGAAAATGAGCCCAGGTGCAGTTAAGAATAGCTGATACCAAACAAACAGTAATTCACACTTAACATACGGGAAGGATAAAGCAATGTCATGTACATAAGCAAAAGACAACTGACATTAACGCAGCAGGCAAGGTGATTACTTAGCAATCTAGTAACTATATGTGATCATTATTGCTGGTTGGTGGGTTGTTTAAATGAGTACCTGAAGGTTAAGTAATAGCTGTAGGAGGGAGGAGAAAGGAATGGGGAGGGGGAGGTGAGAAGAAAAGGAAAGGAGGTGATAAGAAGGTAGGCAGACGTGCATGAGAAGCTATGCGGATATCTTGGGAAAGAGATTATTTGTCTGTGTTTTTGTAAGTGATACTTATAGGCTTTGATTGTATTTGTTAGAGACTCCTGGGGAATAATAATAGATTTTGAGGAGATTCTTTTATTTCCGTAAATCACCTACTCTCAGATGAATGTTTTCATAAACTATCAGCTGTTTTAACCTATTTTAGCCTTTTTAAGCCCATTTTTGAGACAATATGAATAAGACATTCACTGTGTAATAAACAAGGAAATATCTGGAAGGTTTTGATTTCTCCTATGTTATAGTCCAGTGTCTTGTTGTATTATTAGCCACATGGGAAGGGCTATACAAATTGGTGTTAAACAGAAGTCAACTGCTGTTTTCCAGAGTGTAACCAAAAGTTCTATTCAAAATATATCTTGACTCTTCTTAATCTGTGATCATGATATAAAATATAAAAACAGAGCTTTTGATGTTAGATTTTGATTATCTGAATATATATTCACTGTGAGAGGAGCCTCAGTAATTCTAATATAATTGCTACATTTTTATGCTCTATAGTTGCTATATTACAATACGTAACAAAAAATCTTTATAGATTTGTAATAATGTCCATTTTACTTGTTTGTGACAAATAATTTTCATAGAAAATGATTGTGAAATGTTTCTATGTATGACGGACCTGTTCTGTTTCATATTGTGTTACCTTAATGGAATAAATATGTATTTATCATTTTCGATTCTTGCATCAATGTGATTGAAAAGCATATTTATTAATTAGTTGTCCTGGCAATAGTGATCACTATCTCATTTAACCGAATATGTAATGGAGATGTATTCACAAATTTTATACTGTAGATGCATGCGTAAGTGGAAATTTATTTAGGGAGTATGAGCACCAAATAAGTATTTGCTATCAACACAATTTAATAGATTTGCAATTATTGAGGATAAAACTGTAATATTTTTTATTTCTTAGCTTGTAGCAGTGGCTTCTGAAGTCTGAATAACTCATGCTAAACTCAAATTTGTTTTATGGCTTTCCAAAATTTAACTTGAAACAAAGTACAATATTATTTAAATTCGTTTATTTTACATGTCCATTGACAAAATCTATTTTACTTTTATTTATTGAACCTATTGAACTTATTTTGAAGTAATTCAGTGCAAGATAAAAAGTCAAACAAGATAGTATAGAAGATGATATGTAATCTGTTAATTGCATACTTGGTCTTAATAACAAAGTGTTTAAAAACATTTTTATTAGGACCTCAATAGTGTAATTAATCAACTAACATTTTAAAAGCTGATTAAAAATTACCATTTGAATTCAGAGCTTGATAAAATCTGCTCACATGAGGGTACGGTATCTAAATGCCTTAATTCTGTCTTCAAGATTGGTAGAAAATTTAAGATGAAGTTAATGAAATTGCGTAATTATTCCAAACTCAACTGAAGTTAATAATAAAAAAAACTTGCTTAAATTTGCTCTGTAAATCCACCATTACAGTATGTGAAAATCATCAGTGGTTAAGAAATAGAGACCTGAGTAATAAAAAAACCCAACATTTTCTTAGTACCTTTTTCTGTTTTAAAATTGAAATAAATCAGTTTGGTTTTCTCCCTATACTTGGTAATACTGTGTTTTTCACAGCATTACCTGATAAGTTGGAAAACAACTAAAGATGAAATAATCTGAAATAAATTTTCTAAACTTCTAGAATGATTAGATCATAATTGGTTGTTCCTTGTTTTCTTAAAAATAAGGGTTCTGTTTACATTAAAATTAGTAATGAAATTTTTATATGAACTTTGTGATTGATTTTTTATATATATTTTATTATCATTTTATTATTTTATCATATTATTGCCCTGTACACCGCCCTGAGTCCTTCGGGAGAAGGGCGGTATACAAATTAAATTAAATTAAATTAAATTAAATTAAATTAAATTAAATTAAATTAAATTAAATTAAATTAAATTAAATTAAATTAAATTAATAAATATTACTGAAGTAGCTGACACTTGGCCTCTCTTTTTGTTTTTGTTTTTTGCAGAAACATAGCTTTTAACAGTAGCTATAACATTGTTAAATTCTGAAATGCATTTAGTTTGTTTTCAATGTGTAACTTTGAAAAACGTTGGGAAGATCAAACTATCTTTTTATATTTCCATCCTTTAGATTGTAAATTCTTCAATGCATAGTGCCTTAGTCTTGTTTTGTCTCCCTATAACTGCTTGCTGACAGAGGCTAATGCTTACACATAAATACTTATTTTTTTCTTCCTCTTTTGCTGTAGAATTCTTTTTTACGTAATGTATAGTAACTATGAGTATCTGTACACTTACATATTGAATGTACATAATAACACTGAAAGGTAGATGTTTTAGTAGTTTTAATCATTTTTCTTGCACATACCTTTACCGTAGAGGGCAAGCAGACAGCCTGCAATTATGAAGTAAATAATGCAACCAAAGGTGGGTGTTGGTGTTTTTTTTTTGTGGGTTTCTTTTGGCAGAATCTTCCCAAACCAGTCTGACCTAGCACCTAGCAGTGTTCTTGGCTTTGCTCAGCAACAGCTTGGTAACCCAAATTTCCTTCTGAACCCAGATGGCAGTGTGTAGCCATATGTCAACAGCATATGCCACCCTGATTTTTTTAAAAAAAATAATCACATCAATTTTGCCAGCTACACAAATGGATCTTAACCCATTGTGCAGCAAAAAGTCTCTTCCCTGCCAATCCCATTTGTCCTCTATGGACATGTGTCTGCCCAGGCAGCATCATTGAAAAAGTGTAATTATAGATGCTATAGCAACATTTTAAAAAAAAAAATACCCAGGCATTCTGTTTCAGAGCCATTTGTCAGGCTTCTGTTGGCCTTGGTATTGGGGGGAGAGAGAAAACTGGGGAGAAAGTTTATCTGTATTTGAGTTTTTGATTAGGAGAGCCAAACGGGCTTTTAATTTCTTCTTAGAATCTGTTCACTTTCAAACCAGTTGAACTGAACCTCTTAGAGTGAACCATTCTCAGATACAGAGCTGCAGGGATTGCTTTTTCAGTCTCCATACTGTTAATTGCTTTCGCCAGTAATCCACAACCATTCAAACAGAACGACAAAATAAATATAAATTTGCTGTCCAAGTCAGTATTTCCATAGTAAATATCCCAGCTACGATAATCAAAACCAGCTTCCCTTAATATTAATGGTACAATTTCATGGTTAAATTGAAATAGCCTTTGCAAACAGCAGCCTAATTTTGAATTAAACAAAACAAGGAAGGCTGCACTGGGAAGTTGTATCCTTATCACCAACTGAAGCTTCAGTTTTCAGAACTGATGTTGTACTCCAATATGTTATGCAGCACATTTTCTAGATTTGTCCAGACGTAAAATCCACATTGAAGTTACATATGGGTTTATTCAATGATTATGATGAAATCCATATGCAACAGATTGTGAAAAGAAATCAAGTGTCTGATGGATTAGAACACAAACTTTCACAGCCAAATTTTTTAAGTCCAATTTTGGGTGAGAACCACTTTATAGTAAATGCAAGAAAGAAACATCCTGTATCTATGATATTCTGTTCGATAGAAAATTGGGTGGTAAAAGTCAATTTTCAAAACCATGATGACTAATGCTTCATGACCTTTGACAAGGGTTAGCAGCTACTGAGGTCTTTGTGGTAAAAACATTGGTTTCTGAAACTGACTCATATCCTCTACATATTTTGCTTTTCCATTTATCTTGGGCATCCTGTTAGTCCTTGTGAAAACTAAATTATTCCGACACCAGGATCAAGAAAGGACTTTTAGTTTTTCATGCGGGTTAGCAAACTTCTGATATTTTATTTTGAAAGAGATGTACTCTATTCTTGTAACTACTACAGAAGCTCCCTTTTTATGACCCTGTAATCCCTTAATTCGGGATAAAGTCAGAACAACTGGATGGAGCTGAGCGTTTGCTGGCGGGCTGCCCTTCCTGATGCCAAGCTACTATAGAAGGTGTTCCTCCATATCTTTGCACAGGTGTACATAGATAGGTGCTTTGCTTTGGTACAGAAAAAAACTTATGTCTTCAATAGGAATGGGAGTGGTAACTTATATGGCCACAGAATAAACAATTTCTGGCTGTACAATTGTACCAATAAAGACACGTGTTGAATATGCGTAAGTGTATGAGAGTGTAAATAATAATCTGAATTATTTATTTATTTATTTGATTTATATACCGCCCTTCTCCCGAAGGATTCAGGGCGGTGTACAGGGCAATAAAAATAAGAATACAGGATACAAGATTTAAAGTTAAATGATTGTGCCCAATGTAGTAAGTTAGTTAAAAACAATGTTAAAACCCCAAACCCATCAGACCAGGCCGGCTTGTTCGAATAGATAAGTTTTTAGATCACGCCGGAAGGAGCGAAGGTCGGGGGCCATCCGTAGTTCAGCCGGTAAGCGGTTCCAAAGGACTGGTGCGCCCACCGAGAACGCTCTCCCCCTGGGGGTCACCAGTCGACATTCTCTGACCGGTGGTACCCTGAGGAGGCCCTCTCTGTGGGAGCGTACAGGACGGAGGGAAGTTGACGCCGGCAGTAGGTGCTCCCATAGGTAATCCAGACCCATGCCATGTAGGGCTTTATATGTCATCACCAGCACCTTGAATCTCACCCGGAAGGCAACTAATTAGGCTAAGGAGTTCAATCAGAAGCAAAACCCAAATAAAAATACCTGCTTTCAGTGTAGGTACAGCTGTGTTGATATTACAATATTAGATCAGGCTTAATAAGAAAATAGAGCATCAGCTTGTACACATATTAAAGTGGTATAAAAGATTTATATACATAATCCAATACAGAGTAACCTTCTCTTAACCTGTGCTTTTAGAGGGCTCCATTGAGTTTCTATAGCAGGAATTCTGGCTCCACTGAAATCAATGGTTAAATTCCCATTAACTTTGATACATGCATATAATCTGAGGTGTGAAATAAGAATTATGGATAACTTTAAACAACAACAAAAAACAGAGTGAGAGACAACTTCTTTTACACCAACTAGAAAAAATATTCACAGAACAACAGAAAGAGATTCATGTAATTTGCTTAATATAAAATTTATTTATTAGTTGATTCTTATGACACACTTTTGGGGAGATTACAATCAGATTGCTGTAAAATTATTCTATTAAAACCAGTGATCATTCCAGTACCCTTTTGGTCATTATATATTGCAGAGCCAAACTCTGATTGTCAGAAATGGAGGTTACCTCATTGACTTCCCTGAGAAATCAAGCCTGACACAACATTGCTTAATTTGCATTGGTATTGATTTGTCCTGCAGTATTAAAAACCTTGTCACAGATAACCAATGATGTCCATTCCAGGGCTAACTTATTTGTAGTACATCTATTAATAACAAAGTGGGAATGTAAGAAATAAATGCACGGTTCTTAATGCAAGCCCACATTTTTTACTCCAATTTGATATTTCTACACACGCACACGCGCACACAACTAAAGACTCAGTGCATTTGATTGCATTTGAGATTGTTTTCCATCCTCTGTGGCTTTTCCTATACATATATTGATGCTGAGGTGGCAAAATAGTTCTATGAGGTTTCTTATTGTTGATTCAGATCCACTGCAGCTGGTGGCTGGAATCCAAATAGCTACTTCAAGCATCCTTAAGTGTTTTAGCCTGGCCACCAAAATTATTCTTCTCTTTTCCCTTCTGAAAAATAGATCACTGTACGCATTGCAAGCAATTTTTAGAAGTTCCCTCAGTTTCAAAACAGGCTTGTGCTTTGGCATTGTAGAAATGCAGGCTCTACATATTAGGGAATACAAAACTAGTTGAAAGTTTCAAATGTTCAATTTTTGAAAAAAAATTGGTCCATGTGTATATGTGCCCTCCCCTTCAGATGTAGATAAAAATTTATGTTAATTCTAAATGATGGTTGAAAGTATTTCTTCTTTTGTTTTAATTTAAATTATATGGGACTGCTTGCATAGACATATACACAGATTTTTTTCTTCTGTTCTCTTTTTCTAATTATTCTATAAAATAAAGTAAGCAATAAAAAAGCCAAGGTCACAATGAGTGCTCATGGAGTGAAGGCATTGTAACATTTTTTGGAATATATTTCCTTTCAGGATCTTTCTATTTGAAAATCCATTAAATGTAGCAGTTAAGGCAGAGGTCCCCAACCTTTTTGGCACCAGGGACCGGTTACGTGGAGATAGGTTTTTCCGTGGACTGGAAGGGGCGTGGTTTTGTGTGCTGCCTGCATCCCACGGATGGGGCTTTGCTTGTTTGTGTGGACCAGTTGCTGGCATGCCGCGGCCCGCTACCAGTCCATGGACTGGGCTATTGGGGACCCATGGGTTAGGGCACCATGCTAGAAACTGGAAGATGATGAATTCTAGTCCTATATTAGGCACAAAACCAGCTGGGTAACCTTGGAAACAAGTGATGGCAAACCAATTTTAAGAAACCTATATAGGAAAACTGTAGGGACTTGTGCAGGAAGCCACTAGGAATCAACACAGATTGTAATGTGCATACAAACATCTTTCCATTTCAAGAAAACTGTTTCTTCATATTGGATGCTCTCTAATATCTCTAAAAGAGCATCATTCCATTTGCAATAACCAGAACTCAATGGGTTTTAACTTCTAGCCGAGTATATATTGTAGTACAGGTAAATATTCAACATACAACCAGTACTGAGCCCAAATTTTTCTTGCCAAGCGATATAGTCGTTAAGTGAGTTTCACTTTTTTTACAGCCCTTCTTGCCAGAGTTGTTAAGTGAATCACTGCTGTTGTTAAATTAGTAACATGGTTGTTAAATGAATTTGGCTTTGCCATTGACTTTGTTTGTCAGAAGGTCACAAAAAAAATGATCATGTGACCTCGGGACACTGCAATGATCATAAATATGAGCCAGTTGCCAACTGTCTGAATTTAGATCATGTGACCATGGAAAGGCTGCAATCTGAAGAATGGTCCTAAGTCACTTTTTTCGGTTCCATTGTAACTTTGAAGGGTCACTATACAAATGGTTGTAAGTCAAGGACTAATATCTGACTTACAA
This sequence comes from Vipera berus, assembly GCF_964194415.1. Classification (NCBI taxonomy): domain Eukaryota; kingdom Metazoa; phylum Chordata; class Lepidosauria; order Squamata; family Viperidae; genus Vipera; species Vipera berus. The sequence goes on from NC_138204.1 coordinate 68,279,233, forward strand.
AGGTAGATGGATACAATGCAATGCATATATGTGCCATTTATGTATGGCTTAATGATTTGATTTAGTTGAATATAATAATTTGTGCACCTAATTTTTCATTTTACATTTTTAAGTTGTATGGAATTCAACCTATTTTTTTTTCAAATCTTGCTGTGCTGTAGTATTAATACAATATTTTCTTCCTAAGATGCTGCTATAATAAAGTGGCTCCATTTTTATGTACTCAATAGCACTAGACTAGTCTTCTGGTGTAGTTATTACTGCTTTCTGCATTACTTAAATGCTTGGTGCCTAATAGGAGTATTATAAAACCTATGTTTTTAAATTTGAAAAGTAGTTCTGACGTGAAATATAATTGAAATAGCTGATGTTTGTTCAAGTGTTACTGAAGACGAAAAAGGAAATATTCCTCTAGGAAATTTTAAGCTATAGTTGTTTCAGTTGTAAAATGTAGGCAAAACTAACGTCTTTATATTATTGCACCTAGTCCAACACTGCTTCTCATCTTTACAGGGGAGTTTCCTCACTCTGAAAGGTCTTTAGAAAGTTCAAATCTTCCCCAAGAAGATTATACAGAAATAAAGCAATTCATATATAAAATTCAGAGTGCAAGCTGAATGGATAATTCTAAAATCTTAGTCTAGGAGCTCATAACCTGCATTTTGCTAAACAAATTATATTATGTGTGCGTATGTCTTTTGACTGTCACTTTTTTTAAATGCAAAAAATAAAAATGAAGATACATCATATTCCTTAGATCCGAGGGTATTTGTGTAGTGCAGTTCGGCCCAATTGTTCTATACCAGGGGTAGGCAACCTCGGCTCTTTTATGACTCATGGACTTCATCTCCCAGAATTCCTCAGTCAGCATAGCTGACTCAAGAATTCTGGGAGTTGAAGTCCATGAGTCTTAAAAGAGCCGAGGTTGCCTACCCCTGTTCTATACATATTAATGAGTGTCTCAAGTATAGCTAATTCTGATGACTTTGTGTGTGTGTGTGTGTGTGTGTGTGTGTGTGTGTGTGTATTTCTATGTACCTTTTTGGCAACAGTATCTGAAGGACCAGATCCAGATCCTTCTGGAGAAACTCTGTGTGGTTGCTAAGAGTTGACTCCAACTTAGTAGCACATAATCACATTATCAATAAAAGTTGCCTGCCATGGCCTTCTTAATGTTTTTTTTAATGTCCCAGTTTAATTTATGACCCTGATGTAAAAATGACAAGAGAGCAGAAATGAGAATGTACTCTTCATTCACCATTTCACTAGATAGTTTTCCCATCGACCAAAAACAGAGTACAGGGATGGATATCAGCTTCTAATCCTTTTTTGAGGTAGTCTGCAGAACCATTGAAGCAAGGAAGAAAAGAGACCTCGGGGAGTTAGGGAAGAGGTCCACCCTTTACATCCCCCAAACGGTTCCATTGAAACCACAAAAAGAGATGCACCTCCTTATTTTCAGACAGTGGCGTAGCGTGGGTTGTCAGCACCCGGGGCAAGGCAAGTAATTTGCGCCCCCTAACCTGTGGATTTTAGCATTCGAGTCTCTTCCACTAGCTCAGGAATTCTGGGAGTTGAAGTCCATGAGTCATAAAAGAGCCAAGGTTGCCTACCCCTGAGTTAGGTTCAAGGCAAAAAAGGGTCTCTGGAGAAGAGGGAAAATGCTAGTTTAAAACTGAAACAAGGCAACTTTAAGGTGCCTCAGCTGTGATTTAGGATGAGACAAAGAGAGGACATGGCGTTGAAAATGGTTAATGGGGCATGTTTGTTCCACTCTTAGTGGACGTCAGGATAAATCCCACAAGAGAATGACCTTACAACAGATGTGAATAGGCTTGGACTACGTTTGTAGATTGAGTGCATACATCACATGGAGCGATGATGGGCTTCATCAAGATTTATGATCCCACAATTGGCTAGTTTTCTCCATCTTGTCCTAAACCCTGGATACCAACCACGGTTTATGGCTTAGCATGTGGCATGGGGTTGACCCAACATGTTAGGCGACAAACAATGACTTCCAACTTACAATGCCTCAGCTTCCCAAGGTTATTCCAAAGCCGGAAAAGCCAACCAACCCACCCTGCAGCTTTGCCTGCTTAGGCTGTACCCCAGGAATTCATACTTGCTGCGGCGCCTGACCTATTTTCTGCCCAGACGCTGCTTATCCAAGCCAAGCCACCTCCTTCTCTTTGGCACCTCGCCCCAAAGATTCGCCAGCCTGGCTGGAAACTCTCGCTGCTGGCGACGTGTGTCGGGGGGGCGGTCCCGATCGCCTCCTGCAGGGGGAACCGAGTGGCCGCAGAGAGTCAATACGGCAGGAGGAGGAGGAGGAGGAGCAGCAGCAGCAAGCAGCCGCAGGTGCGGCAGCTGCAGTTGTTACCTTTACCTCCGGGAAAGGAGGAGACGGGGGCGGGAGCTGGGTCGGGGGCGCCGGGCTTGCAGGTTGAGAGCCAAGCGGAGGAGAGCCGCGGCGGGAGAAAGAGAGGGAGGCAAGACACCGCCAAGCCTCCCCACCCCCACCCGAGAAAGGAGGCGATCCGCAGCCGCGAGAGGACGGGATCCCGCTCTGGCTGGGCGCAGCGAATGCGGTTGCTTTCTACGCTCCGCCCGCTCGCTCGCTCACTCACTCGCTCCTCCGACCCTCGGCGAAGCGGAATCGTCCCCCTCCGGCGAGCTTAATGGGCGCCCCCCCAGATGTTGCGCCCGGTGCGGCCGGCCCCCCCTGCACCCCCCACGCTACGCCACTGTTTTCAGATACTAATCGGTTTCTGGCTGCCTATCTTTAGTTAAATATTGGTTAAAAGTTTTTAGGGTTAACAATTCAAGGCCACGGGAGGAGAAGAAAATTTGAGTTCATATGAACTGTTAGTCTGTACTGTACAAACAGTGATGTGGTTTGGTTTGGGAAGGGTTCCTACTCCAGCAGCAGCTTCTATCTGTTCATGTAATGGCTTATTTTGCCCTTTTGTCCTTTGTACATCTGCGACTCTTCCAAGACAATTGGCAAAGTGTTACGGAGAACAGATGTTAAGGAATTGTTCATCTGTTATCTGTAAATCCCACTAGTGAGCGACTTGTGATCACAAAATGCTTCCAGGAATATTTCTTTCAAAAATTCAAATTATATGCTGAAAGCAAAGCTATACATAATTTAAAACTATGAGCCTTATTTGACCAAGGATTATGAAGTATGCTTTAAAATTTTGTTACGGATAGTGTTCAGGAACATGGTGATTGGCACCACCTTGCTATGTATGCTGTATATTTATATGCAAGGTTGGATGAGAAAAAGTGACAAAAATGTGTTTGGTTGCTGACAGGAACATAGAACAAACCTACTTTGTTACAGTTAGGCATAAAATTTGGGGTTGTTTTTTCTGGAGTTCGAAATTGTAGTTGTCCCTTTGATATTAAAAGCAAGCAGTACACAATAAGACACCTTTGCTGATCAGAATGTGTGAAAATCCAGGGTGCCCACCCATTTTAAACTAAATAAAATATTTTAAATATCATTTATGCACAAATGTGTTATCCCATTGATGCATGCCAAGTTTATCTTCCTGGCTTATTAATTGTGTTTGGCACTAGTCTGCCTGAAACTGCTTGTGGATATTGCATTTAGTACAAAATATAAGCATTTCATAACTTTTAACTACTTTTTTTTTCCTAATCCACCCAAATCCTTATAACCCATTGTGTGTTACCCCTAATATTTGGCTGGCTGGCTGGCTATAGGAATCACAGCCAGTTTCAGAATGCCAAACTTATGATCTATATGTATTTTGGCTAATAGATATTCATGAGGAGGAGTAGCCATGATAAATTTCTATATTACCAGATTAAATGTTAGAGACCCCACCAATTATTAATTCTCATAGCATTGCACAATATTTATAGTGTGTGTATTTGTTTGCATCCATCTTTAATTTGCTTTCTCAAAGTTTGTAGAAAAAGTAAAAGAATACTGAATGTTCTGTCCTTGCTGCGCTGGAAGCTTCAACATGCACTTTCCGTTCTGTCAGAGAGAGAGAGAGAAAGAGTGTGTGTGTGTGTGTGAGAGAGAGAGAGAGAGAAAGAGAGAGAGAGAGTGAGAGAGAGTGAGAGGAGAGAGAGCGGCTGACTTCATCTACTATGCCTGCCTGTAGCCTCAAGGGACAGCTCTATGAGTGAGTCCAAGGATGCCAAGGCAAAGGGCTTTTCCTCCTGGCCTCAATTCCTTGTGTTCTCTAGCCAGAGAGACAGTGGCTGAGTGCCACAGGGATTTCCCTTGGACTTGGAACACCAGAGTAGGAAGCTTTAGCAGGTCATTAAAAAAAACAACACCCTGAAACTGAACAGATAAACAGAAGCTTCTGTTAGGATAATAGAGACAATTCATCTGAACACAAAGCACAAGCAGTTGATTACTTTAGCTATATTTTTATATAGTGGAAAGCTTTTACTCTGGAGAAAATGATGTAATTTGGACCTAGTTCCCACTTCCCCTATTGTATAGGTATATGAGTACTGTATGTATATACTTCGGCCATCCCTAAAGCAATCATCTGAATTCCCATTTTGCAGATGATTCAAGACTTATTTGTTAAAAATATACACTTTTATTTGGTTAATCAAAGTTTTAACTGTGTTAGTTGTGTATTCTGATATTATAAACTACCCAGAATTTTTTTTTGAATGGTTAGCTATAAGAATTTAAATAAGAATAAGAATCTAAATTAAGTATTTGGAGCACGGAAATGGGGAGAGACTTAAAGATTAGTTGCAAACTGCTTTTGTATTCTAATAAGTTCGGCCCAAAGTATAATCTTAGTTATTGATTCACTTAAGATGAACATAAAACTCTGCGGGATTTTTCTACAGCCCCCTTTAATTTTCACAGAGCAAAGAACAGACAGTTTGCTGCCTGAGGCAGAACAGCAGATGATACCGTCTTGATTCAAGTGCACAAAACCCAAGTCATTTGGACCCAAGGCAAAATAAAGAAATGTACAATAATCCATGAAAACTCCTCATATTATCTGTCTTTGTTTTGTATTTGAAATGACTTGTAAGGCCTACAACAAATCGAAGATATACTGAATTTACCCATTACAGGATTTGTTTTTCATACTATTAATTGATATTCTAAATCTAGCCTACATCTAGTCTATGTTCCCAAATTTTTATTACATTTCTAAACACAGATTGGTTTACCATCTGGATGTATTTCAGTAAGGTACTAAAATCACTAGGGAAGAAATCTGCACTAATTTGTAATAGATTGTGTTTTTATTCAATATGATCAGAGTGTACTTTAATGTAAATCTATGTGTCTTTTAGATAATATTTTTCAGAATATTATTAGGTTTGAAAGGGACCAAGAAAGAGTATATCTTTTAGCATATTGTACTTAAAAGTACGAGTTAGTACGTAAAAGACAATTTCAAATGGTAGTTGAACTCATATACCAACCATGGTGAGTTCCTTATATTTAAAGAACAAGATAATCATATGACCTATTAAGCAGAAATTTGGAATTAATATGTATGAATCCATATATGCTGTTAGTAAATCCATAATTAGATTTTCCATTGTTAAATTTTAGGTAAGGCAGAGGAATCATCATATTAAGATAATTTTCCAATTCCTCAGATATGCTAGAGCAGGGGTCCCCAACCTCCAGTCCATGGACCAGTACTGGGCCACAGCATGCCAGCAACTGGGCCACACAAACAAGCAAAGCCCCATCCTCGAGATGCAGGCAGCACACAAAACCATGCACTCTCCGGTCCACTGTAAAACCTCTCTCCACGGAACCGGTCCCTAGTGCCCAAAAGGTTGGGGACCTCTGTACTAAACAGTATGTTTTAAAATTCATTGGATGTGTACCATGTCAGGGAACACTACCCTTTCTCTAGCGAGAGAAAGTGATTAACTCTACATATCATTCCAGGTGATTCCTCTAAGGTTGCTTTCAGTGTGACACACTCCAATGGTATCACTACACTTCTGTTACTTTCTGTAATTTGTACAAAGTAAGTTGTTTTTCACAATACATTTTATCCTTAGTGCCGCCTTAATCAGAGATGTAAAATAAAAGCATACTTGCAATAAGAAAATAGAATATAAATAGATGTAAAATAGAAGCATGTATGCAATAAGAACATTGAATCCTCCTGGAAAACCTCAGTGAACTTCCTGGTATTCTTGATTACTTTTCAAATTCGATTTGCTCCAGAAAAATTGGCTTTTTCATCCTGTTTAGAAACATCCTGCTTCAATTGAACAATCAAATATACTTTCTTCATTTCAAGATGCTGGCTTTTATTTCTGCAAACATAAATGGACCAAATATATTATAGTTCTCACTGACACTTGGTATTAAGCCATCTTCTCAGCATCAGCTGTGGTCTCATGTGTTTTCTTTCAAATAAAGCCCTCAGCATCCATTTATGGAGCACAACGTTTACAGCTGATGCCACAAGAGACAAATCCACAACTTCTTGTAGGAAAAAATTAGACCCCCCCCCCAAATTCTCCCATTTTTTTATTTCCACAGCTGAAGTTCATGGATTCTTGTTCCAGTGAAAAGGGGGCTAGCTCTTCAGACATGATTTTATTAGTATCCAGGTTCTGTTTCACTTGGTTTCTTTCCATCTGCTTATTATATATCTTTCTTCTGCAATTACTGAGCCAGAAAAAGAAGAAAACTTTTGCATTTCTCATGAACACTGAATTTGCCCATCCCTTTCTTCGCCATATTTAAGCCAACTAACACCAGAACAAAGACAAACATTGGTACAGGAACAGATAGCAGTGATGCATAGTAGATACTGCAGTGCAGGGGTCCCCAAGCTCCGGGCTGTGGTCCACTACCAGGCTGTGGCCCATTTGGAACTGGGCCGCGTGAGTGGCTGGCTGGTGCATATGCTCTCAACTTGCATGAGTGTTGGGCCAGTTCCCCTCTCCCCGCTGCTGAACTGCCAAGCCATAAAGGTTGGGGACCACTGTTGTAGTGGTTAATGACCAGACAAGCAAATCATACCAAGCCACGATTAAAGAAGCATAGCTCAGGAATGAAATATAAAACAACCCATGTAAACCAAACTGATATGTTATACCAGCAACATATCCTAAATGAAAAAGTTATACCTCAGAGCAGGGATGGTGAATCTTGGCATCTTTAAGACTTGTGGACATCAGCTCCCCAAATTGTCCATACAGTGTGGCTGGCTGGGGAATTCGGGGAGTTGAAGCCCACAAGTCTTAAAGTTGCCAAGATTGGACACCCCTGCCGTAGAGCCTTCACCAGCTGATAATCATTGGATTCAAACTGATGAGGGAGATGATAGTACAAAACTTGCTCCCAAGTCAGCTTTTCATTCTGAGGAGCCTTCTCTTGCAACTTGAGATTCAGTCTGATGCCTTCTGATTTTTCTGTCTGCATTTTGAACCACTTGTCCAGCCATTGAGTTGACTCTGCTCTGAGGATCTGGGCATTGCTGGCAGGAAAAATGGTGCAATTTACATGGTTGTTACCTTTGTTTCTTTCTAAGGGGAAAAAGTGCTGAAATACTTCTGAAATTAAATTATTCCCCCTGCTACCACTAAAAAACCTTGCTAGCAAAGCAATGTAGGAGAACTGAATTTATACTGTAGTAGTGGGCATTTGCCATATTAAGTGATAAAGGTAAAGGTAAAGGTTCCCCCGCACATGCGTGCTAGTCGTTTCCGACTCTAGGGGCCGGTGCTCATCTCCGTTTCATAGCCGAAGAGCCAGCGTTTGTCCGAGGACGTCTCCGTGGTCATGTGGCCGGCATGACTAGACGCCAAAGGCGCACGGAACGCTGTTACCTTCCCACCGTAGTGGTCCCTATTTTTCTACTTGCATTTTGACGTGCTTTCGAACTGCTAGGTGGGCAGAAGCTGGGACGAGTAACAGGCGCTCACTCTGTTACGCGGCACTCGGGATTCGACCCGCCAAACTGCCGACCTTCTGATCGACAAGCTCAGCGTCCTAACCCACTGAGCCACCGCGTCCCTGTTATTAAGTGATAGCACAATATTAAACTACTCTAATTAGCTTCTGGTTTGTTAGTGGGTGATATATTTTTGCATACATACTAGCATCTGTCCTAATAAATGGTAGAGAAACCAATACTACTTATTTTGGGAGAAACAAGGTAACCTGAAGTCTTAAGCAAACTCTCAGATAGTTCTGAGTTCTGATAAGATGATAGCATGAGATAATTTAATGTTGCATAGAATTTTCCAACAACTTTATCCATGCATTTGTAATAATTTGTAGGAATAAAAACAATGAATGGACTTTCCATCATAATTTTTATTTTTTATTTTCCTTTTAGTTATGGTTATCTACAACAAATCCATCTTTTTCACAGAATATACTCAGTTGTAACTAGTTTTTACATTGTGGTATTTTTTAAGTTTGACAGCGGCATCAACTTTACTAGACAATTAACCAATTTATTATGGCAAATGTGTTATTAATAGGGCTGATTGAGTGATGTATGCAGTACAGCTACAAGAAATTAAAGATGCCGTCATTGCTAAATCACTTTTCCATCAAATATGAACTGTAAACATATGAATTCATTTAATTATAACAATGTCAAGTATAAGAGAAAATGTAATACTGAAGGAAGGGCTTTCATGTCATAGTAATAACGGCAAGTATTTATCTTGGTTTGGCAAGTTAACTTTTTGTTTAAATAGTTGGCTTTGCCTAAATAGAATGTGGTTTCCTGAAACCCACAGTAACTCCTGCCCCCTGTCTTGTGTTATTGCAGAAATGCTAAACCATAATCATGTGGTATAAATGATTAATGTAGCCAATATTATTGAGGTTTAAAGAATGTCTTCATTTTCATTCTTTTCTTGGCCACTGCACATACCATCATTAAATGGTAACCATTTGATATCACAAGGAAATGCCTTTCTTTTCAGCACAACTTGCTCACTTGTTTCTAATGTCCTGATATTAAAATTGAATCCTACATACACTGCCTTGAGGTCCTCTCCTTAGAACTGCTTCATATCCCTTAAAAACAAATATGAGACAGAGTGAGTAAAAAAGCATCAGTTAAAGCTCGAATATGCTGTATGTAGGTTAGAATATTTGTAACTCGGTGTGTGTACTTAGTGTTAAGACACCTTCAAGATGAATTCATGAGTTTGGTCACATAGTTTCCTAAACAACAGTGGGAAATGGGGTCACATACTGTAGTTTCCTAAACAACAGTGGGAAATGGGTTGCCACTATAACTGGGATTTTCTGTTAGGAGCACTAGTAAGCAGTCCTAGTCTTCTCTTTGATCCAGAGAGGAATTCAGAGAGCATATCCATTCACTGGCTTCTCTTTCTATGATGGCCAGTCTGCAGAGCTGTCTTCAATCTATCGCCATTTCCCTGGAAGTTCACCCTTTGTGTCTGTTGAAGCTATAATGATTGACCCTTTTTGATAGATTACTGCAGCACAGTAGCTCTTAGAACTGATTCATAAACCCTAATATATAGCTGTATCCTATGTTTATAAAAAAATATTTTTGAAATACAACCAGGTAGAATGCGTTCACAAATATTAAAAGTAAAAGCTACTTTATATATATAAAAAATACCAGCTAAAATGCAAGATCAGACTTTTGAGATCAGCACATTATCTGCCTAAATATTCCTTTGGGCACACTGTTCTAGATCACTAATATGTACTCCCTGGCATAACCTTGTCACAGATATTTTTGTTGCTGAAATCTGGCCACAGTGACGGAGGGAGGCAGGGCCGATTCACATTGTTGCTGGGAGAGGGGAGGATTGTTGAAGAAATTACAGATTTGATAAGCTGATGGATTCAAAGTAAGACCAGCACATTTGTGACATGTGTACAAGGAAATTCCATTGCTGACAGTGGTGATTATTAACAAGTTTCAGTCTTGGTAAGAGTTAAATGTATTACTTGGAACATGATACTGAAATTATGGCTAAAGCAGGATATGGCTGTAGGCTTGATTATTCTTTTATTGATAAATAAGGCTGGCATAGAGTTAATTTCAGCACTGTAATTGAGCAGTGTATTCTGGGAGTCAAAAAGCTCGGTAAGATGAAAAAAAATATTTTAGAGACTAATCATGAGAAGAAAGAGGCCTTTCATAGCCCATATGATGCTGCTATCAGAGCTAAAGACAGATAATGATTCTATCATAATGGTACATTGTGAATATTTAAGCTGGAAAGATTGGGACAAAATGAATAGGCATTGTCGGTTTGGAAACTTGAATATTTATTCTTTGGATTCCAGGAACTTTCAGAACCTAACGTAGAAACATTTTTACTTCAAAAGTTGACTAAAGGATTGCATATAAATGTAGGACCTGATAACCATTGATTGTATCTTCCTTTTTCCTGACACATTTTGATAGTCATGATCTTTACACTTACTTTATCGGTGGTTAATTTTTAATGTCTTCCAGGAGGCTTGGGGGGGATTTTTCCTTATTAGCGGCTAAGAGAAAATACTCTTCTACTACCAGTAAATTAATGTGTTTAATACAAATAGTGTTATATATTTAAGATGTTGTGAGCCCTATAAGAAAATCTCACAGCTGGATACTGTGGCTTTGTCCTTTATTAGTACATTTCTGCTTGTCTTCTTTAAACATTTGTTAAATACACTTTCATAGTTTCCCATGTGTTTGGAAATGCTACTAAGAGTAGAGAGCAGGCTTCCTTCACCAGCTGTTTTCCAGATGTCTTGGACTTCAACCCCCAGAATTCCCAGCCATCCTAGGCCACTTGGGAATTGGGATCTAATACATCTGGAGGATAATACTTTGGAGAACTTGACTTTAGAATTCTTGGATTCTCAGCATTAATTTATTTCATCATTTCAAATGGTAGAAATTGAAGATTAGAGATAGTTTGTTCCAAAAAAATGAATGATGAAACACAGAGATTTATTTCACTTAAACAGATTGACAGAAACCCTAGCTTGAATAATTTCCTCTCTTTAGGAAATAAGTAAAAGGCCAGCTGAGATCAGTCATTCCTTTTACCAGTCCCAATTAATTCAATGGGAATGGTTTTGTACCAATAACTAGTTCACTGAGCACAATAAGAAAATTATATTTGTGTAAATTCTAATTAAATTAGCTCATCTTATTCAGTAGCATAAGGAATTCCTGTTTGAATTGGGTGTTTTTTTTGTATCCATACAAAAGTACTGAAATGCCAATCCACCCTGTGTGGAAAAAAGAATTTAAATCAAAATATTTTACAATACCTCCATCAATTTTGAATTCTTTCTTACTAACAAATAACTTCACATTTTGGATGACTAAGATTTGTGAATTTAGATACCAAATACCTTCTGAATTAAGAAAACAAATGATACAGTTTCATCAAGCAGGAAAGGAAGATAGTCCAGCTTGCTTTGGCCCAGGTTTGGGCTTCTTACATCTGCACATTACTCACCAGGCAAATACAGTTAATTTAGCCAAACTCTCAGTAGATCTCCTGTTTTTCCTATCTGGCTGTAACTACAAAAATAGGCAGGTAATCAAGCATCTGGCAGGTCATCATCAAGGGCTCGTTGTGTCCAAATTATACAGATACCTGTTAGACAGCCCACTGACAAAGAGGGAATATTGCATCCATGAATAGGAAAAACTAATCAATAAAAATTTGGAATTTTCTTCTGAATGTATTATTAGTGAAAGTGTAATATTTCCTGCCATAATGCATTTATTATGAAACTGGAACAGATGGCATACCCTCTTCTTACTGGAACTTTAATGAAAATGAGCTGAAAAAGAAAAAAAGGCAAAAAGAAACTTTCTCCTCCTTCAGCAGTTATAGGTATAGAGTTAGATCTCTTTAAGAGAACTCAACTGGGTCTGTATTGCAGAGAATGCGCACACCACACTGCTTAGCAAATGGTATGGGCAAAAATTCATCAGATCTGATCAAACCTACTCCTTCTTTCATATCCTCCTCATTAGCATTCTGGAATTAATTCCTCAAATCACTAAATAAGTTTCCCGTATCCCTGATGCCCAAATAACTGTAGATTTATGGTTTTGAGATTTTAACAGATCAAAGCTGAAGATTAAGTATCTTTAGCAGGGCATATATTCCAGTAGACTTTCATTCTGAATAATACTGTATCTGATTTGATAGTAAAATGTAACTAAATTTTTTACACAATTTTTTTTTCTTGCAAAATCAGCCCCCACCATACACACACTTTCTAAGTACACATTAATTTAAACCAGGGCAATTCAAGCTTTTCTAAAGGAAATTGATTGAATAAAGCAGGTATGATCTTGACTTGTTATGCATACATACCTGTAGGTAAAAAGTATGTAACCATTGATCAGAAATAAAATTGAAGGAAATTGTTATGATATGCTTGGTGGAAAATAAATTACCAATGAAAGAGAGCACTTGTAGCTCGGGACTGAATTGCCATTTACTGTTTGATTTTTCTGGTGTACTTCTGATTTAATCCCTGTTTATCTGGATATCGATTGCAGGCAAGGAGATGTTCTGATATTTTTGTTTCCTTTGTAACTTTTTTATTATTCCTTTTCAATGGTATGTAAATATTGTTTATCTCCATTCACCTGTAGATGGCCAGTTTATCTGAGTCCCAAGCTTCCAGGAATTACCTAAGATTTTGGGATTTAGCTTTGTCTAGGATGCTCACAGTTTTCCAGTTGAAATTATGGTTATGTTTGTTCATGTCTTGTGAAATTAAAGAGGGTTTTTTTAAGGAGTCAGTTTCTTCTGATAGCTAGCTAGTGTTTATGGATGTGCAGTACAACTAGCTTGATCAAAAGTTTCCTCTTTTATGTCACAGAGAGGAATGAAAGTTATTTTCCTTTCTTTTCCTTTTGAACTGTGTGCATACAGGAGAGAGACATTAAATTAATGGGAGATTGAAGGCTTAACCTTCCTCAGCTTGCATGGAATATTTCAGATTTAGATCAATATTATGGAATTTTTCCCAACAATTAAAAAATGGATCCACTACACAGTAACGTATAACATAAACTATTTTAACCCTAACTGCATTCTATCATTTCATTGGGACACATTAAAAACATAAAAACATGATAGGAAACTTATTGGGGCAAAAATGAAACAGTCAATGAGGAGGAAGAAAATATTCTGGGCAGAACACTTGAATCACTTTGTGTGCTTACTTGGTCTTATCTATCAAGCTTATGGGAAAAAATTAAGGTCACTTTTTATGGATTGCCATTAAATTAAAGGCTTTTCATAAACTAGTTTGAGAGAGGACTGTAACTGAGACAGAATGTTATCTCACTTTCTTGCAAAATTGGTCAAACATTTTTATTTGGTTAACATTTTTATTTGATTCAAGTACTCCTGAATTATACAAATTATATAAACCAACTTTAATTTAATGATAACCCATAAAAAGTAGCCTTAATTACAGAGCACAATTGCTGTGTAATTCTGCTTTCCATTAGAACAGATTTGGTAAGTGAAGCAGTGACTGCTTGAGATTAGTAATGACCTGCAGAAAGTTAAAAAGTATGGAATTTATTCTGGTCACTAGCTTCTTCTTGGTGAGTGCTTCCAAACTCAGAAAAATGTCTATTTTGGATAACATCATACTCCCATATAAGTAGGTTTTCTGTTTCTGGATTGTGTTCATTACTGGATTCTGAAGATACCCACAGTAAGGTGATCATATAACCAAACTGTTATATAATCATACACACACACAACCATAGCCATATATATCATATAACCATAATATTATAACAGTAAGATTATCAAATAACCAGATCTGGCTTGCTGCTTATGCAGTAAGTCTAAGCAGAACTGAAGAAGCTTCTTGGAAAGACATTAAGTCTAAGATTATTTTTGTTATACTACCTTAGACATGACTACAGAGCTTTAGGTTGACAAAAAAGAAAGATGGGAGTCAAATTCTGGTCAGAAGAGGGCCTAAACTGATGGCTAAAATATTAGAAATCAAGAAGGTCTTGGGGGAAAATGAAGTCTAGAACTGAATGGCTGAAGAAAACTGAAATAAATGGTGAGAATTGTGATAAAGTTTCAAGCAGGCAGCAGGGCTCACCACAAAAGATAACTAGCAAGGGGATCTACATCAAATGATTCTTATAGTCTTATAATCCTTTTGTTTCATTTAAAACATGTATTTTTAAAAATATTACATACGAGCAAACAGATAATTACGGAGGTTATACAGTTACTACTGAGTGTAAAATAGATAGAGATATCAAGTAGTCTGTTACATTGTTTTTAATACACACACACACACACACACACACACACACACACACACACACACATATACAGTAAATATATGCCAAAATCTCTACTATATTATTTTTTATAAATGTTAAAAAGGAAGAAACAGAAAAAGACACCACCTCCCAAAAATAATGTTAGGTAAATATTTAATATCTGATTTCCCCCCCCCTTTTTTTGTACTTTATCTGATTTGCAGTGCCTCCTGGCATAAACTTTAGAATCATACTCTAAATGTTTGTAATTACCTTGCTGAGTAATACAGGGGGAGGGCATTCTCTGTGGGCGCGCCAGACCTGTGGAACCGTTTACCGGTGGAGCTCCGGACGGCTCCCGACCTTCGCTCCTTCCGACGTGACCTAAAAACATATTTATTTGAACAAGCCGGCCTGGTCTGATGGGTTTAGGGCTATTTTAACGTTTTGTAATTTATTAAACTGGGCTATTGTATTTAATATTTTTTTTTAATTTTTATATATTGTATTTTATTGTATTGCCCTGTACACCGCCCTGAGTCCTTCGGGAGAAGGGCGGTATAAAAATTAAATTAAATTAAATAAATAAATAAATAATATCTATGGAATGAATATCTATCTATCTATCTATCTATCAACTCCCAGGAATTCTGGGAGTTGAAGTCCATGAGTCATAAAAGGGCCGAGTTTGAAGACCCATGATCTACAGTGTCACAAACCAGTTTTTGTTTCCTTTTGGTATTTTTATAGATAACAATAATATCTTCTTGATACATTCTTGTTCTCTTTTACTGTCTTCTGTTTTGAAAGATGCTCGTGTGAAGGAAGAGGGTGATGCCTCTAAAAGCATAATCAATTAACTGTCTTTTTAGTAAAGACAGACTGTATTTAGCAATGGCTGTGGTTGGGCTGGGGAAAAAAACTGTTTTTGTAAAGTTTCACTTCTGAAGCTTAGATTCTTGAATACCAACAGAGTAATGAAATCAAGAGAAAGATGGTCACCCAGGGAGAAAAACAGCAGTCAACATACTTTTTCAAAAGGAAAAAAGAAAAAGAGAGGGGAAAATACACACATCTTCACTTACCTTTGTGTAAAGACAAAAGTACAAGCTGACACAAATTTGGGGGGGGGACACTTTTCTTTTAAAACTGGAATGCATGGATTAAATGCCTGATTGAGAGTCTAGGAAAGCTTTAGGGAAGAGCAAAACAATTCAAGCCATATGTATCAGGCACTTTGCCAATACGTCTAAGCCACCTGGCTACATATGCAGCCAAATATGCCATTCTGACTAGCCAGCTTTAACATTCAGCCAGCTTTTATTTTAAAGCTCTTAGAAAGCTCTAAAGACTTGCCCACCACATCCCGTGTCTCTACTGTCAGTAGTTTGTACACATTTAGACAGGGTCTATAGCTTGGGCTAGCCAGACAGTTCCCAGCGCCTTTTGTCTGGAGTGCAGTTCAGTCAGGTTGAACTGGGGCCATAACATGAGTCTGGGAATAACAAACTGAAGGCCTCACCCAAATGCCACAATTAGATTAATTGACTGACAAGCCACTGTTTCATTTCTAAAGCAGTAGAAATTCTGTGTTCTATATCCTTAGATCCTACCAAGGATTTTTGTCAGTTTTGCAACAGAATATTTTCACGTCCATTCTGCACGGGGAGTGAACCTCTAAATTGTTTGAGCCCTATGGATGCCTTAATACTTTCTAATTTGGTTGTGATTTAATGCAGTACACGACTTCTGAGAACAAAGGCAGGAACTAGGACACTTCAGTTCAGCAAGTATTTGATAACATATAACTAGGAGAAATACCGATACAAGTGGGAATAATAGATTATCACTGTATACAAAGTTACATACCGTATCATTGCAAAATGCTTTGTAGGTCTTAACTTTTCAACACAACACCAATGCCTTCACATAAAATTGGTAATTTCCCTGGTTTTTTTTTATAGGACATATTTTATTCAGATCGATAGATTTTTGGGGAGATTTATATGGGAAAATAGGCCCACCAAGAATTTCATTGGCTAAACTGAGATGGTCTTTTGACAAAGAAGGTTAGAATTTACCAGACTTCCAAAAATAATACTTTATTAATATTTTTATTGTTTATATTCATGGGGAATCAAAATTTAATTTAATATCAGCTTTTATGAGCTTTAATGGAAAGCTATTACTTATTTCCAATAATAACTTTGCAATTACTTGGATCAATCTATGCTTAAAAAGCCCTTTTAATTCCTGATTTGGGCTTAGATTTTGATGCTGAATCTTTGGAATATTTCATGGAAGAATTCTATTGGTTGTCCTTGGCTTATGAGTTCAATTGGAACTGGAATTTTGGTTGTTAAGCAATGCAGTCATAAAGCAAGGCATTACATGACTGCAATCCATGTTGCTTTAAGCGAATTTTACCAATCATTACCTGAGGGCCCACTCCAATCCAATCTAATCCATCCGATTTTGGTCTATCCCAGCCTGAAGCCCCTCCTAACTACCTCCACCTGCTATCTCCTCAAATTGCTGCCCTGTACCTCACTTTGTGGTGCATATATAAAGTGCTTTCCATGCTCTGGGAAGTGGGTCAATAATACCATGCCATCACATAACCTAACCAATTCCAATACTGTCAAGTACCAGAGAAATCAGGAGATCTAGGCAGTTCAAATGAGTATAAAGATTTCAGCTCTCTACAAGAATCTGAACTACTAATGGTCAAAGCAATTTGGTGGTAGATAAGGAATTCACGGTGGGCTGGACTTTGATACAATACAGAATGCAGTACAGTACAATACAATACAATACAATGCCAGTTTGATGTAGTTGTTAAGATACCAGGTTAGGAACTGGGAAACTGTGAGTTCTAGTCCTACCTTAGGAACAAAGGTAGTTGGGTAACCTTGGTTTAGTCACTCTCTCTATCAGCCCTTGGAAAAACACAATGGCAAACCACTTCTGAAATCTTGCCAAGAAAACTGCAAGGATCTGTCCAGATAGTTGCCAGAAATCAACAGTGTCTCAAAGCTACTTGAGACACACAAGCTGGAATACAATACAATACAATACAATACAATACAATACAATACAATACAATACAATACAATACAATACAATACAATACAATACAATACAATACAATACAATACAATACAATACAACAATATTGTAATTTAAACAGGAATGAGTGATGGAAAGCTCAAGTGCCTACGTACTGTATGTGCACATTAAAAGTAATGCAATCATGCCACAGTAGAGCAGAGAGATTAGAGAGAAAGGGATTGGGGAGATTGGAGAAAAAGGGATTGGAGAGAAAGAAAGAAAGCTGCTTGCTTTTCTACACATCTTAAACAATGTGATCATCCCAGCAGTGAGTAAAGCTTCCTGCAATTCCTTTCTCTTCAATTTCTCTGCTCTGCAAGGGGGAAAAAGTAAATCAAAAAACCACAGATCAGGCAGAGGACAACACATCCTGACTTTAATAGTGATTATGTGACTGAAGGAACACTGCAAAGTGTATAAATGGGCCATAATGTTATTTTTTCAGCACTATCGTAACTTCAAAGGATAGTTGAATGAACAGTGAGAGGAATATCTGTAGAGCTGTAGCTGCAAATCAGTATTAGCTCTTAGATCGTAGTAAGTGGATTTTCAGAGTTGAATATTAAAAATATATATATATTGACCAAAAGACCTAACTCTGCTTAACTTACTTTTGAAATTTTGGACACATTTGTACCTGTAACATCCAGAATGACAGAACATGCAGACTTTTAGAAAGGAAAACAACTTCAGGAAAGAGCAGTTAGAAGAAAGTATGGAAATCCATGGGAATGATGCTGCATTTTGTCTGAAACAAAGCTCCTTCATAAATGCCTGAGTAAGGAGATTATGAAAAGCTAGGTGGAGTTTATCACCTGTGTTGTTTCTCATGTTTCAGGAGAACTCTTTAAAAACAGCTAGTATAAATCAACATCTCATTTCAGCTCAAAATGACCAGGGCACATTGCAATTTGTAATGCTGTGTTTAAAATGATTCATTTTACTTATCCAACAAAACATGAATTTAAAGCTGGAAAAGTTAATGGGTGCAATACAATGGCTCAGAAATGTACGTGCAGCAAGGAAAGGGCAGAAATGCCACTTCTGAAAAAGATTTAAGCATAAGTCATAGCAAAGCCAGTGATTTGCAATATTTTTGTCCATTACAGTAATGGCATGAGTGAAATTCAGAGCTTATTAAAAACCCCAAAAATGACAGATAAATTGTTCCAATAATGATGTCTCAACATATTTTCGATAGAGATATTTTTATAAAATAAACTGTTTTTAAAAGCTTTCCTATTAAAGTTTCTTTTAGTGAGTTTATGCTATGCAAAATGTGTATGACAATTTATATCCTGAACCACACATTATAGAAATGGGGGAGAAACTGTTTATCTAGTGGTGAAACATGAAGTTTGAAATCTTTCTTAGGTGTTGCAACACCAGCCAAGTTATTTCAGAATTAGATATCAAAACATTGTGATAGAAATATATTTGCATTTGTTTTTAAATTAGGGAGGAACAAAGCTCAGTGTTTTCTTTTTCAGCGTCTCTCTGATCTTTAGGTGGCAATAAGCCTTAATTAAGTTATCATAAATATTGGTGTATAATTATTAACCCTACCTCTCTTCATTAAGGGACGTGGTGGCTCAGTGGGTTAGGGCGCTGAGCTTGTTGATCGGAAGGTCGGCAGTTTGGCGGGTCAAATCCCGAGTGCCGTGTAGCAGAGTGAGCGCCTGTTACTCGTCCCAGCTTCTGCCAACCTAGCAGTTCGAAAGCACGTAAAAATGCAAGTAGAAAAATAGGGACCACTACGGTGGGAAGGTAACAGCGTTCCGTGCGCCTTTGGCGTCTAGTCATACCGGCCACATGACCACGGAGATGTCCTCGGACAAGCGCTGGCTCTTCGGCTTTGAAACGGAGATGAGCACCGGCCCCTAGAGTCGGAAACGACTAGCATGCATGTGCGGGGGAACCTTTACCTTACCTTTTTACTCTCTTCATTGTTTTCTATTAAAATGTGCTTAAAAGTCAGTTAAATTTATAAAGGGTCAGGAGGAATAAATGCTAACCTCAGAGTATGTTGAGCTGAACTTATAAGGGGTTGCCGATCAAGGCAGCAACCAAATTGGGTTGAATGTTGACCTTGTACAAGCCTGAAGGGAAAAAAAAGTTGTGAAGAAACACCCGCTAAAGTTAATGCACTTCTTAAAGCAGCCACAATATGTTTAAGCTCACAGGGAGTTAGCCCTAACTTCCAGTGAGTGCTGATTTTGCATGAGATACGAAGTGCTTCTTTTTCTGAACCATTTTTTTGAAGCTTGCAGAGCCTTAGTAAACTGTCCTTTGGGGTTAAAAATATGAGTGTGCTTCTAAATCCTATGTGTTTCCATGGCATTATTGCTTGATTTCCTCCAAGTAATTCAAAACCACCGTGACTGATCATATACATTGATCTTTTACAAGAAAAGCCCAGAATCAGGAGGTCTCACACAAGATAGGATTTATCCCCCCACTCCCCCGTATGTAACTTACAGACTCGGAAACTCAGGTCTTCTCAGGGTAAAGCCATCTAAAGTTTTGCTGCCATTAGCCAGGATGTCTGTACAAGATAATGCAGGCTGAAGGCAAATATTCAGTACTGGGGGCTGTTAATCCCATTATTATTATTTGCTTAGTAAAATTCAAACCTCCCGAAAAAAAATATCTCAGGAAAAATTGCTCAGTACTTGTTTAGCAACGAGAGTCAGCACTAGCAACTTGGTTGTTAAGTAAAGTAATTGCTAAATGAAACGCCAACTGTGCTTATGATTTTACTTCAGCTTTCCTTTGCTTTGAGAGGACTGAAAAAAAGTTCCTTTTTAATTACCATCTTAACTGCAAATGGTTGCTGTAGGAGACAGTCACTAAACTAGGGTTACCTGTAGTTTCTCAACACCATGAAATTAGGGAAGCTGAGAGATTGGGGTGGGATTTATCAGCAATAACCCCTACATTGTGAAATAGCTTCCCCAAGCAACTACATTAGTCTCAATATTGTCCGTCCAAAAGCAAATTAAAATGAAGCTGTTTTAAATTATTGACAAAATTTCCTTTTATTTTGCTCAGATTAAGTTGCTGTTTTTGTATTACATTGTGCTGTTATATTGTGAGTCTTTTATGATTTAAGTTTTCAATTTTGCTTCCAGTTTGTGCCTTGCTGAGTGTGGCATGGTTGCAGCAAGTTTTAAGAAATCTGATCTAATAATAAGTACATTTCATGAGAATTTCCCCTCCTTTTCAACAGCATAGTGACAATTTGATTTTAAATTTACCACTTTCTTGAAGACTGTTAGCCTTGGAAAAGATAATGGTACCTGCTGACAAAGGAAAGTTTACTTTACTATTTTGAAGTCCATCCATTTTTATCATATATAAAAATGTCCTTTGGGACTTTTCAGTCCACAGTGGAATTCATTGGATTATCAGCCCCCAGTAAAGAGTATATTTGCCTTCAGCATGAAATATCTTGTGCAAATATCCTGGTTTGCTGCAGCACAAATGTTAGCTTCTCTATCCTGAGAAGACCTGAATTTGGGAGTGAGTAAGTTACAGATGAAGGTGGGTGAAAGAAATCCTATCTTGTGTTAGACCTCCTGAGCCTTAGCTTCTCTTGTAAAAGATCAATATATATGATCGATAGTTGGTTTTGAGTTGTTCACTACACAGTGAAATTTTTCAAATGTAAACCATCAACGTCTGAGTTTCAGACATTGTGATGTGTTAAATGAGGTATGATAGTAGCTACAGGCATCCTAAATTACATTTTATATTTCTAGTGATAGACTTAGTAAGATGAGAAGGGAAGGAATTTAACATTTCTAAGTACAAATCAATTCTGTGCTGTTGCAGTAGCTAAGTCATACAATTTGTAAAAAAAAAAGCTGTTCTGTTTAAGCCCTTGATCAGATTATTAATTCAAAGGTCATTGCTCCAAAAATTAATTTTATAAAAAATTGGGTCTTATTAAACAATTACCCAAACATAAACATATTTATGTATTTATTTTTTGTTTTGGTGCTTTGTGACTTCAGAGCAAAAACAAACAAAAGAAAAAACAGTTACAGAAAGAGCTAATTTGCTTTATTAACAGAATAATAGTGTTAGATTTAATTAATAAGAATGCTTGTATTCAGAGAATTTTATTTCCAGTCACACAAAATGTAGACCAGTAACAAACTGGATTCCTCCAATTAAATATCAGTGTTTCTTTAAGACCTGGTCACACATACACATGTAAGTATAGAACTGGAACCATTTATTGTTACAAAGACATATCATATTTTTATTGTGATATTTTTTTTACTTTTTCTTAAAGCACTTTTCATCTTTTCTTTTTCTTCTCTCTTACAATTTTTGTATCACCATTACTATTATTTTTGTGTTTCACTTTTTTCTTTTTATTATTAATAAAAAATAAAGACCTGGTTACTCGTTTAATACTTTAAATTTTTGTCTATCAATTAATCTCTCTCCTTTTACTTTGTGAATGTTTCCATCTAGCAGCTGTTTATTGTAAAAATGCCAATTTAATTCCAGCCTTCTTAGATTGGAAATATAAGCCAGGTCAGGAAATAAATGCACAATAAACACAAGATCTCTATTGTTATGAATATAACAATCTTGAAGGCCTGGAAGAGTTTTTCTCTCCCTTTCATACTAAAGAATGTCAAGGAAGAACAATCTTGAATTTCCTCCTCATCCCTTCGTATCTTTATTTGGGGCTAATATGCTGACTCCGTAAACTACTTTAAAAAAAAAAAAGGTAAAGGTTCCCCCGCACATGCGTGCTAGTCGTTTCCAACTCTAGGGGCCGGTGCTCATTATCCGTTTCAAAGCCGAAGAGCCAGCGCTTGTCCAAGGATGTCTCTGTGGTCGTGTGGCCAGCATGACTAGACGCCAAAGGCGTACGGAACGCTGTTACCTTCCCACCGTAGTGGTCCCTATTTTTCTACTTGCATTTTTACGTGCTTTCAAACTGCTAGGTTGGCAGAAGCTGGGACAAATAACAGGCACTCACTCTGTTACGCGGCACTCGGGATTCGACCCGCCAAACTGCCGACCTTCTGATCGACAAGCTCAGCGTCCTAACCCACTGAGTCACCGCGTCCCTTTGTAAACTACTTAGAGAGGGCTTTAAAGCACTATGAAGTGGTATATAAGTCTTAGTTCTATTGCTATTGCTATTTACATGCTAGGGAGAGATATTTTTGGAACAGCTGTTGCACACCTTCTTCAACACTGGTGATGATACCTAGCTGGGTAATGAAACATCAGCAAGCAAACTACAAAGATCAGAGAGTACCAAGGATTCCACGTGTCTTCAAGCACACCTCCATACTCCTCTATTGTAGGAGGAATTGGCTCCTACAAGGGGGCTCTAAAGTGTGGATCGGAAGAATCCATTCAAAAAATTTACAACTATCCAACCTGAAACATGCTCACAAGCAACTAGAAACAGTAAGACAATAATGCCAACATGGGAACCAAACCTTGTAACAAAGTTAGATGACTACTTTGCCTCCATCTCTATGCTAGCTGTACTGTCACAGAAACCAAGATGTACACACATGATTAGAAATACTTTCGTATGGTCTTTCTCCAATGTGCAATGCCAGTTTAGATTCTGCACGGGATGCAAAAGAATAGATGCAAGTTTGATATCGGAAACAAGGATAAAATAATATTTGAGCATTTCAGCCTCCCTGACATTCCATAGCAGACCTCAACATGATTCCTTTGGAGAAGCAGGACTTTTAACACCATCTCTGAATGAGAAATCGTTGAATTTGCATCACTCAACACTCTCAAATGGTCTCAACAAACAATGGGTTTTTAACTCATTATGCTTATTAGTTGATAAGGTACTTGTGATCTGTCAACATGTAACCTACATTTCCATAATCAACCTATCTTCCCTTCTTTCCTTCTCTTTCCTCATCCCAGTTTAGGTGCTACATCAGTATAGTCACTATATGTATAAACAAAATTAGTTATTTATTTATTTTTATTTTAATTCCATTTATATCCCGCCCTTCTCCGAAGACTCAGGGCGGCTTACAAGCTTAGCAGTAGCCTTCATTCTATGTATATGCCTGCTTGTTAGGGCTTTCACACACACCCCAAGCGGCATTATTACAAAGTCAGCTTAATTGCCCCCAACAATCTGGGTCCTCATTTTACCTACCTCGGAAGGATGGAAGGCTGAGTCAACCTTGAGCCTGGTGGGATGCGAACCTGCAATAATTGCAGGCAGCTGGTGTTACTTAAGGAGGCATCAGCCCTCTGCTCCACCAAGGCTGATTTGTAAGTCAAAACAGCTTATACTTTTTAATAAAATTTATTAGTTGGAAAAGATCTACCAGATTCCTGATTTCTAGTAAAGACTCTTGCTACTGAGGAATGTTTATGGAGTGTTGCTAAAATGTTGTTGTGGGACTTCTCTTGCTAAGTATTAAGAGCGAGAGAAAAAGTTAAGATTTCATCCTGGACCTGAATTTGAGGCACAACACAAATATGCTCAGTAAAACAAAAGTAATAACTAGTGCCTTATATTAAGTTAAACATTATGGTCTTAAAAATATATTTCTGCTAATAAACATGATACCTGTTCTGACACATACCTAAACTAGGTTATACCTATTTATTTTATTTATTTATTTATTTTATTACATTTATATACCACCCTTTCCCTGAGGACTCAGGGCGGTTTACAGGGAGTTAAAAGACCAGCAATACAAAAGTTAAAACCAATTTTAAAAAGATTAAACTAACCCTGTGCAATTAAAACCCTGATTAAAATAAATTACTCCTCAGCCTGGGCCCGAGAGCTCGAAGAGCCAGGTCTTCAGGTCCCGGCGGAATGACCGGAGGTCGGGGGCAGTCCTCAGCTCCACTGGCAGCTGGTTCCAGAGGGCAGGCGCCCCCACTGAGAAGGCCCTATCCCTGGGTGTCACCCGCCGGCAATCTCTCTTACCGGTGGGACCCTGAGCAGACCCTCCCTGTGGGAGCGCACTGGGCGAAGGGCATTTGATGCCGGCAGCAGTGGAGATCAAGCAATGTTGCAAGATATACACATTGCAATTACTAAAATTTAATTTAATTCCTATTGTTTTTAGTGGTTCTGTTTGAAACTCAACTAAGTCCAAATCCAATCTGGTATGAATTGAAATATATAGGCTTCCTATATAAAGCCTTGACAATGAAAATTCTTTGGTGAATCTATATAAAAGGTGAATAATCAAACATTTAGCCACATAGCCAGGGAAGACTGAGCTTTTGCATGGCTTTTTTAAAGTAATATTTTTATGGTGCACAAATTGATACTCCTTATTGATGTCTGCTGCATCATCATGAATATGCAATTTTTGGTGATGCTGGATGAGACCAAATTCCAGTTAATTTAGCATTCTTGTCTGAATACCAGAAGCTGGTAAATTTATTCTTTCAGTGAACAGCAAATAACCTTCTGTCTAATTTTCTATTATATTATGAATCAAAGTTCCCACAAGAAATGGAAAATGCATAAAATATTTATCAACGCATTACATATCATTGAAGGTTAACCTGAAGAGATGTATCTACTGTTATTTCTCAGAAGGAAAGACCATTGCAAAGTGGGGTTAGCTTCTGATGTGCAAATTTCCATGTTGTGCCAAAATTAAAAAAAAACACGTCAATTTGATCTGCAAAATGAATTTTGTACTCTACTTCAAGAGACAATCTTCTAGATTGTCACTGTATCACTGTTTTGTCTAAATATTTGAAACAGCAATTAAATACATCAATAAACTTTAAAGTGTGCATATATAGAAATCTATCTTATTATACTTTCTGGTATCAATCATACTGTATTAATTGAAAGGATTTGGTCTAATCTCATAAAGAAACAGGCAAACTCTTGGCTTTCCTCTAAAGTAAGAATATATCATTCATGCCATCCATTACTGTGCTATAATTATGGTAAGTGAAGCAGAACAGAATCGATGGAGCAATTTATCAATGCATTCTGAACTTGTATAGCATAGATGACGTCATGCAATTGCAGATACTGTTCCTCAAACTATAAATGTCTAGCAAGGCTGTGTTGTTCCTCTCTCTTTCATTCAGATACTTTCATACTTAATATTTTTGTTTTGAATTAGTATATAAACCTGGTCATTTATTTGTTATATTAGAAAGAAGAAAGATAAGATTTCAAATTACAGATTGGGTTGTTACAAGGACCAGTGGTAAACTAAGGACTTTAATGGTGAATAGCCTAGCGCTAAAAAGAGAAATGCAAAAGGCTTGTTTGTACAGAACCAAAATAAGTTTGTTAGCATGGGGTTATAGCAGAGTGGTGATTCTAAGGAAGGCCAGGTACATGTAGCTATTTCCCGTACATTGTCCTTCAGTAGTATGTGCATATTTTGTTTTGTTTTGGTTTTCCATTATTTTTACTCAGTGCTTTTTTTGTAAAAAAAAAAAGGTGCCAGAACTCACACACGTCATACAATCTGCCTTGCCTACCTTACAAGGTTCCATCCAAAAAAAGGTGCCAGAATTCCATTCTGGGTGTTCTATGACAAAAAAACCCTGTTTTTACTAATAAAAATTAAAATGAGATGCTTGGAAAACAGGTTTGGATGTGTACGACAGAGTCAAATCATTGTTAACACTGTAACAACGATTCACCTTATATTTTTAACAGTCCTAAGAAAAAGTTTTGAGGATATATATGTTTTTAGCAGCACTGGAGTATTGAGGATGGAAAAACAGCAACATTTTTGAGTTATACATCTTGAAGTTTTCCTGGTTTCAAAGACAGGGTATGCTAAAAATTTGAATTCCAATATCTATGGCTATCTTGTGTGCTGCAGGGCAAGCCACCACATGTAATATCACAAGCACAATTATACAGATTTCACAGATTTCTCTATTGTTTTCAATGGGAACTCTCATTTCTGCACTTGAAGAGAGAAAAACAAAACCATAGGAAGCAGATCTCAATGCATGTGTTTCTATGGCAATTACATCTGTTATTGTGGTAGATGTTCAATTACTGGTTACTTTCTGTTGTTTTCCTTGTATTCTCTTTTGATTAAAAAGAAATTGAAGTAAACTTTCCAATAGTTTCACTTTATGAAAGAGGAACAAAAACGATTTAGTATGCTCCAATTCCTACAGAGAGAAAGGAAGAAAATCTGGCTAAGGAAGGGGCAACTAAGGGGGCAGTTTCTCTCTAATTCCCCTACTGTGCAGAACCCAGAGAAATAACATAAAAGCCTAAACCTATGAACAGGAAGTTTATAAATAGCACTTGAACATATCTTTGTTGTGTGGAATTTGCTTGTGAGTACAGATTCTGTAGTACGAAGGCATGGTTTGGAAATGTTGCAAGATTGTTTGGAAGTTCTGTTTTAAAAATGCATAGCCGTTTGTGTTAAAAGTCAGTAAGAAATAAAGAAATAAAAAAAATTGTATAATTTTAAAATATTGGAAAAATGAGGTTCCTGCATATGGCTGTAAACTATAAGAATTTGGACGGAAGTGAAATACTGCCTGAGAAAGCAGCTGACATATTTGTTATGTTTCACTTGCTTCTTTCTCATATCTCAGTTAAAACTCCTCTTTATCTGTTTCCCCATGTGAACTTTTCTATTTTCTTTATCCAAAGGAAATAGTGATCCTGTACTTTGAATTCAGCTAGAGTTACAGAGGCCTCATTAAAGATTAACAAATGGGAAAGTGCATTCTCTCTTTTGGAATTCTTGATCTGTCACTTTTTAATTGCATGTCACTTATAGCGATAGCACGTGATTATTGAACAATGCAGCTGAAATCTCAGTAGTTTTATTTATTTATATCACGCCAGCCAACCTACTCAGGGCTGTAAAATTCCATATGATAAACCCAAAACCATTTATGAAAGCACAGTGTTCTTTGTCTGCTAAAGGATTAAAGCTTATGCACTTTTGAGTTTCCCTAATAAAAGGTGTTGTGCTTTAAGACAAGGCTGCCTGGTTTGGACTTCAAAAATCCAGATGGCCCTTAGATAGCAGTAGAGTTATCAGCACATATTTGCTATCCCCTAGTGTAGGGGTCCCCAATCTCTGGGCTGCAACCCACCACTTGGCCTGTTCAGAACCATGCCACGCCACTGGCAAGCAGGAGAGCTCACGGCAGCTCCTTGTGTGCAAATGGCAGGCACTCACACTCATGTGCCACATTTGTGCTAGCGGTGTGTGTGCTGCCGTTTGCGCAAATGAGCTGCGCTTGCTTGTGCATGCCTCACTCACACACACACACACACACACACACACACACACACACACACGTGATGTGGAAAGCAAAGGGGTCCCAGAGGTGTTAGGAGGACTCAGAGATGTGACTCCTAAGCTGGGAGAGAGGCTCCAAAACCTCTGTCCAGAAGAGTGCAGTGCTAGGAGCAGCTAAGATCTCTCATACAACCTTCAAGCTCCCAGCTTCTGATAGAAGACCCAAAATCAAAGGAGACACAGACCACCCATAAGGGTGAAGAAAGGGGAATTTGAATAATCTGTTTGCTGGATAATTTTATAAAGAACTAATTTACCTGAAAGCATACCATACTGTTTACTTTGGAGATTACTTAACCAGAATTCTATTTAAACAAAATCAATTCTAAATTGATGCCAGATAAATTCTCAAAATGGTTGCCAAGCTATAAGATGGCTGCCAACCCCTGACTATACAGAATAAGTCCAAAATAGTGAACAACTTTGCAGAATTTCACAGGGTTTTTTTTTCTATGAAAGCAAGGAAGATGCTGAACTTGGCATCAGTTTCTTGGCACTCCCATTTATAAAGTCATCCAGAGATCCAAGTTGTAAGTATGTTCTTGTTTCACAGAACTTGGCAGAGACCTCTTTAAAGAAAGGCATGAGGAGAACTAGCTAGTATAAAATAACAGTACAAGTTTCCTTTCCTTGGCTACAGTATACTAAACATGAACTAGAAGGATATATTATTTTCAAAGAACTTTGAAGTAAGCAGCTGTCAACAATATTTCAGACTATTTTCTTTTGTTATGTGCTTCTAAACAAATGCAAGCTTTATACATATAGTAGAAGCTCTAAATGTATTTAGGTACTTGCATTTGTTTACTTAACATTTATAGTAAGTTGCATTCTGGCAGTGGAGCTACTTAGCAGATTGAAATAAAATCATAAGGTTGAATTAAAACACACTGCTGTTAGTGCTGATTAGAATTTTAGTGTAGTGTAAATACCGGATGTCAGGTCCAACTCTTCTGTGATCTGGCAAAGATTCAACAGAAATCTCTTGAATTACAGAGAAAACAGCATACTCGGATGCTTTTTCAGAACTTGAAGTCTTGGAATTTAGTTACTTCTACTGAGATGCTGGTAAATAATGCAGTTATAAACTACATTAAATAATTCCATAGTAGTTATAAAGAAAGGGGAAAAAGAAAATGCAGTGTCATACCTTCAAAACAGAAGAAAGTTGAAATGTGTTCAAATCCTAAGGAATTGTTCGTTCAATATTTGTCTGAAAAGACAAGCATTGAATGCACCATTCAGTAGAAAATCTGAAATACAGGGTTGATTGCCTTACTAGGAGCGATTCCTGCTCTCAGAGTATAAACAGGTTCTATATATGAATTTTAACAAAAGTTATTTTTAAAAAATGTCTTTTTATATAGCAAAGCCAGCTTCATCCTAAGCATTTCCTGGGAACTTTTCCTTCAGAGAAATGCCTATCATCTGTAGGCAGTGTTAAGCTAATTAATAATCCCATTAAAAGTCTACATGCTTCACTTTTCCTTCTCTCGGTCATTAAATTCTGTAGCATTTCTCTGCCAAAACAGAAACTAAACCATGATCCCGAAGTAACTACAAAAAACAAACAATACCCTATCATGATAGAAAAGTCAAATGTATAGGTATATAGATTCAGCTGCCTTAATTTTTCAGATGTATATTCAGAAGCATATTCTATGCCAGCACTTATCTCACAGTCATACAGATTGTCTGGTTTCCACTGTACATACTATGCCCTCTTCTGATCCAGGAGAGTGAGAAATCTAGCAGAGTTGGCCCATGTCAACTGCTGCTTTGTAGGCCAAGGCAGACTTTTCAGATCCAGATCCTTGCAAATTTTCAAAATAATTGCTAAATATAAAGAGGCGCACTCTTTTCCTTTCCTCTCTATTGCAAGTTCTGAACTTAAAAATACAGACAACAAGCACCTAAGGAGAGAGCACTGTCCATTAAACACAGAAATTCTAAACTTTCAACTTGGACCTCCCACAGCATGCTTAAAGTAGTGGCTGTCTCCTAGTGAGTTTTATCTCTATCAACATCTACAAAGCAAGAAAAGTCTGCTTCCTCCCTTGCGTTGGTAGCCCATTGGTTGCTCCTCTTTCTCTCACAGATGTCGCTCTCCATTTTAATCTCTGGCATTGTGCTTCCCTACTTCATTCATGGGCCTTTTGCTACTCTCTGACACTTAGTTTTCTGACTATGTGAGGATTTGCAGTTACCTTGCTTCTAGTAACTGTGTTACTCCTTCTGATTTTGGCCTGCTTCACATATCTTATTAAGCCACTACATTGTTTGTTTGATTTTGGCTTAGTATGATGTATGAAGTCCTTGTGGCCTGAGTTTTTGGTTCGTGGCCCAGGCTGACCATATATAGCAATAAGGATAACTGGGTACAAATAACCATGAACATCTCTGACATATCCTTTACATACCATACATTCATCGGCCAGTCGGTCGGTCTGTCTGTCTGTCTGTCTGTCTGTCTATCTATCTATCTATCTATCTATCTATCTATCTATCTATCTATCTATCTATCTATCTATCAATTTAACAAACTTTGGGAAGTTCATATAACATTTAAAAGCACTTAAAATCAATGAGGGTTTTTTGCGCACCTTCCAGTCAATGTTGACTCCGGGCAACTGTCTGGAGAAGTCCTCTGATTTTTCTTGGCAAGTGGTTTGCTATTGCCTGCTTCTTATGACTGACAAGACTGGCCCAATGTTACCCAGCTGACTTTTTGCCTAAGGTGAGACTAGAACTCATGGTCTCCCAGTTTCTAGCCTGGTGCCTTTATCATTACCCCAAAATGGCTCAGATTTTTAAAAAAATAAAATTTAAAAAGATTCCATATCACAATACTACTCTGTCTTGAAATGCTCATTGGAAGAACCAGGTCTTAGCTGATTTGGTAAATATTAAGAGCATAGGGTAGAGCTAGAATTATGGGATGGATTATCCCTAGATGATGAAAAAAAATGCTTTCAGGCTTCCATTTCTCCCACCCAAGAGTTGGATATGGTCACTGAACTCAGGGAAGCGTTGAGTTATTACACTAATACAGCAGTTTGTTTGATTTTGAATAAATGTTTTATTTAAACCTAGCCATTGTAGCAAATCATGATTTATGGTTCAGTATCAATATACTTTCCATATCTGAGGTTTATTCAGTAAATCACAGATAAGCAATCTATGGTTTAAAGCTGTATGTAAACTTGGTTTCAGACAGTTTACCTTTGATGTAACTAATCAGTTTAGTAAAGTTAGCATTGTTTATTATGGGTATTTGCTTCCTTAGTTTTAAGATAGCTTGGAAAGAAGAATATTTTTTTGGCATGCATGTATTTAGTACATTGTGTGTGTGTGTGTGTGTGCGTGCGTGCGTGCTTGTCACATAATTCACATACTTTCTGTAAAGTGAGTTTCAGTGTAGGGTCACCCAAACAGCTGTTATTTCTTTTAATAGCTTCTTTAACCTACGTGCCAGCAAGTCAGTTTACAAAATCTGTTTTGCTGATGACTGCTGCGATAATAATTGTGGTGTTTGTGGCTTGGCAAAAGCTGAGGGTCTCCTCCGAGGACTCTTGCCAAAACCTTTGAAGGGGTTGAGGTGGATTCCCTGCCAGAATGAGTCACTGCTCTCTGTTTTATTTAGTGTCCTTTTGCCAAGGCTTTAGACACTTTCTGTTTTCATTCTTTTGTAGGCTTTCCTTCCCACATTGTGGTTTTCTTCACAGCCAAAGCTCTGGGTTTGCCAACATAGGTGAGAGAGTGTGACGAACTCTCCCAAAGCTTCTGCCAGACTATTTTAGGCCAAGTGATTTTTTAACCTACAGAGCATGCTCAAATGTAAAAGTGGAATCCAAATAATAGTATGTTCTCAGTGTAAAAGGACAATTTTAAATAGTACAGAAGAAAGTAGTTTCTCAAATTATGTAAGTTTCAAAGGTAGCACACTATCTTCTCAGTAATAATGCAGCATTGTAATTAGTACATTTCTCTTAAAGAGTATTCAGAATAACAAACTGCATTAAATGCAGATATACATGTTCTCTGAGCTAGATTTAATGACAGCACACCATAACTTTGACTTAAATAAACTGTGAACTAACTGGTCTGCTGCTGACTGTGACTTCTATAGTGCTGCTGTCATGTGTTTGAGAGGATTAGGAAATACTTTTGGAACTGGAGCTTTAAAAACAAGGAGATTACACCCTAGAGCCTCAGAAGTATAAACCAGATTGCTGAGATATTACATTTATATATGCATAAGCCACCGAAGCTATTTCTGTTTTAGTGGAGGTAGTAGCCAAGTCCACATACTGTACTAATCCTTAAGGGCACTTCCACACAAGCTCTTTGCCCTGTTTCAGACCTCTGTGTTCTCATGTTGTCATCTATATTTACACTGAGCTGATTTATGTTTGTTCAACTGCAGTGTATCCCAAATCGCAAAAAAGGGGATCTATTTGCAGAAACACGGTAGAGTTCATGAGTAGATTCTGACAGTTCTTGTGCTACCTAAAGTCATTTATTGTGGCTTTACATGATCTTAGCCAGCAATGGCAAAAGTACATATTGGTGAAGTTGCAGGAGAAGAATATAATAATAATAATAATAATAATAATAATAATAATAATAATAATAATAATAATAATAATTATTATTATTATTATTATTATTATTATTATTATTATTATTATTATTATTATTATTATTATTATTATTATTATTATTATTATTTTATTTGTATACCGCCCTTCTCCCGAAGGACTCAGGGCGGTGAACAGGGCAAACATATAAAAATACAATAATACAAATATTAAAAAAGATTAAACAAGGTGCCCAAAACTAACAACAATAAGTTAAAATGCACTAAAAACAATGTTAAAATCCAAACCCATCACCCATCAGGCCAGGCCGGCTTGTTCGAACAAGTAAGTCTTCAGATCGTGTCGGAAGGAGCGAAGGTTGGGCGCCATCCGGAGCTCAACCGGCAAACGGTTCCACAAATCCACAAATCTGAAACAGTTAATGGGGGAAAAACTGGTCTAACATTCCTTTCTCTCTTCTTCAATAAAATTTGATTATTGTGTCTTGTGTTATAATTAAAGAAATGCATAGTAATTCCCTGGGATTAATAGATGGGAAGAATGTAATTGTTTTAATTGTTTGTAGACCTTACTTTTTACATTTTCAAAAACAATTTGAAATTGAATTAATGATATTGCAAGGAACTATTATTTATTATTAGACTTCATAGAACTGTGTAGATTATTTAAGGCCTAGTGTTTCAGAACCACAATCCAACAAATCTCCTGAAGGCTAGATTACAAAAGCAAGGTATTTTTTTTAAAACAATGAACTCGTTCTCTTTAAGAGATCCTGCTGCGTTTTGCACATGTTCAAATGCAGGTTCTTATCAAATGATTTTCTGATCTGGTTTTTTTTCCTGTTCTGCTGTAGAAGAGCAGATTAAAAAGATCTCTGTTCTTGGAACTTTTGAGTTATTTATAAATGATTTTATTAGTTATAATAGTTAATTTAAGACTTGCAGACTTTGTACATTTGTTGGACTCTGAACTAAGTTGCTGTTGAAATTTTGACAATAGTCTGAACTTGTTTTAATAAAAAACAATAAATATTTTTGACAATAGCTGAACTTGTTTTAATGAACAAAACTGAGGAGATATTTTAAGGATTCTATGGTAGCTTTCAAATTTGGTATGTTTAGATGGGATTGAAAATCTTTATGTATGTATGTTTCTTGTATTTGGCTGGTTGAAAAATAATGTAAGTGGAGTAGTTTTAATGAAATTTATTAAGTTTGGCTTATGTTGTCATTTTTATCGCAGGAGGAAAAGGAGCATATGTAATATTTTTTGAAAGTCCAGAATCCTGAAAAATCTTGTTAAATGCCACATTTCATTGTGATTCCTTTAAGAAAGAATTTCATTTGCTGGAAGTTGTTCATTTTAAGGAGTATAAATACAGTGGAAGCTGCTTTTTTTAAAAAAAAACTATTGAAAATGGAAACAGTGGAAAGAAAAAGTAAAGGCTTTTTTCCTCTTCAATGTGACAAACCATAGAATCTAAGACAGTAGAACAGTGAATGGCTGTTGGAAAGTTCCTTTCTGTTCACCAGAAGGTTGATTATCGTGATAATAGAGCCATTCAGTTATATATTTTTCCAGCATAACAAGTAATAAAATAATTGTACATGAAATCTTCATAGAACTCCACAATAGATAAATGGATTAATTTAAGAAAAGGAAAGTGAAAGAAAATCTCATCAAGATAATGCATCCGATTAATTAAAAATATTTGCAAAAGTTCTTTTGTCTCTCAATAATATCCCATTAAAGTTGGGTGAAGTTTACTTGAAGCTTTTTACTTGAGATACTGTATTTCTTTAAAGCTTCATTTTGTTCTGTTTAGCAGCTCAGTCACATAACATACCGAAAGGCAATTCTTTCAGCAAATGTTTTGTTTTCTAAGGTTCATGTAAAGTATTTCACATCAACTGCTAATTCAGTTAAACAAAATATTTCCATTCCTACAGTAACAGAAATAGTTCATAGGAGCTCAGAATTCATGACAACTAGATGTGTTGGAATGACATAAAGTCAATGTGTGAGGTGTTCAGATTGGACCATATGTATTTTTACGTTTTAATAAGGATCTTACAATTCATAAAGGAGTCAAAGATTATGGTTAGATATTTTCAATATAGTAAAAATGGGCTTTGGCTACTCTGGCTGGTGAGTCTTGGCATGATAACCTTGGCTTGATATGTGTTTTATCTAATGGAAGACACCTAATGTCATGGAAAAGAGAGATGGTCACTTGAAATGATGTAAAATGTTCAGCTGTTGAAGTGTAATGCTAGAACCATAAAACTTCACTCAAGGTAGGAACATCTAATCATTCATTGTGAAACAAATTCCTCCATTCTCAAGAATAGTAGCTAACACAGCCAAAATATTTCTTTCTTGTAAAAATATGTGTAATCTGTTTGTTATTCTGCCTAACGTGCCAATCAGTGTAAGGATGACTTTGCAAAACCTTTTTCATAATTTATCCATTTTGATAGATCTCTATAGAACTATATATCTTTTTTTTCCTTTTTCTTGAATAAAGGTAGTCCTTGACTTATTTCAGCTCATTTAGTGACCGTTCAAAGTTAAAATGACACTGGAAAAAGTGGCTTATGACTGTTTTTCACACTTCCGACATTCACAGAATCCCCTTGGTCACATGATCAAAATTTGGATGCTTGGCAATTGGCTCACATTTATGACGGGGGTCCTGTGACCAGCTTTTGTGATCTTCTGACAAGCAAAGTCAATGGGGAAGCCAGATTCACTTAACAACAATGTTATTAGCTTAACAACTGCAGTGATTCGCTTAACAACTGTGGAAAGAAAGTAAAATGTGGCAAAACTCAACAGATGTTTCACTTAGCAACATAAATTTTGGGCCCAATTGTGGTCATAGGTCAAGGACTACCTGTACTGCCAGGTAATATATACTGTATTTTCTTTTCAATTATTGTTACATTTTATCTGTTTTGTTCTAGAAGGTGACTTCCCAATTTGTATGCAAAAATCTTGTAAAATGGAACAGCATTTCCAAAACATTGTGTTCAATTTTGGGAGTGTAGCAAATTACAAATAACAGCCATAATACCCACTCTGTAACCGCATTGATTTGTTCCATCAGCTAATTACATAATTATTAATACTCTTGTTATTTGCTTGATGGTTTTAGTAGGGCAGTCACATGTGAAGTGTACATGTTTGCCACAACTTTTCTCATTTACGGTAGATAGTAAAACATGACTTTTCTTTCTTTCCTTGGCCTTAAGTGCTGAAAACATATGTTCAAAATTTGCATTATGATTGTGCCTGGTTTGAGATCTTACTTCAGTTGGTATCAGTACGGAGATGATATTCAGGACTTCAGAAATAAAATAGTAATAAGTATATACATTTCTCTTAAGCATGTGCAAGGCTGCAGGATAACTGTATTTAAATATTACTTTTCTTTTCTTTCTTTCTTTCTTTCATCATCATCATCATCATCATCATCATTATTATTATTATTATTATTATTATTATTATTATTATTTCTGCATTCTGCCTGGGGAAGGGTATAGCATTCAGAGATCATAGCTCTTGACTTTAAAGTCTCTGTTTAATGCCTTATTTTTGGGTTTCATTTCCTTTTGAATAAGGAATGGGTGCAGGGTACACTGGCATTGACAGAAAAAAGATATATATCGGTGCATTTGTGTTTTGTTTGCTTTTGCAACTTGCTGCTAATTTTTCAGATAGTGACTGATACTATTGCTACAATTACTGCTACTGTATGAACACTCTATTTCAGGGGTGTCAAACTCCCGGCCCATGGGCCGGATGCGTCACAATGAAACCGCGCCCACCCCATTGCTGGCAATGGGGAAAAAGCTCCGATATGTCATGCAACGTCACGTAACGTCGCGAGTTTGACATGTCTGCTCTATTTGGTCAGTGATAATTACTATCTTGCTGGCTAAAGAGATATAAAGTGTGCTAGAATTAAAAGACCTGCCTGTTTTGTTACTTATATGCATACCCAAAGTACTCAAATGGAGTCACCATGTGTATTCTCCCATTACTGTGCCACATTAACACGAAAATAATTGATACATTAGGTAAATAAGTAATGGACATTGCTAACTTACAGGTAAATTACTCTGCACACAAATAGGTGTACATAAATGCAGATGGAATGTTTATACAGATGAAGTCCTTTACTAGCCACTCACTACTCCTTGATTCTTGAAAGGTTAGGAAAAGTCAATTTCTTGAAAATATTAAAAAGAGTATGAAAGATTTTTCACTTGGTTTTACAAGTGTAAATGGCTTCCCTTTTTTATTTTTGTCTTTTAATGTGTACATTTTAATAGGTACTTTCTGAATTTCTAAAACCTTGCTCTGATGAAGCAGGCCCTATCCCTTTGCTACGATGGGTGAGAAGCCTTGCATTTTTGCAGCCCTGAGAGAAAGAATTCTTTAAATAGGGCTGCAAAAATAAATTCCAAATTAAATCCCATAAAGATGCTTCTGAGTGTCCAGGGAGCAAAAGTGCACTGTCTGCAGTTCTTGGAATCAGCCACATCTTCCAGAAACATGTGGTAGCAGAGGAATAATTTAAATATATCTGCTGCTACTTGCAAAGAAGAGAACAAGTAAACATTCAAGTAATATCCATCTGAAGGGGGAAAAAATAACAGTAGTGAGGAAAGGAAGAATATTTTATCCATATTTTAATCTGTAAGAGAGATGTCGGTGAGATGTCACCAAAAACTGGTCCTAGACTCTTGAACATTTTCAGAGATTTCAGGTTCACAAGGAATATGGCATTTAGTGTTGGTTGGCATGATATATATAAAAAAGTGGTGAAACCCTGGAAAGAGTGCAGACAAGGGCAACAAAGATGATTAGGGGGCTGGAGGTTGAAGCATATGAAGAATGCTTGCAGAAATTGGGTATGTCTAGTTTAATGAAAAGAAAGACTAGGGTTGACATGATAAAAATATTGGCTGCCCCAAAGAAGAGGGTATCTGTGCGTCAACCTATTCTCCAAAGCACCCAAAGGCAGAACAAGAAGCAGTGGATGGAAACTAATCGAGAGAACT
Organism: Vipera berus; assembly: GCF_964194415.1. NCBI lineage: Eukaryota > Metazoa > Chordata > Lepidosauria > Squamata > Viperidae > Vipera > Vipera berus. The sequence continues at coordinate 68,316,594 of NC_138204.1, forward strand.
AACCTAGAAATAAGAAATGTCCTTGCCTTCAGAAGTTGTGAGTGCTCCATCACTGGAGGTCTTTAAGAAGTGATTAGACAACACTTGTCTAAAATTGTATAGGGTTAAGGTCAGATCCTGAAGTTGAAACTCAGATACTTTGGCCACCTAATGAGAAGGAAGGACTCACTGGAGAAGAGCCTAATGCTGGGAAATGTTGAGGGCAATAGAAGAAGGGGACGGAGTCACTGAAGCAGTAGGCGTGAGCCTAAATGGACTCCAGAAGATGGTAATGGACAGGAAGGCCTGGAGGAACGTTGTCCATGGGGTCGTGATGGGTCGGACACAACTTCGCAGCTAACAACAACAACAAGGGTTGGACTAGAAGGCCTCCAAGGTCTCTTCCAATATCATGTTATTGTGTAGTAAAGACCAAAGTGGTCTCAGTGGTGGTAAGAGCACTCGGAGGGAATCTGGGAGGGTGCTTATTGTCTGTTCTTGTGCACAGATCCCAGAGCTCTCTGTCCAGAAGTGGGGGGCTGCTAGAAACCCCATAGTACTATGCAGAACCCTCAAATTTCCAGGCCTCTGATAGAGAACTGAGATCAAAGAAGGCATATACCGTTCATAGGGCCAAGAAGGGATTTTATATGATTGCTTTCTTGAGGGGTTTTTTTCCTTGAGCTAACAACAATACAGACTATTGTTTAAAAATAATGAGCTTTAAAAAAAAACAGATTGCAGAGTTTGCACACAGTGAATTGTAATTAAAAGTTTATGAGCTGCTTATTATATCAACAACTCTGGCAGGAGAACTCCTCAGCAGCAGGTGACCCTAAACATGTGATGTCCTAGCAGCCAGGATCTCTTTTCCCCCCATTGGTTTAACAATATGAAAAACTAAATTGAAAAAAAAGCCCAGAGGCTGTATATTTTCATGGGGCCCCTGGGGAAGTATGGAATACAGCTTCCTTCTGCTTTGTTGGGATATAGCCAAAAACTTTCTAGAAGTTGACAGAGCCTTGTTGCAGAGGGAGAAACCAACCTTCCACCCGTCACCCATAGGACTCTAAATCTGACATTTCCCACAGTTTCTTTAAGCAGTGATGTCGTTGTGTCAGCAATATGGTCTGAATCTTATGCATTCTATTGTTAGCAAAGCTTCAGTCAAGCTTCCAAGAGATTTCAAATGCTTCTCTCCACTGTTCCAGAAGTTCCTTTGGTAGAAATCTCCAAGAATTACAAAATACTGAAAGTGTATATATAATCGGAATTCAGTACGTGCAGTTTCATACCAAATTTTGTTTTAATACAAGAAGAAAAATAAATGGAATGAGCTATTCCGCATTTGATTAATCAGGCATAAAATATGTTTTCTTCAGTTTTGTATGTATTGCTGAAATAAAAGGTGGTATAAGTTTCAGGAGAAAAAAAACCCCATTCATAGAAATGTCTTTTTTATGTTTGAGAAGTGATACGTTGTAAAGATTTGGAATATGGACAGAAAACTTTTTTTAATTTCAAAATTGCATACTTGACGAGATAAGTAATTGGGAATTTCTTTTGAGTAACTTGAATTGTGACTGTTGGGTTTCAAGAAATATTGTAGACATTCCTGTCATTCTATTTCTCAGAGGTCTTCGTCATACTTTCTTCCTGCAAAGGAAAGCAATTCATTGCTAATTATTCTACTGAAAGCAACAGTATTCCTTAACTTATGCAAAGAACCTTGCCAGAGATGCTTAATAAAAACCAATGTGAATAAATCTATTTATGAAGATCTGAACTTATTTATTTATTAAATTTATACACCACTTGTTTCACTATCCAAAGTGACCTGGGACTGTTATATATTGCATATGTTATATGCTATATTTTGTACTAACAAGTATATAGGACTTACTGTACAGGACTACCGCCTATAATCTATGGCAGAGGTTCCCAACCTTACTCGGTTGGTGGACCAGAGGGAAAGAGAAGGGGAAGCATTTCACACTTACATGTGACGCAAACAGGCCGGTGCTAGTGCCCATGTGACAGTCGCTAGCCCTGCCCCATTTTCGCCACATGGGCACTAGTGCTGCCCTGTTTTCGCCACGTGGTGCCGTTTAGGCCATGTGGAGCCCCATTTAGGCCGCATGGAGCTCTGTTTAGGCTGTGCGGAGCCCTATTTAGGCCGTGCAGTGGCTCCTTTAGGCTGTGTAGCTGTGGCGCTAGCTCAAGTGGGGATGAATGGGCGCATTGGCCAGCCTGTCCCATGGCCCGGTGGCCAGTAGGCCACAGCCCACAGGTTGGGGACCACTGATGTATGGCGTCTCCTCTGCTACATGAAAATAAAGGGTGGGGTCTAGGAAATGATCTTTCTCAGTGACTGCTTCTACACTATAGATTAGCATGCTTTAATGTGTGTAGGGCTCTCAACGTGCCATCTTTACAAAAGGCGATAAAGGCCATTCTGTGAGACATATAGGAAAGCCTGACTTAAAGGCTGTAATTTCCATAGATTGTGTTTATTCTATTTTTAAGAGGCTGTATAATTATATAGGGATTGTGTAGTTTAGTTATACTGATTAACAAAATAAATAAATAAATCACTCCATTGGGATAAACGTTGGATTTGATAAGAAGGTCAGCAGTTTTTGAGGAGTTGGAACCCCTACTTCAGCCTCTTGAACTTCTGGAAGCTATTCGATGATAGGATATTAGAAATTGTTCAGCCTGTTTTTCAGGTTTGGCAGGCAGGAATAAAAATTGAGGGCTTCTAGGCAATAACTGCTCTCATCCTTTAAGCCTTAAATCTTTACAATTAAAAAATGTTCTAAAATTACCATTTGGAGAGCCTGGGGATAGAAGAGTTTACTGTAGAATCTGTAAAATGTTTACATCAAGCGTAACGTTCAGAGTTCTGCAATTACAATAAGGACAAATATAGATTTATGAAAAACTGTTTAAAAAACAACATTGAAACGAGCATAAGAAAAGCTGGTCTACGAAAACAAAATGTATTTGAGTCAAAGATCATTCTAAATTTTCTGTGGGATATTTCCGAGGCTCTTCATGTTTTTTTGATAAATTATACATTATTTAAATACAAAACATCATAGGAAATGGGACTCATATGTTGGTTAGGATCTAGAAATACAGTTCTGTGTTCAGTGACAGTTTGTTTCTGGTAATATTCTGAGTTAAATATAGGATAGGTTTCCCCATTTTGTGACCCTTCTCCAGGTATCCAGCTGGCTATAAGTAAAAATCCTACCAGGAGTGCACTATCATTTCTGTGATATTATTCTGAGATACATTTTTATATTGCTTGCAAATTAATGGTTTAATGAAATTGCATATTTCAACTGCGGCTTCCCTGATTGTAGATTTCAATTAGGTATGCTTTCTGTGCTTGCTCTGTGGCTTATCTGTGCATGTAGCAAACAAAGTGGAAACAAAAATGGGAAATTACTTAAAATGTAGATACTTTGCACCCCAAATCAGAGCTTCCCAAAACCACTGTACATAGATTTGTAAGTTCTCAGAAGCTATTCACATAAAGTTTTCTAGATTTGTTATTCCAGGGCTTAAAATTGAATGATGTCAGACAAACATAACGATTCATTTTATGATGACAAGCTCCAGTCTCTTTTGGTCTATATAAATTTATTGTTTATATGATCCTTTTAAAAGCAATTTTGCTGTGCTTATTGAGCTGCAGTGTTGAGGCATGGTGATCAGATTGGTTTATGATAAATATACTCATGAAACTATGTTGGTAATTCATTTTTAAAAAAATAATTATCAGTTCTTATTATTGTAAGTAGTGTTTTTTACAACACATAATTATGTGGAACATTGACTGATACATACCCAATCTGCCTACCTCCTGATTTCCTTACTCACGAAGAACTATAAATATTGACAGCTATGAAATATACATTCAGTCAGATTTCAGAATAAATTTGGTGCTTTGATCTGGATAGCTTTTGGGCAATTGAACTGTATGACAACATCTTTTAAAATACTCAAGCTATGGAAGTATTTCATTTAAAACTTATCTATTTTCACTACAGTTTGCTAATAACATTCAGAACCATCTGAAATATCAATAAGTTATTGATAGATGATTGTCATATTTGTAATACTATAACATTGAATTTATAGTTTTTTCCTTATAGTACGGTTAAACCAAATTTTCAGAGTCATTTAAATCTATATACAAAATTGGTTATCAATATTTCACTAAATTATTACTAAAACCATACTTTAGAAGAAAACAAAGTGGACTAAAGTGTCTTCATAAAGCTTTTCAATTATCATTATAGATATTATTTGTGAATATTCTCTGCATGGATGCACTATCCAAAAATCACCCCGATTTAACAAAAATGAGAGCTGAGCTATTATCTCACTTCTGTTTTAATTTAAAGGAATATGTTTCAGCCAAGAATCCATCAAATTATCTGTTTTCTTTCAAATTTTCCATTGGTTCCTAACAATTTATATGGTCATTACCTTTATTTTCCATTTAACTTCAGTATTCAGTAGCACTGAATTGACTAATTTTGAACACATATAGATATAGAAAATATAGAAGATACAGAAATTTGGTGCGACTCATTTAACAACCACGTTAACTCTGGTCCCAGTTGTGCTCATAAGTCAAGGACGTATACCTGTATTTGTAAGCAACATAAGTTCAATTTCTTACCTGATTAAAGACCAAAAGCTTAGAAGGTATTTTAACTAAGAGAAGGTAAACTTATTTAATGTATAGATGATTTGAATCAGTTTTGGTAATTTTATTAAGTATAATTATTCAAAACAAATGGTGCATGAATAAATGATGTAATTTAATGCATCCTTCTCCAGCCTTTCATACATATTGGTCTGCTTACCTGCAAGTTGTAGCCCAATGAATCTTAAGACTACCAGTTTAGTTAGGCATAATAGACATTTGAGAACAGCTGGGAAATAGTGAACAGTTATTGTTATTAACATTTGTAATTGTATAATATGACTTTTATGCAGTTTACTCAAGAAAAGTATTCAGGAGCTTCTTAGGATGAAAATATTTTTTACTGTACATATTTAAATAAATAGGGAATGTTGGGTTAACTCCTCCCCCCCAAATAAAAGGTTCCTAAGAAATTTAAGAAATTAAGTCTGTAAATATGAAGTAAAAGCCTACTGTGGTGCTTGCTATGCTTTCTGGCAAATATGAAATAATGTAATGATTGGATAAAGATGTAGCTTAAAAAAAGGTTGCTAAAGAATCTAATATTTGTAATTTTAAGCAAATGGATCAAATATTATTTTTAATTATCCTTTTAATACTGTTTTACTAATAACTGCAGATAATGGAATAAGATGTATCTAAATACAAGTGTTTAGTATCCAAAGCTCATATAGAAGTGCAGTATAAAAATAGTTTATACTGTACAGTACTGTATTCACATACCTCTGTAGAGCCCATTGAACATAATGTAATTTATAAAATAAACATACATAGAATTCCTTTATAAAATAGAATATAATTTTGTTAAATATTTGTTTTTTAAAAGACAGTAGTATAGGTCTGTGTATATTATTTATTTTTGTATGTTCATATATTACATGATTGTAGAACAAACTGTGTAATTAGGAACTCAGAACAAATTTAGCAAATCAGCATGTTTGTATAGTTTGTGTTTTATATTTTTTGTCTTTATAGGGTACAAATTGCTTTAGTATGCCATATTATTTCAGAGAATATCTTATTTAATTCAAATCTCAGTGATTTCATTAGCATTAACAAGTGCAGCTATACAGTTCAATTATTTCAAGAAGCAGGACTAAAATAATTGTACATTACAAACCTATGCTGATGTTAATAACTAATTGACTCAATTTAACATCATTTCAAATGAATGTTGGAAATGTAAAGAGGGTACCTTCTATCACTTATGGCGGACATGTGATAAAGCAAAAAAAATATTGGAGTAAGATTCATATCCTGGTACAGAAAATTCTTAAAATAAAGATAATTGTACATTACAAACCTATGCTGATGTTAATAACTAATTGACTCAATTTAACATCATTTCAAATGAATGTTGGAAATGTAAATGTAAAGAGGGGACCTTTTATCACTTAGGTGGACATGTGATAAAACAAAGAAATATTGGAGTAAGATTCATATCCTAATACAGAAAATTCTTACACTAAAGATAAAGATGAAACCAAAAATTTTTCTTCTGAACATAATGGAAAAAGACTTAGGAAAAAGAAATTGGAACTTTGATCCTATATATGTCAACAGTAGCAGGGTTATTGTGTGCACAAAAATGCAAGGACATTTTGATTCCCACTATGGATGAATGAAGGGACGCGGTGGCTCAGTGGGTTAGGACGCTGAGATTGTCGATCAGAAGGTCGGCAGTTTGGTGGGTCGAATCCCGAGTGCCGCGTAACAGAGTGAGCGCCTGTTACTCGTCCCAGCTTCTGCCAACGTAGCAGTTTGAAAACACGTAAAAATGCAAGTAGAAAAATAGGGACCACTACGGTGGGAAGGTAACAGCGTTCCGTGCGCCTTTGGCATCTAGTCATGCCGGCCACATGACCACGGAGATGTCCTCGGACAAGCGCTGGCTCTTCGGCTTTGAAACGGAGATGAGCACCGGCCCCTAGAGTCGGAAACGACTAGCACGCATGTGCGGGGGAACCTTTACCTTACCTTATGGATGAATGGCTACAGAAGTTGACTGTTTTGATTAAAGAAAAGAATATAAGTACTTTTGTTTCCACATGGAGATCGCTTCTGGATTTTGTGTTTGAGATGGGAAAAAATGAAATTTTGATCTTGGGATTACTGATTAGATTGAATTGTTGTTATAGAAATGGCTAGTTTATACTACTTTGGAAAAGTAAAAAGTGGAGATTCAATGTTAATGATTTATTCTACTGCAACAGAGGAAGTTGGAAGTCAATGCTTTTTTTTCTCCTCCCCCCACTTCTTTTTCCTTTTTCCTTCCCCACTGGGTCCTACTATTTGTTTTTTTGTATTTTATTTTATAATCTAATAAAATGTTATAATAGACTAAAAAATGTAACATCATTCCTTGCATCCATATAGAGTCATATATCCACTACTATAACTGCAACATGCTTTTTTTAGAAGCATTATATTCTTCCAGATGTGGCAAGGAAAATAAGGCAAACTACCAAGCTATTCGATGAATTCTAGATAAATTATTATGCAGAACTATATTCATTTAGATGCAGTACAATATCAAATTGCAGTACAAATATCAGTATCATGTAGAAGCATTGAATGATGAGCACCATAATCATATGGTAGCCTTAAATTAAATAAAGCTCTCAAAGTTAATAACCATGGCACATAAACAGAAATATTGAGCTATTAGGAACATGAAGCTTTTGTGAATCATCTGATTCTCACTCCATCCCTTATAATGGTTCTTTAGCAAAGCTTGTTGCTTTTAAAGATCAGGATGTACAAAATTAATGGCATTTTGAAAGCAACATATATGTGACAGATAATAGGGATTATTAGTTTGGGGTAAATTATTATTAGCAATGTTATTAGCATCTTAGTAATAAAAGAAATGATCATATTTGAGGTTCAGACTATTATATTTAGGATATTGCATATAAAGAGCGGTATCTCCATTATTATTCTAAAGTCATTCATTTTTCTCCTCAATTCAAAAGTTGGAACAGCTAGTACTAAAGAAAAAAAATTGAATTGTGAAAGAACTATTTTCCTGTCTGCAATATCCATCTTGTTTTCTTTGCAATTAAGTGGTTAATAACATTTTTGTAGCATAAACTTTATCTGCTAATTTCATGAATGCCATTTTATTCAGTTTACAAATCAAGCATAGGGGAAATCTACCACACAAAATATAGAAACTGACAGTTGAAAAACTTGGACCCTGCAAGGGCTCCATTCAGCAGCTACATTTTTTTCCTTTAGAGCACTTTCTCATTCTGATTGGACTCAACTCCCTTTGGTTGAAGATCTTTGAACTTTCAACTTTTGATGATTTTGAAGTGTTTAAGAATAAGGGTCTTGTTGCTTGGCCTTGCAGATGCCCTGATATTTCCACTCTTTTTTGTCTTTTGTTTTCGTGTTTTGTGTTTGTGTGTGTGTGTGTTGAATTTTTGACTACTTCTGTTTTATTCTCGTCCTTTATAACAGCGTTCCGTGCGCCTTTGGCGTCTAGTCATGCCGGCCACATGACCACAGAGACGTCCTCAGACAAACGCTGGCTCTTCGGCTTTGAAATGGAGATGAGCACTGGCCCCTAGAGTCGGAAACGACTAGCACGCATGTGTGGGGGAACCTTTACCTTTTACTATAGTGGTAGATACAAGAGAGGAAGAAGAGCAGGGGGCAATTTTTTCTTATTGCCCTCCTAAGCCACCCACTTTTCTTTCCCAAAGGGGGTCAGTGCTGAAAATTAGGCATTTGACCAAATTTTGATGGTATGATCTCAGAATTGCCCACTTAATAGTAAGTGAGAATAAGTGTAAAGAAGTCTTGTATTTTTTTATATTTCTGGGCTCTACATGTTTTCTTTCCATTATGTGATTATTATTATTTTTCATGTTTCATATCTTTGACTTTGTTCAAGATGACTTGGTTGAGTGAGTAACAACATTTTTAAAGGCACTCTGTAAGACTTGAAGTCTAATTTTTTCAACTGATGCCTGACATTGCCTCTTAATTTGAATCAGAATAGATCTTGGAAGTCTTCTAGTCCAACCCCCTCTCAAGCAGGAGACCCCAGCATTTAAAAAAGATGTCTGTCCAGGCTTTTCTTAAAGACCTCTAGTGATGGAGCACTGACAACATTTGAAGGCAAGCTGTTCCACTGATTAATTGTCCTCACTGTTAGGAAGTTTCTCCTTAATTCCAGATAGCTTCTTGCCTTGATTAGTTTCTATCCATTGTTTCTTATCTTGCCTTCTGGTGCTTTGGAAAATAAGTTGACCCCCTCTTCTTTGTGGCAACTCCTCAAATACTGGAATACTGCTATCATGTCACCCTAATGACCATACCCAATTCCTGCAACTGTTCTTCATATGTTTTTGTCTCCAGGCCTTTAATCATCTTAGTTGCTCTTCTTTGCATTCTTTGTATCATTCTTTGCCTCTCATGCATTACCACTGCAGATACTTTCACTACATCCTGAAACAGCTAATATCAAAGATGAATTAGACTAAAAGTAGGAAACCACTTCAAGATTTTTTCAATGGGAAATGGTGTTCAAATGGGTTGGCTGTCTCTATCCCATTTCACATTTAATGCCTTAGTTCTAACCACAATCATTGTATTTAAATTTTTCAAAATTTGAGCACCTCCTAGCTCCTTTTAAAGAAAAAACAACAAATCACATTATTGACTTATTTGAAAAGGCCTCTCTCTCTTCTGGACCTCAGAATTTATTTAAATCCAAAGATACTTGGAAGGGTGAGGGGCGACACGATAGCAGTGTTCCAATATCTCAGGGGCTGCCACAAAGAAGAGGGAGTCAAGCTATTCTCCAAAGCACCTGAAGGCAGGACAAGAAGCAACGGATGGAAATTAGTCAAGGAGAGAAGCAACCTAGAACTAAGGAGAAACTTCCTGACAGTTAGAAAAATTAACCAGTGGAACAACCTGCCTCCAGAAGTGGTGAATTCTCCAACACTGGAAGTTTTTAAGAAGAGACTGGGCAGCCACTTGTCTGAAATGGTATAGGGTTTCCTGCCTGAGCAGGGGGTTGGACTAGATGACCTCCAAGGTCCCTTCCAACTTCTTCTTCTTCTTCTTCTTCTTCTTCTTCTTCTTCTTCTTCTTCTTCTTCTTCTTCTTCTTCTTCTTCTTCTTCTTCTTATTATTATTATTATTCGTATTGAAACATTGTAAACATTTTAGAGCTTTCACTTGACAAGAAGAGGACAACTGTCCTCTAATCCTTTAAAGAACGGGTCCCTAACCCCTGGTCCGTGGTCTAGTATCGGTCCATGGCATGCCAGCAACCGGGCAAAGCCCCATCTGCAGGATGCAGGCAGCACACAAAACCAAGCCCCCTCTGGTCCGTAGAAAAACCTCTCTCCATAGAACCGGTCCTTGGTGCCCAAAAGGTTGGGGACTTCTGCTTTAAAGTATCTTGAGAGGAAAGTAGAGGCATTACTTGAACTTCCATACTACAAAATAGTTTCTCACTCAAAGGCTGTTTTTCACCAGTGGATACATTGTGAATACTGCATTAATTTTAGCTTTTAATAGAACATATATGTCTGACGTTTTCTTTTTCTTTTTTCTTTTATTTTATTCAATCCCCATCCCCTGCCTGTCCTGGGATTGTGATATTTTAGTACATCCCATTCTTCCGGTAGAGAGTAGAAATTGCTTAGCAAAGGAGTTTTCAAACTTTTTCATGTTTTGGAATCAATTAAAAAAATTCCCACAACCCCTGATCGAAAGGGAGTGCCTCGTGATAGAAAACCAGCTGTATTTGAATGTTTTGAATGTACTTCAAGAACAAATTGGAATTGTGCTTATACATACATTTTCTGATATTTTGGAATGCATCTCTGTTTCCAACATTGTTGACCTTTGTAGCTTACTTCTTCCAGTAATCTAGAAATATACAAGAGATTGCCCAAGGTAGTATTTTTATTTATTTATTTATATCTTGCTTTTATTCTTTTTTTATAAATAACTTAAGGCCACGAAAGTAATATTCATTTCTTCACCTATTATCCGTACAATGATTTTCCTATCTTGAATTTTGGAACATAATTTATCAAGTTGGTTTTTTTACAGACATTTTTTTTTTTAAAAAAATCCTTACGTAACTCTATCTCAAAAAATAATTATTTTTAGCAGTGTGACTTTTTGTAATTGTTTTTAAATTATATGAAAATAAGCCTACATTTTAAAAGTTAAATTTGGACAAAAAATCTCTAGATTCATTATTAATTTTGGGATGCCATAATTAAGATTAAGTCCACCAAGATCATCAGATTCTTGGCAATGTTAAAGTTCCAGTCAGTGTTTTAAACTGCTTGTAGTGCCAATACACAGCAGAACTTCTAAATAGTATTGTTCAGCTATATTTGAGATTAGTACAGTGTGAAGTAATTTAAAACTATTGTACAGCAATTAGTTTAAACAACAGAGCTCTGCGTATCTCTAGAAAACCGTATAGAGCCAATTGGAAGCTCTCTAAATTTTGAAATGATCCAATAAATTCAAATTGTGTTAGAAATGATAGACATGAATAATGTAAATCAGTTGTAAGGGCATGTTAGGAAACAGATCATAGGATGGAGACTCTAATTTGAATTCTTTTTATGAAATTCACTGAAAATAACCTGAAAGAAAGAGTAATATAATGTAATTAATAATGAAATGAGAGTGTATAAAGGGAAGTCAGCAATGTTTTGTTGTGGCACTTAAATATTATGTTTGGTTTTTATTTGGGGAATGCTTAGAAAGTAATAATCTGTTATTTAATTTGCTTTCTCCCTAGCATTATATATGTGGCATGGCTGAGGAAAAGGGCCAGTAACTAACTATAAAATATGTCTTTTACCAATGAGAAAAAAAGTTTTAAACTCTCCAGATGATTTAAAGCTTTAGTGGCAATTTACCAATATAAATTTGGGTAATGATATGCTAGTATTGCTAGTATTTAGTATTGCTACTAAAATAGTGGTGGAGCTGGGGAAAGAATTATTATAATTTTGCAAAGGAAAATGCACCATGTTACTGAATCCAATTAAGGTACAGTCTTTGGTGGCAAATGTAATTGTGACTCTTCTGCCACAGATGAGTCTTTTCGTTATAGCAAAAGAGCAACTTTTAGAAGGATATTTTCGCAGGACTTACATTGATGTTTTAGAATCCATCCATTAATGAAACGCAAAGTCCCTTTTCTACATGAAAGCCAAGCCCCCTCCTGCCTTCTTATAGAATCCGCTTTACCTTTTATTTATATCAGTATATCAGCTGTCTTCCCTTTGGATCTGAAACAATCGAACAATATACTGTTGGAATGATGGTTAGTTTCTTTTGACACGCAGCTAAAAAAAGTGACTTCTAGTCTGGGCAAGGGGTGCTCAAAGAAAAGTACCGTCAATACTCTGACTCCATTAAGCTCTGCTTGGCAAAAGCTTAACGCTGGTTCATTGCCGAGAGAATATTTGGATTTTGAGTCCTATCTTGTCGGCAAATTCAGAGCCGTGGAACTGCAGGAGACCTAAAGGAGGCCCCTTCAAGAGCTCCTTCCTTGAAGCTGTACCTTTCTTTTAGACAGTTGTCATTATCTTTGTCTAAAGGTCACGGCCAAATTGAATAAAAAGAAAGCTGTGTGTTCCTGTCGATGCACAAAGGCAGTATTGACTTTCCTAATCCAGTTTGCCGAGGGGTGAGAGAATTAAATTAGATATCTAAGCACAGAAATTGAGAGCCTTTGAAAACAAAGATAAGGAGACAGGCTGTATTTGCCTCCCCCTCTCTTCTTCTTCTTCTTCTTTTTTTTTTTTCTTTTTTTCTTTCCCTGGGAGCACTAGGCTCACAATTTTGCAGGTGTGTCATCTGATCCATGGCTTGCATCGATCAAAACTGTGCCAATGCATATTTAATTAGCAAGGGGACTCTGGATGCATTATGGCCATCATCCATATATTGAATGGACTGTCAGACTTTTTGAATGCTTCCCAAACCCCCTCTTGCTTTGTTGTTTGGGGAGCTTCTGCATTTTGTCTGAGCAGCCAAAAGTTTCTTTGTTTTTAGTTGCTGATGCATACAACACCACTGAGGAGAATACAAACAAGTGAAGTCCTGAAGTGTTTATTTGGTCTAATGGGAAGACAGGGGGGGGGGGTGAGGATTGAAAACCTGGGCTTTAATTCCTTTGGGTAACAGATTTTTACCCAACTGGATTTTTTTAAAAAATGAAAAAAATAACAACACTTAAATGGGATTTCAGACTATTATATTCAAGATAAGGCATTTTTTTTAAAATCCCATTTATATCCCGCCTTTCTCTGAAGACTCAGGGCGGCTTACAATTTTAAGCACAAACCAATGTGCTTAGCAATTTTATGACAGCTTTAATTAAAACATGAATTAATGCTACTGCTGCATTTTCCCCTTGTAATAAAACAAGGTAAAAGAACTTTTTAAAGTAAACATTGAAGTGTATTAAAAGATGGGAACAAATCTTTCTTCCTCACACACAGAGAGACACGGAGACACACACAGACACACACACACACAAAGAAACAAACCAATAACTCAGGGCCAATACATTTAATGCTAAAATAAAATAAGTAAACACTGAGCCCAGTTTTATAGAGATTTTGGCGTTCTGCTCATTATTGCCCTCATGTATCGATTCATACATCATAGGTTACAATAAGGATTCCCCATACACAAAAGGTACTTCAGAGTTTCTGGGAACTCCTTTTTACAAGACAGTTCAGACAAAGTGTTGCTTGCTAAACAGATGTAATACACAAAGTCTGCTCAGAATAAAGGGCAGCAGACTGCACATGTTTTGGTTCCATTCAAGCTCATCCGCGCAGTCTAGCTAGTTGTTTTTGCTCATTTGCTTAGGAGCTGGCTTAGCACAGTTTTCCCGGTAAAGTAAGGAGGAGTGGGAGGCTGGACGGGGGAGGGGGGGAGTAAAAGGCCACAAAGGTTTGCTGCAGGGACTCCTGGGAAGTATATTTGCATACATCTCCTCACAAAGGCTGACTGCTTCCTGGCTTAGACAGAGTGTTGCCTGATAAACAGACTTAACACACAAATGTCTGTCTGGAATAAACAACAGCAAGCTTTGATTTACATTTCTATTATCAAAGATAATCTCTCTCCCAGTGTATGGGAATTAAAAAGCCTGTCACAAAAATGAGTCTGGAATTGCGGTGATTTTACTACTATGTCAAACTCTTCCTCCCCACCCCACCCGGGAGCTGATGACATACAGTAGAGTTGCTAAAAGGAAGGGAAAAATAATTAGGAGTTAAAGATAGCAAACGGAGTTAAAGATAGCCCAAATGGTGGAATATAGGCGTATCTCTAATGCAAAAATAAATTCATCAATAAATCTGGCCTAAATTAACAGATAGGCAAAGGAATCCCTTATACACATTATTGATTTGCACCTTGGTGTGTGTGTGTGTGTGGGGGGGAAATAATACTTTAGAAGGATATAATGATTTAACTTCAATGAGATCCAAAAGTCTCACAGAGCATGCTTCCAAACTTTTCAGCTCTTTGTGCTGCAACTGTCCTCAACCCATCTGCAATGGCTATGGATAATAGTCTCATCCATCTGGAGGATAATGGTTTTGAAAAGGTTACTATAAGTAGATCAAACAGGAGGTATGAACGATGAGATTAGCCAACAATGCCCCCATTTCCAGAGAAACAAAAGGGTTGCCATATTTATCGACCTTTCCACTAATACCAATATTCTCGGGGTGATCCACAGCAATAAGAAATAAATCATAACTATCAAGCAACCATTTAAAAGTTAAGACAGTTGATAAGATTGCCAACATTATAAGCTTGATAGCATTAACTTCACCAACGTATTCCCTGTTCGAAATGTAAAAGGGGTTTTTATCTTTAAAAGCAGATTTATAAAGGTCACAGATCCCATATCTAAATCATTTGTAGCAAAATAATGACTAAATTTGTTTCAGAAAAAGGGGTCAAGAGGTTTCATGTTCATGTAACTTTCTGTGGTTTTTAAAGGGATAAAGTTTCAAGGATTTTTATACAACATTACTGTGCCTATGAAAGTCAAGAAATCCTGTCTAAAGGCTACTTAGTTTCAGAAAATCTGAAATGCTTCATCCAAAATAAAATGCTTGACACATCTCTAATTTTCTCTTTTCCTTTTTATCATAGAAAATGTATCATTCAAATCAATTTTGCAGAGATTATATATTGCTGTTAGTATACTTGCTAGTGATCTCTGAAACACAAAACCTATGAAACAATACATATAACTCTTCACTAATTTGTTCCATAATATCCCTATTTCAGCCTCTGAAATGTTTTAAGAGTGCACTATCAAATTTTGTTAGCTTTCTATATAAAAATATGCTGTAACTCAAATTGTTATTCTTCACTATAATGCCTCTAGCTCCATCTGTAGTAAGTTATGTTGGGCACAATCCATTTTTAAATTCCTTTTCGGGGGCCAGTCATGGGTATACCTTTCTTTTATTGCAATTAATGAAATGCAAACTTTTTTTTAGTCTAATTACATCATGTGAACCTTGATATTTTGTAGTTATTTGTGTTTTTAACACTATTTGACAAATGGTGAAAACTGATTTGAAAGAGAATAATATGTAATACCTAAAGTATTGTGTATGTGTCCAGTAGCTTTATTTTTTCTAAATGGTACACAATGTAGCTTTTGCTTGTTTCTTTCTGTATAGAATTGAAAATTAAATGTTATCTAGAGCTCTAAGTGGTAATTTTACCAAAATGCATCTGAAACTTTTTTTAACTTTTATTATTTACCTGTTTTATACATCTGCCTTTTAAAACTGCATTGTCATACAAAGGGGAACGAATGCAGGATTTTGTATGTAATATGTGGTGAATGTGGATTATGATCTACATTTTAGATATAGTGGAAATTATAGCTACTTTATCAATAAATCTGCTAGCTAGACCAGGGGTAGGCAACCTCGGCTCTTTTATGACTCATGGACCTCAACTCCCAGAATTCCTGAGTCAGCTATGCCTACCCCTGAGCTAGACTATGAAATGTTGCAAGGTTGATCCAAGTAGGCAAATTTCCATCAGCTTGGTGGGGTTTTTTCTCATCTTTCTTCTGCAATCCACCCTCCTACCACCCTAGCAACTGTGGTATCCTATAGAGCAGATTTCAGAAGGTGGCTATTGCCACCATCCTGTTGCCAAGGAAAAGTGGAGGAAAGCAATATAAGCCTGCTAGAGTAGATCACTGGTGGGATGGTAATGTATGTGAGTGTCTCCTTCTTTTGGGAAGCTGCTAATAGGTGTCTTACTCCCTCTCCCATGCCTTTGGGTGCAATGCTTGCATGCTTTTCATCCTACAGGAGGCCCATAATGGTAGATTTTAAGGATGGCATGGGAGAAGAAAGTTATAACATTTGCGATATTAATTCCGTCCGTAGAGTCTTGAGACCCATTGTACCATCTCTTTTCTAATAACAAGAGTCTTTGGATATGAGGTGGGCAGCAAATAAATTTCATAAATGAATAACTAAACTTCTAATAATCAATATTTGTAATTTGCTATTTGAAAATATTAAGGAAATAGAGTTTTGAAATTCTTGAGTTGCCATAGATGACAGCCATCACTACTATAAGATGAGCACTGTACTTGCTGTAATGAAAATGGTGGTAATTTCATTTATACACTTCAGCACTATTGTTTTGGAAAAAGAAAGCACTATCTATATTCTTTTTTTACACCAGACAATTTTTAACATAGGAAATCTGTATCAAATATTTAAGTTAATTTTTTTAGGAAAAGGTTTATATTAAATAATTGAACTTTCTCCCTGTCTCCCAGGTAGCCCACTAAAACTTTCTAGGGGTTAGAAAGTTATTTCTAACTTTTATTTTATTTCCTTATTTCCTGATTTTTATATTTATTGCTTTATAGCATTTTAACATTGTTTTAATTGTAATTAAACAGTGATTAAAGAACGTGAAAAGGAACCAAGTAAAATAGCTGTTAATTGATTTACTTATAGGATCAGATTGAATTTAGAACAAATGAAACAAAATATTTGGCATGAAGATGCAGCTATACCAATGGTTTTCTTATTCAAAGAACCAGATGTAGATACATATGTATCTTTTCATAAAATGTAAGGACATTTTTCTCCCACTATGGACAAAATTCATAACCAGAAAAGCATGCCTGAAATTTTCATAGCATGAAATATACCTGTTTGCTGCTTTCCAATATAGATTCAAGTGTGCATGTTAGCAGTCTAATCCAGGACTATGTTGTTGTTAATTGCAAAGTCGTGTCTGACCCCATGGACAATGTTCTTCCAGGCCTTCCTGTCCTCTACCATCTTCTGGAGTCCATTTAGGCTCACACCTACTGCTTCAGTGACTCCATCCAGCCACCTCATTCTCTGTCATTGCGTTCTTCTCTTGCCCTCAACCTTTCCCAGCATTAGGCTCTTCTCCAGTGAGTCCTACCTTCTCATTAGGTGGCCAAAGTATCCTGGATTATAACATAGCAGAAAAGTCCCTTGGTTAACTTTTAATCCAGACAAGTCAAACTTGCGACGTCAGATGACGTCGTGCAACGTATCGAAGCATTTTCGCCATTGCCAGCAATGGGGTGGGCATGGCTTCCAGATAACGCATCCGGCCCGCAGGCCAGCAGTTTGACACCCCTGTTTTAATCCATCTCTAGGAGAAGTTTCATCTCTTAGTTTTAAATAAAGAAAAAACTTCAGCCTAGCTAGTTATTCTGATCACTGCACTGCTACCTGGCATTACATAATTAAAATATAAAGTGACAAAAAAGTCCCTGGAAAAATGCTGCAAAAAATATGCAACAATAGGTAGCAAAATGTTAAAAAAGAAAAGTCAAAGGTCTAGGCAAAGATATGCAATTTGAAAAAAAAGATGCTTGAATGTATCTCCAAGGCAGAACATTCTACAGTCAAGGATTCACAACTACCTTGAATAACTGCTCCCAATAATGGCACCAGAAGTAGGACTTCTTTCAAGGATTTTAAAGGTCAGATTAGTACATGCTAGTATAATATATTCTGGTACTAAAGCATTTTTGGCCTTCTAATTCAAAAATAAAATAATAAATATGTTCAGAAGCAAACAACCAGTAGGGATCATATAAAATAAGCATAATGTTTTCCACGCTTTCTTGGATTGTCTGAAGGTTCTCTATTAACATCTGAAAAGCAATAGAGAGGAAAAGATGCAAAGTAATGGATTATTGTGTTATGCTGTCTTGTCTGGGAAGGGATGAAGCTGGTTTCTAGTGACAAACTGGATATAGTAATATTCTTTCAACTCCATCCAGAAAATGTAATCACTTCAGTTTTCTGTACTTGGGAATTACCCTACACTAGGGGTGTCAAACTGCCGGTCTGCGGGCCGGATGCGTCATGCCGAAACTGCGCCCACCCCAGCTCCGGCAATGGGTAAAAAGTCACGATACGTCACAACACGTCACGTGATGTGGCGAGTTGGACATCTTTGACCTATACTAGATTAAGTGTATGTGAAAGGTTAAGTTTCTGTTCCCTGGCTCTCATCCAGTTCATTTCCTTCTCCTGGTGTTATCTCACCTTGTTGAGATTTGAGAGATATAGTTGAGTGTCATCTGCATATTGTGGTCAGTGTGATCAAAAACAGCTGAGAGATATGGGGGGGGGAAATGACATGCTAAAGATAACATGTAGTCTTCGTATGACTTCTGTCCATGTAAATGCAGGCATTTCCTGTCACAATTCTATTCTTATTTAAGAGAGACAATGAAGTTCTTGTTTAACTTTCTGACTACTGTATCCGGTAAGCTTTCCATGATACGGTATCAGAAGTCAGATTTTAAATCTGTGCCTTTCCTAACATGAAAAAAGGAAATCCTTTCTCTTGCCATAAACACAGACATTAGATTGTTCTAAGAAAAATGCATTGCATGGTGGAAAATATCAGAATCCAGATAACTTGCTATTGTGATTATTTTTTTAAGACAAAAATGTAGCAGAGAAATGTTTCTTAAGCTATGTTTTATATACAGATATGCAGAGAGAGACGTATTCACAGACACAAACCCTGAGCATTGTCTTTCCTGAAATTTGTCTTTTTGAAAAGAGGATTTTTGGCAATCACTAGAGTCCAAATGAAATATCAAAATAGGATGTATGTTGAATCAGCTATTAAGAGTTTCTTTTTAAATATCTTATTCCAGAGAGTGATAAAATATGTCATTGTAAGCAAGTTCATATAAACCATTAAGATTTATAAACCGTGTACTAAATACATGGAAAAATTAAGTAGATTACTTGTTTATTAATTCATTCAATTTACGTTGCCCAATTCCAAAATGAGAGTCTGTGTAGCTCACAACAGAGTAAAATAAATGTGATAAGAAGAGACATAAAACAAAAACTATAGTAGAAAACAAGGGAAACAATAAGATGGTAAACCTGGCAACAACTCAAACATCCCACAGCATTGAGCGGGAGACTCAGCTACTCTATCCCAAGGCCAGTCTCTTCTTAAAAACTTCCAGTGTTGGAGCATTCACAACTTCTGGAATCACAACTTCTGATTAATTGTTCTAACTTGTCAGGAAATTTTTCCTTAGTTCCAGGTTGCTTCTCTCTTTGATTAGTTTCCAGCTGTTGCTTCTGGCCCTGCCTTCAGGTGCTTTGGAGAATAGCTTGACTCCCTCTTCTTTGTGGCAGCCCCTGAGATATTGGAACACTGCTATCATGTCACCCTCATCCTTCTCTTCATTAAACTAGACATACCCAATTCTAGCAACCATTCCTTATATGTTTTATCCTACAGTCTCCTAATCATCTTTGTTGCTCTTCTCTGTACTCTTTCTAGAGTCTCAATATCTTTTTTACATCATGGTGACCAAAACTGGATGCAGTATTCCAAGTGTGGCCTCACCAAGGCATTATAAAGTGGCATTAACACTTCATGTGATCTTGATTCTGTCCTTCTGTTAAAGCAGCCTAGAACTGTGTTGGCTTCTTTGGCAGCTGCAGCACACTGCTGGCTCATATTTAAGTGATTATCCACTAGGACTCCAAGATCCCTCTCATAGTTGCTACTATTGAGCAAGGTACCACTTATACTGTACCTGTGCATTTGGTTTTTCTTGCCTAAAAGTAGAACCTTACTTTTTTCACCATTGAATTTCATTTTGTTAGATAGTACCCAATGTTCAAGTCTGTCAAGATCCTTCTGTATCTTAAGCCTATCTTCTGGAGTGTTGGCTATTCCTGCCAGTTTGTTTTCATCTGCAAATTTGATGAGTTCCCCATCTATCCCCTCAGATAGCATGGCATAGCATCTGAAGAGCTTCCTGATCCAGAAAAGGACATAACTGATATATTTAGGTCACATCAGACTCCACCTTGATGGACTTTAATCCATCCAATGACTTTTGGGGAAGGCCTGTTCATGTTCTTCCTGTGTCTAAAGTTACAGGGAAATGGAAAGACACTGAACTTTGCCCACATTTGGAAACTATTACTAATAATAATTTATTAAATTCATATAAATATTTGTATTTAATAATAACATAATCAACACAATACCAAAAGATGGGGGGGGTTGTTTGGAGTCCAGAGAAGAGCAACAAAGATGATTAGGGGAGTGGAAGCTAAACTGTACAATGAACGGTTGCAGGAATTGGGTATGAGAAAGAAAAGGACTAAGGCTGATGTAATGGCAGTCTTCCAGTATTTTATGGGCTATCACAGAGGATGGGGTCAATTAATTCTCAAAAGCACATGTGGGCAGAACAGGAAGTAACACATGGGAGCTTAAGAAACAGATCAACTCAGAATTAAAGAGAAATTTAGGTCAACAAGAACAATTGATCAATGGAACACCTTTTCTTCAGAAGTTGTGGGTGCTCCATTACTGGAGTTTTGCCTGAAAATGGGGTGTCCTGCTTGATGAGAGGGTTGGACTAGAAGACTGTCAAGCTTCCTTCCAACTCTGTTATTCTGTGTTATATATATGCTACCTGGCTCCTATTATTCTGGATATATTGTAAAGCACCCTTGTCTGTGGCACTTAAAAAAGATCATTGCGCACAATTTTATTTCACCAAGCCTTCAGTCCCTGTTAAATATTTGCATTCAGCTTGGGGGAACATTTGTATATGATTGTTATCTTTAAATATTTTTATTTATTTTATTTTATTTCATTATTTTTTTTATTACATTTATATCCCGCCCTTCTCCGAAGACTCAAGGCGGCTTACAAGCTTAGCAGTAGCCTTCATTCTATGTATATGCCTGCTTGTTAGGGCTTTCACACACACCCCAAGCGGCATTATTACAAAGTCAGCTTAATTGCCCCCAACAATCTGGGTCCTCATTTTACCTACCTCGGAAGGATGGAAGGCTGAGTCAACCTTGAGCCTGGTAGGATGCGAACCTGCACTAATTGCAGGCAGCTGGTGTTACTTAAGGAGGCATCAGCCCACTGCTCCACCATTTTAGTGTATCACAGTCTGCTGAGATTATTCTTATTTGGGGGGACTATAAAAACTATGCAATAAAATAAGTAAATATTTTGTCATTTAAAAAAAAAACAAATGGAACCAAATCATAAGCGGTATGAGGCTTTGTAACTTTGTCCCCCACTCAGTCCCACTTTGCATCGTGGGCTAGATATATGTGTATTCTACATTAGCCAGAGGTGATCTTTTTATTTATTTATTTGATTGCTCTTTGGCAAAGCAAGAGGAAGATAGTTAGATTTAATTCGGGAAATTGGTCGGTTCCCCTGCACACCCTTTATTGGTCTGAATCAAGCTCAAATGTTCTGTGGTTACTTTTGAGTAAAAAAAAAGTGGGAAATTAGCTATTAGCTACAGTTAAAAAACAAACAAACAAACAGATTTCCCTGCTTCTGGGAGAAAGAAAAAAAATATTGCCCTCGTTTAGTTTTCCTAGCTTCTTTTTCAGACTAAAATTCACTAAGAAGGATCTATAAATTAAAACAGCTTCTTCTGTATTTGTATAGACATGGGTAATTCATATAAATATGAAAAATGTAGTATTTTAATAGCAAGCAGTTAGCATGTTAATGAATTTTGATAACATTAGAATATCCTCTCCAAGGGAGATGGGCGGTTAAGAAATATGAAGTCTAAATATTTTTTTTAAAATAAAAATATTAGAAATTTTTATAGATATTAAAACATCGTTGGAATACAAAGCCAAGGTCTTCACTGATAATACAAAAGTAGTCTTTGACTTATGATAGTAATGGAGCCTGCCTATTACAGTCATAAGTTGTGATGGTTGTAAAGTGAGTCACTATATGATTGGACCCATTTTTACAACCTTTTTTTGGTTGTAAAGCAAACACTGCAGTTGTTAATCAAAACCATTGTTTACTAAGGGGTGTTTTTGCTAAAAACCAGAAGTAAGTGGTTTTGGCAATCATAGTCACATGACTATGGGACAGTGCAAATGGCCATATGTGCGTACCAGTTGCCAAGAGGCCGAAATGTGGCCACAAAACCATGGCAGGGGGGGTCTGACTGTTGGAACTTTAGAACCAGGTTGTAATTACTTTTTGGACGGGGTCTGTTGTAACTTTGACAGTCAAGGACTACCTTTATAAGCTTTGAAGTCTTAAATGATGAATTTTGGCATCAAGGGTTTTTTTAATGCTATAAAAATGAAACATTAATATAAATCACTACCTTGCTTCCTGTGGGGACTGTTTTGCTTTTGGGTTTTGTCTATGAAAAATACCTCAGACTATAAAACCTGCTACTCTTCCACAGTCAGTTCCTATAATTTTGGACCATATTTATGTCTTTTAGATTCAAGTCAGTCAGAAAGTCCCAGCCAGCCAAGCGAAGCTGATATTAAGGACCAGCCTGAAAATGGTGAGTTTTGCCGAGCTTATGTCAATTGAGTCTGTATGTTTTTTTTAGGGAATTTCAACTACAGACCCCCAGGAGATGCCTTAGGTATATTAGGTATGCCCATTTTTCTTTCAGGTCAGGCAGGGGTGGGGAACCATGACCCTTTTATGACTTGTGTACTTCAACTCCCAGAGTTCATGAGCCAGCATGGCTGGTTCAAGAATTCTGGGAGTTGAAGTCCACAAGTCATAAAAGGGCCATGGTTCCTCACCCCTGAAGTAAGGCCTGAGTAGTTCTGAGCAGGCTGTTATTTGAAGCTGCAAACAAGGCGAGCGAGAAAGCACATTGATTTTGGCTACACCTCTGCCATTTTCTTTTTCGTTGAGAAAAGATGAAGAACTGAAAGGATAATGGAAAAGATCAGAAGAATTTGGATTCAGTTGAATTTGGATTCAAGGCAAGTTCTAAAGGACAGTATCATGGTTCCTGTGATTACAGTGATTTAAGTAGGTAGTACTAGAGCTTGATAGAAGCATGGAAGTGAAGACTGCAAAGTGGCGTGGGACACAGGAAATCAGAGTGTTATTTAGAATAGAGTCATGCCTATTGAGCAGACTGCAATGTCGCGTGGTCGCACAGAGAGACGGACACTTGAGCTGGGTAGTACTTCTTTATTTGGATCAGGGATGAAGCTGGGGACAAAGGGGTTTACCTGGCGTTTCTTATACCTGCCCAGGTGAATGTGACCAATAGATTTGAACCTGGGCTTCCCGCCAGTGCAGGTGGCCAATAGGTTTAAACCCTGGCTTCCCGCCAGAGCTGACCATGCCTGGGCTGTCAATGACTCACTCTATTCAGGCTTTCCCGCCTAAGCAGTTATAGCCTGGAGCTGTCCAGCCCCCTGCTGTGGTGTATGCTTAGCAGCATACACTACACAGACCTACCTCAGTTTTGAATGAGGGGAAGATTCAGCAGTGTTCATTCACCTTGTCTTTTGGAATATAGACAATTTAGGGAGATTAGTACTTTCACCAGTATAAATCATTGAAGTATTCATCAGTGATATGTCTTATCAGAATTTGCAGGCGATGCCTCATGGTATTAAAGATGCAAGAACATTTCTTAGTATTTGCAGAGCCATACCACATCATGTATAAAAAAAACTGAAAGGAAAAATGTTGCCTTAAAATTCTCAATTATTGCCAAAAGAACAAATAATTATGAAATTAAGGCCTTTAATACTTGGTCTTGAAATATAGCATACAGTTTCTTAGCTATAGATTGCTTACCGTTATCAGATTAAATTCTTTCATTTTACTGATGTTGGAGTAGGTGGGAAACAGAATTAAAAGAAATACGAAATTCACCAACATTCTTAACAGTTATGATTTGGAGTAAACGGTTGATAATACATAGCTTTAACAAAAAAAAAATAGATACACATTTTTCAAAGAATTGGTTATATTTACATATAAAGTTGAAGAAGGTATTCATTAGCCCAGCTGTTCTCCTGTGCTTGCTGATTTAATTGCCTATTAAAAAGGAGGTTTTTTTCCCCTGAATATCTTCAATATTCAAATCAAACATCTTGATAATTCCAAAGCATGCCCTAACTCTGTCTTCAAAAATGAAAGATACTTTGTTCTTCCTAATAGTAAAAAGTATCAAACAATTTCTTACACTTGTTCATGGAATCTTTGTGATAATTGCACTGAGTTTGTTAATGTGATATAAGTAGTCAATTATAGACTTATTTATTTATAAAGGTAATGTTGGACATACTGGTTAAGTTGGTGATTCAAAGGAATATTTGAAAAAAACAGAAGTATGATCAAGTGAAATCTAAGTGGGTCTAAATTGTAGCATGAAACTTATTTCAGTAAAATTTAAATTTGTGCGCCAGTGTTACTCTTGGTATCAATGTAATTTTACAATATGTTTAACTTTGGATACACGACACTTTTCAAAGCAAGGCCTATGGACTTCAAATACATGGAACCTGGATCTAGTTTTACAATAATAGAAAAGTGGGGGGGGGGAATGACACTTCCATCCCTGAAAAGCTAGACAGAAGAAATTGAATAAGCAGCCTAGAAAAGGTGTAGTCAAAGAGAAAGAAAAGAGATGGAGAAATATACTATAAAGGGAACAACAACACCAAAACTAGTCACCTCTTGAGTGGCTAATCCTTTCTAGAATAAGGCTTGTGTGCATCCTTTCCAAAATAATCATAAAGAGGTGTGAGTCTACAAGTTTTTCTTTTATCTCATTTTAGAAGGTCACCCAGACCCTAAAATGTTAATGTTAATTATTATTAGGGAAAAGAGGTCAAACTCTTCAAGCTGACTTGTTTTCACAAAGTATACTTAGAGTTGTCCATTGAAATGCATGATATATTTTTTTTTTTTTGGAAATACAGATTGGAGTCATAGAGATAGTTGTTTGGGTGGGGAACAGTTAAAAAAAATTCTTTGCTGATACAAGTTGTTCAGTTCAGGACAAATCTTCCTTTTCCCATTAGTACATGACTTTTTGGTTTTTGAGAAATGGAAGAGAAGATTCTGTGTTCTATGTTCTGTTTCAAGACTTAACATTTAGAAGCAGTATGAAAAAGTTGTTAACAGAATAACAGAGTTGGAAAAATCCTTGAAGATTAGCTAATCTAATCCCATACTCCAGCAGGATATCCTATACCATTCCAGATAACTGGCTGTCCAATCGTTTCTTGAAAACTCCAATGATGGAGCACCCATAACTTCTGGAGCAAGCTGTTCTACTGGTTCCTACTGTCAGGAAATTTCTCCTTAGTTCCAGATTGATTCTCTCCTTGATTGGTTTCCATTCATTGCTTCTTGTCTTGCCTTCAGGTGCTTTGGAGAATATATTGACCCCATCTTCTTTGTGGCATCCCCTCAATTATTTTGCATTTTTAAAAATATTTACATAATCAAAATATATAAATATGTTACGGATTTGGATTATGTGGAAAGTCAGTAGTTTAGATCATCACTGGCCATATACTAATTGCATTACATTGATTGACATTAAAACTAGCCTATTGTAGTAATATAAGAATAAAACTGAGGATGGAATAAATAAAACCGTATCTAGCATTCATTTGCCTTTGCTGAGAACCCAGTGTATCAGTAAAGAAGAAAACATGTAGAAAGGTTGCTAATTTAAGCAGTAATTTTAAAAGGTGTTAACAGGTGTTGATATTAATCATATTCCCATGAATGAAAGTGCATTATATATCACCCTTTTAAAATTACTTTACAAGTGGCAGCTATTAGCTTTTTGTCCAATCTTTTTAATTTTAGGAGATTTGTTTCCCAGGAGTGATCTTATGCCTGTTAAATTAATTCTGTATTTTTCACTAGATAAGGGAACAAATTCTGCCTACAGCAGATTAATAATAGTGCTAGTAGCAGGCACAATAATTTATTACATTTATATACCATTCAACTCCCAGCAACTCTGAACTTTACAGAAATCTAGTCTGGAGAAAAATTGGTAAGGACAAATGCTACTGCCAGTTGTTGCTTTGTCGTGTATAGAATAACTGGAAAACTTTTGCTGACACAATTTCTGGTTGATTTCCAACCAAAATTACTCATTGTTTGAAAAAGTTGGAAAACTGAAAGACTAGATTGTGACCATTATTTTTATTATTGTGATTGGACAATGGAAAAATACAGTAAGCCTCTTGTTTAAAACCCAGATTTATTCCAGTTAGTCATAGAAATGTGTTATCTTCAGTGAAACTTACATTCAGGAAAATGCTCAGACATTTTTTATAGCCATGTGTTGAATACACTGATCCATAGTCTTGTTTAATCATGGTTTGGTTTGTTGATCTCATCACAACTGGATTGGGCTCATATATGAGACGATAAACCATGGTTTACAAATCACAAGAGTTCACTTAGGACTTTTAGCCAAGTCCAGATAAACCATATTAATCCCTACGTCATGGGATATTTACTTTGTAGGCTTTCATCAGTAAAAGTAAAAATGATCAGTTGTAACTGGAATGTGAATGAAAATTTGATTCCCACAATACTTCCCAGCAATTGAAATCATCTTATACCTGTTGGACAAGTCATTTCTACCATCCTTTTATATTACATTTTTCTTTTATCAAGCAATCATTGTTCCATGTATTTATAAAAATATGCTATGTAACTCTTAGCCAATAATAATAATAATAATAATAATAATAATAATAATAATAATAATAATAATAATAATAATAATAATAATAATAATAATAATAATAATAATAGAATTGGAAGGGACCTTGCAGGTCTTCTAGTCCAACCCCCTGCTCAAGGCAGGAACCTATACTATTTCAGACAAATGGCTGTCCAATCTCTTCTTATAAACTTCCAGTGTTAGAGCATTCACAACTTCTAGAGGCAGGTTGTTCCACTGATTAATTGTTCTAACAGTCAGGAAATTTTCCTTAGTTCTAGGTTGCTTCTCTCTTTGATTAGTTTCCAACCATTACTTCTTGTACTTCCTTCGGGTACTTTGAAGAATAGCTTGACTCCCTCTTCTTTGTGGCAACCCCGAGATATTGGAACACTGCTATCATTTCACCCCTCGTCCTTCTCTTCATTACACTAGGTCAGGGCTTTTCAACCAGTGGTATGGGTACCACCTGTGGTACATTGGCACCTGACAGGTGGTACGCGACCATCCTAGAAAAGTGGTAGCGGGGGAGGGGAATGGCAGCACCACGGAAGCCTGAGCGAGAGATGGCTGGAACTGCAGGGCTGTCAGGGCTCAGTGGAAGTGCCAGGATCAGCGCCAGGCTCCAGCTGGAGCTCGGCACTGATCCTGGTACTTCTGCTGAGCCCAGAAGAAGCACCAATCAGCTGGAATGTTGCAGCATCTCCAGGGTCTTGTGATTTACATTCAGATGCTTGGCAACTGATTCATGTTTATGATGGTCACAGTGTCCCAGGGTCATGTGAAGTGACCAAAACCTGCTGCAACCACCCAGCCAGATGGGGGGAATAAAAACCAAACACCCCCCCACCCCACCCCTGCTGCCAATCCTCAACAGAAATGCTCACAACAATGAAAACCTTGGACAGGAGGAAGAACGTCACTGGGTGGGCAGGCAGGTGTCTTGCTCAGCTGTGGCTTGGTGGGCACTTTTTTCAGTGCCATTGTAACTTTGAACAGTCACTAAGCGAACTGTTGTAAGTCAAGGACTACCTGTACTTCATCACTTTTTTCCTTTTTTTTTGGTCATCAAGTTTTTGACACCTTGCTAGCCGACTGGTGGTACTCGGATGTTGCCATATCCTAAAAGTGGTACAATGGGTAAAAAGGTTGAAAAGCCCTGCACTAGATATACGCAATACTAGCAACCATTCTTTATATGTTTTATTTTCCAGTCCCCTAATCATCTTTGTTGCTCTTCTCTGTACTCTGTACTCTTTCTGTACTCTGCAATCAAAACTGGATGTAAAAATGATGTTGAGACTCTAGAAAGAGTATAGAGAAGAGCAACAAACATGATTAGAGGAGTGGAGGATAAAACATATAAAGAACGGTTGCTGGAATTGGGTTTGTCTAATTTAATGAAGTTGTCCAAAACAAAGCATAATTATATTGTTTTTCAACTTGTTTGTATTTATGTGATTGTCACCCATTTTAATGTTTAAAGTGCTTTTGCATAAGAGTTATGAAAGTTGTAGGCATGTGTATATTTACTCTACTTCTAGGTACACTTGTTAAAATTTTATTTTTTTTCTTTGGGTCACATGGCATACTACTAATATAATATAGTTGAGGGTGAGCATGCGGACCTGGCTTGCATCACGGAGACTTGGTTGGGCCCAGAGGGTGGTATCCCCCTGGTTGATCTTTGCCCACCAGGTTTCCGGGTGCTGCACCAGCCTCAGGCTCAGGGTAGGGGCGGGTGAGTGGCGGTAGTTATGAGGGAGACCTTGTGTCCGCAGGAGGCCACCGTTCTTCAGATAGTTGGGTGTGAGTCTCTCCTCCTGAGATGTGGTCCTAGGGCGCAGTTGGGCTTGCTGCTGGTGTACCTTTCGCCTAGTCGCGCAGCAGCAGCCCTGCCTGAGCTTCTCGATACCCTCTCGGGGCTGGTGATTGAGTTCCCAAGACTTATGGTTTTGGGTGACTTCAATCTACCATCCCTGGGAGGATCCTCTGAGTTAGCTCGGGAGTTCATGGCTTCCATGACGGCCATGGACCTGATGCAAGTAATTCATGGACCGACTCATGTGGGAGGCCACAACCTTGATTTGGTTTTTCTATCCGGACGGTGGTTAGATGATCTTGGTGGGGGCTCTCCAATTGTTATGCCCCTGTCATGGACCGACCATCATCTCCTGCGGCTGGTCTTCCGTTTTGCCGCTCCTCACCGTGGGTGTGCTGAACCAACTAGATGGTTCCGCCCCAGGTGCTTAATGGTCCCTGAGAGGTTCCAGGCAGCGCTGGGGTCCCCACCTGCCTCCTCTGCTCACAGCTCGGCGGATGCCTTAGTGGAAGCCTGGGAAAGGACGGCCACGGAGGCACTTGACCAAGTTGTACCCTTGCGGCCCCTGACCCGGTGCAGATCCCAGCGGGCTCCATGGTTTTCCACGGAGCTCCGGGAGATGAAGCGTCGGAGACGGGGCCTAGAGAGCTGTTGGAGGTCCAGCCGATCTGAATCCGACCGATTGTGACTAAGAACCTATATTAGGTCTTATCTCGCGGCGATAAGGGTGGCGAGGTCTAATCACTTTGCTACCCTTATCGCGTCCGCAGATAATCGCCTGGCCACCCTGTTTAGGGTGACCCGCTCCCTCCTTAATCAGGAGGTGAGGGAGGAACCCTTGCAGGGACGTGCCGAGGAGTTTAGTCAACATCTGTCGGACAAAATCGCTCGGATTCGGACCGGTTTGGACTCCGACTGGGCAGAGTCTGACGATCAGGACACGGGTGGTCTTGTCAATGTTATCTGGGAGGAGTTCGATCCTGTGACTCCGGAGGAAGTGGACAGGATTATGGGGAGGCTGAGCTCCACCACGTGTTTATTGGACCCGTGCCCTTCCTGGCTGGTTTATGCGGAGGGGACACAAGGCTGGTTCCAGGTGGTTATATCTGCATCTTTGAGTGAGGATAGTTTCCCCGCTGTCTTGAAGGAGGCAGTGGTGAGACCTCTCCTCAAGAAGCCTGCCTTGGACCCAGCTGTGTTAAATAACTTTCGTCCGGTCTCCAACCTTCACTTTCTTGCGAAGGTTGTTGAGAGCGTGGTGGCGCATCAGCTCCCTCTGGTTCTGGATGAAGCGGATTATCTAGACCCGTACCAATTGGGCTTCAGGCCCGGGTACAGCACGGAGACAGCATTGGTCGCTCTGGTGAATGATCTCTGGAGGGCTTGGGACAAGGGATATTCCTCTGTCCTAGTCCTATTAGACCTCTCAGCGGCTTTCGATACCATCAACCATGGTATCCTGCTGCAGCGTCTCAGGGGATTGGGAGTGGGAGGCACGGTTCTTCAGTGGTTCTCCTCCTATCTCCTGGGACGTTCGCAGTCGGTGTTGGCAGGGGGACAGAGGTCGACCTCGAGGCCTCTCGTTTGTGGAGTTCCTCAGGGGTCGGTCCTCTCACCTCTCCTATTCAACATCTATATGAAGCCGCTGGGTGAGATCATTCGTGGTTTTGGAGTTGGGTATCATCAGTATGCGGATGATACCCAGCTTTTCATTTTGACCCCAAACCACCCCAGTGATGCCCTCAACGTGATGTCCCGTTGCCTGGAGGCGGTTCGGGTCTGGATGGGGAGGAACAGGCTTCGACTCAACCCTGACAAGACTGAGTGGCTGTGCGTACCGGCATCTTGGGATATTCAGAATATTCCATCTCTTTCTATGGGGGGTGAGTTATTACCCCCCATAGATAGGGCTCGCAACTTGGAGTCCTCCTAGATTCACAGCTTTCTTTAGAAGACCATATAGTAAATGTGACTAGGGGGGCCTTCGCCCAAGTTCGCCTGGTGCACCAGTTGCGGCCCTATCTAGACCAGGATGCCCTGCGTACAGTCACTCACGCGCTCGTGACCTCTCGTTTGGACTACTGCAACGCTCTCTACATGGGGCTGCCCTTGAGGACCACTCGGAGGCTCCAACTGGTACAGAATGCAGCCGCGAGAGTTGTGTTGGGAATCTCCCGATACTCCCATGTTACACCCCTGCTCCGCGAGCTGCATTGGCTCCCAGTTGTCTTCTGGGTGAGATTCAAGGTGCTGGTAATGACCTACAAAGCCCTTCATGGCATGGGTCCAGAATACCTCAGGGAGCACCTGCGGCCAGCATCAACTTCCCTCCGCCCAGTGCGCTCCCACAGAGAGGGCATCCTCAGGGTGCCACCGGTCAAAGAATGTCGACTGGTGGTCCCCAGGGGGAGGGCGTTCTTTGTGGGCACACCGGATTTATGGAACCATCTTCCGGTTGAGCTCCGGATGGCGCCTGACCTTCGCTCCTTCCGGCGCGATCTAAAGACTTACCTGTTCGAACAAGCCGGCCTGGCCTGATGGGTGATGGGTTTGGGTTTTATTGTTTTTTATGTATTTTAACTTAACTTATTGTTATAGTTTTTGGGCATCTTGTTTAATCTTTTTTAACTTTTGTATTCTTGTTTTTTAACATGTATTGCCCTGTTCACCGCCCTGAGTCCTTCGGGAGAAGGGCGGTATACAAATATAATAAATAAATAAATAAATAAAAATATTATTATCCTCTAGTATGTAGTAAGAGGAATGGAATAGCATTACTAAGAGTAAGTTACTACAAGTTTGGTAACTTTTTCCCTCTTTCATGTCTAAAAATTCATTTCAGAAATATTCTTCTGCCTTTTGAGAGGCAAACAGGAAGAAATTAGCACTAGAAAATCATTCACATAGGACAAAGTTATCTTTCTCTTCTATTTTTGATTGACATGTAATGATAAAATCACATTGAATTGTGCATTCTGTGTGTAAATTAGCCCTAAATATACAAAAACACTATTCCTATACATTACTGTCTTTTTCCTCTTCCATTGTCAAACAGAAATTAGCATCTCAATTCTGATTTTCTGTGAAATCATAAAATCATTTCCTTGTTCTATATATCTATAGAACCAAGTCATATATAGCTTTGCTGTAACTCGTTCAATGTGTGTTGAGAGTATAATTACATCATGTGCAATGTTGTCTAAAACTTTCAAAGTATCTCATTTTAGTATCCCTTCTTCTGAAAGTCACAGAATTAAAGGATCTGCTGGAGGTTAGCTTGTTTATCATCTCGCTTCCCCGGGGGCATAGGATTGCAGAACCCTGGGCTTAGGTTGGTTTATTTCAACGCCAGGTCCGTGGTGAACAGGGCTCCCCTCATACATGATCTTGTTGAGGAGGAGAACGCTGACCTGGCTTGCATCACAGAGACCTGGCTGGGACAAGAGGGAGGTGTCCCCCTCTCGGAGTTATGCCCACCGGGCTTCCGGGTGCTTCACCAGCCACAGGCCCAGGGCAGGGGTGGGTGGGGGTGGCGGTTATTATTGGGGAGAGTCTTTGTCCGTGAGTGGCCACTGTCCCTCAGATAGGCAGGTGTGAATCTCTCCTTTTGAAGTTGGGTCCTGGCGTTCAGTTGGGCCTATTGTTTACGTATCTGTCTCCCAGCTGCGTGTCATCGGCCCTGCCCAAGCTCCTCGACGTCTTGCCCAGGTTGGCGATTGAGTTCCCCAGGCTTATAGTTCTGGGGGATTTCAATTTGCCTTCCATGGGTGAGGCATCTGAGTTGGCTCTGGAGTTCATGGCTTCCATGATGGCCATGAACCTGACTCAAATAATTCAGGACCAGACTCATAATGGAGGTCACACACTCGACCAGGTTTTTATCTCTGGGCAGTGGATTAATGATCTGGGTAGGGGTGATTTAACCATCCATCCCCTGTTATGGTCCGATCATTTTCTTCTCTGGCTAGACCTTCAGTATGCCACCCCCCGCCGCTGGGAGGCAGATCCGACCAGGTGGTTCCGCCCCAGGCACCTGATGGACCCTGAGAGGTTCCGGACGGAGTTTGGGACATTTCCTGCTTCCCTTGCCCACGGCTCTGCCGAGGCCCTAGTGGCAGCCTGGGAGAGGGCGGCTGCTGGGACCTTGGATCGAGTTGTGCCTTTGCGACCTCTGACCCAGCGTGGATCCCGGGTGGCCCCCTGGTTTATCGAGGGACTCCGAGAGATGAAGTGCCGGAAAAGACGCCTAGAGAGGACAAAATCACTCAGATCCGGTCTGGTTTGGACTCCGACTGGGTGGAATCTGGCGGAGTGGAAGGGGCAGGTCTTGGTTATACCAACTGGGGTGAGTTTGACCCTGTATCTTTGGATGATGTGGACAGGATTATTAGCAGACTGAGCGCTACAACCTGTTTATTGGACCCATGTCCCTCCTGGCTAGTTTCGGCCGCCAGGGAGGTGACAGGGGGCTGGCTGCAGGCAGTTGTCAATGCTTCATTGACAGAGGGTGTCTTCCCCTCCACCTTAAAAGAGGTGGTGGTGAGGCCCCTGCTCAAGAAGCCTGCCTTGGATCCGGCCTCATTGAATAACTATCGTCCTGTCTCCAACCTTCGCTTTGTAGCGAAGGTTGTTGGGAGTGTTGTGGCGCGTCAGCTTCCGCAATTCCTGGATGAAGCGGACTATCTGGACCCGTACCAGTCCGGTTTCAGACCTGGTTACAGCACGGAAACAGCATTGGTCACACTGGTAGATGATCTCTGGCGGGCCCGGGACAGGGGCTGTTCCTCTGTCCTGGTTCTACTTGACCTCTCAGCGGCTTTTGATACCATCGACCATGGTATCTTGCTGTGATGGCTC
The DNA here is from genome assembly GCF_964194415.1 of Vipera berus. Taxonomy (NCBI): domain Eukaryota; kingdom Metazoa; phylum Chordata; class Lepidosauria; order Squamata; family Viperidae; genus Vipera; species Vipera berus. Next base: position 68,350,071 of record NC_138204.1, read on the forward strand.
GAGGGGTTGGGAGTGGGAGGCACTGTTTTACGGTGGATCTCCTACCTCTCGGGCCGTTCGCAGTTTGTATTGGCAGGGGGGCAGAGATCCACCCCAAGGCCCCTTTCTTGTGGGGTGCCTGAGGGGTCGGTTCTCTCCCCCCTCCTTTTTAACATCTATATGAAGCCGCTGGGTGAGATCATTTGTGGTTTTGGGGTGAGGTATCACCAATATGCGGATGATACCCAGTTGTTCATCTCCACCCCAAACCAACCCAGTGATGCCCTTGACATGATGTTCCGGTGCCTGGAGGCGGTATGGGTCTGGATGGGAAGAAACAGGCTCAGGCTCAACCCCTCCAAGACCAAGTGGCTGTGGATACCGGCATCTCATATTGTCCAACATGTTCCATCTCTTTTGATGGGGGGGAGGTATTGCCCCCCTCTGAAAGGGCTCGCAACTTGGGTGTCCTCCTGGATTCACGGCTTAATTTGGAAGAACATTTAACTGCTGTGACCAGGGGGGCCTTTGCACAGGTTCGCCTGGTGTGCCAGTTGCGCCCCTTTTTGGACCGAGATGCCCTATGCACGGTCACCGATGCCCTTGTCACTTCTCGCCTGTATTACTGTAACGCTCTCTACATGGGGCTGCCCTTGAAGTACACCCAGAGGCTTCAGCTGGTGCAAAATGTGGCCGTGCAGGTACTTATGGGAGTTCCTCGATACTCCCATGTTACTCCACTCCTGCGCAAGATTCATTGGCTTCCAGTTGTCCTCCGGGTGCGATTCAAGGTGCTAGTAATTACCTTTAAAACCCTACATGGCTTAGGCCCAGGGTATTTGCGAGACCACCTGCTGCCATTGTCAACCTCCCATCGCCCGGTTCGCTCCCACAGGGTTGGCCTACTCAGAGTTCCGTCAGTTAAGCAATGCCGGCTGGCGACCCCTAGGGGGAGAGCCTTCTCTGTGGGCACACCGACCCTCTGGAATGAGCTGCCTCCGGAGCTGCGGATGGCCCCCGACCTTCGGTCCTTTCGCCGTGAGCTGAAGACATGGATGTTTCAACAATCGGGCCTGGACTGACTATGGTTTTAAATTTGGTTTTATGGGGTTAAATTACTATGTATTGAACATATCTACTGCTTGATTCTTTTTTAAATTTTGTATTTTCATGTTCTTTGTTTAGTTTTTATTGTTGTGAGTCCTTAGGGAGAAGGGCGGCATATAAATATAATCAATCAATCAATAAGGCAGTTTGGTTTATAGTATTTAAATTGCAGTTCAAGGAGTATAAACGAAAGACATTATCTGACATTGAAGAAAAAAGCTAAAAGAAAGACCTTTATACTTTCAAAGTTAGGGAGGTAACTAGGCAGACAGGAACGCCCCCAGACACAGGATTATAGTTCAAAATAGGTTAATCACCAAGGTCAGATATAGTAGTCATAGCTTTTGGGAAGGCACATATTTCCAAAATGATTTGAAAGATGTGCTTCCAAGCTCAGGTGAGTGCAAGCACAATACTTCTCTTCTAATTGTTAAGGTTGCATGAAACCAAAAAAATAAAAAATAAAAGGTTGCAGATACTTAAAGTCTCAGGCTTAAAGCATTTACCTGAAAAGGGGAGTGCTATGTTTATAGGCAAAGTCTGTAGCCCTTCTTTACATCATGTTCAAAGCATGGCCTAGTAACTTTCTGATAAAATATGTTGGTATAAACATGAGGCATGGCTTGAGAGAAGAACAAATGCTTCATTCTGGAGTCATTCCACAAAGTTTTCTCCACTTGGAGTTATGCAACTCTGCTTTATTCTAATTGGAATGGTTTCAAATATACCACACTCAAATCAGGAAGGGGGAAGAACAAATTCTTTCAAAGAAAATTAATGATTTCCCATTCCAGGAACAGGGCATCTTGATGCAGCTTGATTGCATGGCATAGTGCTCCTATCAAAATTTTCAGGCTGTGATACTGGAGAAGAGTTAATAAGCACTAGACTTATAACACATTACAGTGAACTGAAAAACTGTGAACAATTATACAACTGTTTCACTGTTTTCCCAGAATGAATCCACATTCTCTGAATATCAGTTTAATTGAAATTCAAATTGTCTAAAAGATGCCAGACAGAAAGAGGCATATGTGCTGGTTATATACACAGAAGTGATCTCCTGATTCCAGCCAGAGAAAGAAGACATTAGACTGGCTTAATGAAACATCATCCTGGTTTCCTAGTGCCAAGCTACATATTTCACTAAGTGGCTTTGTACACTTAGCACAACTAACCCAGACTTTCCCTCATAGGAAACACATCATTCTTAAGCAGCAGATAGAGTTGGCCCCTTCACAAACACAACGGAGAATGACTTACTCATCCCCACCCTTCTCATTTTAATCCCTCAGCTGTGTGCAAAAAATCTTTTTACAAATAGAATTTCTAAAGCTAGTCTGTTTTTGTGGGGCTGCTCTGGGTCTTTGCTATTGTTTCAGCAGTAGGTGAAAGTATTATCCTTCCCAGTGTCTAGGCTGTGTTGATCTACTTGGGTTGACTGGGCTTTCGTATTCATACAGCAAAACAGTTCGTTTTGAACAGTTAGACATATTACATGAATATAGCCAGTTGTGTAGCATGGAGTAACTCTTATTTTATCCTGCCCTTCATATCTGTTTCAACAAGATTATCACTGTTAAGTATCAGGATCAGTGAGGCATTGACGAGGTGGTGGTGAAAGTTAACACAGAAGCAGCACGAACTGCCGCTTAACTTCTATATATATATATAGAAGGTGGCCAATGGAATTAAAGCAGTATTTCCCGCTTAAAACACAAGTAACAAGTAACAATTCTGGAGACAAGCAGTCTAGAGTTTAAACAGACACAGCAGTTAACTATCAGTAATGGTTTCCAAGTAATTTACACCAATACATAACAATCTCTTCCCAGTGTTATCCAAAGCAACTGTGCCACTGGAGTCTAGAAGGTTAAGAAAAAGCTCCTATTACATCAGTGAGCAATAAGTATCTAGATGAATATTTATTTAGCGTATGTGTGTTAGACACACAATGCAGTCTTGACAGCCTAGAAGGCTAGTTCATTCTGTTCAGTACTTATGCGCCTATCCTTGATGCACCGTAGGGTGTGAATTAGCTGTATACCAGCTAACTAGTGGCACTCGGGTTGCTGGCTCTTCTGGGGTCCTCCTCCGCTCTCGTCTTGTGTTGCAGTGCCTTGTGTCCAGACACGTCGAGTGCCAGCTTCCACTTTTCTCACACACAAACACAGCTAGATTTTTTTCACTGAAGTGGTGCCCATTTATCTACTTGCAGTATTTCATGCTTTCAAACTATTGGGTGGGCAGGAGCTAGGGATCAAGTGACGGGAGCTCCCTTTGTTTCACAGAGTCAGGCTCAAATCGCCAGATTACAGACCATTCCTGACCAGCAGTTCCAACATCATTAAGCCTCTGTGCCACTGCGTTCCTTTTGGATGAATAATTTGGATGGAATATATTAAGCAAAAGTCTAGTGGGCATGTACAGCTATATCACTGATGATATAATTTATGTCTTACCATTACAGAAAGGCTTGTGTGATTTTTCCATAATCCATCTCTAGTTGCATTTCTTACCATATATATTATACTTTTAAAAAGCATTTTGGAATTCATACAAGTACAACACTTTTCTGTTCTTTGTTAAAGCAACCATCTTTTTCAAATTTCTCTGTGAGCCTTAAAAAAAATACATGGATCCATTTAAGTTAGATAACTAAGTCAATCTCTTAAAACATTCACAGTGTATTTCATGCTCACACAGTTGTCCTACCTGGCAAAAAGAGGGAGCGACAGAGGGAGAGATGGGCTGTCTTAATGACTAGCAGAGTAAGTCTGAAGCATTTCTTCTAAATCAGTGTTTTTCAACCATAGTCCTTGAAGATGGGTGGACTTCAACTCCCAAAATTTTGGGAATTGAAGTCCAGCCATCTTTAAGAGGCCAAAGTTGAGAAACACTGTTCTAACTCATTCTTGAAGTATGCACACCTTGTTCCATGAGTTAATTTACTTTTGCAAATATGCAAGTATGTCCGTATATGTATGTAAGTTATGTACAGTAAGAGTTTTCTTAATGATTTTTTAAAAATGTAAATCTTATTAACCAAAAACACAGCATCTCAAGGGAACCCTCTTATAGCACCATTTATATATGGTATGTATGCAGGTTTTTTGAGAGGCATGGCTCTTTGGTATTATGACACTGTGATATACATGAATATAGAACTATAGTGCAATTCTGGGCATGTTTAATCAGAAATTCATTTAAATGAATCCAATGACACTTATACCTGGGAACCTATCATCACTGCCATTGTTTTTTGAATCCCCTGTTATAGATATGGAACATAGTTGATGTTCAACCCAAAATAAAGGTCAATCCAATTCACAGTCAATTCTGAAGACACTATTAAGGCCAAATCTGGAAGCTGCTTCATCGGTGACCTCTATAAATTTCAGATTTGCCAATTGATGAAGGACTACATATTTCACAGTTGTTAACCATTAACCTCCACAGCAGAATATACTGATAAAGAAGGGAAAGGACTTAATCAAGCAAGACTCATATAAAGTACTGAAATATGAAGCAAATGCTTTGGGTTTGACAACATTTCTCAATATTAGTGATTCCAGCAAGTGGGAAAGAAAAGGAAATACAAGTTACGTCCACCTCTCTGGTTGCAGCAAACAGAACATATAATATATTCTTGTTCTTCTGGCATTTAAAATAACAACAATGAAGGGGTGTCTAATAGCATCTCCTTCTTGATCTCCCTGCCTATCAAGAACATCTGTGGGGAAAAGGTAAAAAAAATCAAAATGGTGAACACAGAAACATCTTGCCATTTTTAATGCCCCTCCTCCAATGTCTCATGAGGAATCTTTACAGAATTTTGTCAGTCTGCAATTACCTCAGATGCAGTTACCTTTCATAAAGACTTTCTCTGACATAATAGGGTAGAGGTAGAATCAAATGGCCGTAGCACACATCTCTTAGCCATGCCTTTTTTAATACTTAAAAAAGAGCTCGCCCATTTAGTTGTTATCAGGATGTATGAATTTCATACATGTGCCGTCAAAAGAAGTATGGGCAAGCACATTACGTCTCTGGGATTCATTTAAGCAGACTTTTTTTTCAAGCTGAAAAAGAGTAAAGCTATTTTAAGGAGTAGATCAATTAAAGAATGTAAGATTGTGTTAAATGCAACTTATATTAAATGTAATGTAAGTTAAAGAGGAAAGAATCCATTTGCACCTTGTCACTAGAGCACGGGTGTCAAACTCACACCATCACATGACATGTTGTGACGTATCGTGACTCTTTTTGCATTGCTGGCAATGGGATGGGTGCGGCTTCGGTATGATGAAACCGGCCCGCGGGCCAGCAATTTGACACCCCTACACTAGAGCAAGACTAAGCCAGGATATGGCACAATGTAAAGGGCCTAATGACGCCATTGATGGCATGGTGGGCTGCTCAGGTTACTTCTTGAGAGGATCTATCTTTCCATCTACTAATGATCATTAATTCTATTCTATTCTGATACATGATGGTTAGATATTGGTTATCTTGTAGAAAGAAATTTCTTGTAGAAAAGGCTTTATTGCATAGAATATCCAGTGGAATTTCTAGCTTGTTATACAGTATTTCATCCAGATCTTCTGGAAAAGGGCTTATTCCTTGCACATTTTTTTTTATTACTGCAGTTTTTTTTAACGTGCAGATCTATTTGCATATCTACGCTGTCATAGTGGTAGCTGCTTTAATATACTGTTTAAGCCTTCTGTTTGAGGATTTGAAGTTTAATTGGCACTACGTTGATTTTTTTTAATTCCTTATTTTCTCTGGCAGTCAAAAAAACCCCAAAACATTATTAGGCAAAGATTTCAGATTGTGTCACCGGCATTATTGAATTACCAGATTCCCTTTATGTTTTCCAAATATTCAGATATCTTATGTCTTGAGGCAGTTTAAGGCATTTATGTTGGTTCTTCTTAATATTTTACACCTTTAGAGGTAAATTATATAATATCCCTATGAGGGATAAGGCCGGTTTTGTGGCTCAGAGAATGGCTGAGATCCTGATTAACTCTCCCTTTTTTTACTCATTTTATTGACATAGCAATGCTTTTCATATCACTCCATTATTACTAACAGTCCATGTAGATCTGGTATTTTTTCTTGTACCAGATACAGGTAAAATGCTACTTTTAGCGTGTGGTCAAATTTTGTCCTGTAGCTTGCCAGGTCCACTAAATTAATTTTTGGAAATTGTGTTTGTGGTTAGTTATTCAGACCATAAACTTTTTTCTGTATCTGACAAAATGTGGTTTTTTCCCCCTTTGTTGTCTCATTATTTAAGATTGGTCAATGACCATAATAAAGATTTGATTGGCTGATTGATAAAATTGGATGCAGTTAATTTATACATTCACAGTATTAAAAATGAATCTTGCTGATATTGTGTATGTGTACCTTTTTATGGTTTGGGACCAAATTATCATGCATTTCCATGAGAAATGGTTTGAGTTCAAGGGGAGAAGTAAAATAGGAAAACAGATAAGTGGATTGAGAAAAAGAGATACTAAAAAACTAAGACACAAAAATGAATCCAAATTAGTCTTAAATATGTCAAGAGAGTTAAATGACTGGATGTAAACATGTAATCCTCACTTTAGCATCTCATGTACTAAAATTAAGATGATATAGAGCAGACATGTCAAACACAAGGCCCAGGGGCCGGATCTGGCCCGCGAAGTGGTTTCATGTGGCCCCCAAAGCCATCCTGGAAACAGTGAAGGAACGGCCCCCGCTGCCTTGGCCCTGGCCCAGAGACCCTCCTTCTGCCAGAGACCCCCAGATCTGTCCCACTCCTGCCCAGGCCCCCATAGGCACCCTTGATGCCAATGATGTAGAGCTGGCCATGCCCACCCAGTAGGCCATATGCACTCCAGCCACACCCACCCAGTAGGCCACACCCACCCTGGGCATAACCACCCGGCCCCCTGAGGGCAACCACAGTGCTGATGTGGCCTTCAATGAAATAGAGTTTGACACCCCTGATATAGAGTAAAGTAACTGGGCCCCTGCACAGGGAACATTGAATGTTTAGAATAAATTATGTAAGAAATGCTCATATCCACTATTATGCTTCTTCTCCCACTAACATGAAATAGGTTAAAAAGCTTGGAAACCAGAGAGCTTGGAGTAATGATGCAATTGGGACAGCAACTAGAATGCAGACACAGAGAAATTCAGAGTAAATCCAGTAAAAAACATCAGCTAGAAGTTATATATAGCCTACCCAATGACACTAAAGAAGGGTCAGGTTTTCATCATTATAATGTCTACAAGGCATTATCCAAGGAATTTTTTTAAGCAGAAAGAGCCTTGTGTTTGGGATAATGCATTCCTACTTGCTAGGCATTACATAAATAAAATTGTTTGCATTTCCTGCATCCTGAATTCACGTTGACTGCAGTGCAGATGTGGAGAGCTTTTAAAACTTTGTCATAATTACTTGAACAGATTTCAAATGTTGCTGCCTCAGGACACAAGTGGGGTGCTTAGAGATGTGGAATCTACAATTGATTTTCCAAATATTTTTGAAAGAGAAGCTGTCCCTGCCACTTCTATTGCTCCTTTCAACATGTATTTGCTTCATGAGACTGTAAAATTCAATGGTGATTTTTACATTCCTCTATCAAAACATATCTGCAACAATAATTCACAACTAGTAACGTGAAAATGCATGAAGTTTAAAGCCATTAGAGTTGCCCATCCAACTCAAAAGAAATGCAGCTGATCCTCAACTTATGACTAGTCCTTTAACTTCTTCTGGCTATAGTAAATCATTGCAAAAATTGGGCACTGGCTTCCCTTAGTTCACCAGGAGACATTTATATGAACGTTAATAGATGGCTTGAGTGCTTTACTGTTGCAATACTAAAGAATTTTGAAAGTTAAATATTAATGACATATTAATGTCAACCACTACTAAAAATGAAGAATTAAAATGCTCAGGAATGCAACTACACAATCTTTTGGTTTGCATTCCCATTTAGTCAGATTTCAGGGTCATTTAGTTCAGATCTCAAACACATGAGAACTTAGTAACAAAGAAAGATTGAAGAATGGAGCATGAAGGCTTTGTTGCTGATTTATTATCTAGCCCTGATTAATGTGGAACATATTTCTGTACTATAATGATGTGCAAAAAGGATTTATCTCCAGAACTTTGGTTTTTGTTTTTTTACTGGGCAAGCCTATTTAATTTTGGGATAGATTCTTCACATTTCTGCTTGGGCATTTGGGCAGAGGTAACCATGTGATAATATTTAGCTGTTTGTCTCTTGATTTTTATTTCGCAGCAGTTAACCCCTAGCAGTTTTGGGTGAAAATGTGCTCTGTAGTATACTGTGTCTTTCCCCTGTCCCATTTCAGCTATGTATTTCTAAATATGTAGAAAAGATGTAAACCAGACATGTCAAACTCGCGATGTCACGTGACATTGCGCAACATATCGGGAGGGTTTTTCCATTGCTGGCAGTGTGGTGGGCACCACTTTCAGATGACGCATCCGGCCCGTGGGCCGGCAGTTGGACACCCCTGATATAAACATTTTAAAGCCAATTGTTTCTACATTTTCATACAGGGCACCAAGGAAGCTTTGTAATGTATGTAAGCAACCACATAGATAGATGCACTAATAACATTCAAACTCTGACCTCAAATTTCATCAACATCTTGTACTTGGCAATGACAATGGTGCTCAGCAATATCTTCTTACTCTTCATTTGGCTTTTGTAAATATGGTTACAAATAATTGTATTTTTACAAATAATATTACCTACACACAAGCACACATACAAAAATGAATGAATGTGGTTCAAGTAGTTAACGTGATAGGAGCAGGGAGACTAGAACATTCTAGTCCTCAGACCCAGAAGGCCTAGCCAAAGAAGTTGGACAACATCTACCAATCTTGCACTGAACTAACATAATCCATAACCTTCAATAAATAGGCTTTCATTCTGCAGTGAATGGATTCAGCTGATAATTTATTATTATTATCAGCCTAAATCAATTCAGTATATGATATAGACTTTATTGAATATTGTAGACTGATTTTATTATTAACCCTTAGATATGTGTACGTTTTTGAAATTACCCTTTTACTTAACATTTTGCTGTCAACAATAAATAGCTGTCTGGAGAATATAAGAGAGCAAGGTCATCAGCTCTAAGTATCAGTATCTGATGTTAAACATATCAGTTGTAGCTATTTTCTATGTATTTGCCAAATATCCTTCTAAAAATGTGACTATCATGAATATCAAGGAAAGTGCATTGCATGTGTCACAAGAAAAATAATATAAATATGTAACATTGTATTTATGCCATGCATTCTATATGGCCGTGGTGGCGAACCTATGGCACGGGTTGGAATTGATTGAACTTTTTAGTCCCGCCCAGTCTGCCGTTACCACCACAGCCAAACCCACCCAATGGGCCACGCCCACCCAATGGGCCATGCCCACCCAGCACCCGACGATACATAAGTATTACTTCTCCTATATTAGGAGAAGTAAATGCTGATAAGATAGAATGTAAAGCTTGGTTCATAATTGTGGTAGTCTATCTGGGAACAGTAGCATTTCAGATACTGTAATATGTCTATTGTTTCAAAAGAACAGAATCATGCAAGTAGTGTTTTTCCCCTGTGACATCAAAGCAAAAGTTGGACTATGGAAGCAAGATAGAAAAAGTATTTGCATTTTTAAACTTGGAAGTTACTGAAGACTTCTGAAAATAATAAAGCAGCCAAACCTCCCCCCCCAAACAAATGGATCATCAGACAAATCATTCCAAAGTTTCTCATTCAAGACACAAATAACTATGTTCATATTATGATATTTTGGACACATTGTGTAAAGATTTATCTCTCTTACAAAACCTATAATCCTGGTAAAGATAGAAGGAAAGAGAATGGGAAGTTGACCATCAGCAAGGTAGATGGACTCAGATTCAGCAGAATAGGGTACACTGTGGGAAGACCAGCTTGGGACAGATCATCCCGGAAAAAAATCTATGTGTTTGCTAAGAATTAACCACAACTTGATGGCATATAAATCATCAATCTTATTGGACTAATACTACTACTTAGCAATGCAAGGTAACTAAATACACTTAAGAGTACATGTCAGCCATAACAAACATTAGACATTTGATGCAGGTTTATGTGCGTGTATGAGAAAATGAGAGACAGAGAAAGAGAATTGGATTGCTGGATGAGTGGTTTCAAGGCATTGATGATAAATACTAAATCTGTGGTAAATACTCACTTCTGAATTGTGCCATAGTGATATGATCTTTTTCATTCTAAAGAATTTCTAAAGAATTTTCTTCTGCAAGACTTTTCTTTTACAAGAAACTCTTTTCTTTTTTCCAAAAATTTACTTTTTGGAACTAAGTAAATCCCTTGGAGATGATTCTAGTCACATAGTTACATGTTGCCTATTTTTACTTTGGTAACAAGAAGAAATAATGCATTCCAATATTTGGCTGACTGAATTTAATCCATTGTCTCTCTTAACCCAATTAAATAAGCCTCAAATTCCCAAATGGAACATTTATCTTTAAAAAATAATAATTTGGTAATAATTGCCCACTAGCTATCTTTGGCTTTCTAAAATATACCAGCAAAAATTCCTGAATAGATTACAGATGTCCTTCTATCTGGATTAATCAGAGAAGAGGTAGGCCTCTGCCTATTATTATTTTAATAATCACTGTTTTCTATCTTTTGCGTGCCTAATGCTATATTGAATCACTGAGGTAGGTTGAAGATTTTAAAGCTGAATCTAAAAAGCCACCATTGTTATTTCATTTATTACAGATACAAATGTGGTGCTGATTACAACTAGCCAACAGAACTATGGCAACAATGATTTTAAAAGAACATCTCTTTATTACGTTCTTAGGGTAGAATTTCTCTGTCTTTTTGAGAGGCCATAACTATTCCAAAATGATTAATCTTCCATAGATTCCATTTCAATTATTTTGAAAGGAATTTGAAGAGTGTGTCATAATCTACTCTGACTAATGGAAATGTTTATTAATAATTATGATTCTACTCTGAACATTTTTCTTTGGATTAGAAATGTGCAAAAGCTAAAAATGCTAACGAGGCATCTGTTGTTTTCTCTGTTGCAGAGCCTTAAAGGGTATCTGTGCTATGAATAAATTGTTAATTTTTATTTCACTCCAGATTATTGTTTTTTAGTATTATAGCAGTACTGACTTATTTCGTCTACTTGACTTATATTCATCTTTTGAAGTTTCAATTCTAATTATATTTTTGGATATTAAAAATCTAGTAACAAAACAACTACAAGCAAGCAACCAAGCTCAGAGAGCATCAATGATTCCTCTGGGTCATCTTTTTCAGTCATCTGAATGGGATGCTAGCAACTTTAAGTTGCATGGACTTAAATGTACACTAGCCTTGTAGGATTGTAGCTTATGATGACAACTTTGATATATTTTGCAGCCTCTTTTCTTTAAGACTTTTTGGGGTAGTATAGAGACAAATTTAAAAGGAAAAGCTGTCCTAATTCTCTGTTACAGTTTTACAGTACAGGTAGTCCTTGACTTACAACCACAATTGAGCCCCAAATTTATGTTGCTAAGTGAGATATTTGTTAAAAGAGTTTTGCTCTATTTTACAACTTTTCTTGCCACCATTGTTAAGTGAATCGTTGTAATTAAGTTGGTAACCTGATTGTTAAGTGACTCTGGCTTCTCCATTGACTTTGCTTGTCAGAACGTTGCAAAAGGTGATCACATGACCCTGGGACATAGCAACCATCATAAATATGAACCAGTTGCTAAGCATCCTAATTCTGATCATGTGACCACGGAGATGTGGAAAATGGTCATAAGTCACTTTTTTCTGTGCCGTTGTAACTTTGAACAGTCACTAAATGAACTGTTGTAAATCGAGAACTACCTGTATTACAGTTTAGGATGACTGTCTCTATTTCAGTTCTGTCATGAAGTGACAATTATTCTTCTACACTCAACAGATAGATATATTTAGCTTTATTAACAGTCCAGTCTGCTACAGGTACATCTCCGTCCTTTTCATCACATCATCCTTCATGCTAATTTGGAGAGATTAGACTACTAGTGCTTCTCAACCACAGCAATCTCAGTTCATGTTGAATGGGGAATTCTGGGAGTTGAAGTCCACACATTTTAAAGTTGCTGAGGTAGATAGAATACATGACTTTCGCGGAGCGATTTACTCACATAATATCCAATGCTTTCCAAAACACAGGTTTAAGTGTTCTTTTTTGGGGGGGAAACAAGATATTTGGTTTTTTAGATATGTTTTTAGTGCTGTCTTAAAAGAATTTTGGATATGTGTTTCAAACAACAGCAATTGAAGGTTGATTGAAAGCAGGAAAAAGCCAGCTCCTGACAGCTTCTAATGAAAGGTTGATAATAGTTTGACAGAATAAAAAAGGGGGAAAAATGAGAGATAACTACTGTATTTCAATAAAAAAAAAGTTTATTAAACTAAACAGCCATTCTGTCATCAAGTACAGAAGAATTTTGTTGGTGTATTTTTTTAAAAAGAGAAGCAAATTACCTTGACCTAAACTATCTGTTTACACTGTTAAACAATTAATATTTAACATAATGATCATGTATTTAACATCATACATTCTCCTCACATTAAATATATTGCAGTATTAGGTAAACAGATCAGTGCTCAGCAGAGTAGAAAGGCATAAACTGAGTAAATAAAATATAAAAGAAGAGTTGCTTTGTGGGGAAAATAGAAGGAAGAAGTTGTACTAGGTATGTTTGCCACTTTGAGTTATTTATAAAACAATAAAGGTGGGATAAAAACACCTTTGAAAAGTGTTTTATATTTGTTCTTTTGGGTAGATGTCATAATATCTGAAAGTATAACTTCATACTATGCATAGAACAAATCATGGTATTTTTGTCCAAATTAACTGTTCCGCCAAGCCATCTATAGATACCGTAATATATTGATAATATATGTAATATATGTAAACAAAACTTTCATGACCCATTTAGGAATCTTAATCTGACATTTGAATATCACGAAACCAAGATCACAGTCATAATTTCGAAGCCAGATAGAGATTTACTCTTACCTTATGTAGTATACAAAAAAGAAATATAATTGTCAGCCTTGCAAGTTAGTCCAGGCAAGTCCAGTACCATCTCTATCTTTATTGTAAGGTTACATTAACATCATCTATACTAGTCTAAAACTACATCTCCCTCACCTAACCTTTACAGTCCAGAAAATAGGAAGGATCCCTTCTTAGATGTTTGCCATGCTTCATTCGTTCTGTTGGTTTAGCTGTCTCTTATCTGACTGTTGCATAATCTGAGGCTCTTCTGTCTCCCCAAATCATTCTCATATCCCATTGCAATAGTGGTATTCCAAATTTTTCAGTTTTATATATAAACATGTATTCTACCTGGCAACAGTAAGTTTGAATGCAGTGGTTGTAAACTCAGTAGGAATAAGCTACACAGAGGGGACTTATTCTTGGATGGATAATTGAATAAGCTACACAGAGGGGACTTATTCTTGGATGGAATGAACATACACAGAGTGGGACTTATTCTTGGATGGATAATTTTAAATATGTATAGAACTACTACTACTCTAGTGAAGAGTTGCCATACTTTGAAAATACCTTATTTAAGAGATTTGTCAATTGTCATTTGTAGTTTTAAGCAATTGTCACAAATTGCTAGAAAGTGTTAATAAATTGTTCATTATTGCAACCTAGTAAATTGGAAGCAATTTCTAGTCTCATCTGGACAGGCTTAAACCCCCATTTCTTAAGTTATACACTCTCACTTCCAGCTATTGTGATTTCACAGTACAAATAGTCCTCACTTATCAACCACTCATTTAGTAACCATTTACAGTTTTTACAGTGCTAAAGAATAATTTTACAACCAAATCACAACCTTCATAGCATCCCTTATTCACACGATCATCATTATAGCCAGTAAATATTGCATTGTGCCTGACTTGTGGGTTCCCCCCCTTTTTCACCTTGATCTGGCATATTGCTGTTATTTTAGTGATTCTTTCGAAGTGTCCTTGTAAATAATGTCATAGGTATTACTAGAAAATAGGTATTACTAGAAAATACTTGATTGTTTATATGTCCCCATAATCATCCAGGATGCATGATAATTACTATGTGGGTAGGTCTTCGTGTGTGTGTATGCAGTCAAAAAAAGTGTACTTCAGTTTTATTTTTCCTCTGAATTATTTTGTTGTTTATAATTTTGTTTCTCCATTAAAAAGAGAAAGCATGGCATAAATTACATAATAAATAAATAACAGAATAAATGAATTACAGAGTTGCAATTTTGGTGGGGGTTATTTTGCTTAATCTGTACATTTGGACAGATTTTACACATTACCTCAAAGAAAATATTCATGATTTATACTTAGTAATATGTGGTCAAGCTGTCTTAGCCTAAGATAGAGATTACTCTGTCTGAGGTTTGCAGACTCACATGTGAAGATACAATTGCTAAGACGTTAAGCAGATAACAGTAGACAAGATTGCAAGTCAAGATCTGTGCAAAGAGAGCTTGCTTGAATAAGTCAGCTTGAATTTAATTAGTAGTAGAGTGGTCCAAATTTGTCCCAGGAGTTAAAGTGCTAAGTCACATAGTGATCAGTCCAATAGTTCAAATTAAAGTAACCCAGGTTAGTAAACAGAAGAACAAGCATCACAAACTAAGAATCCAAACAGGTTTTTTTTTCCTACAAAGACTAAAGGCAAAGCAGCTACATAAATCTGTCTGCAGATACTTGGCTGCGATTATTCATTTCTCACCATTTGCCTAGTGAGGAGCCTCGTTGAGGAACATTGCTCTGCTTCCTGCTACATGCATCTTGTAATGGGGGGATGGAGGTGGTGGCTAGGAATTGTGCCTCATCATCTGACTGCTCCAGTTGATCAGGAGATGCCTGGGGCTGCTTAGTCTCAAATGAATCCTGGATTAATGGTTTCTGAAGCTGCCAATCCACACAGGCTCAGCTGGAGCAACATTGTCAGACTCAGATTCTGAATTGTGGCTCATAAACAGAGATAGTTCATGGGACTTAAACCCAGGATATCTAGCTGTTTTTGACATTTTGACCTTCAAAATAACCTGCAGAACAGGGTTATTTGAGGGACTGCTGCTTCCCAATTACACATCTCCACCCTATCACATCCAGTACAGAGGGCATGTTGCAGGTTCTGTCATATATAGAGAGTTACATTTGGTGGACCTGCAGCAGTAGGCCTTCGCTGTGGCATCCATGTTGTTGAATGTCTTCTCCTTGAGGTTAGGCTGCCACCATTGCTCTTGACTTTCCAAAAGTCTCTCAAGACCTGGTTGTGCCTTTGGGCCAAGGAACCCCCCCCCCAGGGAACTGGCAAGATGGCTCGGTTATTATTAAGCCCCCTTTGCTGATTATTTTTTTAGCTGCATTTTATATTTTTAAATGTTTTTAATCGTCATAAATATTGTTATTTATGAATGGTTGTTTTTTTTTTAACTTTGTAGTACACTGCCCAAAGTCACTTGTTTGTAAGATGGGCGGCTATATAAACTTGAAAAATAGATAAAGTAAATAAAATTGGCTACATAAAGGAAAATAACATTTGATGTAAAATGCTTTTATTAAAAAGAACAAACAACCTGTACACCTTTATATCTGAAAAAGCTTTGGAGGATTGAAGCTTTCTTATGTAAAGATTGTGTTACCTTTCTTTTTCTTTTCTTTTTTTTCTTTTTCTTTTGAAAATACTTTCAAACCTTTTTAAACAGCTGTTCTTTTAAGATTTCCTTAACGCAACTTCAGAAAATGAAGAATACATCCTTACATCCCGCTTTGACCATCTGAACGGATATTTATGACTAAATATTTCTATGAAAAATAATATTTAAAAGGAGTTATCCCATTTCTAGATATGATTATTTAATTTTAGTAGTTAATTATGGTCATGTAAATAAATATTTATTAAAATGACTTTCTTTTCTTTCAGGTTTCCAGGGTTGTGTTTTAATAAGTACAATTCTCATGGCTATGGGGTTAAATTCTCTATATTCTCACCATATGTCAGTCTAGCCAAACAGCAATTAATGATAAGTGAAAAATTAAATATTCAGTTTCTTTCACATTAAAACTGACACTGACTTAAATATTTGACAATACTATCATTAAGTGCTTAAGGATAACAACATCTGTAACTTTCTTGTGTTTTTTTAGGACATTTGGGCTTCCAAGACAGTTTTGTCACATCAGGTGTTTTCAGTGTCACTGAGCTAGTAAGAGTCTCTCAAAGTAAGTACAATAATTATGCTACTTATTTCCTTACTGTTTGCTTTGATTAATCCACCTCATATAACCATTATATAAAAATGAAGATGTGCATTACATATTAAAAGATCCAATTTTGCAAAAAAAAAATTACCTTACAAGTTTTATCTTACTGGAAAATGAAATATGTTTCTAATGTGGCAGGTGTCAAAGATTCAGTTGATTAGGCAGTTCTAGTATTAACATCAGGTTTTTGGCAGACCATTAGAACTAGTGCTCTGGGAAGAGTCCATAGAGGCAAATTTAGTCATTGTACTATTTGTATTTGATGGCCAGAACAAGAATATCTTAGGACCTATTGCAGTGATGGGGAACCTTTTAGAGACTGAGTGCCCAAACTGGAACCCAAAACCCACTTATGTATCGTTGGGTGCCGGGTGGGCATGGCCCATTGGGTGGGTGTGGCCCATTGGGTGGGCGTGGCTGCGGTGGTAATGGCAGACTGGGTGGGACTAAAAAGTTCAATCAATCAATTCCAACTTTACGAGATCTTTTTTTTTCCCCACGAGAAGTTGAAATTGATTGAACCTTTTTTTTTTTTGCACACGGCAGTGGAGGCCTAAAGTGAAAAGATTTTATAAAACCCAGCTGAAGGCCTAGGACTGGGACAATGGCATGTGTGCCCACAGAGAGGGCTCTGCGTGCCACCTGTGGCACGTGTGCCATAGGTTCGCTACCACAGACCTATTGTGTCTCAAAACAAGATGTGGATAATTTGCTATTTGTGGTAGTAATTTCATAAAGAGGCAGCCTACCCCCAAATCTAAACCATTTCAGTGGCAGTTGATTTGCTTTCAAAATTAGAACACTGACATTTATTGAACTGGCTAAATAAATCTCTTTACACACACAATAGCACAAAGATTGCATGTCTGTTGTCTATGAGCATGGAAGTTCAGCAGCTACCTTGTGCATTGATTTATAGAGACACAGATTTTAGGACCCTTAAGGGTAGGTTTCTACCCTAATGTAAAATCATACTCCTTCTTTGTAAAAATAGAAGCTCCAATTCTTCTGTACTCTAAATATGACTAAAGTTTAGGGTTTCTGACAACTAACCCATACACAACTCAGTTCTTTTTTTTCGCCATTCTTTTGACCTTTACAGAATGCTAATGTCATTAGTCTGAATGGCATGCTGCAGTATGATCATTACCAGTTTGTCAATAATCACTAACAACAGTGAATGAGGAGTACCTGTCACCACCCTATTCTATTGATCAAAGGTTTCTTGATTGTATTTTGCTGCGACACAATCTTGAGTCCAAGGAGACAAGGAGAGTGCTTTTGCTCTGCTCGTTGACAAGTGTGCTAGGGCTTAAAAATTTAAAGTTATGAAAATTTTCAGCTTTAGTAAAGCCCCAAGTCAAAATTTTTATCCTGTAAGTATTGCTATCTTTATATTTGTAGCTTGTTAATAGTAATTTTATTAAAAAATTACAATTACAATGATAAAAATTAATACAAGTTAAAAAACAAAGAAAAATATATTATGCAGAAAAGAAAAAATCAAAAAGAAAAAACAAGACTATTGTGAAGAAAATTAAATGTATAAAGAAATTACTTCACCCTTCATCATAACAATTTTAATCTTATCATCTCTTAAAATACAGCAAATGATCTCTTTCTTCCCATATCTCATCTCATCTCAATGAACAAATCCTTAAAATCTTGTCATTTAGTTTTGTTCAGAAAAGTCTCTTTTCAGAGATAACAACATACCTACATTAACCTTGATAAAATAAACCAACCTTATATTTCTTCCTTTTACTTCTATCTTGATTAGTTCCTTCAGATAATGTCCTAGATCTTTTAATTGTTTTCTCGGTCTCTTTTCACAAAACTCTTTAAAGAACTTTAACAAGCTTCATTTGTACATCCAGTATATGACAATTATCCAGGCCACTCTCTTAGTTTGATATTTGTATCAAACGTCAAAGTGTCTGTGTGTGTGTGTGTTGATATTTGTATCAAGCGTCAGAGTGTCTGTGTGTGTGTGTGTGTGTGTGTGTACACACAGACACAGACACACACACACACACAAACTTTTTAATATGCAAAACACTTAGCTTTCGTCGGCCAAACTGCTGATGTCATCAGAGTAAGAATAGGAGATCCGGGAGTCTGCCTATATAGCCAGCTGCTTTTGCGCCCTGCTCATTGAGCGGGTCAGCGGTCTAATGACTTCAATCGGACATAGCGTTTCTAAATGTCCCGCATTTCTTCGCGTGCTTGCAGGATCAAAAGTTGTTTTCTTATTCATGGTCGCTCCCCTGGTGAGCATATACACATCAGGGAGCCGATTACCCAGCCGCAGTTGTTTTGTATTTCCCCCCCTCTTCTTTGGTTGAACCTGAGCCTCCGTCTCAAGACTTAAAGCCGGGCATGTTGTGGATTCGTCCTTCCTGGGGATCATTGTTGTGGCCACGCCCTCCAAATCGGGATCTAATACAGGGCATGTCCCAAAGTCTGACACAGGGCACATTGAAGATTCATCCTTCCCGGGGATCGCTGTTGTTCTGCCTGTAGCAGTGTTGTTCAGGTCCTGCAAAGAGCAGGCTCGTTGTGCCCGTTGTAAGTCATAGCATCGTTCCTCCCATCCCCTGACCATCTGGCAAGCAGGTAAAAGGTCTGTATGATGGTTAATGGAGTTTTCATCGGATAGCCAGGCCTCCTTGAACAACCGGCCGCCCTTGGTGTTATCCCAGGCTACGGCCTCAGCGTTGGCAAAATCAAACATGGTTGTGACTAGCCATATGTGCCCACACCTGTGACCATTGTTCTTGTCTTGTATGTTCTTGTACACACACATACACATATACACATACACACACATACATACATACACACATACATATACATGTGTGTGTGTGTGTGTGTGTGTGTTAATATTCAAACAAAAGCATTATTCCACTAGAAGGATTCTTTTAATTAATTCCAAAACATTATTTTAAATTTATCTGGACTCTTAATTTGTTTGTGACTTTCTAAAATCAAAGTTTCAATCATTCTTTTACTGTTCATTAAGTCCTTAAGCTTGTATTTAAAACTACTTTTTCTAAGGTTTGAAGGAGACTCTGTGCTATAACTCTTGTTAGTCCCAAGATTCCTATCAGCTGAAAAAGCAACCAACAAGCAATTTCCAGAATTAATTAGAAAATGTGAATCTAGTATCATTTCAAAGGCACAGATTGCACTTTGAGTAAGATGGCTATTCTCACATTTCTCGGTGCATTAAACCTGCTGGAGACTGCTGTCTGGCAGTCTCCTTACAAGGAGCAACTGTCTGGAGCACTGGTGGGTAATCTCAAGCCCGCTCTTCATTTCACTGCAGATGTCAGCTCTGCTTTTCTTGGAGCTGTCGTCAGTCCACTCTTTCTTCCCTGGAAGTTTTTCCTTATATTTTGTAGTTTTAATTGCAGCAGATTTAGCAACTGGTACCCTTAGAAATGCATCCCCATTCATTTCAGTAGAAAGCATTTACCTGCTTGGATGCTATGCTTATCAGCAATTTCCCATTTAAACTGTCTAGAGATCTCTTGGTGTGTATGAGTTCTGAATCCCAGTTTCAGGAAATATCCAAAGCAATGAAATATTTGTAAAGTTTTGGCCGAGGATTTCTCCCTAAGGCAGACATCATTTGAAGAAATATGATAGTTTTTGGCTGCTGCTGATTTGAAATATATGCTCAATATTTTAGATTGCAACCCAGTTCCATTAAAATAATAAATCAAAATCTACAAAGGTTAGATAAACTTACAACATCTGGAAAATAACAATCTGCTGTTGCCATCAGGTATGTTGGACAGTCTTTGCAATAATGGACTAGAATAAAATCCTTAGATTGGCATAAGGTGGCACCCTAGTATTTGGGACTTGCAATAATTCTCCTGTTGCATAGCATGAATCACCGTTGCTTAAAAGCAATAAAGACAATAGCGATTGCTCATGTATAGCATGCCTCCCCAAAATCACCTTGAGGATCACCCCGTTATGACTTGAAAACGTTTGTAAGGCAAAGCAGCAGCATTTCTCACTGGCAATTTAGTATTGTAGTACTAATGCAGAAGGCTTAAAATAAGATTAAGAGAAGAATGAAATTGGCAAGCAATCACAGAGAACACGATGTGCAGCCATTGATCTACTCTTACTACAGATAGTCCATCGCTTACAACCACAATTGAGCCCCAAATTTCTGATGCTAAGTGAGTTTTGCTCCATTTTTTTGAACTTTCTTGATACCGATGTTAAGTGAATCACTTCAGTTGTTAAATTAGTAATATTGTTGTTCAGAGAATTTGGCTTGCCCATTGACTTTGCTTGTCAGACAGTCATAAAAGGTCATCACATGATCCCTGGACACTGTACATGTCATAAATATAAGTCAGTTGCCAAGCGCCCAAATTTTGATCACGTGACCCTGGGGATGCTGCAACGGGCGTAAGTGTGAAAAATGGTCATAAGTTACTTTTTCAGTGCCATTGTAACTTTGAACAGTCACTAAATGAACTGTTGTAAGTTGAGAACTACCAGTATTTTGAACGAGGCTATCCCTACTGGTCCCATTAGAAATCAGTCTATAATATAATGAAAGTGGAATTTCTGCATAATTTTTCCATTGGGCAGTTCTGTATTACAAGTTGACTGTCATACCTTCCCAAACATATCAGTCATTTAAACTAGCTGATTAGACTATAGATTGGGCAGAGAATCTGCATAGACAAACCATTAGTAATTTATTGGTCACCTCTATGTACAAATATAGATGGTCCTTGACTTATGACCCCAATGTCCATTGCTTAAACAAGACAGTTAAGTGAGTTTTGCTACCTTTCTTGCCACAGTTGTTAAGTGAATCGCTCCAGTTGTTAAGTTAGCAACCTGGTTGTTAAGTGAAACTGGCTTCTCCATTGATTTTGCTTGTGAAAAGATTGCAAAAGGTGATCACATGACCCCGGGACACTGCAAACATCATAAATATGAGTCAATTGCCAAGCTTCTGGGTTTTGATCATGTGACCATGCAGTGATTGTAAATGTGAAAATGGTCATGAGTCATTTTTTTCAGTGCTGTTGTAACTTAGAACAGTCGCTAAATGAATGGTTGTAAGTTGAGGACTACCTGCAAAAATGCTGTATAAAAGAATGTGATAGTTGTGGGCAGTGCTTTTTTTGTAAAAGGAAAAGGTGCCGGAACTCACACATGTCATACAACCCGCCTTGCCTACCCTATAAGGTTCCATCCCAAAAAGGTGTTGGAATTCCGTTCTGAGCGTTCTATGAGAAAAAAAGCCCTGGTTGTGGGAACAGGGGGTTGGTGCTCTCACAACAGCCCCTGAAAAGCAGGGAATATCCCAAGCAGCCTCTCAGTGGTTCAGTGGATGTTTTTGTATCCTTCTGCTTCAACCAGAAACAGCATATGTGTTTTTGCATTGTTTCCTTTGACTGTGTTTTGGAGAGCCACCTTCCCACCAGCTCCTTGGTCTGCCACCTCGAAAATATTATTTTTGAAACTGTCTGTGTGAAATTGTCCAATGGGGTAAGCAAAGCTGGCTTCTGGGAACATATAGTTTCTGTAGAAGTCAGTCTTCACCAGAGGTGGCGGGGAATAATTTTACATGCCTTTACTCAAAGGCACTCTACAACTCTGCAGTTTATTTCTTGTTATACATTCCTGTGTTTCTTGTGATTTGCTGGAAAGAAGAGGAAGGATGAGCCTTGCCCTCTTATGGTCCTCTACATTAAAAATTCATTGCAGAAAGTTTACTCCCTTACCTGTGGCAATTCCCTCCTAGATTTTAAAATACTGGATTTCTAGGATTTTAGAATATTTGGGAGAGTGTCAGTAGTTCTCCTCTAAATAATCACTGCTCTGGGTCAGGAAATGGGGATTGGGCAAAGGGAAACTGTTTCGGTCACCACTGCTCTCTTCAGTATGAAAACGTTATATATGAAAAATAACATATCTATTTCAGAATCTTGATGCCAGTTGCAAGACATTTATGTATCCTGGCCAGTTTTCAAACAATAACTACCTAAGCAGATAAAAATGGCAAGTAGGATTTAGTCAGAACTTTCCAAAGATTAGCTAGGAGAGCTGTTTGAATTAACTATATAAAATCATGGAAGCATAGCTCTTGATAAATGGAAATTATGTGCATTGGTACCTTGATACTCATCATTAATTGGTTCCAGGAGGTGCCAAAAATGATGAGTACCAAACAAATTTTTCCCATGAGAAATAATGTAGCAAGTCACAAGGCAGCTGACACCAACAAGATCTAACCTGTGCATTGAGTACCAAATAATGAGTACCAGACAAAATTTTTGTGTCAAAATCTTTGAGTACCAAATTCGATGAGTTTCAAAACAGCTGAGTACCAAGGTACCACTGTACCAACAATGTACCTTCATATTTTAAAGGGTTTCCAGCAAAGCATTTGAACCAGGGCTGACATTTTACTCTGTTCCTTGTTCAGTCCTTTAATTAATTAAACGTTGGTAACATACTCTTACATTGCATTTGGTCTGTACTTATGCTGTCATCTCAACAATAATGGATTTTGGTAAGAGTTAAACAACATGATGGTCAGGACCTTTTGTCTATGTGCAGGAAGAACCAAGAGTTGATCTTATTCAAGTAGAAGTACTGGTAGTCCTCAACTTACAACTGTTTGTTCAGTAACTGTTCAGAGTTATAAAAGCACTGAAAAAATTGACTTACTATCCGTCCTCTCATAACCATTGCAGCATTCCTCTTAGTTACATGATCAAAATTTGGCAACGGACATATATTTAATATATTTGCAGCGTCCCAGAGTCACATGAAGGCTATTTGAGACCATCCTAGCTGGCTTCCGACAAATAAAATCAGTGGAAATGCCAAATTATCCTAATAACCTCATGTTGAAGCTCCAAACCAAAGAAATGCAGTGTTACTTCTAAGCACCTTTCTTACTGTGTCTCATCTATGGACAAAGATCTTGTGAAAGTAAAACAACTACTTGCATCATTAAAGATATACTGTATTCTGACCTATCCTGACCTTCTTTCTCCCAAGCAAAATCTCCAAACTTGCAGTCTCATCTGGAATGCAGCTCTTCCTTCCCTGGAAATCCAGACGACATTCCACATCACATAGCTTAACAACTTCACTGATTCATTTAATAACCATGGCAAAAAAAAAGTTTGCAAAAGCAGGCACAACTCAGTTAATACCTGTCTTGCTTAGCAATGGGAATTCCAGCTGTTGTCATAAGCCGAAGAGTTACCTGGAATGTTGAAAAATAGACATTTGTGGAATCCATAATTCTCAGGTTCCTTTGCCTTATCCATTAACTGTGTTGATTGCTTACATAAAACACTGTAAGCTTTCTTCCATCATTCAAGAGTAGATAAATTCCACGGCATGATAGTATGAAAAATATTTATTTGGAAAGCTTGGCTTTCCACAAAGCCTGCCATTTGAGTCCAGACATAAAAAAGAAAAGAAAAGATATATAACATAAAATAGCTATAGGCTTTGAATAGATATTGCTGCATCCTTGCCTTTTATATGACACTACACTGTTCAATGGCAACCCACTCAAACCTTGCTTTTAATCAATATTCTATTAAATCAGTATAAAAAGTCTCCATAAACTTAGTGGTCACTTATGTATATAAATGACATTCAGTATAATTGGATGGTCAATAGTGTGCTGTAGAAGTAATGTTAAAACGAACTTGCAGCTGCAATATTATACAAATTTCTTACATAAGCTTAATACAATCGTCTGAAAAGAAAAAAAACTAGCCACAAATTTCAGCCATATTTTCCAGATCATTTTTTCCCTTTATTTTGATCAATTGATGAAAGTATCTAGTACTTAAAAGATATTATTATTTCTTGGGTCATCCTCATTTAATCAATTTAACATTCTGAAATATTGTTGTTATGCTTACCAAAATATATGTGAAGTCAAAGCCAGTTTTGGATGATCCATACACTGAAAAGAGATTAATGCACAGATTGTATACATTTTAAGAGAAAAAATATTTATTGACCTGCCCTATAAAATTCAGATAAATGCAACAATAGGTAAGTGCAAGCTGCTTTTGGGATCAGTAAGAATTCTATTTTGTTTGAACAATCATCCCAAACCATTGTGTCCCTAAAAATTTTGCTTGCTGCTGGAGCTCTTGATTTTACATTTTTATCGATAAATAAATAGGGGCTATAAGCTTAATGTATAAATGTATAATTAGTAAATATATATTTTAAATTCATAAGGTAAAGGTAAAGGTTCCCCTGCACATGCGTGCTAGTCGTTTCCGACTCTAGGGGCCAGTGCTCATCTCCGTTTCAAAGCCGAAGAGCCAGCGCTTGTCCGAGGACATCTCCGTGGTCATGTGGCCGGCATGACTAGACGCCAAAGGCGCACAGAACGCTGTTACCTTCCCACGGGAGTGGTCCCTATTTTTCTACTTGCATTTTTACGTGCTTTCGAACTGCTAGGTTGGCAGAAGCTGGGACGAGTAACAGGCGCTCACTCTGTTACACGGCACTCGGGATTCGACCCGCCAAACTGCCGACCTTCCGATCGACAAGCTCAGCATCCTAACCCACTGAGCCACTGCGTCCCTTATTTAAATTCATACTTCCCACTAATTCAATAAAAGAGAAATTGTTCATGACATCATACCAAATGAAGTAGTTAGGCAGCAAGTCTACATTTTATATATATCTATATCTATAGATATACAGATACACACACACACACACACACACACACACACAAACATGTACACACAGAGACTTATATATAAAGGTTGGCTTCTATCCCTTCCATGATATTTGTATGTGCCTCCAAGTTATAAGCTATTAATGTAAAATTAAATCAAGCCTCTTAAATGAGCTATTAAATGAGAATATGAAGACAGAAGATATAATTGGAATATAGATTATACATATTTAACTTGTCCATATTTAACTGGAGGTAGGTCCCATCAAACCACATACTTATGTCTGAACAGATATGCTGTTGATAGTGTTAAAAGATGAGGCCGTGTGGCTATCTACCTGAGGGCAAGCTTCATCAAATAAGGTAATCATCATTGATAAAAAGGCTCTCTGCATCCTGAGTGTGTGCATTTTGAGGTTGGTAGGGTTTGAGCAACAATCTGTTGGCTTGCAAGGTAGTATCGAGATCAGAAACCTATCTAGATCAGAATTATCTAGATAAGAGGTTTATCCAGTTTGGGATGTTATTATTTTCTTTAAATTCTTTCTACTTTATTTTGTGTCATTTGTAAGAGCCTGCTTACGAGAGCCTGATAGTCTAGTCTACGTTTTATTTTATTAAAAGGTACTCTGTGAAATAATTGATCAAATGTCATGAAGGACAGGAGAAGTTAATATTTGTGGATCCATTTTCTGCTGATTGGTCAACGCTATTTTTTTCAGTGTACATTGACTAAAAATGGGTTTATCAAGTTTTGGATGTTGTTATTATTTTCTTTAAATTCTTTCTATTTTATTTTGCATCATTTGTAAGAGCCTGCTTAGAATTGGATGGCATATAAATCATTCAAGGAATAAATAAATGAATACAATAAGATCATACTATTAGAAATGTGAAAATGTTGAAGTCAAGTTAGAAGATGGTTACCAGCTAACGAGTAGGCTGGCTTGGTCGCTCAATAGTGAGAAACTGGTGAAGCGGGCACAGCAGTGCCTGCATTTTCTGTGATGCATGAAAAAAGCACATCTTCCTTCCCCTGTCCTGACCACTTTCTACAGGGGGACGATCGAGAGCATCCTCTCATACAGTATCACAGTCTGGTTTGGAAGCATCACTGCTTCAGACAGGAAGGCGGTGCAGAGAGTGGTGAGGATGGCCAAAAAAATCATTGGCAGTTCTCTCCCTCCCATCCAGGACATAGCACAGAAGCGTTGTTTGAACAGGGTCTATAAGATTATCTGGGACACTACACATCTTCTTCACGACCTGTTTTCCTTGTTACCTTCTGGGAGGAGGCTTCGTGGTATCCGTAGCAGAACATCCAGATTCCGCCATCGTTTCATTCCATACAGCATTAACCTTGTGAACTCTCAGGCTTCCTCCTTCCACTATATATATACAAGATGGACAGTATTTAATATTTATTTCTTATGTATATGTAGGGGTGTGGGTCTATACATATGTTGTATATAGTATGTTTAGGTGTGTGTCATGTTTGTGTTTCAATTTGAGAGCGGGCAACTAAATTTCATTTTTGATTTGTGCCATTGTGCCCACAGTAAAAAAAAATGACAATAAAGGTTATTTTATCTGACCTGATCTGATCTGATCTTGTAATTTTAAGGCATACATTTCCTTTCCAAATATTAAGAAACCTTAAAGATCATCAGCCTTTATATCATCCTTAGAAATATCTAATTACATGTTCAGAGAGAAGCCTTGCTGGCTATGCTGTTGCTTTTGAAATGATGCAATGTCAACATGTCCACAATGGCAGTGTTCAGGTATCTTTCTTCTGCTGTGTACCAGGCAGTGGGACTGATCCATTTAGCCTTATCAAACTCTACCTTTTTAGATTAGCCGTCTCCAGCCATAGACTTCTTAACATTTAGTTTTCAATTATTTTTGAATTATTCTGGATGGCAATTCTGCATTTTGGTAGATTTGAACAAAGTTTTGGAATTTTGATGAAAAGTATACTGTATACTGTCGCCTTGCCTATTTAACTTATATGCAGAGCACATCATGAGAAAGTCAGGGCTAGATGAATCAAAAGTTGGAATTAAGATTGCCGGAAGAAACATCAACAACCTAAGATATGCAGATGATACCACTCTAATGGCAGAAAGTGAAGAAGAACTAAAGAAGAACTAAAGAGCCTCTTGTTGCGGGTGAAGAAGGAGAGTGCAAAACTTGGGTTGAAACTAAACATTAAGAAAACCAAGATCATGGCATCTGGCCCTCTCAATTCCTGGCAAATAGATGGGGAAGAAATGGAGGTAGTGACAGATTTTATTTTCCTGGGCTCCAAGATCACTGCAGATGGGGACTGTAGCCAAGAAATTAAAAGACGCTTGCTCCTCGGGAGGAAAGCCATGACAAATCTAGACAGCACACTAAAAAGCAGAGACATCACCCTGTCAACAAAAGTGCGTATAGTCAAGGCTATGGTCTTCCCAGTTGCAATGTATGGCAGTGAAAGCTGGACCATAAGAAAGGCTGAGCGCCAAAGAATTGAAGCCTTTGAACTATGGTGCTGGAGAAGACTCCTGCGAGTTCCTTGGACTGCAAGGCGATCAAACCGGTCAGTCCTAGAGGAGATCAACCCTGACTGCTCTTTAGAAGGCCAGATTCTGAAGCTAAAACTCAAATACTTTGGCCACCTAATGAGAAGGAAGGACTCACTGGAGAAGAGCCTAATGCTGGGAAAGATTGAGGGCAATAGAAGAAGGGGACGACGGAGAATGAGGTGGCTGGATGGAATCATTGAAGCAGTAGGTGTGAGCTTAGATGGACTCCAGAAGATGGTAAAGGACAGGAAGGCCTGGAGGAACATTGTCCATAGGGTCGCGATGGGTCGGACACGACTTCGCAACTAACAACAAAAGTATGATATACTTTTATGTATTATTTGAAATCCTTATTTGAAATTTCAATAGCAATCAGGAAAAGATGGAAACAATATGTGGTTTCTTGTTCTTCCCTTCTTCTATTCCATAGTCACCTGAGCAATTGGTATATATCGCCAACAGAAAAAAGACTGTTTGGCAACAGATTTTATTATGTCATTTCAAAACATTTTGCAGATTTGGACCTGATTTTTTTGTAACTTATGTTGAAGGTCTTTTTTATCATAGCTTATTTCATCAATTAGGTTAGGTGAAGAATGATGTATATGGAATTCAAGACACACAAAAGGTGTTATATCCCATCAGCTTGGAATTCTTAATACAATAAAATTTCTTCCAATCCTTCTTTTGGGAGGTCATCAGGAATTTATGAAAAAGGCATCTAATAGATGATATTTCACACTTCTAAAATTACTATAGCAGTCAAATACTTCGTAGATTGTGCTGAAGAAGCTGAAGTCAGATCCCTACATATTAACATCCCTAGCGGTACTGCTCATTATTTATTTATTTGGGCAAAGAAATTTAGAAAATTACTTCACAACTGTTGGCAGTTAATACTACTTTCCATGTATTGCTTGTATGGTATGCAGCAAAATAAATTAATTCATTTTTCTCTGTTAGTATAAGAAAAAAAACTTGGCAAATCTTTGGGAAACTAAAATATATATTTTTAATTAGTTTGATATGATATATTTTAATTTTGCCTTATTTTAATTACATTGTTCTTATTCATATATTTTGTCATTTCTGTTTTATCTTGCTATAAGTCATCCTCAGTGTTCTGTGGAGAAATAAAGGGAACATAAATAAGATTATATCTATTTAAAGAGAGGGGGGCATTAGAACAGTGCCTTAGAATACCATCTGGGATTATTTTTATGAAAAAAAATATGGGGAAAACATCTATACCAAGGTATGAAATTTAAGAATATAACTGTGCACTATTGAAAAATTAGCATAGAAATAAAGAACGTTAAAGAACTCTTCATCTAATTATTAACTGATTTACATTTGCTTTCTATTTTTCAGTTATATTAACAAAAAGTTTCCTAATCATCTTTATTGTACAATAAGTTCAATATTTAATATTGGATTGATTTTTTAAAAAAATTGCATTTTTCTTTAAAATTGTAATTTATTTATTTAAGCACACTTACTATATCTGGCTGTCCATCTACCAAAAGGAAGCCTTGAGGTGTAAATGGGGTATATATCAATATATGTACAAACACATATGTTTGTGTCAATATTATCAAAGAGTGGGGGTTCCCCTCTTATTATTTTTATCATTATTTCTTATTGATGTTTGTCTCTTGTATTGAAAAAACATAAAGAAAAAATAGTGTATGATTCGGCCCCTAGGAATCATGATTAATCTTTTAGCTGGACCTACTATAGGTCTTTCATGAAAGAAAATTTATCAAGGAAATGGTTTTTAAAACATAAGGATGTTTGGCCAAGTTGGTAAAAGTATAAAGTAGATGTGGCAGAGTGTACTTTTATGATTGATTTCCATTTAAGTCAGACTGACTGCAGTGTGGTCATTTTTCTAACCCATCACTGTTCTTACTGCAGCAGTTTGCTATTTTGCAGGGTGTCTGAATTACTGCAGTCCATGTCTCTGTTACCTTTTACACAAATTACTTACACTGGTTTCTTTTTCCATGCAAATTTATCAGTTTTACAGCCCCTTGTCTCCACGTCAGGAAATTTTAGCAGACAGCACAAATTGATAAAATGAGTTAATATTATAATGTCCCTTTTATTCTTAACTTCATTCACATATTGTACAGGAAACATAGTGTAATTAGATGGTAAATAAATTTATTTTCCAAGTTAGTTCCTTTTAAAGATCACAATAGACTAATTCCCATTTTAATAACATTCTTTTTTTTTCTTCTGTGCTCTTAAAATGCATTGTATTAGAACACATGAATTCAATAGTATTCCATGATAGACCTCAGGGAACAGTATAAGGATTGTATTCTTAGTGCAACTTGTTTTTGTATGCTTTAGCCCAGACATGTCAAACACAAGGCCCGGGGGCTGGATTCGGCCCGCAAAGTGGTTTCATGTGGCTCGCGAAGCCATCCTGGAATCAGTGAGGGAACGGCCCCCACTGCCTTGGCCCCGGCCCAGGCCAGCCGGGAGCCAATGTACAATTTCGTGGTGGTCATCTATGCTGAAATACATTCAGTCTTAGATCCACAAGGCCATCTGGAAACAGTGAGGGAACGGCCCATGCTGCGTCGGCACTGCCCCCTGGGCGCACACTAGGGAGGTATCACCCTTTGTGAGGAATTAAGAAATGCACCATCGCCTGGAAGTGGCCAGCACATGGCCCTGCCTACTTTGGGCAGGTTAGGGCCTGGGCAGCATTGTGCTTCTCTTCAGATTCGTGCCACCTGGCTCAGCCTCACGGCACTGTCAGGAAAGTGCCCCACTGCCTGCCAAAACCGGGCAAGCTGGGGGCTGGGCAGCATTGTGCAGGTAACATCGTGTTCTGTTCCAGCCTACAACCAGCCCTGCAGAAATGTCAGGGACAACCCCTTTGTTATATTCAAGAGGCTGGAATTAAGCCAACCAAATTTATTTACAAAAACTAAACGAAACAGTTCAAAACAGTAAAACAAATACAGACCGAGACTATATCAGAAGCTCTGCAAATGGTTGCCTTCAGCAACCAGCATCTCCCACACATTCCCCTTTTAAACAACAGTCTCAGGGCGTGGCTTCTCTTTGCCTCCTCCCGAGGTGCCTCATTGCTTTTCTTTGTTCACTTCTGCTTGTCTGCCTCCTGCTTCGAGCGTCCTTGAACAAAGCCAGCTGTGGATCGTCTTCATCTAATCTTTCAGGCTCACACAGCTGGGTCTGAGGAGGAACAAGACGGGAGGGGCCTGGCTGAGAGCTCTGCGATGCATCTGCAGCCAAAGGCTCTCCAAACCCCTCCTCCTCCTCCTCCTCAGAATTGTCCGATTCAGCTGCCGAAACCACAGGCTGATGCTGAATCACAACACATTGACTCTAATGCTGCTCATGGCATCCCCTCCCCCAGACCCCACCAAGCCAGATATGTGAAGTAGGCGAGGGCCATGTGCTGGCCACTTCCAAGCGATGGTGTATTTCTTCATTCCTCACGAAGGATGACACTTCCCCAGCTGTGTTTCTTGCCTCTTTTTCTCCCTCCCTAATCTCAAATATTTTCCTACCACTCTGTTCTTGGAAGGAAGGAAGGAAGGAGGGAGGGAGGGAAGGAAGGAAGGAAGGAAGGAAGGAAGGAAGGAAGGAAGGAAGGAAGGAAGGAGAGGGAGGATCTGAAGGAAGTCCTGCCTTAGTCCTTCCCTGCTGCCCTTTTACCATCCCCTTGCCCCCTCCTCCTGGCCTATCATGGGGGGGTCTCCGATCCTATTGCTAAGGAAACTTTGGGTACAAAGCCAGGTCTCCTCACATGGAGAGCGAGTGGGCCTCCCTCTTGACTTTGCCCTCATACCCATCATGGGCAACCTGGCTAAGGAGAGCAAGCACAGCAGCAGCAGCCTGGAGGAGGAGGTAAGTGCAGCTGGGCGCCCCCTTGGGGAAGTGGGGCTGGGTTTAGTGCCAAGGGTTCTTGACGGCTGGGCTGGGCATTTGACCTCCGCACCACTGTCCAGCCCCCCCCATGGCCTGAGAGGAACAGTGAGGCTCCTCCAGTGGACCATGCCTTGGCACTTGCCCTGGTCCCATCTTCTTCTGCCAGAGACCCTCAGATCTCTCCCACTCCTGCCCTTGATGCGAATGACGTAGAGCTAGCCATGCCCACCTAGTAGGCCATGCCCACCCTGGCCACACCCACCTGGCCCGCCAAGGGCAACTGCAATGCTGATGCGGCCCTCAATGAAATTGAGTTTGACACTCCTGCTTTAGCCAGAACCTATCTATTACTTCAGATTGTGATAACCTGTTTGGTAAACAAGGAGCACAGTGATAAAAATAGTTATGTTATAATCAGTAGAGCGTGTTTTGTAGTAATAAATATTGTTTGGTCAAAAAAAAAGTGTGTGTGTGACAAGACACAGGCAGTCTGCAGATGGCCATCCTTAGGTCAGAGTAGACCAAACTGAATCAGAAGAGCTGTGTTTACCTCTGAGTTAGCTGTTGAGAAGCCTTTTGAGTTCAAAGGAAATACAGTGTGGTACTACATTATATGGGCATGCTGTAGGAAATTCTTAAAAGAGTTTTGTATTATTGTGATGTATATCTAAATTTGAATTTTGGGGCAGTTACTCTTTAGCACTCTCTCTTCCTAAGTAAAATCTTATTTTCTTCAAGTTCTCAAGAGGGTTTGAGCCTGTGACACTCTGCTGAGCCTGTGACATTCGTGCCAGTTTCATTTCTCATTTTCTTCCACCAGAATGAAAAGCGATTTTAATGCATATTATCTCTGCATTTCAGCTGTAAAAGCCATTGTTGCAGAAGCTCATCTTAATGTAGTGGCTACTGTTATCTGGTTCTCATCAATTGGTTTTATTCAATGATTTTCATATTTGTCAAATGTTAAACTATTCATTATTCTTAGTATTGTTAGGTAGATAGTGCATCATTTTTCAGGTGCTGTATGGCTAGGAGTAGATCTGGAGCAAACTCCATAGTAAGTGTTGATGCTTGCCATTGTCCTTGCAGTACAGCGGATAGCTTCGCTTTTCCTATATCAGGATTCATTAGAGTGATAGCTGTGTTATTGGTTCTTGTAATTTCATGATACTTGCATATTGCTATTTTTGTGAAGAATTGTTCCTATGTAATGTCAAAGGATGGTTTGACTATCTATGGTGCACAATTTCCAGAACTGCTCCATTCATTAAAGAATGTGTAGCTGTAAAACCTTAATTACAGCTGAAAGTGTAACTTCATTTGCATCCATTGATCAATAGCATGTGATTTAATACCTCTAAATATATATTTCAAGTGATGAATATGAATTTGTGAATAAGCACTGTTATGTGTCTATGATTGAATAACCAGTTTTGTGCAGTGTTCTTATTTGCAAAAGTTGAAACTCCATTGCAATATACCTATATACTAATTCTTGAAAAAAGTAGTTTCCTTATAAGAGATAAGAGTAGGCTTTAGCTTCTTATCAAAAACTATGTTAACTGCATGCATATGTATCAGACAATGTAACATTAATTGGAAAGAGCTTCAGTGACATCGTATGTGAATATCAAACCCGTATTATTGACAGAAATATATTCGTGACTTCTTTTACTCTGAAGAAGAAGGAGTTGGTAACATTTTTGTAAATATATAAATAAACAATTTTGTTGCATGCATGTGAGGTGAAAAGAAACTATAGCAACTTACAAATATAACCATTTCATAGAATAATAAGTAGTTGGTTTTGCAAAGTTACCCATGTATCAGTCATCAGGAAACTTTTTCAGAAGTAGCAATACTCATATAGTATTAGCAGAGGAGGAGGGTATTCAAATATATTAGTAAAAGTTAGACTTCCCTTTTAGAAAAAAATATTTTCAAAGAAAAGATTAAATGAAAAATGCTTAATGCTATAGTGCCAGTTATCTCATGTCTTTCGATTTGTACGCTGGGTAAAGTCATCAAAGTGAAGGAGATAATTTTTCACATGACTTCCTGATTTTTTTCCCCTCTTTTTTCCCCAGCACCAATAGCTGCAGGAACAGGCCCTAATTTCTCTCTCTCAGATTTGGAAAGTTCCTCGTATTACAGTATGAGTCCCGGAGCAATGAGGAGATCCTTACCAAGCACCTCTTCTACCAGGTAATTTCGGTATAGTATGCTTGTTGAGTTAAAAGGTTGTGACATGATAAGTGTTTCGGGCAATCAAATATGGATAGAAATTGAAAGCTGCCTACAGATATATAGAGTCTTATCACAAAAGAAATCCCAGCAAAGGAAATGACTTTATTTCTACAGGGAACATCAGTGGAACAACCTGCCTCCAGAAGTTGTAAATGCTCCAACACTGGAAGTTTTTAAGAAGACACTGAACAGCCATTTGTCTGAAATGGTATAGGGTTTCCTGCCTGAGTAGGAGTTGGACTAGAAGACCTCCAAGTTCCCTTCTTTGCACATCTAATCCATGAATATTGCATTTGGGGGGCAATTGTTTCAAGTGGCACGTTATGTACAGTCATCTTTAGAAAAATAAGTACCAGTAGCCATTCCTCTCAAACTCAACAACTATGGCATTGCAGTTCCTTTTAACCAGCAATCTCTGCACTAACATCTTATAATATGTCCTTCTTTTTGACTATTATAAAGAGACCAGATCTCCCTCTCTCTTGGCCCAGCATACCTCACAAAAGTGAAAATAGGAAGAGAGTGTTTTATACACTGCCTTGAACTCCTGAATAAAGGGCTGGATGTTAACTTAACAAATGGATAAAGGTAAAGATAAAGGTTCCCCGCACATGTGTGCTAATTGCCTCCTTCGTGTCCCCTTTTCAGGCAATTACTTTTCCTACTTAAAAAGTAAAAGGTAAAGGTTCCCCCGCACATGCATGCTAGTCGTTTCCGACTCTAGGGGCCGGTGCTCATCTCCGTTTCAAAGCCGAAGAGCCAGCGCTTGTCTGAGGACGTCTCCATGGTCATGTGGCCGGCATGACTAGATGCCAAAGGCGCACGGAACGCTGTTACCTTCCCACCGTAGTGGTCCCTATTTTTCTACTTGTATTTTTTACGTGCTTTCGAACTGCTAGGTTGGCAGAAGCTGGGACGAGTAACAGGAGCTCACTCTGCTACGCGGCACTCGGGATTCGACCCGCCAAACTGCCGACCTTCTGATCGACAAGCTCAGCGTCCTAACCCACTGAGCCACCGCGTGCCCTTAACAAATGAATAGAATATTTTTATTTGTTCTTTCAAGAGTTACATCATAATATAGATACTCCTCAACTTATAACAATTCATTTAGTAACTGAAGTTAAAACAGCACTGAAAAAAGTAACTTACAGTGGTCCTCACATTATAACCGTTGCAACATCTACATGCTCCCATGATCAAAATTCAGGTGCTTGGCAACCAATTTTTTTTAAATGGACCTTTTTTCTCATGAAGAATTAGGGAAACTTAATTTTAAAAATTGGAAAAAAGATGGTGATATGGAAAAATAAAATGGAAGCAAGGATACTGACTTTGGATCAAATGATAGATGGTTATGAATTTCGAACATACTCTATGTTAAGTGACTAATATTATCTACCTTCTACCATATGTAACCTAATAGCCATATTTACAGTTACAACATTTGTTAACAACATTGGTTGGGCCAGCAGTGTTTTCAATTTCTGAGACATCTGAAATATTAGAACAGCTTGTTAAATCCTTTAAAAATATACACTACCAAATCAAGATATGAGAGGAAACCTTGGTTTTTCTATTTTCTCTATTAACTTTCATAAGTGTGCGAGGATTCTATTCCCCTCTATAATGTCCTAATTCAGTAAACTGCAAGACCATGAAGAAGAAATCAAATCATCTTCATTTCTTATAAGTTTACCTGAGAGTAATAAAAGAGAAAAAATACACCTTGGAAAAGGAATGCTCATGGTCAGATCTTTGCCAGATCATTTACATAGCAAGAAACCATACTTCCTATTCACATTTCTTTGCCATATGTATAAGACATATTTAAATTGCTAGGACTGTGATATTGCCGAGAAAAATCATTTAAGTTTGAACAACTGTTGTTTAAAAATCAGCTCAGAAATAAAGAAATAATAAAACTACCATCTTAACTCCTTTTGCTGCATTTAGTTGCTTCACAACTAACATAGTGTTAGCAAAAGAAGAAAGTTTTATGGAAGTAACATGTAAAGTTGTCCTACAAATTGTTCTGCATAGAATTTTAAAATATAGTTAATCCTACAATACAGGTTGTCCTCAGCTTACAACAGTTCATTTAGTGACAGTTCAAAGTTACAGCATTACTGAAAAAAGTGACTTATAACCATTTTTCACGCTTACGACCATTACAGCATCCCCATGGTCATGGGATCAAAATTCTCTCAGTTGGCAACTAAATCATATTTAAGATGCTGGCAGTGTCAGAGGATCATGTGATCACCTTTTGCAACACTATGACAAGCAAAATCAATAGGAAAGCCAAATTCACTTAACAACCACACTTCTAACTTAACAACTTGCAGTGATTCATTTAACAACTGTGGCAAAAAACTTTGTAAAATGGGCCAAAACTCACTTAATAAATGTCTTGCTTACCAACATAATTTTTTGTCTCATTTGTGGTCGTAAGTCAAGGACTACCTGTAAAAGCCATCCCTGGCTATTAGTTTGTGATAATTCATTTATATTCAGGGCCTTTTCCCCAACCAAAAGAAAAAGAAAAAAAACTTAATATGTATTAGTAAATACTACATCCATTTTTAGGGTTTCCTTTTTTATGAGAGTCCCGATTACTGTGTATCTAGTTCTCATTAATTAAACTTAGTCTCAGACTGTTTGCTTCCACTCCAAGATTGTTAAAATAGACATGTTATCAGTGATACTTAAAGCACAACTGTCATTCTTATCTGCTTCTACAAATACCTGATAACAGATAAGAAGCTAAGTAAAATAGCATCAGTAATGAATAGCTGCACAGTAGGTTTGCTATTTCCTCATATTGTATTTGTAGGGCAAAAAAAGTCTTAAATTATTCATTTCTAAATGTATTTACTTGGAAGTATGTTTATATTGATTTCAGTAAATTTACTTCAAAGTACATTTTAGGATTGTTGCCTAGCAAAATAATTGAGGCAATGATTGTATGGTAAGAAAAATCTGTTGTTGACATTTACATTTCCTCATAAACGTAGGCATCAGAAGGTTTTTTTTAGCATTCCTGAGTTATGACAGGATTCTTGTTACAATTATTTTAAAAATAAATGACTAACCATTCATGAGATCAACTGAAATATAAGAGCAGCTGAGGTCATACAACTAAATATGCCGATTTATATTTATGCCAGCAATAGCATATCTGTGTACACCTGCCTTTGTGTAAAACTGAAAGACTTATGAAACAGGGAACACATTGAGGGAGGCATAGTTGTTCCTCTCCTTAAGTATTAGAAATAAAAGAAAGTATCACCTCAAATTTCAAAGAACAAAATTTTAAGAACTATGAGTAATCTCAGTAAGGTCTTAGAAGCGATGGGACAATGGCAGTGGATTATTACTTTTAATAGAAGTTTGATGGAAAAAATGTGTCTGGGATCACATAGTAGCCAAAAATTTAGACTTTGAAGTGTTTGCTTTATTTTTACAGAGAAATACACAATGGATTTTATAAAGCTGACAGTAGATTGTTTAATCTTGTCATGAAAAATACATTCACTAAGTATTAGTACCACTTTGTAAAATCCTAGTAAGACCACACCTGGAATACTTCAGCCAATTCTGGTCACCGTATCACAAAAAAGATGCTGAGTTTGGAAAAAATTCAGAGAAGAGCAACTAAGATGATCAAAGGCCTGGAGACTAAAACATACAAAGAACGGCTACAGGACTTGGGTTTGGCTAGTCTAAAGAAAATAAGAAATAGGGGAGACATGATAGCAGTGTTCCAGTATTTGAGGGGCTGCCACCAAGAAGGAGAGGGTCACGTTATTCACCAAAGCACCAGAAGCAGGACAAGAAACAATGGTTGGAAACTGATCAAAGAGAGAGGCAACCTGGAATTAAGGAGAAACTTCCTGATAGTGAGGACAATCAACCAGTGGAACAGCTTATCCCCAGAAATCGTGGGCGCTCCATCACTGGAGATATTTAAGAAAAGACTAGACATTCACCTGTCTGAGATGGTATAGGTTCTCCTCATTGAGCAGGGGGCTGAACTAGAAGACCTCCAAGGTCCATTCCAGCTTTATTCTATTCTATTCTATTCTATTCTATTCTATTCTATTCTATTCTATTCTATTCTATTCTATTCTATTCTATTCTATTCTATTCTATTCTATTCTATTCTATTCTATTCTATTCTATTCTATATTCTAACTCTAGTTCTGAAACCCAAGGATTCCGACTTCTGCAACTCCTCACATTATTTTGTCAGAATTCAAGTCAACTGCTGTGATGGTTATATTACAGGAAGACGAGAATGTAAATGGCAAGGAGGGAATAATCATCTTTCTGTCCTTCTCTGAACTGTACAAATTAAAAATGCTTTTGGCTCAAAGGCCTAAATTTGGGGGTTGTAATCTAAAGAAACCAAGCCTTACTTTCTTTGTCTAGTTACCTTATCAATAATTTTGCTTCATTTCTAGGGGTCCTAATGGATTTGGTCTCTCAATATTTTGTCCGTTTCCTAAAGTGTTTACTTGGCTTATCCTAGGTATAAGTATTCACACAGTTATATTCATTCTTTTGTAAAGAACATGTCTACATTAAATTAAATTGAAAATATCATTTGTCAACTATGCAGATAGCAAGCAAAGCATACAATTTTGTAGATTACACTTCAAGAACAATACCAAAGATGAAATTATATACATGTATAAGGAAATCCCCAAATCTGTAAAAATAGAAAATAACAAGTACAATAAACCCTTGACAAAACAGTCTAATACAGAAGAAGGAGTATCTTTGAGATTCATATGTTCATCAAATGGTAAATAGGCTGTTACACAGGTATAAATGGGATATTACAAGTGTCTAAAACAACATGTAAAATGGTGAGTGGATTTAATCCACTGGATCTGAAGCATGCTACTGAGGTCCAATAACCTGAGGGTGAGTATAAGCAAAAATATTTTAAGGAAGCAAAAAAGCAAGATTAAGATAATCCAATGCTCAGTGATCATGAATAGAAAAACTGAAAATGTGATTATCTGCTTAGCAACCAAAATTCTGGTCCCAATTCTGGCTGTAAGCCAAAGACTACCTGTACAGTATAAACAAATATAGCCAGGAGCAATATCTCTCAAATCTTAATTTTTTTGCTCTTGACATCCCAGAACTGTACATGGTACTATACCACATGGCTATAAAAATGAGGCTAATTTGCTTCAAGGAATATATAACCCAGAGGAATCTATTATAAAAACAAATCTACGTCATCCTGCACCTCTGAATTCTTTAAAAACAAAGAGGCATATAATGCAGTGTTTTTTGGAATGATCCAACCAATATCTAAGGATAGGTTCTTAAGAAATGGAAATAAGCCA
The DNA here is from genome assembly GCF_964194415.1 of Vipera berus. NCBI lineage: Eukaryota > Metazoa > Chordata > Lepidosauria > Squamata > Viperidae > Vipera > Vipera berus. Next base: position 68,389,368 of record NC_138204.1, read on the forward strand.
CACAGCAAGCTTTAAGACAATTTTGTTTGCTACCTGGAAATGCAGTAAAGTGGGTTTCAGACAATTCTCCAAACATATGGAGGCTCTCAACGGAAGAATCGCTCCTGAACCAATGACTGTTTCCCTGTACAGTAAAGAGAAATTCTAGATGCATAGATTGTTATATGCATATGTGGCATACAGTTTTTTGTTACCTAGTTTGGGTAATGAAACGTCTGCAAGAAAGCAAGCAAGCTCAGAGAGTGCCAAGGACCCCTCTCCTTTCTCTTTTCAAAAATGGGTTTCTGTTTGCCCAAACTAAAAGAGAAGTGCAATTCCATCTGTTGTTTTTTTCAGAGAAACTGCCTGCCTATAACCATCATAACTCAATTTTCTTCAGGAAAATGCTCATGGAAAGCAAAACCTTATTTTCCACTGTAGGGCATGATGTCAAGGTGGTTAAAAGAGCCAGAAGGTTAACAGAGAAAAGAAGGCGCAATAGTTACATCACCTATAGATGAGAGCTCGCCATTTGTCCTGGAATGTAACCCTGCAAAATAATCCGATATTTTATTTATCTCAGGCTGTGCATTAATGCATATATGCTTCGATTCTAGTTCCACAAAGCGTCTCAAATCTGTAGAGGATGAAATGGACAGTCCTGGTGAAGAGCCATTCTATACAAGCCAAGGGCGGTCTCCAGGAAGTGGAAGTCAATCAAGTGGATGGCATGAAGTGGAGCCAGGTAAATAAAGTCACACATGTGGCTTTGGAGGAAGGAGGAGTTTTTAAGCATTCCTGAATTCCATTTACTTATTCTGATGAGAACTAGTATTAATGTGTGAATTGGTATTTGAAAGGCTATGGGAGTTGAATACATCTGCAGCTGTAAATCCTTTGTTAATATCCATTTTGTTCTTTAGGCAGGCATTTGTAGTGTTGAATAATGGTTTCCATGGTTGTCAAGGTTTTCTTAGCCCAAAATATTACTTTCAATTAGATTGGCTTGCCCCCAAAAGGAATGTATGCTGCAACTGTATTTTATTGTAAAACGACAGATGCTTGATTCTTCTTAAAAAAAAAAAGAAAGAAAAAGAAAACCTTTCAAATTGTTCACTTCAACTGATTTTATTTCTGCAATGGCGTTGTAGGAAAAGAGGTGCTTTTGTTAATTTCAAAGTTTGTACTGTGGCTTTATTAGGTAATTTTCAAGTCTATTTTGATTTAACATTTGTATAAGTTGCTACATGTTTATTTATTTAAAAGGTATCGCCACCCATCAAGCAACTCTGAACGGCTTACAACAGCTGTAAAACCAATAAATAAAACAATAATTTAAAACGATAAAAAAAGATAAACAGAACATTCTTTTTGTCCCCCTTGGGATGTCCCTCAGAAATTCTGCTTCCATGTCCTCTAACCATACAATCCCAGCCCATAAGTACAAAGCTAGGTCTCAACAGCCTTCCAAAAGGCTACAAGGGTCGGAATTCTCAAATTGCCAGCAGGAGGTGGTTCCATAAGGTAGGAGCAGTGACAGAAAAGGAACACTTCCAAGATGGCAAGATTTCAAGGAGAGGACTTGGAGCATGCCCACCTTGGTGTAGTAAAACGGGCTGATATTAGTGAAAGGGGGTGCTATAAGTAACAAGGTCCAATGCCATGGAGGGCTTTAAAGATGGCCATCACCTTGCACCTGGAAAAAAACTGGAAGCCAGGCAGTCAATAAACAATACACACACACACACACTCACATACAGATGTAGATATACAACTTATTTTATGTGTATTTCCTTGCAAAGTAGCGCTAAAGATTTCTGGTATACTTGCAGGCTGTTTCACTTCCTTGGAGTGCAGCTTATCTTCCATACTTTCAGTATAGGAAACCCTTCCAGAAAGATTATAATGTCATCAGTCATGCTGATTTAATGTTTTCTAACCATAAATCCTATAAAGTCTGGGCTCTCTTTTGACATTGGGATGGTTGAGGGAGAACAAGATAAATTTAATTCAGATAAAATGGAAGAATTTATTTTTTTTAAAAAATGAGAATTGTGTTATTCTAAGTGATCGTGTGAAACCAGATCAGTTATCACCTCCTTGAAAGACAAGGCATCAGCTTGGGATGCTTCTGTTGGAAGTTTATCGCTATCTGGAGAAGAACTCATAAGATCAGTAACAATTGAATCTGTCTGTGAGTTCCCTGCTTCCAAGAGAAACTATTTTGGAGTCCTCTATATGGGCCAGCTTCATACCTGCCACAGTTATATAACTGGAAAACACGAGAGACAAGGGATGTATCTATGGTGGCCAATATTTTTGATGGTCGGTATTCCTCAGATAATTACATTATATATCCTTTTAGAATACTGGCTTTAAGCTGGTCTTGTGAAGTCCTCTGCAACCCCGACTTTACATAACAGTATGAATAGCTTACGTGTTTTCTAACTGCACATATTTCTGATGTATTTTTCAGTCTCTGTATTCTTTCCTTTGAGTCTATTCACCAGAGTCACCAGAGTAGCTGTAAGGTATTTTGAAAGGATTTATTAATAAACAAGCAATAACTCTCAGCTGCTGAAGGACATATTAATATCACTGTTTGGTATGATATAAGTTGTGTGTTAAAATAGGACCTTCAATTTTGGTATGAAAATTCTGTTCCTTGCTTGCTGCATGTTTTATTGCATGCAATAGCGAAAGGCAGACACGGATTCTGGATTTCTGTTTGTGATCTAACCAAGAAATAGTGAATCAGTGCAACTGGATCATATTACTTGATAATCATAAATTGAATCCAACTATATGGTATTCCCAGATCAGAAGGAATAGATAATTTAGAATTTTTCCCTTAAGAGAAATTTTCTCTAAACAGAATTTTCTAACAGAAAAAAAGTAAATGGTTAGACCTTTCATTCGGCAACCATTTGAACTTACGATCGCACAGAACAAAAGGCAGTTACGGCCCAGTCGACAAACTTACAACCTATGTGGGAGAAGCAGTGAGATAGATCCTCGCCTAATGACTGCAATTGGGATTACCAGATCTGCCATTGCTAAGCAGTGCGTTCACGTGATGCTAATGACGACTTTATTTGGTGATGGAAATTATACTCCCAATTAGGGTTGTTAAGTGAAGAGAGTAGTTCACTTTAGGGAAGAGTGCTGATAAATTTCTGGAGGGACTGGAAAATGAGAGAAGCGATGACCATAATGTTTATTATGTGTTGCAAGATGAAAAGGAAAAACTCTGTGAAATTATTAGACCTCGGGAAGCAAAAGAAACTGGCACATATTCAAAAGAAGTTGAGTAAAAAATGGAGGAACAAAAGGCGAAGAGGAATAGATAGGATGAGTTGTAGGAAAGAATTAAAATCCAGAACCATTGCTTTGGTTTTCATCATGGCCAAAATAATATCATATACAGTATTTATATCTTTTTTCTGTCTATCTTTTTTTTCTTTGCTAGTTGCTTTAATATAGTGATACTGACATCAGATAAGTTGCACCACTTTTGGAAAAAAAAAGAACAGAAAGTTATATTTTCATTCATTTCTAAAAAAAATGGGAGAAACACAGTTTTAAGCCTTTTGAGTTAATAACCTTTGATGTTGTTAAATTTTATCTGTACTGCATGATTGGTTGCACGTAATAAGGTAGCAATTCACACATGTGAATAGTGTGAGAACTGTGGGTTTAAACGAATGCTTTATTGTTGCAAGTGTTGGAATAAACTTTGGAAAGATCATTCCATGCAGAATATGGACAAGTTTAAGGATATCCACACGGGATATGTCTTGGGAGTGTTGTTCCTTTTTTTAGTTCCAAGGCAGACAGTATATCAAACACTGCCCAAAAACTCTGTTGTAGCTCGAAATTTATTCAGTGTCATAATACACTGTCTTAATTTCAAGATTCTTACACTGAGCAGGGGGTAGGACTAGATGAACTCCACTCCTTTCTGACTTTCAAATTCTGTGTTCCTGTGATTTGTGGCTCAGTGAAGCAAAACAGTGCATTAAATCTTCGCTCCTAATATTGTACTCACGGAGACTCACATCCATTTACCTGCACTCCAGTGTGCTTAGGGAGTTCTCAGGCCTGGAATGGCTGGAGTCTGCCAGAAAAGATGAATTTCTTTCACACAGGAAGACTGCAAAGTAAAACAAAGCAGACATGAAGTAAATTATTTCTGCTTTTCAAATATCTCTTGTGGTATCCGCTTTACTGTTACTTTATCTCAGCACTTTCATCACGTAAATTTTTGCTAACGGAGAAGGAAGGCAAGAGGAGATAATGAAGGTACTTGGTTAGAAAGTCAGTGCAGCTTCAGTCTTGAATTTGCACTGTACCACAATTCTATAGTTGGCTTCGTTTTAAATATTAGTATAATCAGTTATACTGATTATATAGCTGTAATTGCACCTGAAAAGCTCTTGGCTTCAAAAGTCACTTTATTTTGATTTGCCACAGTCAAATGCACTCTGGGAAGCTGAATAATACAGTATAAAAAGTTGCCTTTTACCTTTTCCCCCCCAAATTGCATTCTTTAACCCACTAAAGATGCTCTGCCCTTCCTTCATAATTAATGTGGCCATTTTTAAAATTGACAGTTGTCTGGCCTATCATCCAAATTTTAATAAACATTACAAGCAGATATTTAATTTTAAAATGAACAGTGTTCTCTCACCCCCTTTAGTGAACATGAATATTTTTTGTGTGTGCCTAAAATAGTACAGAACTACAGTACTACAGTATTTTTTTAAAATGTGACTATTGCCCCTTAAAAACAAGCTTAATTATTCGATAATTTTGCAGAAGATCCAATCTAGTTGGCTTGTCTGGTTGCCTGTTTTTCAGGCATTTTTGGAATTGGGAGTTATAGGCAGGTGGCCAATGACAGAACCATAAAGCAGGTGATTACTGTACTATTGTGTGACATTAAAACGCAGGTTCAAAAGCCAGTTAGTTTTATCCTGTTGCAGAGCATGGTTCATATATATTTTTTCATTACAATTTGTAACAAATACCCAAGGTAGCATAAAGCTTTGGTCTCCTACATTGGATGAGTGTAAGAGACTACCATGTGAATTTTGAATAAATCCTAGGAGGAAATTCCGAAGTCTGTTGAAACTATGTCCTGAAATAACTTTGGTGCTAATCTTATATGTATTTTATAAAGTTCTGGGAATCTTAGGGGTTCTTCTGCTTTCTTTATTACTATTTCTTGGAAAATAGAAATCTTCTGCTTATAAGTTTCTGTTATAAGGTTTCTGAAAACTAAATCTCTGTACACAAGTGCAGGTGACTCTGTATGAAAAATATATGCAGGGAGCAATAAGAAATCAGATAAGTAACTGCCAGTCCTTGTAAAGAATGAGGCACGGTTAACCCAGAGTAGAGCAGAAAGCAAAACAGAAGCAATTCTTCAGGCAACTGGGGAGGAATTCTCTGATTTCCCAATTGAAATATCTTGACAGAAAACAACTACAGAAATTGGGCGTTATCACGTGGCACATTTTGGCATATTGGAATAAGTAGGTTTTACTGTTAATACGACTAATGCACTTCTTTAGCTAATTTTATGGTTATGGCATTGAATTCCAGGATTCCATCATGAAAATCATATTCTTAAGTGCTACAGCAGTGCTAAGAATGTCCCAACTCCTACAAAATGTTATTTTTAAAAGTGAATTTAAAGCCTAGATTTAAAATACGTGTACTGAAATACAGTAGCCTCTTTATGTAGTTTGGTCTAGTGCAGGGGTAGGCAACCTCGGCTCTTTTATGGCTCATGGACTTCAACTCCCAGAATTCCTGAGTCAGCCATTCTGGGAGTTGAAGTCGATGAGCCATAAAAGAGCCGAGGTTGCCTACCCCTGGTCTAGTGGTTAGGGCATGAGGGTAGAAAGTGGGAGACTGAGTTCTAGCCTGCCTTAGCCATGAAAGCCAGCTGGGTGACCTCGGGCTAGTCCACAGGTCTGCAACCCGCGGCTCCGGAGCCGCATGCGGCTCTTTCAGCCATCTCCTGCGGCTCCCAGTCCTCTGCCATGTGCAGTCCCCCCCAAAAAAAAAGTAGAAGTAAAAAAGTTTGACCAATCAATTCAAATATGCAGGGTAGGTGCATATCTCGCCTTGGCTCCACTCTTCAGTCAAACCCTGTTCTGCGCATGTGCGCATGTACACGCATGCGCACACATTTTTTGCGGCTCCCAGTTTTTCCTTTACTGAGGGAACCGGTTCCGAGTGGCTCTTTCACTGTTTCAGGTTGCTGACCCAGGCGCTAGTCACTCTCAGTCAGCTCAATTCACCTCACAGGGTTGTTGTGGGAAAATAGGAAGTGGAAAATGGGTTTGATATGTTCGCTACCTTGAGATGTTTATAACAAATAATAAAGGTGGAATATAAATAAACAAATAAACAAGTAAGTTACTATAACTTTTACAATCCCCAATCACGTTTCTTTCAAAATCAATTCTTTTCCCACTGTTATGTGCTTTTTAAATTCCCCTAAGCAATTAAAATAATAAGAATAAAAGCTATATAGCTTAGTTTCCTTTGGATAAAAGCACACTGAAGAATTAATGGATTCAGTACAATATGTGCTTTATTTGTAAGTATTTTGTTATATGCTGGGCATTTGTTTGCCTCCCCTTGTAAGCAGAACACCAGAGGGAGAGCAAACAAATACTCAACAGTCAATCCAGCTGTTATTTGTGTTGCTAAAACTGCATCAACAATTCCAGCTATTGCCATCTCACACCTTGTAATTGTCTGTTCGCTTCTCTTTTCTGGTACATCTATAGTCTCTCTTTTCTTTTTTATGTCATGGGGCATATTCTATAAGATAAACATCTTATAGAGCCTGCACCCAAACCTTCATCTGGTAGATGAATTATCTGTGCCTAGCTGGGGAATTCCAGGAATTGAAGTCCACTTATCTTAAAGTTTCTGAAGTTGACACTGGTTTAAAAGACCATTTACCATAGTAATAGGAAACTTCTGTGGAATAATTGAATTTCAGAGGTTCTTCAGTCTAGTTCACACTAACTCTGCATTAAAGAGCAGGATCCAATCTTGGTCAATCACTGGAATCAGAGGTTTAGTGGTTTGGCGGCAGGAAGGACAAGGGAGACGCGTCTTCGTTAACAGGTTTATTTAGTCAGCCCGGACAACGGGAACGGCAAAACAGCATGCTTATATAGGTAGCTGTCTAACGGGACAGCAAATCAGCTGGGCGCATTTTCCCTCCAAGACAGGGGGCCAATCAGTCAGCTGTTAGGGCAGAAATTTCCCCAGCGACAGCGCTTAGCAGGTAACTAGGCAGGGAATCCTGTCAGCTGGTTTTGGCGGGCGGCCGGTGTTTGACAGCTTGTCGCCGCGACTGCGCATGCGCCAACTTTGACAGCTCGCGGCGGCCGCCGGGGGTTGCCGCGAGTTTGACAGATGAGTGGTGAATGCGCATGCGTCAGTATTTGACAGCTCGCGGCTGCCGCTGTGGGATAGCCGCGGTTTTGACAGTTCGCGGCTGTGTGCGCATGCGCGGCGTTTGACAGCTGTCAAACGGCCGCGTGTGCTTGCGGGAGCGTCTGCGCATGTGTCAGATTTGACAGCTGTCAGTGCGGCCGCGTAAATGCGGCCTATGACAGCTGTCATTATGGTTTGCAGAACATTGCACCCCTTTCCCCCCCCCTTGAACTGAACAAGGTAATTATTTTTAACTTTTAACAGTGTTAGAACTTGTTGGCGCATTCCCGGCCCATTCGAAGTCCAGTAAGTATGCTGGCGGCCTTTTCTGTCGTGTGGATCTGCGAGGTGACGGTTTCTCCATTGTTGCGGGGGCTTCCTCGGGAGGAAGGTCGGCTGGATCAGGGACATTCTCTGGGTGAACGGTGCTGGGGGGTGCAGGATCTTCCGCCGCTGTTTCTGGCGTGGAGGTGTTGGGGGGTGACCTGGGTCGGAGTTGATCTGCATGTCTCCGTAGTGTGAGTCCCGAGCCAGCATTGATGGTGTATGACAGGGGCCCGGTTTGATCGAGAACCACCCCCTGGGTCCATTTATCCCTTCCCCCATAATTTCGGGCCCAGACATTTTGTCCCTTAGAGAATGTTTTGTGTGGCAAGTTGTTGGTTTTTTCGGCCGCTGGTCTGTCTGGGTGCAGTCTGTCAAGTCGAGTGACCAGTCGGCGACCCCATCTTAGTTCCGCTGGGGATTTACCGGTGGTTGACACGGGAGTGGAGTGGTGAGCGAGGAGGAAGCGGGCGAGTCGACGGTGCCAGTTCCCGACGATCATTCTGCGCAGAGAGTCTTTGGTGGTCTTTACCATGACCTCTGCGAGGCCATTGCTGGACGGGTGGAACGGAGCCGATGTTGCGTGTCTAATACAGTTCCTCCTCGTGAAGATCTGGAAATCACGGGAGGTAAATTGAGGTCCGTTGTCAGTGATTATGACATCTGGTAGACCGTGGGTGGCAAAAACTCCCCTTAAGGCTTGAATAGTGGCCTCTGATGTGGTGCTTGAAACCGGGAGAACCTCCAGCCATTTAGAGTAACTATCTACAATAATTAAAAATGTTTGTCCCTGGAACGGTCCTGCGTAATCGAGGTGGATGCGGGACCAAGGATTGGAAGTGGTTTCCCATTTGTGGACCGGGGCGTGTGGAGGGGAGGGTCTGGTTTGCTGGCAGAGATAGCAGCCGGCTACATGCTGCTCGATGTCCCTGTCTAAGGATGGCCACCAGATGTAGCTGCGTGCCAGAGCCTTCATTTTTGAGATGCCAGGGTGGCCCTCATGTAGTGTTTGGAGAACTTTTGCTCTGTGGCATGAGGGGATTATTACCCTGCAGCCCCAAAGGATGCAGCCTAAATGTGTTGAAAGCTCTTGTCTTTTTGCAAAATAAGGTTGGATGGAAGGTGAGGGGCAGGTTGATTGCCAACCTGATGTGACCCATGAGAGTACCCTGCTGAGGGTGGGGTCCCTGGTTGTGGCAAGTGCGATGTCTCTAGCTGTTACTGGGCATTCAGTGAGTTCTTGTATGGCCAGGACTTGGCCGGCTGGGGCTGGATCAGGGTCTATTTGGGGAAGTGGGAGCCTGCTAAGGCCGTCTGCGTGGGACATTTCCTTCCCAGGCTTGTAGATCAACTGATAGGAGTAGGCAGAGAGGAATGTCGTCCAGCGAAGCATTCGCGGGGATAAAATTTGCGGGGTTTGGCGGTCCCATGTGAATATGCCCAGGAGAGGTTTGTGGTCTGTATAGATTTTAAAGGGTCTGCCATAGAGGTAATCATGGAATTTTTTAATTCCAGCCACAATAGCCAGGGCTTCTTTATCTATTTGCGCGTAATTGCGCTCGGTTTTTGAAAGTGTCCTTGAGTAGTAAGCGATCGGGGCTTGCGTGCCATCGTTAAGGGAGTGGCTGAGGACTGCCCCGATGCCATAAGGGGAAGCATCGCAGGCGATGCATAGGGGTTTGGTTTCGTTGTAGTGCGATATGGTTGTATCGCTGGAAAGTAATTGTTTTAGCTGTTTAAAGCTGTCATTGTGAAGTGGAGTCCACTTCCAGGGGGCCCCTTTGTCCAGGAGCCTATGAAGGGGTTCTGCTATTGTGGCTTTTGCGGGTAGAAATGAATGGTAGAAATTTAGGAGCCCTAGGAATGCCTGGAGCTCCGTTCTATTTTTTGGGGGGGGTGCGGCTTGTATTGCCTGTATTTTTGCGTTGGTGGGGTGAATGCCCTTGCCGTCTATCTTGTACCCCAGGAATTCTGCGGAGGGCACTCCGATTGAACACTTCTCACGTTTTAATTTTAAACCAGCTGCGCGGAATCTCGAGAGGACTTCGTGCAGCCTGGTTGCTAGGGACTGGGTGGAATCGCCCGCGATGAGGACGTCGTCAAAATACGGGCAGACTCCGGGGATGCCTTTGAGGGTGCGCTCCATGACTTCCTGGAATATTCCAGGTGCCACGGAGATGCCAAATTGGAGGCGGTTCACCCTGAACGCCCCTCTGTGCGTCACTATGGTTTGGGCTTCTGCGGTTTCCCTGGTTACAGGGAGTTGCAGGAAGGCATGTGCCAAGTCTAGTTTGGCGAAAATGGAGCCGGACCCTATTTCCGATAGAACATCTCTTACTGACGGAACTGGGTACGCATGCGGGTTGAGTGCGCGGTTGAGGGTCGCTTTATAGTCTGCGCAGATTCTGACGTCACCATTGGGTTTGACAGGTGTCACTATGGGGGTTTCCCAAGTTCCGCTGTCAGTGGGTTCTAGGACTCCTAGTTTGAGCAAGCGGTCTAGTTCTTTGTCTATTTTTGGTTTTAGGGCGAAGGGAACTTTCCTGGCTTTTATTCTAACTGGTCCGACCTCTGGTTTGAACTTGAGGTCGATGGGGGGGCCATTGTATTTGCCCAGTGAGCCGTCAAACACATCCGCAAATTTTTTGCAGATAGTATCTAAAGAGTCGGTTTGGATGCGGTTTGTTCCCTCGAGGCGAATGCCTAATGCCTCAAACCAATCTAGTCCTATTAAACTAGTTCTTGGTTGCTTAGTTATTTGGGCTGTTAAGTGGCCTGAGAATTTTTTAAAATCGACTTTCAGGACGGCTTGTCCCCTTAAGTCTATTTGCGCCCCTTGAAAATCTGCCAGCAAGACCCTGGAGGGTTGGATAGGAATGTGGTGGTTTGTTTTGGTGGCTATCTTTTGGAGGGTGTCTCCTGACAGGATTGAAACGGAGGATCCTGAGTCGACCTCCATTTCACAGGGGATTCCCTGTATTTTGACCCACGTCCTAACTTTGGCTCTGGGGATGTTGTTAGCGGGGGTTTTAGTTAAGGAGCAAACGGACCCTATGACCTTTGGTTGAGGGCGGGGAGGGACTGTCCTACCTGCGGGGATCTCGTCAAGGTCGTGGAGGGTCTCCCGGTTTAGGCTGCGACATGCTGATCGGATGTGGCCGGTCTTGCCACAGCCGTGGCACTTTGCGTTCCTAAACCTGCAGGTGGCTCGGGCATGGCTTCCGCCGCAACTGGCACACTTTGCTCTGGCGTTGGTCTGCGGCTTCTTCGTGTTGGGGCCCGATTGTCGGTCTTGGTTGCGGCTCCTTTCCCGGCCGGCGGTCATCCGGTTGAAGCGGGAGAGGATCGCATCGACCCCGGATTCGGGCTCCGGCGGCCCCTGGCCGAGCTCCCTGGCCTGATGGACAGAGTTGCCCGGGTTTTCGCCAAACGGCTCGATTTCGTCGCGGTGGCTATCTTCGTATGCCATTATCTCCAGCGTGAGCTCTGCGAGGTCCATTGTGGGCTTCGCCACAAGTTTCCTCTGCAGGCGCGGGTTCTGGAGACCGGCGATAACTTGATCGCGGATCCGGTCCTCCAGGTCGGGGAAATGGCATTTGCGGGCGGCGTGCCTGACGGTCGCGATGAAAGCGGTGGTGGTTTCACCCGGCTGCTGCTTCCGTCGGGCGAACGAGAGCCGCCAATATAGTTCGGACCGCCTTGGCACGAAGTGTTTGCTGAGGCGGTCCGTGAGCTCGGCAAACGGAATGGTGGTGACCGGGTCCGGGCTGCAGAGGCCAACGGCGATATCGTACACCGCTGGCCCGCTCAGGCATAGGAGCGCGGCGGCCTTGTGGCGGTCCTCCGTGATCTTATTTACAAGGAGGTACCCCTCAACCTGGCCCAAATGCGACTCCCATCCTTCGGGGTGCCGGACGTCGAACTCCCTTATGTGTCCTAGGGCTGCCATTCCGGGTCCGCGGTACTTGGGCGCCTGGTAGGTTGGCTTGTCCGGTCAGTGACTTAGCAAGTGACTTCAGCGGTTGACCGGACAGCAACACTCCTGGCCCGTGGCTTCGGCTAGTACCGGAATCCCATCCTCGTCGCCAGGTAGTTTGGCGGCAGGAAGGACAAGGGAGACGCGTCTTCGTTAACAGGTTTATTTAGTCAGCCCGGACAACGGGAACGGCAAAACAGCATGCTTATATAGGTAGCTGTCTAACGGGACAGCAAATCAGCTGGGCGCATTTTCCCTCCAAGACAGGGGGCCAATCAGTCAGCTGTTAGGGCAGAAATTTCCCCAGCGACAGCGCTTAGCAGGTAACTAGGCAGGGAATCCTGTCAGCTGGTTTTGGCGGGCGGCCGGTGTTTGACAGCTTGTCGCCGCGACTGCGCATGCGCCAACTTTGACAGCTCGCGGCGGCCGCCGGGGGTTGCCGCGAGTTTGACAGATGAGTGGTGAATGCGCATGCGTCAGTATTTGACAGCTCGCGGCTGCCGCTGTGGGATAGCCGCGGTTTTGACAGTTCGCGGCTGTGTGCGCATGCGCGGCGTTTGACAGCTGTCAAACGGCCGCGTGTGCTTGCGGGAGCTGTCATTATGGTTTGCAGAACATTGCATTTAGCTTTCCAGGGTTTCAGACATGTGCAGCTGCAGCCCATCTTCAGGGAATTTCTGTCTATGCTTTGGGCTGTTCTCTGTGTGGTATTTATATGGTGCTGTGTGTGCCTTTTTAGATGTTGATTGGGTGTTGATGACTGGCTATTAACACAATGGCTCTTGTTTCCTTTTGCTGCAAGCCTTCGCCTCCTAAGTACATGATAAACTGGTGATAAACCAGCACTTCTGTTGACTTGAGGGGCCTGTTTCCTGGGCTTCAATCACTTCCCTGGCTGTTTTTGTGCCTGCTCATCCAACAATCTTAGTAGATGCAAAATTCAATGCATTGATTGAATACAATCAATTTTTCAACTACTAAGATTGTTGGATGAACAGGGCTTTACAGAGAAAGATTCAAATTCAAAATAAGGAGGAATTTCCTGACTGTGACAGCTATTATACAGTAAAACAGCCTGCCCCCTGGAGTCAACACTAAGGGTTCTCAAGCAAAGATTTGTCAGCTTTTTGTTTAGGGTGATAATGATAATTCTTTCCCTGGACAAGGAATCTAGACTAGAAGTTCCTTCTAACCTTCAACGATGTGCAATACTTTCTCCTACTTCACTTATTTCTTTTGTTTTTATTAAAGAGTTTTACAAATACATTTTAAACATAAAACCCATCCCTCCCTCTCCCTCCCCCCCGACTTCCCAGAGCAAATACAGGGTATTAACCCTAACAAACTTAAACTATAATATGCTAGCTAGCTATAATAACACTTTAAGTCCTATCGCACTTTAACTCTCCTTAAAAATAACTAAATAATAACAAATCTTATAAATCTAATACTTATTCAAATGCTAAATGAAACTAGTCCCATATTTATTCTGGATATAATCAATCCATCTTCTCCATTCCAAAATATATCTTTGTTGCAAATGATCTTTCAAATATGCTGAGATTTTTGCCATTTCTCCCAGGTTCGAAACTTTTAAAGTCCATTCTTCTATAGTAGGCAAATCCTCCTTCTTCCAATATTGCACTACCAAAAGTCTTGCTGCCGTTATTAAATTCAACATCAATTTAGTTTCTATACCAGTAGAGTCTATAGTAATACCCAGCAAAAATAATTGTGGAGAAAACTTTATCTTTTTCTTAAATATCTTCTGCATATTCCACCAAATTTTAATCCAAAAAGCTTTTACTTTTTTACAAGTCCACCATATATGATAATACGTTGCATCATCACAACCACACCTCCAGCATTTAGGCTGATAATTTGGATACATAGATGCCAATTTCTTAGGATCTAAATGCCATCTATAAAACATCTTATAAAAATTCTCTCTTAAATTTTGTGCCTGTGTAAATTTTACATTTCTGACACAGATTGTTTCCCAAGTATCCATCGTTATTGGTTCTTGAATATTCTGGGCCCATTTTATCATACAATCTTTAACAAGTTCTGTTTCTGAATCTAATTCTATCAATGCATCCACTTCACTTATTTCTGAACTGCTAGGCACACTTAGCAGTAAAATACTTGGCCAGCCATCAGTTTTATTTTCAGATACCTACTAGGCATTTGTGATGTCCAAATATATTTGTAAAACATGTTGTATTGTATTGTAGTTTTTATTTAATTAAAATAATGTTTTTAAAATATAGATGAACAAGGAATCATCCAATTACCAAAAAAGAGCATTGCTACCTATAGGCATCAAGTCACATATGTAAAGCAATCATTTATTATATATTCCTGATTAAAGAAACACAGCCAACCCTGTAATAGTTTTTTTTGGTTTGTTTTTATGTTCTGTTGGTAACCATTAGAAGCAATTGTCATCCACTTTCAGGCACACAATATTTCACTGAGTCTAATGAATCATCGTAACTGCCTTTTGTATACTTTCAGAGTTTATACAGCCTCACTTCAGTTATGCCCATCTGACTATAGCCAACAAAAATCTATTAATGAATATGAAACTACAATAAATGCAGCAGGTCAATAGTAGGACTTGGAGACAAGTAGGAGCTTTCCATTGCAGCCATTAAGTGAAATAATTAAATACCCTTCATTTGTTCTTATAGACCTAGATACGATGACAGAAACTTAGCATTGGATCAATATGTCTCTCTTTCTTTGCAATTTATGGAGCAGCCAGTGACCATTATCTGTGACAATCATCTGTTTCATTGATATCATTGCATTAAAACCATAGAAGTTATAGATGAAAGGACTGTCAGAAAATTGCATCTTTTTTCTCTTAGGCAATGCAGTATATCTTCTTGGGCTTTTTTCTAAATATGAGTCCCTTTCCAATATTCCTTCACTATGTGGGACTTGTTTTAGCTTGGTCTTTCATATACCTGTGGAAGTCACAAGATTTGGAAGCCACATAGTGGCCATTTACCACAACAAATGGCCTCTTTCTATAGTTATAGAATAACAATAAAAGGAAAAATTCTGAATTTACTTTCCCACATATAAAGGGGAGACTAATTACAGGCAGTCCTCGACTTATAACAGTTCATTTAGTGATTGTTTGAAATTACAAGGGCATTTAAAAAAGTGGTGTCTGACCGTTTTTCACACTTACGATCGTTGCAGCATCCCCATGGTCGTGATCAAAATTCAGCTGCTTGGCAACTGACTCATAGTTGCGACAGTTGCAGTGTCCCAGCGTCATGTGATCTCCTTTCGCCACCTTCTGACAAGCAAAGTCAATGGGAAAGCAGGTTCACTTAACAACGGTGTTACTAACTTAACAACTGCAGTGATTCACTTAACAACTGTGAGAAGAAAGGTTGCAAAATAGGGCAACATTCACTTAACCACTGCCTCTGATTAGCAAACATTTTGGGCTTAATTGTGGTCCTAGGTTGAGGACTACCTGTATTCCTTACTTACATATTCTCAGAAAGAAAACACACTTGGAGGGGGAGATAACATTTCAATCTTGGTACCCCCAGAATGAGAGTTAGGATTGCGAAACCTGGTTTTAGCCGGAATAATATGCATTAAATATGAGGGTATTTAAATCCTTGTCTTGGGAAAGTTAACACGCTTGTTAGAACAGATTTTATTCCAGCCTTCTTCTGTTGTTATTCATGCATCCTCTGTAATCTTTCAAAGATTACAGAGAAAAATAAAATGGGAGAAAAACGGGAAAAGACACTACAGCAGTATCTCTATTTCCTGTCTTTCTCTTCTCCTCCAACTATTACATCACCATAGATTATTTCAGGTTTTTACAGCTGAGAAGTTTACTGACGTTATGTTCAAACTATAAATGAGCTTAGCAATTGTAATGGAATGGGCAAATCTGTAAATTGGAGCACCCTGTAAGTTTCCAGTCTTCTCTTCCAGAAAGTCTTTACTCCCAGGCCCTGCTTTCTGCTTTGAAGTAGCAGTTTGATAGTTTTTGCTGATAATAATAATAATAATAATAATAATAATAATAATAATAATAATAATAATAATAATAATAATAAGAAGAAGAAGAAGAAGAAGAAGAAGAAGAAGAAGAAGAAGAAGAAGAAGAAGAAGAAGAAGAAGAAGAAGTTGTTGGAAGGGACCTTGGAGGTCATCTAGTCCAACCCCCTGCTCAGGCAGGAAACCCTATACCATTTCAGGCAAATGGCTGTCCAGTCTCTTCTTAAAAACTTCCAGTGTTGGAGCATTCACAGATTCTAGAGACTGGTTGTTCCACTAGTTAATTGTTCTAACTGTCAGGAAGTTTCTCCTTAGTTCTAGGCTGCTTCTCTCCTTGACTAGTTTCCATCCGTTGCTTCTTGTCCTGCTTTCAGGTGCTTTGGAGAATAGCTTGACTCTCTCTTCTTTGTGGCAGCCCCTGAGATATTGGAACACTGCTGTCATGTCACCCCTCACTCTTCTCTTCGTTAAACTATACATACCCAATTCCAGCAACCGTTTCCTATATGTTTTAGCCTCCAGTCCCCCAATCATCTTTGTTGCTCTTCTCTGTACCCTTTCTAGAAGCACCTGTCCCTTCTACCTGTACCTTCTAGAAGCACCTCACCTGCTGCCCATCCCCTCTCCCTTTCTGATGCATAAGAGAAACAAGGTCTTCTCCAGCAGCACTCTCTTCCTAGAGGACAAAAGGGAAGAATGCAAAAAGAGAAGTGATTTGAAGGAGCAAGAGCCAGTTTGGTTGAGGCACCAGACTAGAATTCAAGTTCTGCCTTAGCAGTGAAAGCTGATCTTGGACCAGTCACTCTTTCAGCCCAACTCACCTCCCAGGGTTTGTTACTTATTTACACACACACACACACACACACACACACACATTCTGGGAATTGAAGGCCACATGTCACAAAGGGGCCATAATTGCCTATCTCCGATCTAGAATGTTCTAGTTTTAGATATTCCCAGTTATTAATCAGAGGCTATGGAGAACTCTGTTAAACCCCATTCTTTTACCAACTTGATCCCACAACTTCTGTCCTTTTAAAAAAAAAACCAAAACCTGAAACTTTTGTCACTGCACGTTTTTTTATTTTGTCTGAAAAGCTCAATTCTAATTGTACATTTCCTTCTGTTCTGCACCTGTGTTGATAACCTATCTGGTAACCATAGTGAATGTCATGTGGTCTAGCTATGTTATGAGTTAGTTTTGCTGTGTGTGCCAGCGTAAAAAGTTTTTCTAGTTTTGGTCTTTACATTACCTTTCTTTTTCTGCCTGATGAGAGAATGTAGTCGGTTAGCTCTCTCTCTCTCTATTTTTCTTTTGTAATTAAAGGTTTTAATAGAATATGCCTCGGGTTTTGTTTTCCTTCACCCACACACATTATGCATCATCTGAAGCAGGGTCCATCACCCTCTGATAGGAAGAATTATTCCTTGACAAGTTTTTCCTATTCCAGTAAAGCAGAGCTGAGGCCAATTTAACCCTATATTCCAGGGCTGTCAAACTGCCAGCCCGCGGGACGGATGCATCATAGTGAAACCGCGCCCATCCCATTGCCGGCAATGGAAAAGAAGTCACGATACGTCGCGACACGCCATGTGATGTTGCAAATTTGACACCCCTACTGTATTCTGTGGCCACAGTAGTGACAAATCACACCTCCCTTTTATGAAAGGTGGATTGTATGCCTGAATCTATGGCAATGTATATTATGTGCCTGAAGTGGCAGCTTTTGCAGGTTGTGGCCATAACAGTAATAATGTACAGTCTGAAATACAGTGTCCTCATTTAAACATGCAAACATGAAATGTAATAAAGTGTCTTCAAATCAACTTTGATTAAAATTTGTGAATATTTTCTCAAAGGTGGTGCCATGTAGATAATATTAGACGTCAATATATATATAAGAAAATCATATGTTCTCCTAGCTAGATTTTAACCCTGCCCCAAACCTCTGCCTGTATGACTTTTAATGAGCCAAGAAACAGAAGAACTTTTTTAAAAAATATTTAGAGGAAAGAATTATGAGTATTTCATGGTTGTGCAAAAACTAGAAAAGGAAAGGGAGGTGGGAGAAATTGGAAGAAAGAGGGGATTGTATGAAGGATGAAAATTTACAACAAGACACTTTCTACAGTATTTCTGTACAGTGACCAGTGTATCCTTTAATAAGGTGTGGCATTTTTTCTGAGGCATTTATGAAAAATTCTAATCAACATTACTAATTATTTAAGCTTAACATTCAATTCCATGTCAGTTACACACAAATATGCACGAATCTATTGCAGGGTTTCTTACTTGGTGGTTTGTGGGTTTTTTTGCCTGTTTCAATTGTAATTTTTAAGGGCTTTCCCCCCCCCCTTTCTTTCAAATTTTGTTCTAGGACATATCCTGTTATTTTGCTATTATTTATCTGTCTTGATCATATTGAATTCTATAATCATATTTCGCTTTGCCAAACTCTTTATCTTGTGTCTTTCAAAAGACAACTTAACTTGCGAGGACCGGTGTGGACTGAAACCATGCTGGGTCTGCAGCCAGCTCAAATTTAGGCCGTGAAAGCATCAAGGAAAGTTATGGGTGCTGGCTAAAGCCTCTTCTATGTTAAGTGCAGATTTAACAAAAGAACAGTGACCTCTGCTTGATGCGGTCCTGATGTCTCCATGGCTGCTGCCTTTGCTGCTCCCACGTTGGAACACTGCATTGCAGATACTCTTGATAACTCTTTGAAAAGTTCATGACGGAAGCATAATTGAAGCACCTCCTTAATTTTGGTTAGTAATTTCCTGATAAATATTGCACCCACGGTCTGAAATAGTTTTCTGCCTGTCCTTCACAACATCTCAAGGTGCTAAATTTGGTTTTCCAAACAAACATAGCTTTTATCAGATTTCTTGTGGAGACAATTGGTTATTCATGCCATCGTATGTTTAATTTGGGGTCTGCTAAACAAGATTAGCTCTTGACTGACAATGAACAGAGATGGGCTGGAGTCTGTAGATCCATTGCATTTATTCCCCTGTATGGTCATCTCATTATAAATCCAATGCAATAGCATTCTCATTTATCCAAGGGTATATTTTATTCTAACATTATTTTCCTTCTATGCTTTGCTGAAAGATTTTTTTTCAGCCCATTTCAATACACACCCGATGATAGCTAGTAAATCACAAAAGCTAAATAACAGCATTCTTCATTAAAATAAATTTTGAACACTAAGAAATCCAAACCATAGATTTTGTTCAGAGCTCTTCCTAGTATATAAATGATGAATGAATCAAAGATAATTTCTCTTGTCTGTGTTCTATGTGCATAAAAAAAAAGTTCTGAAGTGAATCAGGTCTCCTTCAAAACCATCTCCAACTTCTATTTTCCATCAAAGAGAGGTTTATCTCAATTAACTGATAAAATATCTCTTTTTGAATCCATGCCATTTTGTGATTGTTCTGCCTGTGTTTGGAAACATAGCTTGCTGACTGACAAACATGGATGCAAATAGGCCGAATTCCTGTTTACAGTTCCTTAACTTTTAATAGTTCTGCAATGGCAAAAAGCTCTGTTGAAATATTTTTTTCCACACAGTATCCATTTTGTTGAACTTTTTGAAGGTGGAATATGAGGGTGTTGCAAGATAACGGCAAAATGCATTTGTGGTGCTTTGAAGAAAGAGCACAAACTATGTGGAATGTGTTGTTCTCGCTGTAAGATAAGCTAGAATGTGTTAATCAAATATTTTCATGATATGAAGGCAGTTAAGAAAACAGTAAAATTTTTTACTAATTGCTCTCTTAGGTAAACAGATCTATCATTAGGTTGTCAGGAAGAGTGACACTGAGCAGAAACACCCTGCTAATCCCCAAAGATAAGTATTTAACATAATTAGGCAGACAGTGTCTCCTTTGTTGTACCAGCATTAATCAGGAGGAAAAGCTCAATTTTACAGAAAAGAGTTTCTCTCAATATTCCTTTGTGCTATTTCACTACTTTTGTGGAGATAACATACTCAAAGTAATGACAGTCATAGTTTGGACGATAAGTTCCTTGCTATTTGATATATGCAACATGAATCCTTATTTTCCATATTCTTGCTTTTCTCATGCGGCTGGGGGAGATTCTGATAACTTTTCAAAAATAATTTGGTTATCTTATGAGACTCAAGAAAATGCATATTCATAGCTGAATGCCGTATACCGTATATATATTTAATCATTCTGCTTAGTAGATCACTTTCTTTTTAAAAACAATTGTGAGGGGAACCCAAATTAAAGTGCAACTACAGAGCAAGAGAGGATTAACTTTTTTCTGTACACTTTTATTTGTTTGTTTGTTTGCTTATTGGCTGCCTATCTTACCGTAAGGTAACTCTGGGCAGTTTACAGTCATAAAAATATATCTACATTAAAACAAAAATAAATTAAAACCAAATATTAAAATCTAAGGACATGTGGGGAGGGCAGGGGTGGAATATATAATACCTCTCTGATGAGAGATACCTGTCTTGACTTTTTAAAAATTACACTAATTGTGACCACACAATTATTCTCAAAGAAGAGAGGCTGTTTTGACTAGTTTCATTTTCCTCAGAACTCCTTCAAAAGTGTCTTAAGAGAGAAGTTAGCCTGTCCTTTCCAGAATGCAGCAGCATTTTTTATGAAGAAATTTCATAAGCGCTAAGTTTAAAATCTGGACAAGCAGATTTAGGAATGGCACTTTCCTCATTTGAAAATGATGTTAGGAGAAGGGTTTTTTTTCCTTCCTAATGTCCTATTCCAAGGTCCCATCAGTTTCATTTCGCAAAGAAAACATGGAATTAAAACACAAGATCAAAAAGCATAATTAATTAATGTTTGACATCTCTCTGCTTTCTCAAAGGCATTGATGGGAAAGCTGCAAATTAAAAGATCAGTGGACTTCATAAAGTAACAGGTATATGTGAGGTGGGTTTATTTTTTGGACGGACTGGAGAATAGAGGAGAAAAATCAAATGCCTCCCTATAGTAAGGTTTTCAGTGCAAATGCTAAACTAATCTAACTAAGCTTTGCTTTTAGCTGACAGAACTTTTTCTGAGATTCTTTACACTTCAGTCAATTTTAAGAGGGCTCATTGAATTCTTGCTCTCCTCTACAAAGCATTTTGATAACCTTCCAAATTTTGCTTTAAAGTCATTGTAGTTTACATTTGCACTTTTAAGCTTTTGTAAAGGCAGCAAAAGCATACATGTAGCAAAACCTGGATCAGTTGTTAGAATTTACATAGTTTTTTTGTTTCTTTTTCTTTTTTCCTTTTTTTTTTACACCATGACAATTTATTGAACTTTCTAGTTTCATAGCTAAAACAATTGATTTCTACAGGGATCAAGCAGGAGTATCATTTAGCAGTATCATTTATCTAGGACATAAGAGAGGTTCATCAGTGAATATCTATGGCTGGAAGCGTAGAAAACATTATGATAGTAAGCCAGTAAATCCAGCTAAAAATTATCAGGCTAGGTGAGGGTGTTAAGCATGTAAGTAGAAATGAAAGTAGAATTGAGAGTTTGTTTGTTTAGCAAATTTATATGGCCACCCATCTCTTTGGATGGATGACCAGGGGGAACATAAAAGTAGCAACAGTGAAAACAACATTGCAATCTTTTTTGCTGGAGTTGTGAAGTGAATCACCATGGTAGTTAAGTAAATTGTGTGGTTATTAAGTGAATCTGGCTTCCCCATTAAGTTTACTTGTTGGAAGCCAGCTGGTGAGGTTGCAAATGGCAATCGCATGATACCAGAATGGCAACCATTGTAACTACCTGAAGGTTGCAAAGTCCCTGAATTTTGACCATATAACCAAGGGGATGCTGTGATGTTTTTAAGCAGGGGTCTTCAAACTTAGCCCTTTTATGACTTGTGGACTTCAACTCCCAGAATTCCTCAGCCAGCATGCTGTATGAAGACTGGTCTTAATTCAGGTTTTTTGATGCTGATGGAATTTTGAACAGTCACTTAAACAAATGATTGTAAGTCAAGGACTACCTGTACATTTATGGCTTTTCATCTCCTTGACAAGAATTTTATTTTCTGTGTTCTGTTATTTAAATTCTTATTTTTTGTATTTTGTTGCCTCTGAAAAGTTCGGTTCATGTTAACAGTATTGGAATGTATTATATATCAGTTATCATAACTATATACCATTATTTTTCTTGTCAAATTTTTCTTATTACTTAAACAAGCTTTATGATGATCATAATCTTTTTTCTATATACTGTGTATGTCTTTCAAAATAAAAAAAAAGTCAATTCTTTTATACAAGTCACAACTCTCCCTGACTTCATAGACACATCCATTTTGTTTTCTCAGCAGCACTCTGGAAATGGTTTGCCTTTGTCTTCTTTTGGGGATATTATTTGAACCCCTCCCTTTAGTCTGCAACCAGTATTCAATGGAGATCTGCCATCTTGGTACTAATAGGCCTGTCCCTAAGGAGTTTTTGAATGAGGTATTGTCATCTGCTGAGACATCTTTGTAATACATGCACTTAAAACATCCTTTTAAGTCTGTAGTTTTTGGTATTCTGGACATTGTAGGGGTTTTTTTTATACATTTTCACAAACATTTATATTGTCACGGAACCGAGTTTGGGTGCTGTCTTTTATTTTTGAAGGCTGGGGTTCTTTTTTCAAAGTCTGCCAGCATTACAACTTATATTATTACAATTTCAAAAACTCCACAGATAATACACTTGATAGTTGAAGAAGGCAATTCCAATGATCCATTAAGAAGAAATTCACTGGCTGGGTGGATATTTCAGAAAAGCAAAGCAGGCAGTAGCATCAGGAGGAAAAAGCATATCCAATACCATTCAAAAGCATAAAATAATTTGAACATGATTGCTTAGTTGAATGCATTCACGGGAAGAATGGACAGGTGGGAAAGCAGCCAGAGGAAGTGATGGTTTTCAGCTAGATGCTGTTTACCAGTTGGATTTGCTCCATACAGAAGATAGTCTGAGAGGATCAAAATCTAAAGAACTTTGCTCTTAAAGAATCTTAAAGCAGCACAGAACTGTGGTTCCAGTTAACATAAGGAAATAACCCTTATCAAAAAAAAAATGTTGCATTATGATGGCTATAGAAATCTGGGGCCCATATGTCTAATTTAAACAAATTGATTTATGATGCATTAAAGTAGATCCATAGTAAAAGGCTTAATTAGATCATCTTAATATGATCACTAAATCTGATGCAGTTGGAGGGGAAAAAACAATGCCCTTTTGGTGATTCTTGGGATGAGAGAGATTCAGTCTGTTGATTCTTTTATAAGGTCATCTTTCTTTTCTTTCACTTTCTTTTTTTTCTTCCGAGTTCCTAAGCCAACTACAGAATGTACCTTTGTTCTAGTAAAATTTATTTTGAGCCCAGTTTATGTTTACAGCTTCGTATTTTTCAAGAGATGTGCTCTTATGTAAAGGCATAAATGTGTGCATACATAGACACCCAAACATACTGTGCAATTCTTTTCAAATAGGCGACTTGGAACACACAGGAGAACATTCAAAGCACCTCTTCTGGAATCATTAAGCAGCTGCTTATGCATCTGCTCTGGAGGCTGCTTCTTAGTCTTTTGGCCTTAATGGACACCCATAGCCACTTCACTGCTCTTTCTCCCCCCCCCCCAAATGCTGAGACACCCAGGAGCAGCTTCCCAGATAGCCAAGTGCAAGTGCTTCCTGAAAAAGACTTAGCTGTTTAATTATTCAGTAGATGATCCGGGCATATTCCTACACATCCTGTATGAGGTATTTCAAAGAATTTGCACAGTCCTAACTCAACATGTGCAGGCACAACAGGCACACTTGTTCAGATTATCATTCCTTTGGCAGTTCATCAGTTTTCATAATGTGCTGTGATAACAACTGTAAATTTATCGTTCATCAATGACTTGCAAAAGTTTCATATTTTGGTAGTTTTGTCAATGAATTTTTTTTTAGGCCTGGCTTTTCTCTGATTTGTTCCCACTGTGTATCTGATTTTCACAGTATAATTTTTACCTGCAAAAAACAGCTTTTGAAGTCTTCACAGTAAGTCATCTGAGGAATATGAACACTTAAATCATTACACAGGGCAGGAATGCTCAACTTCTATAGCTTAAAACGCCACCCCAGGCTTTGCACAACATGTCAAAAATGGAGGGGGGGGAAGATAAGGATCTGTTGGGAGGATGAAGAGTTTTAAGCAATATATTTTTCTTTTTAATTTCTCAGATGTTTGGCCACTCCCACTCTGGATGTTGCAAACAGAATGATGGTTGGGTTGGGTTCCTATTTTTCTACTCCTGACATAGGGCTTTAAGGCATTAAGAATGAGGAGGCCTTGATAATGACAATAGAGAGCTAATATTGCATAATTTAGTGTTAATTACAGTAAATGTGCGAGCTGTAAGTATAGGAACAGTAAGTTTTCAATTAATGAGAATAATTTCATGATGTGTGGTGATGCCTGGCAGGAAGAAACAAACTGATGCCCTTTAAATACTATGGACTTACCTCCTATCACCACAGCCAGCGTACCTAATGGCAAGAGTCTACCCTAAACATTGGCACTATAGAAGGAGACAATTAGTAAGAATGCTGATGTTTCTTGCAAAGTTGTTTTGATGACTTCAAAATTCAGCTGCTAATAGCCACTTTTGCTTTTTTTTAAAAAAAAAGTTTTAGTTGTATTGCTCTTTCAATAATTCATAATTCATATGTAGCAATGAAGGAGAATATTTGTAGCTTAGGGTTGAAATGAGGGGTCTCTGGTGTTCTCTGAGCAACAGCACTAATGATGTTACCTAGTTTGGGTAATGAAATGTCTGCAGAAAAACAACCAAGCTCAGAGAACACCAAGGACCCCTAATAATAATAATAATAATAATAATAATAATAATAATAATAATAATAATAATAATAATAATAATAATAATAATATAATAACAACAACAACAACAACAACAACCCCCTGCTCAGGCACGAAACCCTATACCATTTCAGGCAAATGGCTGTCCAGTCTCTTCTTAAAAACTTCCAGTGTTGGAGCATTCACCACTTCTGGAGGCAGGTTGT
Organism: Vipera berus; assembly: GCF_964194415.1. Lineage (NCBI taxonomy): Eukaryota > Metazoa > Chordata > Lepidosauria > Squamata > Viperidae > Vipera > Vipera berus. The sequence goes on from NC_138204.1 coordinate 68,414,232, forward strand.
TCCACTGGTTAATTGTTCTAACTGTCAGGAAGTTTCTCCTTAGTTCTAGGTTGCTTCTCTCTTTGATTAGTTTCCATCCATTGCTTCTTGTCCTGCCCTCAGGTGCCCTGGAGAACAGCTTGACTCCCTCTTCTTTGTGGCAACCCCTGAGATGTTAGAACACTGCTATCATCTCACCCCTCACCCTTCTCTTCGTTAAACTACACATACCCAATTCCAGCAACCGTTCCCTATATGTTTTAGCCTCCAGTCCCCCAATCATCTTCGTTGCTCTTCTCTGTACCCTTTCTAGAGTCTTGACATCTTTTTTACATCGTGGTGACCAAAACTGGATGCAGTATTCCAGGTGTGGCCTTACCAACTATTCAGCTTTATATTGATATTTCTTAAAATAACTAAGTCTGTCTTCTTGGATCTTCATTTACATTGGAGCCAGTGCTTTGATAGTTGTTAACTGGCAGGAAAACGTAGGCATAATAGATGAGAATTTTCTTAAAGAAACCCAGTCTTTTGGTAGATTTAGGTTTATTCAGTACATCCACAATGATGCAATAGACTGTGAAACTGGATTTTTGTTGCATTATTTTTGTAATGTTTACATGGCAGATAATGGTGATAAAGATACTTTTATCAACTTAAGAATGAAGCCAGGAATGTATAAAAACAGCCCTCCACTCCAACTTGGTGTTGCACATGTATTTAAAAGAATTCTAACTATGCTACACAAATAGAAGGCATTAAAGTTCATCTGATAACTGAGAGATTTTGCCAAAATAATCATTAAAACAGCTTTATTTTGGCAAGCCTATTTTCCTTTTTTTATTGTCCTTAGTTTTTTCCTCATTAGTACAAGCAGGTAAAAATTATTGTGTCTTTGGTCATCTTCTCACTTTCCCATTTTTTCAGTCTCTCACAGAAAACAAAAGTTGTTCCAAATTATATCCTAAACCACTACAGCATCTAGGTGGGGAAATTGTCATCTGCCAGTTCCACTACCATCAGCAAAACAGCAGGAAATGGATGCTCCCTGCATGATTAAGATAGCATCATTATTATAGGCTAGGCTACATTTCTGATTTATAATGAACATTTCTTTCTGTTGAAAAGCATGTTAAACAATGCCGGTCATAAACATATATCTGTGTAATTTCAGTTACTATTAGTTAACTTCTGGTCAGATGATGAGCATGGAACTATGTGGTAACAATTCAGAAACAGATAAAAGTCTCTTTACTGCCCGCTATCCAATTTTGAGAAATTAATTATGAACTTGTTGCACAAGATTCAGTATCAAAAATGATTCATAGTTGTTGGAAACTTTGGGAGTCAAATTTAAGTAAACAATTGGATGACTCAAAGCAACCTTTACAAAGATCTCCTTTAATGCAGAGTTAAATTTTAAGATTTTACAACACTGTTATGTTACTCTTACAAGAATCTCATATATAATTATTCTGCAAAGTGTTGCAATCAAAAAGGGACAAAAGGGGAAAGTAATAAGTGATCTAATTAATTCAAAAGTAACAACGCTCATTGCCACTAAATTACCTTACTTCTTTGGCCTTCAGTACCTCTGTTTGGAATTGCAGTATACAAATTATGAGACATGGGTTCCTGATCCAACCCAGTCTCATCATCCATGATTTTTTGCACGTCAACAAAGAGAGCATAATTGCATTTGGCTAAATACAGTTACAGTCATCCACAAAGACTGCTAATGCATTTAGTCACATGGAGTCATATACCTCACATAAGGCCTTGCTCATCCCAAAGAGAAGGCAAGGTTTGAGGATATGCCTCCATCTGATCTGCATTTATTTATGGCCTAAACCAGGGGTAGGCAACCTTGGCTCTTTTATGACTCATGGACTTCAACTCCCAGAATTCCTGAGCCAGCAGAGCTGGCTCAGGAATTCTGGGAGTTGAAGTCCATGAGTCATAAAAGAGCCAAGGTTGCCTACCCCTGGCCTAAACCCTTCTTTCTACTTGCCTCAGATCTATAGCTTAGATAGAACAATATTCTGTTGAATAATAAGCACTACTACATGGCATATTAGTCAGTTTGGTTTTATTTTGTTACTCTACTTTCATCACACAATCCTTTCACAGAGTGTCAGAATCCCTTTTATGTCAGTGGAACTTGTGCTTTTCAGCCTCTTGAAATTACTCGGTTTTGAAATGAGTCTGATTTTCCAGTGAATATTCAAAGTTTTATCTCCATTTGCAAGTTTCATTTACACTGTTTGTCCCAGGTAGGTAAACATTTAATCAAATATGGACTAGAAAAGTAAATCAGATGCTGATTTAAATTAACAGAGTGAAGAAATGAAAGAGACCATGCTAAGAAATATCAGCAACCTTAACAAAACACAGGGTACTAAAATGGCCTCCTGGGTTTTGTGTTTTTCTAATTATAAATGTAGCCATTTCTCACAAAAGACATTATCAAATGTCTGGAATAACTTTAGAAGAATAACATTTATTTTAGATTATTCTTAAAGCTTTCATTCTTGCATGCAGGTTCACATCTGTATTTTACTAAGCCATCTGATTTCACCTTCAAACAGAATATTATTATGGTACACCAGAAATGTTGCATTAGGCTTCTATTGATTTGTGCAGTACAAAAAAAGACAAAATAGGTTTATTTTATTTTATTTATTTATTTATTTATCGACAGCGCAATACAATGCACATAATGCTCCTTCTATTTTTCTGCACAGTAACAATCCTGTGAGATAGATGGGCAGAGAGAGGATGACTGGCCACAAATCACCCCAAATAATAATAATAATGTGCAATGAACCATAATAATAATATTAATAGCATATTATATGGAATATTGGGTATTGGAAGAATCTCTGAAGGACAGTGAAGATGCACTGAAGCTAATATACCTGAGTACCAGAGAGACAAACTGTTTTACAAGAAAGACAAATGAAGAATAAAACAAGAGATGTGACAAGGCAAAGTATTGCTATATTACTACAATAGCAGGCAAAGGAGATAACAACAATGGCTAAGAAAAATTGAAGAAAGAGACAGAGGGGCTAATAGCAATAGCACTTAGACTTACATAGCACTTCATAGTGCTTTATAGCACTCTCTAAATGGTTTGCCGAGTCAGCATATTGCCCCCAACACTCTAGGTCCTCATTTTTAATTCTGATTGCACAAGACCAAGCCTTAAAAACAAAGGCATACAAAGCCCAAATCAAAAGGAAAGCAACAGGCAGCAGATTCTACCTTTGCAAAGAAACTGAAGAAACACTGGACCACCTGGTTAACTGCCTCAGTAGTACAGACTGATTACAAGCAAGGGCATGACAAGTAGCAACAATGGTGCATTGGAAGATCTGCAAGAAATGCCATTTGCCTGCAAGCACAAACTGGTAGGACCACAAAATAGACCAAGTAATAGAAAACGAAGAACCTACAGTGGTCTGAGACTTTAACATTCAAACAGACAAGCACCTGCCACAGAGCACCTCCCACAGAAAGTCTGGATAGTGTGCATGGAGACAGCAAAAGAGAAGAGAAAGAACTGGAGAATACCACAAAATACAAATACCAGCAAATAGAAGTAGAATGACTGTGGGAAAGGAAGCAAAGATAGTGCCGATAGTAATAGGTGCTGTGAGTGCAGTCCAAAATAATCTGAAGCACCACAAGCATTTTTCCAGCATTGCTAAAATCACCAACAGTCAATTACAAATGGCAGCTTTACTTGGGACAGCTTACATCCTGTGATAATACCTTTAACACCACGGAACAACATCTGCCTATCCCGGGTCCTTGGGAAGGACTTGACAGGTAGATAAAAATGCCATATCCAGTCTAAACATCTGGCCAGCCATAACTAGTATATTTTGTGGGTGTGTTAATGTAATATGTATAATTTTTATAAAACCATGCTATGTATATATAATGTTTTTTTTAAAAAAAATTGAATAGAATCGTTGGTTTGCTACATCAAACAAATAATTCATAAAAGTAGATGAGAGTAGCTGGCCAACTTTGTGAGAGTTCAGAACCTAACCAGGGTTGTGCCTGGTTATTTTTTGAATGCGAATTCACTAGAAAATACCAGTTCATTGAGCTAGACTGGGAAGTCGAGCAACATTCTATAAAAAGGCAGTGACAAATCTCTTGTATATTGCTGTCAAGTAAACTACATGGTTGTGTCCATGTGGTCCTTAGATGTTGGGTCCAGCTTGAAGAAGATTTTAACATTTATATGTGTTTGCTCAGAAGTCAGTCATTTATGCCCTTTCGAAAGGTTAAATTGGTTATGGCTAACAACAGTAAACAGGCAGTAAACTGATAATTTAGCATTTGATACTGTGTATGCATTTCCTTATGACTTCACATACATTATCTTAGTAATTCTTGTAAAATTCTATGAGATAAAGCTGTGTGTTGATAGGGATCTCTGATTTATAATCAAGCAATGGGAAACTGCTTTCTCAGAAGCAGATCTCGGTGTATGAAGTTACGTTTCTGCCCCGGGTAAATCTGCATAGCATAGCAGTTTGGGGGCTACTCATCACCAACAAATCATTATTTACACTATAAAGTGTAATTCCCATACTTCCGTAATTCAAAATTTAACTTTCAGCTCAGTTACATCAAGGTCAGTTGAACTAATATAGCCATTTATGATCGTATTATGACTGCAGCGTTAAGAACATTTACTTCTAAGATTACACCTCCTCGAACATAGTGAATCTCATATGAAAGTAAAATTTCTGACATTACAGTGAACCCGTAAGCATGTCTATTTAGAAATAAAGCACTGTTCAGTTCAGTGAGTTTTTAATGGCTTAGCTCCATTAAAAGGACCTCATAATGAATATCAGCAGAATTTCACAGCAGGAGTTGACCTGAGCTGGGTTGTGTGGCATAGAGCCTGGGTACTTGAGAGATGTCTGTCTTCTATAGTGTCTGCCTGTCCTATATGATCAAAGAAAGTTGCCTTGCTTTGGGTGCTGAGGATTAAGCCATGTCATCTAGAGGGATTTGAAAGTAGTCCTTCCTTGTGACAGTGCCTGTCTTCCACAAATGTCTGTTCAGCCTCTACCATATCTGCTTTAAAGTAAGCTCTAAAATATATCTCCTCCCTCAGGCCAATCTGAATGGTAGATCTCTCTTGATTAAGAGTGAAGAGAGAGATTGTGGTTCCCCCCCCCCATTCTTCCCTTGGAGTGATTGGAGCAGGGTATTTGATTTTTCTCTATTATTACACGTTTGCAAAGCCACCCAGAATTATTTTGGGGGTTGGATAGACTAGAAATTGGAAATGCATGGGTAGATAGATGACAAGAAAGACTAAGGACCTGCCCTTTGTTCTGGCCTAACCATTCCTTCCTGGCCTGTGCTTCATTAAATTTTAGGCCTGCATCTTAACACTGTATGTGTGTATCTTTATATATGTCTATCATGCAGTAAAATTGCTGAATACAACATTTCAAAGCAAAAGATTAATAAGTTACTTTTCCATACTGGTTATTTCCTGAACAGATTTGTTCGATACAAAGAAGGCATAGTGATCCAGGAGTTGTTCCATGTGCTAGGAGGGCAGTGTGTGTGTGTGTGTGTGTGTGTGTGTAGGCAGTCTTACTGGAATATTGGAACAGATGGACAAAGAGGCTGGGCACAAGGGATCTTCCTGTGGTTCTGATAATACTAAAGCTGATTTGTTTCAAGTGATGTTATAAAGTTCTCAGTATCTTAGACAGTTTGTTTTCCAGTAAGGATTTTTTTTCCAGAAGTCAACACTAAGTAGGAGAAGAAAGCGTGTGTGTGTGTGTGTGTGTGTGTGTGTGTGTACACATACTCACATATAACAACATTCAAATTACAGCATGCTAAATTGATTTGGGAAACGACCTTTTAACCTGCTATACAGAACAGTCTTTCCTAATTCAGAATGTGGTGGAATGAAGCTCAGTTGATCATAGTTGCCGGGAGTGAAACAAGATGTGTACTGAACGAAAGATTGGGAGCAACTAAAAGAGAAATTCAAGAATACTGTTATTCCCACAAAATGTTTCCAACCACAGAAATGCTTTTTACAGAACCTTTTGCAGCCTTCATTCTGTTGCTTGACTTGTTGTAAACTACTCCAAATTCTCAGAGACTATGAAACAAGCAGGAACTTGAGAGAGAAGTGTTTACTCATTCTCACAGTCCAATCATTGAGGTTCCAAACCACTGAACTCTGTTGACTTCCCTGAGACATTTGTAATACCTGTTCATAAACTGGAGAGAATAAACGATAGAACGATCCCTTAAAAACACAAACACATCTCAAAGTAGCGTTTATCGATGGAACTTGATAAGAGTGATAATGAATGAGGTGCCAGTTCCTGCCCTCAGAGATTTAAAAAAGAAAAAATATGCCTGCATTTTAAATGTGCCTTTCTTTACCTTGGCGGTAGCCGCCCATTCTTCCCAAAGACAGTCATAAATAAAAGTAAGCTTGCTGTTGTATGCAGTTTAATTTGTCCTTTGAGTTTATCTATTTGCTTTCGCACCCAGTTTCCAAATGCAGAGGCATTTTTTTTCCTGTGAGCTAGCATTATTAAATTGCATGTATCAATCATTCTTGCCAGGATTGCCATCGCCAACTACATTAAAGAAGTCAGAGAAGTCTGGTTTCAGCAGTCCCTCGCCTTCACAGACCTCTCTTGGAACGGCCTTCACCCAGCATCATCGACCTGTCATTACAGGACCCAGAGGTGAGGCTTTACCAAAACATCCATGACCTCTTGTTCCATGGCGCCTTTGTCCTCAGGTTGGGATATATGAGAACATACCTCTTTGGGGCACCAGTGTGGTGGCTTTTGAACCAAAAGTAGACAAGGGCTTGTTAATTTTGTTCCCTCATTTGAACCTAACTTAGGTTGCTTCATGGCAGTCTCAGGAAGACAAATGGAGAGGGTTCTAGCTAATCGATGAAGTTTTATGATTGGGAAAGATAAACATGTATTTGTAGATGGATAGTTACATGCAGTTATTTGTGTCTGGTTCAGTAAAAGTAAAAGGGACGCGGTGGCTCAGTGGGTTAGGACGCTGAGCTTGTTGATCAGATGGTCGGCAGTTTGGCGGGTCGAATCCCGAGTGCCAGGTAACAGAGTGAGCGCCTGTTGCTCGTCCCAGCTTCTGCCAACCTAGCAGTTCGAAAGCACGTAAAAAATGCAAGTAGAAAAATAGGGACCACTACGGTGGGAAGGTAACAGCGTTCCGTGTGCCTTTGGCATCTAGTCATGCCAGCCACATGACCACGGACAAGCGCTGGCTCTTCAGCTTTGAAACGGAGATGAGCACCGGCCCCTAGAGTTGGAAACAACTAGCACGCATGTGTGGGGCAACCTTTACCTTTACCTTCAGTAAAAGTAAAACCATAACCTGGATGACTGAGAATCTCCACAGACATTCAGTAAAAGTGGCATTCTGTTCTGTGGCAACAGAGCTTTAAGTCCTCAGCCGTCCATTAAATGTCATTTTATTTTTAATAAGTAGTGTTCACTCTGAGTTTTTAGCCTCTTTACTGTGAGTCTTTTTAAATGGTTTATAGTGTTCTGGTTATTGGTGTTTGTTAGAATATTTTGTGACTTAAAATAAAGCAAACTGACTCTTGATTTCCTGGGGCTGAATAATTACATGAGGATTTTCAAAAGTGTAATATATAAAAGAAAAGTTGCACTGACCACACACACATACTGTAGTAGAAAAATGAGATGCATTTGATTTCCATTTGCATAAAGTGGTTTTTCACTTTGAAAATCTATTTATTCTTTGCTTAAGGGGCATATGTAACATGTCTTTTACTCTTGATAAACTTTCTCATTAAAAATGACGAAGTAAAACAGATACTTGTGACATAACTTTTCTCCCTATTGCAGTATTGTTTTTTCCCAAATATATAAATTGTATATACTTAATTACTAGGATTCATATTTAAAATAAAGAAAAAGTTGAGATATTATTTTCCTTAAAGCTAGTTTTATGTGTCTACTCAGACTTATTATTGTGGGGAATCCTTTCAGGTAATTAGGTATAGGTATCAGTCTTAAACGCTTGTTGTAAATGATTATAATATCAACCTTAAGCTCACAATAGAAGTTGGCTAAGTAATCCTCATAGCTTTCAAACAAAATCACATTCTGCTGGAGAGCTAGATAGACTTATTGGCTGTCAGTCATGTAGCCTGTTGCTTGTAAGCCCACATATATTTTAAAAACAGCCTTGATAATTGGTGATAATAGTAAGGTATTCATAGTATCAAAGTTACATTAGCAGTATATTCAGCTGTACACCAGCTGATTGCAGAGTCTCACCCTGAAATTTGAACAAGTTATACTCTCAACAGGAATTGCTTCCAGAAGATTTCCATTGCTAATAGGACACTGCATGAAAATCAGATATGGAGCTCAATTGATTTTGGAAAAGATGGTTTTTTTAAAAAAAGAAGAAGAAGAATAACACTAAAGATTCATTCAGCTTTCATGGGCTTTTTAGGGATCTGTTTTTGGCCAGATTTCTTGAATTGATGTTCCTAACTGTTGGCCTTTTAAAGAAAAATCTTAATTTAAAAAATCAACCAATGGAAAATCTTGTTACACTTTTCCATAGAGCACTAATGTGAAAACGCACTTTTTACTTCAAAAGCAGCTGCATTGAGCAAACTCACCTCAAACCTTTATGGCTAAGCTGCATTTCTTGGCCTCCCAATTCAATTAAGAAGGCTGAATTTAATCTGTATTGCTTCTTTTATTCAGCAAATCTAGATATAAGGTCATTGTTAAACAAGAATAAGGTGAAACCTTGAGCAGAAATTTTAACAAGATAGGATTTATGTTTTTGCATCTTTGACTCTTCTAATTAAACTTTAGGTGGATCTATTAGAATTCTAGTGGGAAGGGGACAATTCCCCCCCCACACACACATACACACTTGCTACTGTAGTACATATTTAGGCTGCTAACAATAGTTGCTTTCTTAATATGTTTTCAGATAAGTTGAATTCCTTAAATTCAAGTTGAGGTTTCAACCATCATGAATTCCACCCCAGTATTTGTATTCTGCCCATAAATTAGATTTGGAGTGACAGTTGACTCGAATTATGAAGAGCCCCATGATTACTATTCCACACGAACAGATAAGAACTGAAGACAGAGAAAAGACCATTGTATGGATAATACAGAAACAATGGACAAAACACAGACTATTCTAGGCTGAACAGCTACTTTCTGTGCAAAGCAAATTTATGCTGTGACATGTGCAGGCTGACTGTACATCCAGATTATATAACTTCTGATCAAATATGATGCAGCTGGAGAGCTGAAAGAAAAGCAGAAAAGCATCACTTGCAGGCAAAGAGGAAGTGTCCTGGTGGGCGGATGAATAGATGGAAGGAAGGATGGATGGATGGATGGATGGATGGATGGATAGCTAGCAAGTTTCTTCAGGAATACTCTTTAATAATAAATAAGGCCACGTAATTTTTATGCTGCACATTTGGAGGTCACAGTCAGTTAGCAATTTTGAATGCAAGGTATTTTATTTATTTGATTATTTATATCCCACCTTTATTATATATCCAACATATCTTCCTCCTCCTATTTTCTCCACAACAACCCTGGGAGGTGGGTTGGGCTGAGAGACAATGTGAGTCACCCAAGGTCATTCAGCTAGCTTTCCATGAGTAAGGTGAGACTTGAACTCATGGTCCCCTGCTTTCCAGCCTGATGCCTTAACCACTAGACTAAACTGGCTCCTTTATATGGTAATAAAATTAAGAAGCCAAGGATCTTGAATAATTTGATCATTGCTGTCAATTTTTTTTATCATCTGGGAAATAAAGCAAGTATGGATCAAAGCTGAATGCAATCCAAAATCATTAGAATCTTTGTTGCAACATACTGTATTTATCATAAAGAAAGATCTTGAAATTGCAAATTCTATATTGCTTAGTAAATGCTATATTTTAGATATTCTCCTGAAAATTATAGTATTGAGATTCCCAATGTGATGTCTGCCATGGTTACTTTCCTTGGCCCCTACCATATGCTCCTCATCCTGCTCCGTATGACTTCTCAATTTTTTAAAAAAAAATCCTTGTACTCTAAAAATGGGAATAGAGCATGCTGCAAAGAAAATAGCAGTTTCAACTGTATTTCTAGTAATGCCTCTGGCACCATATTCATTTGAACCATAAATCTCCTTAAGAAATAAAAAGGTATTGAATATATATTGAATCAATAAAAAGACAAAAGAATCTAGGAATGAAAAGGAAAACCGATGGGAGCCAAAAGGGAGAATTAATAAGAAAAGAGGTTGTTTTGCAAGATCTACATCTGCAGATTTTGTCTTGTGAGTTTTTGCTTTAGTATGTTTTTTGTGTCCATGACACATTAGAGGGATGCATTTGCCTGGTTTATGTGTTCATTTGTATATAGACATGTATAGTTCTGAATGGTATTTGTTCACTTTTTGTGAAATGGCTATTTTTCTGGGATTGCCACCATAGCCATTCATTGTTGAATAGACAAACTTCCACTGATTGTAAAAAAAAAATCTATAAATTTCAAATAAAACCCTCTCATCCTGAACAGTCACAGATCACCAGATAGTTGGCAGGCAGTAATCCAGTGGTCCATAGAATCTGCCCTCTTCCCCTCTTTTTAATTTATGTATTTATTATTTTTAATTATTATTTTTATTCATTTTTATTTTATTTTATTTATTTTTGTCAGATGCTGGACATGTGTTTATCCTAAGCATGTTTAAACTTAGTTCCTGATGAGTGACCTATTATCTCTGCTGACCTTTGGTTCCAAGCTTCTACTACCTCTTTCTATGAAGTAATACTTTCTAACATTACTTTTGAACTTCCCTCCTGTCACTTTGAGGTTATGCCCCCATGTTCTTGATTTTTTGCTTAATATTGAGAATGCTGCCTTCTAGAACCTTATTCACACCCTTAATGAATTTAAAGGTTTCAATCCTGCCCCCCCCCCCGGTTTCTCTTCTGTCCTCCAGGTTGTACATATTCAGTTCCTCAGTCTCTCCTCATAAGTTTGTCCCTTAGACCTTGCACAATTTTTGTTGCCCATCTCTGGTCTTAGTCAATCTTATCAATATCTTTTTTTTAAGTGAGTGAAATGAAACATTTGTAATTGAACTCACTCATATTCTTTTTTTGTCCTTATTGCTCTTGTCTATATCTTCACTTTTCCTCTGGTGAGTTTATTTCTTATTAAATTGTTGGTACTCTGTTTGCAATCCCTCTGGGGCAGGGATCTCTTTCTTTCATAAAATGTTTTATAGACTGATGTGTAACAGTAATTAATAATAAATTAGGTAATTATAATATATAATCAGGTAATACAAGCTTCAACTTGCAGAAGTCCAATAATTTTGTAAATTGGAATGGGATTTAATTTGACAGGAACTTTGTGCGAACCTAAGCTTTGAGGAAGTGCTCCAATATTTTTAACCTATTCTTCATTTCTAAAACATTCTCCTTTGGAAAGCATCAGATAGATTAAGATGCATTTATAGAAGGATTTTATGGCACAAAAAGGTGTGATTTTTAACTGCTGGACATCTGTGGTTCTTAAAGTAAGTAGCAAGGCAAAGGGTGCAGCCAAAACCTGTTCTACAGAGAGCTTCATGGAGACAGACATCTAATCTCCTGCTGCTCTCAATTTCATGGCACCTCAAAGTATGTTGGGTGAAGGACTCTGTACATTTGGTTAGTTACAAATGTCAGATGTGTTTATGTAGTCTAGAAATAACTTACCCATAGTAGACCATACATTGTGGAAATATTCCATTTTGTTTTCAAATAAAGACCTGTGTAAACTTACTCTAGATTTTCCAGCTTTCAGTTGGTGTGAACTGAATGAAAAGGATTTTCTTTTTTATGTCAAAGAAAAGTTTGGTGTAGTGGTTAAGGTGCTGGCTTAGAATTGTGAGTTCTAGATTGTGAGTTCTAATTCTGCCTTACACATAAAAGCCAGCTGGATGACTTTGGCCAGTCACTTTCTCTCCGCCCAACCCACCTCATAGGGTTGTTGTGGTGGGGAAAATAGGAGGAAGAAAGAATATTATATATTATTTGCCACCTTGATTTACCTTTGAATTAATACATGTGGAAGAAAATTAATAAATAAATAGTTAGATGCTTCATTCTCCATTGGATTTCAGGCATTAACAATGAAAGACATGTTGATACTCTGAAAGCTTCATTCATTAAACTAACCTGACTAGCTATTTAGGGTTTCTATTTAAAGTGGTACATTCTTGCTCTTGAATGCCACTCATGTTAGCAAGAAGCTTGAAGATAATTAAAACTGGAACTAAACAAAATTCAAGAAGCGTGTAATTGAAGTACTACCTTTATTGGATTTTAAAGAGTTGCCTTATGACACAGAAAATATTTAAAGAAGTAGCTTATTTAGTTAATCTATATGTAAGTGAACAGCTTAAAAGACTACTAGTCTAAATTAACTATGAAGCCCACCCACTGAGATTATCTCATAAAGGATTCTCATTGTTCAGATTCATTATGTGCAACCATTCAATAATTCTAGATAAATGCATAACTAAAAGGTCTATTACACTAATAATTTGCACAAGGATAGATGGGGGGGCACTATGCTTAGTTAATTTATTATTCTGCTAACAATTTTTAGAGTAGCCTTTCCTATGAGAAATTACGTTAATATGCTAGTCCACTGAGGACATAATACAGCAATAAGATGATGTGCCCATTTAATTCCTTTAAGAGGCAAGAAATGCCCAGAGAAAAAAGTGTCAGAGAGAAGAATGAGGGTGATTAACCAATGGAACCTAGATTTAAAGTTTGATTCAACGTATTACAAAGATAAGACTGAATTAGGATTGACTTCTGGGGAAGCAGTGGCAGGCTAAAGAGCATTCTGCAGAGAAGGTAGCCAATGGCTACGTCAGAAAGAGGAGCAATTGAATGAATCAGCTCATCAGAACTTCTTTCCAGAGCAAGGGGGGAGCCAGGATCACCCACAAGTGCTCCATACACAAGGTCGTGCAAGGAGCCTTTAAGACAGCAGTCTCCAATGGATTTTACAACTATGGAAAACAGGGAAAGTCATCTCACCTAAGTTTGCGTACTTCCTTTCTTAACCACCTTAGGAAATTGGTTTTTGATGGCTTTCCAGGTGTTAACCTTCCTTCAGAAGGGAAAGTTTTATTACGCTAATGAGTTTCCTTCTATCCTTGATGAAAGAAGTTTTATGCATGTTTAAGGACTTTACCTTCCCACCGCAGTGGTCCCTGCGGTGGGAAGGTAACAGCGTTCCGTGCGCCTTTGGCGTCTAGTCATGCCGGCCACATGACCACGGAGACGTCCTCGGACAAGCGCTGGCTCTTCGGCTTTGAAACGGAGATGAGCACCGGCCCCTAGAGTCAGAAACGACTAGCATGCATGTGCGGGGGAACCTTTACCTTTACCTTTAAGGACTTTACAAAGAGGTTTCTTTTTATTTTTGTATAAACAGTAAAAGGGTGACCATGATGTTGATTTTGGAAAGTTATAAATAGATGAAGAGGCTAGAGGAACTTGACATAATATTTCCTGTGGGTTGTCTCAAATTTTCAAATAAAGATTTTGAAACTAACTGTAAGAAATCCTCCTATGGGAAAATGTTTTGATTAGGAAAAAAAATACGATAAGAGGGATTTTGAAAGTTGACTAGAGGGAATCAGAGAGTACTAAAGATTACAATTAAAGAAGATATTAATACAATTGAACAATATTATTTGACTGCGGAAGGATATTTGAGAATAATGCACCAAGAAATTATTCTTAAGATTGTCTGCTACTATAAAAATGGTTTTAAAATAAATTACAGAAAAAGAACGGATTTTATTGTACAAAAGAAAGATTGAGGGCAACGTGAAAGTGGGTTTAAAAATGACATTTACAAGAATGATATGGGGGAAAAATCTAAACCACAAAAGTGATTTATAAATGAAACTTGCTGATGTCTTAATAATCAAAGAGGACATACAAATAATAAATCAGAAGAGAGACTTGGATAGGTTTCCAATCTTAGATTTACAAATGAATCTTATTAAACTAGTGAAGAATTTCTGAGAGGAGACAAAAAGAAAATAATAAGTAATCTAGCTGGACAATATTTAAAAGTATCAAAATTAATTTTTTAAAAATAAATTGAAAGAAAATAAATATATGTGTTTCTGGTAGCTCTTAAATGACTTTTTTTAAAAAAAAACCAGGACTGAATGGCAAAACTTTAAAGATTTGTTTATAGATAACAGAAAGAAAAGGTATGCAAAACTGATTTATTTGATTATGATTAAAATAAATAAATAAATAAAATATATGTGTTATTATTCCTTGTAGCTCTTAAAGGACATTTGCTCACTAGGACTGAATAATGAGATTTTCTTCATTTGCCTGTGGATAAAGATATATGATATATGAAGAAGTGATTTTTTTACTGAAATATCAGAGAAGGTGTTAAGTTACTGAAGTTGTTTCTATTTGTTTGGAGGGAATAATATCTTTCTTACTACATATTTTCTTTTTTTGGCAGTGTTCATTTTCTTAATATTCTTTTTAGTTTGTGTTAGTTTTTCCCTTGTATTTGTAAACTTTAGTAGGAATTCCAAAGGTGCTTTTTCAAGAGGCAACTGGACTTTCTTGTTTTTCTTTGAAGACTTTGCTTCTCACCCAAGAAGAAGCTGAAGAAGCTTCTTGGATGAGAAGCGAAACGTCTTGAAAGAAAAACAAGAAAGTCCAGTTGCCTCTTGAAAAAGGCACCTTTGGGAAAACCATGACTGAGAATCTCCATAGACATTTAGTAGAAATAATAATAATAATAATAATAATAATAATAATAATAATAATAATAATAATAATAATAATAATAATAATAATAATAATAATTTTAAAAAGGCTGAATCAGAGCAGGAGAGGCATTTAAACACATTTATGAATGTGATTTTATGTATTTCTGAAATAATAATAATAATAATAATAATAATAATAATAATAATAATAAATTTAAAAAAGGCTGAATCAGAGCAGGAGAGGCATTTGAACACATTTATGAATGTGATTTTATGTATTTCTGAAATAATAATAATAATAATAATAATAATAATAATAATAATAATCCCTCCCTGACTACAGTATTTAGCGTGTTCTCTGATGGCATGCTTATTTTCATATCTTTTGTTTGATATGCCCATCAACATCAAACAGGGTAATAAACTCTAGTGCTTTGTACTCAATTTCCTTTTACGCTAATTTGTCTATCCTCTTTAGAGCTCTACCCCCACCAAGATACATCATAATGTTTAAATACAGAACTCATGTTTAAGCATCAGAGCTCAGGATTTCCAACTTCTCATATTGACAGAATCATAAATCACATTAAATTAAGTGAATTACTGTCCCATGCATCTATAGCTTTAACAGTATTTATGTAGTGTCATCTTACCCTGTTCAGAATGGGAAGGAAGAGAAACACTGATATTTGAATTGGGAAGTGGACCTCTAATAACACAACAGCAATATATCATTCAGATTCATCAATTCCATTAAGATGCCATTTTTAGTATCAAAGCAGATTTATATCCACTGCCTACAACCCCCCCCTTCCCCTGCCAGGATTTCTATTTGTACTTCATATGTTACCATCTGCATTTAATTATTTTGTATCAAATTATGTACACAACATGGCTCAGAAGTCAAAATAAAACTCTAATTCCTTTTTAAAATATGAATGCCAAGCCTAACATTATAAGCAAAGAAGTGTACTTACCAGTCAAATAATTTAATCTATTGCAACAGTTCTAAAAATGGCTTGTCGTCTTGCTCAATTATCCACTGACTTCACCAGAATGCTAGAACATTTTTGGCATAATATAAGAGTGTCTGATTTCTTTCCTTTATTGTTTTAGCCCCTCACCAATTCTGTAAAGGAAGCTTGGGTAGTGGTGACTAGATTCACATTATCCAGCAAGTTTATCTGGCCAACGAGGAAGTTAAACCTGAATCTCTATGTTCCTAATTTAACACTTTAGTCCTGATTCATACTTCTTTTTCTCCATTTATATCTCTCCTTTCTTCTATCATGTAACTCAATACATAGCTAATTCTCTGGTAGTCTCTCAGTTAGCCACTCCAATATTGTATATTTTTATTCTGTATAGTTATTGCATCATTCGTTCACACCTTCCCCTTTTATACAGACATCATATTTGCCCAAAAGGAGTTTTACCCTGAATTTTAGGAAGTGTGTGTAATTAATCATTAGTTTAATCTATTCATAATCCTAGAAGTCCTGCTGTGCTGAGTCATTGCAATGGAACTGTTCTTGAAAAGGATGAGTGAAGAGCATTATGACTGTATGCCAAGAGTCATCCAAGGTACAAAGGTCCTCCTAGCCACCCCATTAAAATAGACAGACACCTGTATTGAGCAGAACTGGCATAGGAAGATGCTGGAGACAGAACTATCACTTTAGTAACAACAACAAAGGCATCCTTTCATACTCTCATGGAAGACTACATGGATAGAAAATAATAAAATGATTGGCAATATAGTGTGGATGATGAGCCCCTGAGATTGGATGGTGGTTAGCATGCTATTGAGGAGGAGTTGAGGATCTTTCAGGGCACATGTTTATGGTGTGGCTAGATGGCCTTTGGGTTATCACGTTTCTGATGTTACTTTTCAGAAGAAGGAACTTCCAAGCTACAAAGACAGAATTATAGTGGCAACGTGGAATGTAAGAAACATGAATATGGAACAACTCAGCACAGTGAAAGATTAAGTGATCTACTACACATTGAGACCTCAGGCATTAGAGAATGAAAGTGGACTGGAGTTGGACATCTTCAATTATATCCTGTATGATCTCTTCCCAATCCAGTTCTTCAGGTCTTCCATTCATTGCCAGTGTAATCAACTTCATCTCCTTTGCAGTTAGCCATCTTCTTCACTTTCCTTCCAGTTTTCCCACCATTATAGGCTTCTCAAAGGAAAACAAGAATATAGAGAACCAAAACAAACATTTTCTGCAGTGTCTAGTTTTCTCAGCTTGTCAACTTAGGGTCATATTCAGCTGAAATCAATTCTGGTATTTCCTTTCCGCCCTCCCTTAAATGTCTGTATGTGACACATTTGTATGTGCACATGTGTATATGAAAACATACACAGGAAGGGAAAGCAGCCTTCCTATAAGATAAATTCTAAATCTTTTATTTACATTTTTTCTTCTGAGTTCAGTGTATGAGAAATTGCATTCAATGAATGGAAATTCTAAGGTTGGCTTTTTGGAATTGCTAAAACAGATGTGGATGTTTTATTTGAATAGTTCCATTTGAGTAGGATTAAAGAACTAAACAGTTTTTACAACTTTTTGTTCATAGATTTTTATTGTTAGTTGACTATGGTTTCAAGTTGAGCTAGAAGCGGAATATTTCCGATTGATTTTAATAGTGCTGGATTGCCACCAAATTTTGAAAGCTATTTATTCAGACTTCTGTTCCCTACCTCTTCCATTGCATTATATGTAGTTCAAATTTCTTTCAAAAAAACTTGACCTTTTGCCAGCATTTCTTATTTAAAAGTCTCTCTTCTTGTTCCTGATCAACACAGCTGTTGCTAGATTTAAAAGCATTTTACTTCAGCCAGCATGGTGGCTAAGCCAATTAATACTCTAATACAATCATTTCTGAAAACAAGTACTTTGGCAGAATAAAGAATGGGATATATCTTGCATAATTTGAATTGGCTCTTGCATTGTTATAATGGTAGAAGTGACATTTTGGATCACAGTAGTCTGAAGCATCTCAAAGAAATGAGAGAGAAATATCAAAAGGAATTAATTTCAATGTTCTTTAAGTACTTTTTAACACCAGCTTTCTTAATTTTAATTGGTTCTTTAAAAATAATGCCAATAGAACATTGTTCTGGTCTCAACAGGTGGCAGCACCTGCCTGATCTTGCCCAGATTTAGAAGTTAACCAGGCCTGGCACCTGATTAGGACGTGAATGGGAACACTCCTGGAAATAGCTTGAGAGTGTAGGTTAGACTGGAGAACTGAAAGTCATCCTGGGAAATGGCACCAGGAAGTCTTTAGATTGCCAGGATAACTACATGAAATACGTATGAATTTACCAGGAGCCAAGCTCAAATCAAAAGAGGCCTTATACTTTAAACTCCTATTCTTTATAAGTAGATTAATCCATGTGCCATATCTTTTCTCATTAGGCTTTGAGGTGAGTAGATTTATTTTAGCCATCGACTACACTAGGTTGACCATAATAACAAGAGCTTATCTTATTTCTGTTCTAGCATTACAGAGAACATCTTAGGTTGTTTTAAACTTCCTTTGAACCCTAAATCTTTTTCCAACATACATCAATTCTCCTCAGATTATTAAACAATTTTGCAGACTGAAAAAATTATGCTTCTAGAAAGCTAACGTGGCTGACTTAACAATGACGTCATAGTTTTTTTTCCCCCTAACAATTTAAATAAGCAATGCAGTTGAAGAGATGGAAGAAGCATGTGGGCAGATAGTTGTTTGTATACCATGGGGAAAAAGATAAAAGAACCAGGAGTAGGCTACCCACTGGCTCCGTAATATTCCGGTAACTCTTGGGATGATCGCTTGTATTGCAACTAAAATTGGGCAATAGTATTTGCCACCAAATTATGGCAGCAAGTGTCTGCGTCACTTAAACATTCTTCACTAAGGTATGATTGTCTGAAAAGAGCTTTGCTATTGACCTGGCTTCATCATCTGTATCTTTTCCAATGTGCCTTCAGCATGCTGCAGAAGTCATTATAAGACTCACAGCCTGAAGTGAGGAAATCATGGCATGGACTGAGAGACTAGTAAAGCAGGAAGGGCCCTTTGTCTATGTGAAGTTTTGCTGGACAAACAAGGAAAAGAGAATTAAATTGAGATCTCCAGCCCTGATGATTGTGGAACCAGACTTGGTTTCAGTAAATAAATTTTAGGAAGGAAGTTTGTTATCTCTTTCTAATTGTGTGTGTTGTCTATGTGGAACCTTAGGTTCTTTTTGCATCTTCAATAGAGTTGATTTTTGTTAAATCCTCATCTTTCTAACAAATGTTTAAATCCTGGAAGTGAGCAGTTGCCTTCTAGCAACTGTCTTAGATTGGCTGAGCTCCAGACTCTTTAAATTTCGGTTTGGTTTTCGTTTTCTTTTCTGGAAACATCTACAGTCCTCTCGTGATGGGATCGGATGGGATGTGAGAAAGTGGTTTATAGTACAGGGATGGTTGCAGAAAGGATCTAATTTTCCAGTTGCTATTTATTCCCAGGCATGGGTCACCTCAGAATTGAAGTACTTCAGATGGAGAGACAGATTCGACCCTGAGGACACCTTTCTTATTACATACGGCCCAGTATTAAGCTATTCAGTGGCACTGCTGGGACTTTAAGAGTATTTAACTTTTCCTTCCAAATTCATAACTGGCCTGTTTTTTTTTTGTTGTTTTTTTTTTTGCCTTGGACCAATTCAAAACAACTCACCGGCTGCTTTTTGTGTTGCAATCACTTTGCGATTTCTCAGTGACTACACTTTTCCCTCCTTGAAGCAGTATTCCTAAAACCTACCTGGGAACACATTTATTCATTTCTCACTTATAAGAGATAAAATACAAACATTTTTTGGGGGGTGGGGGGAGGGGGAGATACAAGAACGCAAAAGTACTATAATAAGTTAAATTATAAAATACCGATTTGGGGAATTCCTGGACACGCGATAGACGGTGTATCTATGGGAGTGAGTATGGATATGGTTTCTTATAAGGAACTACTCAAATTGCAAGGGAATGATTGGCAACTTAAATCAGCAGAGGAGTTAAGACAAGAAAACATAAATTACTCTTGGTTTCAATATACCCAATTGAAAGCTAGGTGGAAGTCAGATCAAAAGGTTGGTATCACAATTACAGATCAAAATTTAGTAAAGCAAATTAGAGATTCAAAATGTGCACATATAAAGAGGATATATAATGCTTTAATTGAATTGGATTCGGAAACGGAATTGGTTAAAGATTGCATGGTAAAATGGGCACAAAATATTCAGGAACCAATCTCGTTGGACACCTGGGAGATAATTTGGGTTAGAAATGTTAAATTTACCCAGGCTCAAAATTTAAGAGAAAATTTTTACAAAATGTTTTATAGATGGCATCTGGATCCCAAGAAGTTGTCCAACATGTATCCTAATCTGCAGTCTAAGTGTTGGAGGTGTGGTAGCTTAGAAGCTACCTATTTCCACATGTGGTGGACTTGTAGAAACATAAAAGCCTTCTGGATTAAAATTTGGTGGAACATTCAAAAGATTTTTAAGAGGAAGATAAAGTTTTCCCCGCAATTGTTCTTACTGGGTATCGTTGTAAATTGTGATGTCAAAGAGACTAATCTGATGTTGAATATGATAACGGCAGCACGGTTACTGGTGGGACAATATTGGAAGAAGGACAATCTGCCCACGGTAGAAGAATGGGTGTTTAAAGTTTCTAATCTTGCAGAAATGTCCAAGATTTCTGCTTATTTAAAGGATCACTCACAGGAGAGATATATTTCAGTTTGGAGGAGATGGATAAATTATATTGAAAACAAATATGGGACCAAAAAGTTCCATTTAGCTTATGAGTAGAATTTAGTGGGATATTGTTATTGTTAGTACGGTAGTTATGCTAAGAGAGAGTTAAAGCGCAGTACGAATTTGGTTGATTGTATATTGTGTAAATTTTTATTTAGAATATGATTGTTGTAACTATAATCCTGTATTTAGCTCTGGGAAGTGGGGGGGGGAAGTGGGGGGGGGTTGGGGTGGGAGGGATTTGGGGATACATTGTAAAATATTGTAAAACTCTTTAATAAAAAAAAAAGAACGCAAATTATATAAAAATAATATTCTGCAGCTGAACTGAAAAAGTGACATAAATAAAGCTGCAAGAGCATCAGTGTTATGTTACTGCCCATTTATAGCTCAAAGTAAAACTGTTCCCCGTGTGCAAACCAGAATTATGCAGAATGTCAATTAAATCAACTGTAATCTCCCAGATACATTTTTTATTGCTGGATTCATTAGATAGGCTCTTAAAGTAATGAATAGTCAGTCACTTTTACCAAGGACTGCTGATTCCTTTATAAATGATAACCACTAAAAATGCAGAAGAGACATTTTAAAATCTGGCTGTATTTACACTCTGCCTTTATATTTGAAGTAAAGTAGAATTTAGTATGACACAACATATTATGAAAATCACTACTAGAAATCAGTTCTGTACTTTAGGATATATACATTTCAGAACATTTGTTTTAACGTTTCATAAGAAAGCAACATAAAAAGCACAAAAACAGATAATTTGTTTTTATCAAATTCCAAAAATCTATTATTTATAATGTACTTTGTTTTCTTTCTTCTAGCAAGTCCACACGCAACACCATCGACTCTTCATTTTCCAACATCACCCATTATTCAACAGCCTGGGCCATACTTCTCACACCCAGCAATTCGCTATCATCCTCAGGAGACTCTGAAAGAGTTTGTCCAACTTGTCTGCCCGGACGCTGGTCAGCAGGCTGGACAGGTGGGGTTCCTAAATGTAAGGAAGCTGTTTCTACTTTTTTTCAGAAGTTTTGTTTCTATAACCATGGAATGATAAAAACAGATTTGTACACATAAGAAAATCATAGGGGCCTAAACCATCCCAAAATAAATATGTTATGTTCATGTTGATTATGATTGGAGTTAATATAATTTAAGTCATCGTTATTTGGCTACCTTGTGCCCATAATTTACACCTTCTACTTGCTAGAATTTAATCAATTTTTGCCAGTAATGAAATCTATTAAAGTTTGATGTAAGTGATTAATGCAACATACTACAGGTAATTGTTGACTTACAACCACAGTTGAGCCCAAAAGTTATGTTGTTAAGTGAGACATTTGTTAAGTGGGTTTTGCCCCATTTTACAACCTTCCTTGTCACAGTTGTTAACTGAATCACTGCAGTTGATAAGTTAGTAACCCAGTTGTTAAGCGAATCTGGCTTCCCCATTGACTTTGCTTCTCAGAAGGTTGCATGCAAAAGGTGACCACATGACCTTGGGACACAGCAATGGTCATGAATATGAACCAGTTGCCAAGCATCTGAAATTTGATCACATGATCATGGCATTGTTGCAAAGGTCGTAACTGTGAAAACAGTCATAAGTCACATTTTTCAATGCTGTTGTAATTTTGGTCACTAAACTGTTGTAAGATGGAGACTACCTGTATATATACTAACATTTTACAATGGATCAAAGATTATAAATAAACTAACAGTTCATATTGACCTAAATGCCACTTATACAGTACCACAAAAGTCTTTAATACTATCACAAATAGCACCCAGATACCATACTCTGAATAAGCTCTCAGGACTACACCGTGAAGGAGGCATACAGGGAAATATAAAAGTATCCCAGGTCTATATGTAAGCCTTGAAAACTCAAAACTACTATTATATCTTACTGAGTACATTTTACTACTTATTTGGAAAGTTGAATTGTCAAATATTGATCACATATTATCAAATTCTTCTTAGATATAAAAAAAAGCATTTTTATTAACAGATTAACAACAGACAAAACTATACTGGTTACAAAATTATTGACAACCTCTAGAAGATTTCAAAGTAGCTACCAAAAGGTTTATGAGATGCTCTGGCCTTTTTCTGACATACTACTCTGCTGCTGATTAGCATCACAGAATCTGCATGACCCTGTTCCAGAATGTTTGAGGACCTGAATTGCAGCCACAGAGAAATCAAGGAACCAATATGCTGCAGAGGATTTGGGTTGCCCATAGCCAGTTTAGCGTTTCAGTGAAACTTTTAATTGCCGTGAATTGAATGGAAGCAAAAACTGCCAGTTCTCCATTTTGTGACCATGAGGAAAAAGCACATGAGGAAAAGCTTTTTTTCTTTTTTCTTTAATATTAATTTTATTTAAAATTACAATTAAACAATTAAAAACTAACACAAACTAAAAAATTCAAAGAATAAAAAGAGCAGAAACAAAAAATAGAAAAGAAAGAAAAATAATATAGTAAAAGAAAAAAACATGCAAAGACATGGCTTTCCCCTTCTTCGCAAGTAAACAATTTTAGTAACTTACTCACCTTCTCTTAATAAACAACAAATCATCTCTCTCTTTATCCCATATCCAATTTTTTATCTATAAACAAATCCTTAAATCCTAATAATTTAGCTCTGATCAAGTAAATCCATAAAGGCTTACCAGAGATAGCAATATATCTATTTTAACCTTGATTAAATAAATCAAGTTTTATCTTCCTTTTTACAACAGTCTTGATCTTTACTCCTCTCAAATAATGTCCCAGAATTTGATTTCTTGTCTTTTCTTGTCTTGTCCTTTCCTTTCACACAAAATTCTTCAAAGTTTTAACAAATCTCTTTTGTATGTCCAACATCGGAGCATTATCCAAGTCAATTTCTTGCTTTGTTATTTGTATAGTCCTTTTAATTATTAATAGATCGGCTGATTTCTTTTATATGTTAAGTATAGATAGCATTTTTTCATATCATTCTTGTTGCCTGTCATTCTTAACTCTACCTTTGAATCAGTCCCAATTTTGTCAAAGCGTGTTCCTCTTTCATAACATCTTTTAAATACAACCTATAGAGACAGACATTTTAAAATTAATTTCTGGGTCCATTGTTCAAAAATATCCTTCAGTATATCCAATGTTAATATATTTTGCTTCCTTGTATATTATTAAGTTGAATGTAAGAGCTTTTATGCTTTATCATAATCTTTAGTTACTTTTGGTTTTCTCTAATGGCCAACCTTCAAAGTATCATCCAAGAAAATTCAAAACAAAGCATTTTCCCACAGAGGAAAGTTTCTTATAATTATTTCTAAAATCTTATTTCAAATCCATTTGGGTCTTTAGTCTGTTTGTAACTTTTACATGAAATTTAAGTCAAATCAAAATTTTAATCACCTTTTTGCTATTTATTTCAAAAGGAAAAAATAAGTCCTTAAACTTGTATTTAAAAGTTTTTTTGCTAAGGACTGAAGGAAACTCACCTGGTGCTATAGAACATTTTGTTACAAAGATTCTAATAGCAGAAACAAGCAATTTCCAAAAGAAAAGGAGGTATATAAATACAGTGTCATTTTAAAGGCACCAATTATGGTTTGAGCAACACAGCTATTCTTTGTCTCCCAGAGCTCTAAACCCACCGGAGACTACTATCCGGAGCACTCATGGACAATCCCTTCTTTGTCCATAGAGGAATTACAATGAACAGGTGTACTGACCACCTATTTGTTCCACCATAATTGTTGGTTCCATTAAAAGACTGGAAATTCCACAAGGAAAATGGTCTTTAATGTACTTCCGAACTCCAATTTTACTTACATCTAAATCGGACCTCTCTCGCTCACAACACAAGATGTACAAAGCCTAACACTGTGGTGAATACATTTGAACTGCTCTTTGGTTCTGTTAGGAATGTTGCCTTCTCAAGCTCATTCATAAATGCTAATTATTATAGCATATGTCCAGTAGAAAAGGCTACTTTTATGTCTCAGCTGAGCAGAGGTAGTGGAAGAGACCAAGATGTTTCTCCTTTCTCTTCTGTCTGAAGCACCGCTTTCCGAATTAGTATGTGTGTGGGGAGTGATACATGCATATCAGTGTTTCTCAGTCTCAGTAACTTTAAGATGTGTGGACTTCAGTTCACAGAAATCTTCAGCCAAAATTTCTATAAAATGAACTTTACATATCTTAAAGCTGTTGAGGTTGAGGAACACTGATTGATGTATATACATACAATGGCATCCATAGGGGGCTGGAGGAAGCTAAAATAGTCAAGATCTCCACTTTTGTACATTCATGCAACATTATCATAAATACCAAAAAGCGGGGCTTCATTCACATAATTGTGATGGTCATCTTGACTTTTTGTTCTCCCCTGTCCTATATGCGTATACTCTCTTTCTCTCTAATTCTAACATCTTCTCATTGGCATCAAACAGTATTGCTAGTATTTGCATTATTATTATCCCCCATGTTGCAATCATTGCTTATTCACAACAATTTTCTGCTTATAAAGTATGTGATCATTGCCCAATAATATCTTATATATGATTTGAACTTCACATTCATGTTCAGAATAAGCGTAATTAACATGATCCCAAAAGAGAACTATTTAGTTTCTTATGACCTGATTCCAGGATTTCCAAGGTTAACTCAAACTATAGAACACTAGTAATTTTTATTAATTATTTCTGTAGAAAAATGACTCAAAACCAGCAGTTTTAAATCAGCCACATTTACTTTTTTAAAAAATGGCTTCTTGTAGCATTTTAGATTTACTTGACCAGCACTTGAACTCAGGAAGATAAAAGTACAGTTTCTTATGGTCTGTTATATCTAGGAGCTATTATCTTCTTTCCTTATCACTGAAAAATTAAACAGTGTTCCAAAATTTTGGTTGAATTATCTTAGTTTGTTGTTAAATTTAACAATTATCTTCAGGTTACTGGAATAACATTCCATTTATATGGGCAAATGACTACCTCAGTCTATAGCCTTACCTAAAATAATATTTGGTTCTGTCACAGTAGAGTACAAGTGAAGAATAATGATGGCCATAGTTATTTTTACTCATTATATTTCTGATAGCAGAATTTTTCTTGCTTTTAGCACTCAATTTGTAATCTACATATAATAAAAATTCCATGGGTGTTAGTGTTTTAGATCCAAACTTCAGAGTTGGATCCACAGAACTACAAAGCGCAGAAGAAAAATAGCTACCAGCTGTATTGCATAATTTCTTAAGAAGGTATTAAAGGTATGGAAGTTACATCAGAGAATCATGTGTGTTATGTTTGTTTTGTAGAGCTTCATTTATGCATTGCTACTTTGAGGTCTGGCTATTGTCCCTGCAGTATAAACTATATGAAAAACAATGTAAGATGTTCTTATAAATAAAAGTAAATCTCTGGTCCTGGTGGCCAACCCAAATCCAATCCCACATCATTATCCTGGAACACGTATATTTGCCTTCATTCATAAGATGTTCTCTCAGGTATTCTTTAATATAAACTGAATGTATGCATTCTTTTTGATTGACATGAGTTTTCCCTGTCTATTTAAATATTTAGCCATATTATGTTTATGCTATGTGTATTTATCCCAGTCATTTGATTCCAGAAGCAATTAATGGTTAATGTTTCTTCTTTATCTGACAGCCCAATGGTAGCAGCCAAGGCAAGGTGCACAATCCATTCCTTCCCACACCAATGTTGCCACCACCGCCTCCTCCCCCAATGGCTAGGCCTGTGCCCCTTCCAGTGCCAGACACAAAGCCTCCAACCACATCGACAGAAGGAGGTGCCGCCTCTCCCACATCACCGAGTAAGTAGAGCCAGAAGGAGGAAACAAGAGGCTGACATGGTTTGAGAAAGATTTATGTTTTCATAGTTCCGTAAAATGAAGCCTAAATTGAATTAAAACATTCCTCTCAATAAGTACATCAACTAATGATTTAATGAGGAAAAAAATGACTGTGCAAATAAGCAATGGAAGATTTCTGCAAAATAGTGTATTTTTTGAGGGGAGAAGAGTTGCAAGCAATATGATATATATGCAGTATGTCTGATTCTTATTAATATCACATGCCTTCAATTAAAAGTGCATAAGCTTTTTTTTCCTTGTCAAGATTTGTCATTGTTTTACAATTTTCAACAATGCAGAAACATCTCATGCCCAATTTTTCTAATATTTTATAGTGATCGCCAGGATGCATCTCTGGTCTAGTGGTCATTCTGTGGCCTAATGCTTTACAGCTTCCAAAGGGGAGAGGAAATTTTTTGGTGATTTGTGGTCTTTACTTTGAGAGCAGCAAAGCACAAAAATCCTATTGACACTGAATACATACCATCAGACTAAGAAGAAATGAAATTAGTAATAAGTCATTGCAACAGTATTACCAAAAGAAGGAACAAATATCGAAAGAAATTGTCATTCATTGGAAACTAGTTTCGAACCATCTTTAAAAGTACCACCCACAAGCAAACATCTCTGGGCAAAAAGTCTTAAGATCTCATTGGTGATTTAGCTGTTGTTTGGTCTACAGTAATATTCTTTGTTCTAGTTCATTGCAAAGAAGCCATTTTTAGCAGTGTGAAGCCAATAAATGAATAAACGAATGAGCAAAGACATAAACTGCAGTCTTGTCTTTGAAAGCTTAAGACTTTGGCATACCATATCACACTGATGCTCTAATCTGTTTAGGTCCATATGTAGGAATAAAAATATTTCACATTTAGACAACCACTTTTTCTTCTCTGAAAGAGGTAAAAACATGCTAATAAAAAGAAGACTTTAAAGAGCACTGATTGAATTAAGTTAAGTACCCATCTTGATAATTAAGAAGGTAACAGTCACTTTATTCAAGGCTATTAATAAAATGATAACTAGATTTAAAGGCCTTTTAGCCTTTACTATCACTACCACTAATGTTGATAGTTTGTAGATTCAGCACATCCACTTTGTCTTACTCACTCATGACAGACTATTTGACTGAAATAAGATAATGATATAAAATGCTTTGTAAGTTCCAAATGCTGTATTAAAAAAGAACGTTGCTGTTCACTCTGACAAGTGAAAGTAAAGTAAAAGTACTGGTTTCAGTACAATGTACTGTACAATGTACAGTGTAAAACTACATTGCATGAAGGAAACATATATTTTATGACTTGGTTTTTCACACCTTTTATTTCTGCTTCTGGCCTGTAAGACAAAGGGTTGTTGAAACACAACAAATTGCATTCCTAATTGTTTCTTCTTCTTTTTTTTTTAAGATTTCATCAAACGCATTTCAAAAGAAGGGTCACAGCTGCTGTGTGCCTAAATCTTTGATTTAAACTAGATTAAATAAAAGTGAAATTTCCTGATTGCTGGATTTGTTAATCCTCCGAGAGATTTATAACTTGTATAGCTATGGAATCTGAAATATGACTGTAGGCAGTTTCACAGTTAGCCTCCTGAAAGCTCAGATGGGGACTTCCCACAATCACAAATAGGTGATAAATTATTATTTGGAAAAAAAATGAATGGTATGCCATAGTAGATGAATCTTACATTAAAACAAGGTGAGTAGTTGAACTGGCTGGTTTTGGAGGATTATTTTTCATATTTCTTCTCTCAGGTTCTTGTCCGCGTCTGTAGTACAGCATCTGTAGAAGATCAAATATTATTACCAATCATATAAGAATAGCAGCCCTGCTTGTATCATCCATGCCATCCTCTTTGGAAAGATGAAAATGCATGCTGTATTAGGTTAAAGCTGCCTGGGAGTTTGCTTTGTTGACTATATTTCTTTGAGAGTAATAATTATTTCAGAAAAAAAGGAATTTTAAGACTACCCTTTTGTGCCACAGGAAATGAAAAACAAGTCACAATTTCCATGTTTTGGTACATTGAATTAGAACTTCTGGTTTGGTGTTTCAGCTCTAATGCGTAACATCTCTAAAACATTAATCCTTCCCTGATACATTATCTGGGACCAAGCAACTGGAGATAATGTCTGTTACATTTCAGATATTTGGAAGGGCAAATATGTAAGAATAATAGCAACAAGAACAACTATTATTTCAGATCAGCATTTTTCATTTCTTAAGGGCTTCTCTAAAATAGATTATTTGACGATTGAAATATTGCCTAATGGCAATGAGCGTGGCATTCAGGGGATGTTAAGAGAGTGTGAAGTGTCTTACTTTCTTTTTTGTTGTCTGTCTATATTTCTGTCATTCATTCACCATAAACACCGTACTCTTCTGCATCGTGACCTCACGCATGCAGATTCTGTGGGTTTGCTCTCTAAATAGAATCTGAAACATAGTAGATAAATAAGAATACTGAGAAAAAAGTACAGAGTAAAAGGGTACAGAGAAGAGCAACAAAAATGATTAGGGGACTGGAGGATAAAACATATAAAGAACGGTTGCTGGAATTAGATACGTTTAGTTTAATGAATAGAAGGATGAGGGGTGACATGATAGCAGTGTTCCAATATCTCAGGGGCTGCCACAAAGAAGAGGGAGTCAAGCTATTCTCCAAACCACCTGAAGGAAGCAATGCATGGAAATTAATCAAGGAGAGAAGCAACCTAGAACTAAGGAGAAACTTCCTGACAGTTAGAACAATTAATCAGTGGAACAACCTGCCTCCTGAAGTTGTGAATGCTCCGACACTGGAAGTTTTTAAGAAGAGATTGTACAACCATTTGTCTGAAATGGTATAGGGTTTCCTGCCTGAGCAGGGGGTTGAACTAGAACACCTCCAAGGTCCCTTCCAACTCTATTATTATTCATTTAGATCAGTTTTTTTTCAAACCTGGGCTTCAACACCCAGAATTCCCTAACCAGCATTACCAGAATTCTGTGGTAAAAGTCCGCACAAGTGAAAGTTGCCAAGTTTGAAAAACACTGATTTAGAAGTGTCAAAGTTGCTACTAAGTTAATAACTGTATTAGAGATGTTTTGGAACCATTCAGTCTGCATTTATTTCAAAATGGGACTGACTGCTTGCAGTATTAGGAAAAAGATTTACAAATATGAACTTCAAGATTGACAAACAGTGTATAGAATTGGATTTAAATATTTGGAAACACAAATAAATAGGAATTTTGTTGATGATGCATAAATAAGAAGTAACCATTATTATATTACATTATAGGAAAAGGATATTTCAGATTTGATGTGATGAGCTTCAGCTGGCTTGTTTAGAAGCTAATTAGTAGAGAGCTAATTTTTTAGCACAAAAAAATATGTTTCACTCATATCCTTTCTACATGTAGTAAGTTGCTTTGATAATGTTACAGATAGCTTTTAACACAAAGATGTAAGAACATAGGGTATTATCTGCACAGGTCATATTGTTTGTTCATTTAACCAGTATGACTGATTTTGTGTATCCAAAACTTGAGCAGAAGACTTTTCATAAAATGACATAATATCTAAGAATTTTTACACTATGTATGTATATAGGTGGGGGATGGGTGCATACATTACACAATTCTTATGGTCATGCTTTTTATGATGGTGCTTGCTGAAATATATTGTTTATTTCTGATTATTTTTTTCCAATGAGAAGCTCACTTAAATTCCTGACTGATCCCTACCTATATATTCTATTTCTTTGAGTTACATAGTAGTTTTATGAGAGATCATTACTTTGAATATCTAATTGATGCCATTAACTGTGTTTTTAGGACACTGGAATAATACACAAAGCCCCAGTCTTCATACAGTAGATAGTTTTTACTTTTTTAAACAAGAATTTATATACTTACTTGAGGAAAAAGGTTTTATTCTATATTATTCACAAATTATTATTCTAAAATCTGAAATATTACTTGTAATAATTACTTGCAACAGTATCATATACAGGGCTTCTTATATATGATCTATTTAGTTGATAGATTAGTGTGAAAATGTCCAATATAGTTCATTGTAAAAATGTTCTGTACATTTGTATTTGAATAGTATGAAGCGTTGAAAAACAGCAAAAAATAAATGAATTAGTGACTAATTCGTAAATCTGCTAAAAACGTACTACAATGGTACATTTAAAAAATCCCTCTAAAAGTAAAGAGGATGCTCATGTATTAAAAATTAAATGTGCATATATCAGGGAAAGCTATACATGTGCATTAGTGCAGTTGATTGGAGTTTTGGCATTTTAGAATCTGTGTTAATTTGCTGTCCAATCTGATATTGTTGGAAGGGAAGGGAAGGGAAGGGAAGGGAAGGGAAGGGAAGGAAGGAAGGAAGGAAGGAAGGAAGGAAGGAAAGGAAGGAAGGAAGGAAGGGAAGGAAGGAAGGAAGGAAGGAAGGAAGGAAGGAAGGAAGGGAGGGAGGGAAGGAAGGGATCACAAGTATGATTTTTATTTTTATTAATGCTTTGGGTTCCAAAACTTTGTTTTTTTCCCCTTTTATAAATGGCCATGACCATTATAATGCCAATTTTATGAATTTGCAAGTCTCTTATGGCAGCTGCTTTCTGATTGTAACCACGGTGTGTTTCCAAAACTATATGTATAAGAACCCTAACTCATCAACAAAAATAAATTCCTTTGCCTTCTCTAGCAAAATACATGTTTCTACCAGAGTTGGTACCAAAATAGGGCACCCTGGGAAGGCAGCAAAGGCACATGAAATGAATCCTTTGATCTGCTGAATTCAAGTCATCTTTGTAGTCAAGGAGCCCTCACTATCAAGTTCCTCAACTATTTTCTCTCAGATAAATCAGTGGAAGAGGAGAGGGGGGAAAAACTCCCAAATTGACAATCATGAAGAAGGTCTGTCTATTCTCATTTTGTTACGCCCAGGGGTAGGCAACCTTGGCTCTTTTATGACTCATGGACTTCAACTCCCAGAATAAAAGAGCCAAGGTTGCCTACCCCTGCCCAACCCCTTAGCAGAACAACAGTCTGTGGAAGAGAAGGCTGCTTAGAAAAACTGGGCTACCTTCTTCCCCTCCTATTTATTTCTTTTCCCCAGTATCAACACAACAGAGTTGACAATAAAGCTACAACCTTGAAAAAAGTACAGGAGGGAGAACAGAGGAGATGTGTGCTTTAGAAGCTCTGCAGCCATCAGGAAACAGAAAAGCAGCAGAAAAAAAGAGAGTAGATTGTGGAGAGGAAAAAGAATTGTAGAGCCACAGCAAAGCAAAGCGGGACATAGAAAGGTACAAGTACACATAGTTCTCGACTTACAACGACAATTGAGCCCAAAATTTCTGCTGCTAAGTGACACAGTCGTTAAGTGAATTTTTACCCATTTTACGACTTTTCTTACCAAAGTTGTTAAGTGAATCACTACAGTGGTTAACTTAGTAACATGAGTGTTAAGTGAATCTGACTTCCCCATTAACTTTGCTTGTCAGAAGGTCGCAAAAGGGGATCACATGACCCCAGGACACTGTGCAACTGTCATAAATATGAATCAGCTGCCAGGTGCCTGAATTTTGATCACGTGACCGTGGGGATGCGGCAAAGGTTGTACGTGTGAAAAAAACGGTCATAAGTCACTTTTCAGTGCCACTTTGAACGGTCACTAAATGAACTGTTGTAAGTCGAAGACTGCCTGTACTCTATAAAGGTAAAGGTAAAGGTTCCCCCGCACACGCGTGCTAGTCGTTTCTGACTCTAGGGGCCGGTGCTCATCTCCGTTCCAAAGCCGAAGAGCCAGCGCTTGTCCAAGGACGTCTCCGTGGTCATGTGGCCGGCATGACTAGACGCCAAAGGCGCATGGAACGCTGTTACCTTCCCACCGGAGTGGTCCCTATTTTTCTACTTGTATTTTGACGTGCTTTCGAACTGCTAGGTTGGCAGAAGCTGGGACGAGTAACAGGCGCTCAGTCTGTTACGCGGCACTCGGGATTCGACCCGCCAAACTGCCGACCTTCTGATCGACAAGCTCAGCATCTTAACCCACTGAGCCACCGCATCCCTCGCCTGTACTGGCCAATAATAGAGAATAATAATACTGGCCAATAATAGAGAAGGAAAAACAACATTAGAAATCTCAGAAGTATTAACGCAGAAGGTGGAAGAGCTTGGTAATAGTAAAGAGGCAATGTTGTAATAGAATAGTCATAGGTAAAGGTAAAGGTTCCCCCACACATGCGTGTTACTCGTTTCCGACTCTAGGGGCCGGTGCTCATCTCCGTTTCAAAGCCGAAGAGCCAGCGCTTGTCCGAGGACGTCTCCGTGGTCATGTGGCCGGCATGACTAGACGCCAAAGGCGCACGGAACGCTGTTACCTTCCCACCGTAGTGGTCCCTATTTTTCTACTTGCATTTTTACATGCTTTCAAACTGCTAGGTTGGCAGAAGCTGGGACGAGTAACAGGCGCTCACTCTGTTACGCGGCACTCGGGATTCGACCCGCCAAACTGCCGACCATCTGATCGACAAGCTCAGCTTCCTAACCCACTGAGCCACCGCGTCCCACTTTAGAATAGTCATAGAATTAAATAAATAAAGTATATTAAATAAAGTATAGAGGGAATATTTAATAGAAATTGAATATAGAAATATATATAGAATATAGAAATTGAATAATAATATAGTAAAGGTTTATAACAGTAATTATCATAATAATATAGAAATAAGAGCAATAGAATAGAATATAAGATGGCAACAATCAAAAGCATTGATATTTCACTTGTGTATCTTGAGGTGTTTTTTTTTCAAAGTAATATATCTCCCCAAAACTTATGGGGATATATAAAAAAACAACAACCTATGCAGCATCCAGTGCTTTTTATGGTTCTTCTGACTCTGGAGCAGTCTAGATAGGCATAGTTTAAAAAAGAATCCTTGATACGGTCAGTAAAGTTGTATAAATCAGAAACAATCTTCTTCCGTACTACCATATTTAGATTTGCTGTGCCTGTTGCAGTGAATCAGATTTTGATCATAAACTGGTTGATAATAGAGGTAGTATAGTCCTAGCCCCAAATCATGTGCAATAATAATTAGAGAGCCAGGAATATTTGCATTTTTTAAATTTAAAAAATTGCCAGTAATGGAGCCAAAATTCACTAGTAAGGATAATAGCTTTACGTAAATGCCGTTTTCTATACGTGCCTATTTAAGAAACACACTCACAATTTATTGTATTATGCTTATGAGCCATTCATCTTATTACTTTTGAACATAAGCAATTCACAACTTGTTCTGAACTTAGACTAATTTAAAGCACTGGTCACTCAAACATATTACTGCAGTCCCCAAGACTTCTTGCCTAGGGATGTTTGTACAACAAAAGCAGTTTGAATTAACTTTCCATGCTTAGCTCCAAATACATAGCTTTAGTTGACATTAAAAAGCAAGATACTCTTCCGTTGCCCACTGATGTCCATATTTATTTCTCCATCTTTCAAAATCCAGTTGTCCTAAGTCAGATTCTTGAGCCTTACAATGTGACTCCATTTTCATATTCAACATTTGTTTGGGTGGCTCTGAGATCAGTGTTGTTGTTGTTGTTGTTTGTTTGTGATCTAGTGCTGCTTCCTGAACGCATGTGTCCCTTCCCTTCACAGCCTATTCAACACCCAGCACCTCCCCTGCAAATCGATTCGTCAGTGTTGGACCACGGGATCCAAGCTTTGTAAATATCCCTCAACAGACACAGGTGGGATGCTTTCAACTTCCATTCTGTTTGTCATGCTGTTTGTTAACAACTTTGTTGTTCTTTAGTGTTGCTTTGGCAAGTGATTTGTGTCTCTCCATCAGTCAGTTCATCTTCACAGTTTGAATATTAGTGAAATGTCACTTCTGGCAGGTTGTTTTTTTTTTGAGAAATTCTCACAGCAATAGTGTGGTTTCCCCCCCCCCCACAGATAGTTATTTCCTCTTTCTTTTCTGACAATCTTCTGCTGTAAAGATAGTCAAATGACTACAGGTAGTCCTCGACTTACAGCAGTTAATTTAGTGACCATTCAAAGTTATAAAGGCACTGAAAAAGTGACTTATGGCCATTTTTCACACTTATGACTGTTGCAGCTTTCCCTTGGTCACGTGATCAAAATTCAGATGCTTGGCAACTGACTCATAGTTATGACGGTTGCAGTGTCCCGGGCTCATGTGATTCCCCTTTTGTGACCTGACAAGCCAAATCAATGGGAAAGCCAGGTTCACTTAACAATCGTGTTACTAACTTAACAACTACAATGATTCACTTAACAACGGTGGCAAGAAAATTCGTAAAATGGGTCAAAACTCACTTAACAAATATTTCGCCTAGCAACATAAATTTGGGGCTCAATTGTAATTGTAAGTCGAGGACTACCTGTACTTTCAGCTCAGGATATTTTTAATGTTTCATTCTGTGCACTGACATCACATGACAAACATTATAAGAAATGCTGTGCCTTATATGCATTTCATGTAACTGCAAGTAGAAAGTCCAGTCCAATTTTGGCAATTAGCAACTGTATTTACCAATTAATTCAAATTTAAATCTAATTTTCCATATGATAAGCTGAAAAGAAAAAAGGAAAGTCTCCTGTGAATCAGCTTTAACACCTGCTAAAAGGCAACAGCCCTTGGATTTTCTACTGGTCTCCCAAATGTTAACAAGATCTGATCCTGCTTTATTTGCTTTGACTTTAGCCAAAGTCAGACATAGTTACTCTGGAAATAGTCCAAATAAGTGGAACATACTTTTTGTTCATATGTTTAATATTAGAGTGTAAGTTTGTCAGTTCAGTTAATCTCCAATCAGGATAGATAATATTCAAGGCAGTTGCTAAAGGCTTTGATCACTGTGTGGATCAAAAATACATTGAATGCCATAGAGCAAAGAATCCAGAATGAAATAGGCAATCATATTATACTGCATGCTTGAGATGCGTGATTTCTCCATTGCAGAGAAAAGCATGCAATTTCAAACAAACCATCCACCTTGCTATGCTTGTTCAATGGTTTTAAAAAAACCAAACAAGCCACAAACAGCTCTTCTAAAATGCATTCATCCTGAAGAGTGGCATCTGATATTTTCTAATATATCTGTAACCTGTAACAATTTGACCACTGTATGGAATTGTAAAAGCTGCAGTATGTTATGAATTGCCTATGCTTAAATGAGATTAATATCTTCAGTAAGAATGGCACCTAATTAAATGTGGAATGCTGCTAGCGTGCTGTGTAGGTCGCCATGATATTTAGCTCATGAGGGGAGTAAAAAGTCTCATGGAAAGCAAATACTTCTGACCTGACTGAAACACTCCTTTTTTGGTCCATGCAGCCGATGCAGAGAATGTATTGATTATCCTAATTCCATTAGCCCTTTATTCTGTGAGTTCATAATGACTGATAAAGTAGTTCTCGTTGAAGCTACTGTTGAGCAGATACCTTTAGCCTTGCACCATTAGTCTAGTTAAGAAACGGATAACTGAAAGTGGGCATGTCTATCCAATACATAAGCACATTTGTTAATTAAGTGCTTACTGTCCTGATCTTGCCAAATTCATTGCTCACATATTTTGCAGTGCACAGACTTTGGTGTACCACTCAAATGCTAAGTGCAGCTTCCAGCTGTAAAAAGGTCGTATGTCCTTGGCTGGAGTAATTTTGTTCTAGATTAGCCACAACCCTTGACCTGCTTTATCACGAAGAAAAAGCACCAACTAGAACTAAAAGACTTATACCTGTAGTATATGAGAAAGGCTGAATGGATACTATTAAATTCAATCAAAGCAAGGGGGCAAAGTTAAAACTTTTCTAAATGACCTCACATTCTAAGGTCTTCTTTAAAAAAAAAATAAAAAAATACTGTATCTAAGGAATAACTTACTTTTATTTAGAACCTAATAATATGGAACCAAAGTTAAACTTACTTTATTTGCTATCTCTCAAGAGGTGTTCAGTTATATTACTTAATAATATTCAGCATACTATTGAAAACAAATAACAGATTATTGGGATTCTACAAATGGAGAAAAGAAGAAAATCCCAAAAATATGAATAATATCCTTTGTAGCTTAGAGAACACAGTTCCTTCAGAAAAGATAAGATTAAAAATTGCCTTCAAAGACTTGTTTCTTAGCATAGAACACAATTTTTAAAATAAAAAAAAATCCCTGGACCATCATCCTGGGTTCAATCAATATTAATTTAACCTTAGTGATGTTTAGCTCATTTGACTTTTATTGTACAAATGATACCACTTAATGGACAATCTTTTGCATTCCTATGAAAAATACAGAAATTGAAATTAACTTTTTAAAACAAATTTATGTATACTGTATAATTTTAGATGTTTTTATTAAAATGCGCATTTTATTAGTCTTTCCTGGTTTTGCTCTTGAATTTTCCTTTGTAAAGCAAAGTGATTTAAATGATTACATTTGTTTATCCATATGCCTTTCTTTCAGACGGTCCCTTTTCAGGTTTGTCCTTATGGTTGCCATATCGATAACTTAACATGCCATAATTGTGAAGAAAGAAAAGAATCAGTTGCATTATTTATAAAAATTTTCCTGTGCAGTGTTTTAAAAGTCAAGAACAAGAGAGTGCTGGTTTTATTTGGCAATTATAATTTTTAAATAATAATTAAGCATTGGGACATGCTCAGTCCAATGTGAAGAGTTGCTTGTGTAGAACAGCTCACAACCAAGTTGTGGACCTTGTCATCAACTATTGGATAACATACTGAATAATCTCTCTCCTAGTTTAAGGATCATCGCCAGATCTCAAATAGAGATTGCCTTGCATGAACCAAGTGCAACAAGATTCAATATTTTGCAATCATACGCCATGCAGCTAATTGCCACAGTTTGCACCTGAAAACTGGGCTTGTGTATCTTTCAGTGTGATCCACAAAACAATCAATGTGTCTCTGAGCCTGTTACAGGTACAGCATATTTTTACAAAGATACTGTTAGTCACCCTTTGGAGATGAACTTTTTTTTTAAATTAGTTTGTGGCAATTGGACACAATAAAGAAGAACAGTCAATTTAAGCAATAAGGCAATCAATAGTCACCCAACAGCAGCAATTAGCTAGAATATAGAAAAAGGCAATATCGTATCATATTCACAAATCCTGTGAGCTGCCCTCAGTGATGAAGTCAATACTTTTCACAACTCAGAATGAGAGCGCTGTTGGCTTTTGAAGTGATTTCTCCATTTGCAGTCTTCAGTAAGAGCTCTTCTTTATAGCTGCATAGATGGAAGTGGTTAAATTGTGTTGGATTTCAAGCCTCTGCACCACAAGGTCACAGAAAGTACATCAGCTATTCAGGGAAATATTTTAACTCTTTGAGGCCTATTTCCATTGGTTAAGTAGCAGAAAAGCAGCGTACATTTCTGTACTTCCATAGTTCCAGCTCCCTTGAAGCACCTCTAATTCAAAGGCTGTAACAAGAACACAATTCACTTACTTTTACATTGAAACCATTTCTTTTTTAGTCTAAGGAATTCTATTAATATTGGGAGGAGTTTTAAAGTGAGTTGTTTAAAGCTACAGTTCTGAAGCCAGTTATACAATAGTTTATAAACCCTATGCAAATTTATTTAAAACTGCATCTCAATGAACTCAGTTCTGCTTCTGGACAAGAATATCTTGTTAATAATTCCATGGTGTTAATTCCCACAACGGGGTTTCAATTGTTTTGTTTTGTTTTATTTTATTCTTTTGAGTAGCTATCAAAACAATCTTTATCTGCTTTGGCCTAGTCTTTAACAGGCTCACTTTAAATTCACTAGAAGTACATTATTTGTTTCAGGAAGTAACAAAAAATAAGCATGATTGGATAGAGTACAATCATTCTAAAATGAATGTCTTTGGACTAACTTATTTAAACTTATTTTAAAAAAAATCTCAGAACTTAGACAAAAATAGTAGGTGCCATTAATGTTCAGGATTAGTATTCTCAAGAACGAAATTGTTTATTTATAAATTATGAAAACAATTGAAAATGATATTTTGTTACTATCTTAAAATCTGGACATTTGAACTTTATTGTCCTTCTTACCCTACACTTTGTGCAATAAATGATTATGATGATCTTCCCCAATCTCGCCCCTTTACAGATATGTTTATGATCTACAACTTCTATGATTCTCTGCCTATAAAGCCAATGTTGTTGGCTGATGGGAGTGGTGGCCCAATACAGCTGCTGGATTCTTTTGGGAAGATTTACACTGTGGCCTTTCTATGTAGGGAAAGCTACAATGTAAATGTGTTATTTGACTGAATTAAAATGTTTAATATGTAACTGAACTTTTTTATTTTCTTTCAAGATAATAGTCCTTTTTTAAATAAAAGGTTTGTACATTTGTAAAGATGTACAAATGCCATCCTATTTGTACCCTGTGGCGGCAGACATCTGCTGAAAATAGTCAGTTCTCTTTCTTTGATATCTAATATTAGGGACTCAAGTGATATTAGATACGCTGTGATTTCTTTATGGCAACTCCAGCTCTCATATTATTAGTTCTAGGAACTGCTAATCCATGCCACTCAGTAAAGCGAAAGCTAAAACTTGCTTCCCTTGTCAGCTTTCATTCGGAGTAGTGATTCTTATAGGCGGGACAGCATAGATGCTTTGCTTGCTATCATACTAGTGTGCTGAAGGACCCATGGGGAAAGCATACAACTTTATTTCTATTTCCTGCTCTTTTTAAGATCTAAAATGAAAATAAGCAAGAGTTATAAGCAAGTCCTTCTAACTGTGGGCGTCAGTGTGCTTGCTTTCTCAGTGTGGTACTGCTTTCTAATTTAGAAATGACATCTTTGGAATTTGAAGGAAATTGTGTCCAGTTTGCATAGGGAAGAAGTTACTAGTCATGAATATCTTTGGAAATATGGCTCCTCCCAGAAAATCTTTGACAGTAGTAACTTCTAGGTTTGAGCTAAAAGCTTAAGTTTTACTTTTTTTAATATAGTAATTTTTCATATTTTGATGTGTTTCATTTCAGATAGATTGGGGTTAATTTAACTGTTGATAGATCA
Organism: Vipera berus; assembly: GCF_964194415.1. Lineage (NCBI taxonomy): Eukaryota > Metazoa > Chordata > Lepidosauria > Squamata > Viperidae > Vipera > Vipera berus. The sequence continues at coordinate 68,453,862 of NC_138204.1, forward strand.
GTTGTGCAAATTATCCATTTCTTGACTATATTTACGCATACACTTGCAGTCTCACCTTGCTTTATGTATTGTTAAACATTTCCTATTTATTCTGTTTTTCAGAGAACATTGCTAATACAGTTAAAAAGAGAAAGAGATAATCCCTGCCCTCGGTCTTACTAATTAAAAGGGAAATAAGCAGGACGGGTGAAGGGGTGGATTTGGGAGGAAAGCAGTTCTATCCTTCAAGGCCAGAGCAAAGGAGAAAGTAATCAACCAGGATTTAAATCCTGTCAGCCAAGTTGCTGCTGCTCAACTTCATTGTTTTTTAAGCTTCTGATTCTGAAACTTGATTTGGAAACTGATTCTATTCATCTGTCTTCAGCTCCTATAGAATTAATCTTCACACACACACACACACACACATGCACACGCTGTAGTTTCTCCTTTAAAGCGGGGAATAAAGCTTTGCTTGATAAAGGAGAACAATTCTCTAATTTTATTTATTTATTTATTTTAGTTCCATTTATATCCCGCCCTTCTCCAAAGACTCAGGATCAGTCTACAACAGTGTTTCTCATCCGCAGTGTTTCTCGTGTGTGGAATCTTTGAGTTGGAAGTCCAAACATCTTAAAGTTGCTGTTGCTCAGGTCAAGAAACACTGTCTAGAACAGGCATGTCAAACTCGCAACGTCACGTGACGTCGCACGACGTCTCGGAACTTTTTCCCTTTGCCGAAAATGGGATGGGTGCGGTTTCTCTGTGACGCTCCGGCCCACAGGCTGGCAGTTTGACACCCCTGGTCTAGAAGAAAATGCTTCAGATAAACTGACCCTGCCTAGGAAGAAAAGGAGCTAGATTCACAGGGGAGTCAAAATAACCATTATTGGCCTTATTTCAAAGTAGTCGTGAATCACACTATTGAAAGTATTAAGAAATTATCTAAAAGGTTAAATCATGGCAACTGGACCAAAATTTGTTAATCTGAGACATTTTGCTCATTCAAGCAACTTCATCAGTCAAAATTAAAAAAAAAAGAGATAGGCAGAATCAGAGAGTCGTTGGAATGTACCAACTCTTGCCATACCAACTTCAGGGGTTTCTCTACGAGCTGTATTGCAATATGTCAATGCATACTCAATCATCCAGACCAAAAGTATCTAAAAGGTTAAATCATGGCAACTGTACCCAAACTGAGTCTTCATTGATGTATTGCAATACATTGTGGGGAGAAAGCCTTGAAGGTGGTATGGCAAGAGTTGGTACATTCCAAAGATTCTCTGACTCTCTGCCTATCTAATATTTTATTTTGACTGATGAAGTTGCTTCGATGAGCAACAAATTAACACATTTTGGTCCGGTTGCTACCTTTTAGATATTTTTAGATACCTGGATGATCAGGTTTTCATTGACATAACAAGTACATTTCAATCTCTTCCTACAACCTTGGCTGGGAATTTCCTTCACTAAAACATCTATTGGTGAGCATTTCCAGTTTCATTGGAATCTGTTTGTAACACATATATACAGTATAGCTTTCTAAAAACAGTTGTGCTAAATCTTATATTTTTAATCTATTAATTTTAAAAGTCTCTAACTTACTTATAAGACCTGTCATTTATTTGTTTGGTTTTTATACACATAGGCTTTTTTTCAAGATTGGTGCTCTAAACATTCATTTGATTTGTGAAAGTTAGCAAATTAGTAAATACAATAAATGTGCTATAGAAATTTCTGTTTTGCTAAGTAATTTTTTCTGCAGACTGTATAAATTTCCTTTATATAAACAGATACTTAGCAAGACAATTCTGCATTATTGCACTCAACTTTTTATGCAAAACTATTGCAAATAATTTAAGTGTTTGATTTAATTGAGAAGTACTTGGTTCCCTATTCTCAGCTGAATTTCTAATTTACTCTTGGGTTTGCATTTAATGGCAGGAATGTGTTAATATAGATTTCACAATAAATAAAATAATGCTTTGACAACTTTAATCTCCTCCTTTCCTCTCCTGCCCCTCCCTTCCATGCAGTTCCATCTCCCAGGCAGAGCAACATAGGAAAATCAGGTAGTAATCAAATAGTCACAAATCTGTTTTTCATACTTGCTACATTTCTTATTGGCTGATGGAGGATTAGAGACAGGGATGGAAGACACTGTGATGCCACTCATATGAAGAATTAATATAATAAAGGTTGATTCTTAACAAGACTGCAGAAAGTAAAAAAAAAGGACCAGGTAGTCATGGATAACTACGTGGCACAAAAAAGCATTGTTCTGTTTTTTCTGTATTGCTCCTAACCTGCTTCTTAGCACTAGTTATTCAGCATGTTGAAAAGTAAAACTGCCAGACTGAGAACCTCAAATATCAATTTAATCTGAATCTCTGACAGCCACTCCAATGGTCTTTACATAGGTTCACCTAATAGTACAGTCAATATGATGATCATGTAGGTAATAATTTATTATAAGAAGAAGTCTTTTGGATGGATTATAATGTTTGTTAAAAAATCTTGGTTTATTTTGAAGTTAGTCAATTTTCGTGCCATTAAACACATATATAGTGGGAAAGTTAAAAAGAAAAAATGCAGTGTATACCTTTGATAAACGGAGCTAATTTTTAAAGTCCCTTAGAGAATATATGTGTGTGTGTGTGTGTGTGTCTGTGTCTGTGTGTCTGTGTGTGTTTGTGTGTGTGTGTGTAGGTCTTGGCGTATTCGGGTCTTTTCCCGTGTAAGATTGATAGTGTCTTGGCTTACACGGGAAAAGACCCGAATACGCCAAGACCTACATACCTGTACCCGTGAAAATCTACGAAAACTTACACACACACACACACACACACACACACACATATATACACGCACACATACATATACATATACATGCATACACACACACACACAAACCTGAGCTGCTAATTGTACTTATTACAGCACTACAGAATTTATAATGCTCTGTGTTTATACATTTCTCCGGTGCAGAAGCAACCTTCCTCCAACCTGTCCCTTTGCAAACATTGTTTCCATGTAAGGCAGACCCTAAAATGCTCTTAGGTCTTCTTTCACCTTTATTTTTCCTTACTGATTTCCTGCTCTCTGCTTCTACCTCTCCCAACAACCTTCACAGCAGATGACGATGTATTGGATTAACCTCCCTTGCAGCTGCATTAGATCCCAATCGATTTATTGACTCTGTCAGAGGAGCTAGTACAGTAATTGTTACAACAGCAGAATGGAAACCAAGAACATGTCCACATAAAAAATTGTTGTTTTTTTTCTCTTCATCTTCTTTTTTCTTATTGTACAGCTTTTGTTTTGTCTACACAGTTAAGAGTGCTTTGCTTTTGTTTATGAGCTCTTACTGCATTATTAATTGTAACAGTTAAGAGCGCATATATGACATACCTATTGCGGTACTGGAAAGCCCCAATTACATCATAGTAGTTTGGTTTGGCATAATTTGGGAGGCCCTACCCTTCTTTGATGGTTGTTAAAAGGTATCATTAAGTTACATTTCCTTGTCTGACACAGCCCATCTGTGTGATCAGCCGTGGATGTAAAGAAAATGAATGTGACGCCCTAGAAATTACATATTATGAAATGAAAAATGCTGTACAATTGGGATTCTGCTATTCGTTTATACTGTTAACTTCCATGCATAAAAGTTCATTCTTACAATGAATTCTTTTTAGAAGGAAAAAGAAATCAGCTCTTTTAGTTTGCTTCAGACTAAATTGCCAAGCAAACTATGTAACTTTCATGTTTCATCATAAGGACAAAGGTCAAAATACCCAGTTTCCTGGCAAGCAGAAACCACAAGTGTAGTTATAGCCTAAAAACTAATCTTGTAAAAACACTGTGGTGGCAACCATATTTATTATCTTTGAACGATTCCAAAGCATTTATCTTCAGTGAATAAGGAGTCACATTATTCAAGCAATTGTTTAGGGCCAAAAATAAACTTGGAAGCATAGTAGGGCACTTGATTGCAAAAGATGAAGACAGCAGAATCCAAAAGAAATTCTGTATGCCTAAATTCCATTTAACTATACCAGGGGGAGGCAACCTTGGCTCTTTTATGACTCGTGGACACAGCTGGCTCAGGAATTCTGGGAGTTGAAGTCCACGAGTCATAAAAGAGCCAAGGTTGCCTACCCCTGAACTATACAGTTAAGTACTTATATTGCATGATTTTAATGGGGCTCAGATTAATTAATTTCTTTGATTACTACTCTGTGTTGAAATCACTTTCTTGTGCTCAAGTCTTAATTATTAAATAAAAGTGAACTATGTGGAGGCTGCCAATTAATGGGACTGTGATAAGCCCCACTTGACCAGGTTCACGTCACTTCTTACGTGCTGGTATGTGTAATGAGCTGGAGTGATCACAAAATCGTATGTTTCAAATTTCAGTTACAAAACTAAAATACAGTATTTTATTTCAATATTGTGAAGTACAATAAGTGCTGAATTAATATTCTATTTGTTGATTTTCAAAGATCTGCATATTGACAAGAATAGATCTCAGTAATAAAATTACTAGACTCTTGATTAATATGCTACATATTAGAACAAAGCACATAATCAGAATCTGATTTTTAATAAAATTTTGAAGCTATAGCGGAATGTAAAGAAATATATTGTGTGTTAAACAGTTGATCGTTATTTACAACTTACCGTATATTACAATGCTAGGTCAATTATAAATTAAAATAATTTTAATTTACTCTAGAACAAAAATCTTTTCATCCTGTCCAAGGAAATTCCAGCCAAAATACCCTTTTGAAACAAGAGACAGTGGGGTGGTTTTCTGTAGCCATTTATTTCTATTCAGGTCAAAAACTTACTGCATTTTAGTGTGACACATATATGCCTTAAATATAAATATAGATCTCTCTGAAAACTTTTCATATTACTGCTGTCTAGACAAAATTAAGTAGGCTGGGAATGTTGGACCCAGAAATCATAAATGTTTGGACTAATCACATGGCTTTCATCCAGTTAGAAGCAGTGAAATAAACTACAAGTTAATTTTATGCTAAAATGGAATTATATTGTAAATAAAGCAAAAGGTAATTTTATGCTTAAAGGGAATCCCCCACCCCCATCTTTTGGTTATTTACAAAAAATAATCTAAACATGATGTAAAGGGTTTTGTTCTAAGTCAGAAATTTGATAAAACATATTTAACTTAATTCCAAACTGAAAATAGAAACATTCTCATTGTCATTATTTAAAAAACGATCAGAAGTATTTATTATACGACAGCCATTAAAATCTCAGAGATCATAAATATCTCCTATCAAAAAGCCTTCACAAAATACAGTGGTAGTTAAAAGTTTGTGAACCTTTTTGAATTTTCAATTTTCTGCATAAATATGACCTAAAAACTTAATTTGTTTTCCAACCAATTTTAAAACTGGATTAAGAAATTCAGATAAGTCAGTAACATTAAACTTGTTCATTTATTTATTGGAAAAAATAGATTATATTTTAGGTAGAAATATTGAAAATTCAAATAGGTTCACAAAATTTCATGCACCACTGCAAATATTGCTTTGTTGTATAAAAAGAATACATGGAACCCTTTTTCCAGGCTCCTTGTACTTTCAACATAGTCCTGTGTCATAAAAAGTATTTTATATAATTATGAGATTTATTTTTATTTTAGTATTTTTTGTTTAAATTCACTTTAGAAGTATCAGCCATGGCAATCTAGATTGCCATAATTGTACATGGATGATAACTGCATTAACACTTTCATGGTGTTATTTTTCTTCCAGCTGATACTTGGCTTTCAAGATAACTTTTGCTGCATTGACATATTTCAAAAACTTTCTAGGAGTACATAGCTAATGGGGGCAGGCAAGACTTGGCAGGACTACAGATGCAAGAAGTGTTAAAAACAGTGTCATTTGTGTATTTAGCAGTGTAACACTATCTGCTGAATTATCTTGCTTATTTTTTTATATTCCACCTTTTCATCAATCAAGATGTTTAAGCAAAAAAAAAGATAAAAATGAGATAAAACAAGTGGGCAATATACAATATCCATAAACCCAAATATTGTGATTTGAATTCCTTATTTCTTCATAGTACCATTTTAGGACTGTCAATAAAAAAAGATTTTGGAAATATGTTACATGAAGAATGTTTCTCTATTTGGGACTGTGGCATCCTTTTTCCATTTATTTATTTATTTTCCTCGTGTTTGTTTATAGAGAAAACATTTTATTAAACATACCTATTTTGTTCCTCTTACGGCTGTCACATAATGCTTTTATTCAAGCTCTTTTAGTACAACAATACTTTTTTCACTTTTTAAAACTACTGGGAGGCCTGAATGCAAAATTTATTCATTAAAAGAGATTCATTTGAAATCCCTTGTTCATGAAGTGACAATGATAATAGAAAAAGTGAATAGGGAAGCCATTCATATAGTATACAAAAGTTTGTTGCATACATTTTGCTACATATGAGCTGTGGTGGTGCAGTGGTTAGAATGCAGCATTGCAGGCTATTTCTGCTGACTGCTGGCTTCCTGCAGTTCTATTCTTACTGGCTTAAGGTTGACTTAGCCTTCCATCCTTCCAAGGTCAGTAAAATGAGGACCCAGATTGTTGGGAGCAATATGGACATCGTGGAGGAGCTTCCTAAACAGCTACCCAAGCCTAGAAAACATGTGCAGTTGCTTTAATGATTCATGAGATTTTTGCGTGCTTTGCGGTATATTTTCCTTTTGAAGGATTTGCATAGTCCTTCAGATATTCCCAAGTATGTTCACAGTTTGTAGGAGCAGGCAAGCTTTGGCTGCAGTTTAACATTGCTTTTGTCCATGTAGTTCAGGGCCACAAAAATGGCTTTGAGGCTTACATCTAAAATATTCCTTAGTTGAACTCTAAAAATGAAATGTGTGATGGAACTTGTAGTTGCATCTGGTTAGTTTCTGTTTCTGCTTTCTCATAATCCTACCATCTCACCAGATAGTATTAAGCCAGGCCACCATAGGAAATCTTTCAGTCTAAAGGACACGGAGGTCCAATTATATGGAAGTATCAGGGCTTTTTTTCTCATAGAACGCTCAGAACGGAGTTCCGGCACCTTTTTTGGATGGAACCTTGTAGGTTAGGCAAGGCAGGTTGTATGACATGTGTGAGTTCCGGCACCTTTTTCTTTTACAAAAAAAGCACTGGGAAGTATTTATTTACTTTAACTTGAAGAAGAGATATATTTACTATCACTTCCAATTAAATGTACAATGCTTTGCATCAATATTGTCATGGGAATAATGCCATCCCCTTCCTTCTTTGAAGGTGATACTCTTATTGTGCCACTTTCAAAACTGCTGATTGTAACAAAATGCTAGCTTTCTGCAGCAATGCATACTTTGAGAATTGCTTTCTGTTTTTGGCTAATATATTTAACTCTACCCAAGTCCAACAAGTGGGTCAGAGACCAGATGGAGAGAAGCTACTAACCAAAAAATAATAATCCTGGAGACAATTAATATATTTTAATTGTATTTAGCAATCATTTAGAAAAGAAGAGTAGAATACTTTATTCTATTTGTTATTCCTAGTATATATAGTAAGATTGGATTTATTTTATTCTGGAGCCTGGCTATGATTCTCCTTGAATAAAACTACAAGTACAGTCTTGAGAATGGGCTTATTAAGGAGTTTGCAAAAAAGTGGAAGGTAAAATGAACAAAAAGGATAAAAATATATGCCAACAGTTAGGTTAGATTAGATTATGTTCCATTAAAACAACAGTGCGTTAAATGTAATGCCATATGTAAAGAGAGAAAGAGAGAGAATATAGTCTAGCCTACAGTCTCCTTTGCTCTTTTCTCCAGTTATGAGAAAAATGTATGCTCCAACTTCAAACTTGTGCCTGTGGGTCTCAGATGGCTGACAAAGGACTGTAGGCTGTAGCTGCAGAACATTCCTTTTCTGTGCCCTGGAAACAGTGCAAGCTAGCACAAGAGGAGTTCGGGGAAATCACATGTAAATGAAGAATAGCTGTAGACTCCCAGGGAGAATTGTATGCAGTTTATATCTCAACCTATGAATGTGTTCCAGTGGAACTGGGCATTCAAAGTATTGCTGGATTCAGCAGAAAACTATTTTAACTCAAAATACAGGCCTGTTGCAAAAATGGTGTTAACCAGATAAAAAGAGTTCACTCTGTAGCCCCAATTTTCAGGAAAGCACCTGGGTGGGGGTCCCCCCCTTTTCATGCCTGTGTAAACATATAGATGACAATACAAACTGCAACTTAAACTGTCACCAAAGTTTTAGAATGAAATGCTATCTGTTATTTATCATTAGTATACCGCACTTTAGTTTGAATCAATTTTTGATTAGTATGAAAATTACAATATTTTAAAGAAGGTTGTGTGTTTTTTTGCTTAGGACTCTTTTCAAGTCCAAGGTTCATAAATGCAGGCTTATAGCAGGCACTGTCATATAAAAGAATGTTAATTTTCTATCCTTCTTTTCCCCTCTGTACATTATCAATGGTCCATCATGTTACATATTTAATAGTGTCTTCTATTTTTTCCTCTGTCTCAGTCAGAGGAAGACTACATATGTAGCTTTTCGTTAAACAGAAGAATGGACCCACAAAACCACTTGGTACTAGCACATTTTCCTCTTCCAATTTAATGGAAATTCTGGTTAGTTTACCATGCATGTAAACCTTCCAATGGAGAAACCAATGCAGATATTTAAAATGTCCATTGGCTAGACTGTAATTTAAACTAAGAATACTGGTTTGTTTTGGGATGGTGATGTCTAATATAATATGAGCAGGAAACAATCCATTTATATGTGTGTTTTTAGAATGGTGAAGGAATTATATCATTGTAAGGGAATTTTATGTCTCGTATTAAAATACAGGATGCAATACTTTGGAAGTCTCTAAAAGACTGAATATTTCTTTCCACCTAATCGTCTTGCTGTACTTCAATTCTTAAGTAACTTTCATTTCACAGGCTTACTTTAATGGGTACAATCTTTTTTTCTTTTTTCATGAAAAAGGAGGAAATAAGCTGCCTTTCCTGGGAAAAAAAGATTTACAAAATGTAATCATTGTTGAGATACTCCCTTTGAACTGGCTTGTCTGCAGGGGTGTCTGGCTTCCAATCTTCCCATTTCTTTAGAATACCCTTACTAGTTCTTCGAAGTAGATCAGGTACACTGGTGGTTCACTGCTTTGATGTCTTGAATGAATGAAAGAAAAGCATAATAAAAGGGAGCTGTTGATCAAGCATAAAATACTCTTTAAGCCGACAGAATGGCAGAGTTAACACATCCCTAAGCTGCTTTTAGTTTTTCTCTTTTTTTTCTTCACATTTTCCTGTGCTTTGTGTACAGTGGGGGTTTGTAGTTTTTTTAAAACCCTCTGATCTATGTACTATGCTACCCTCTTATAATAACATGAGAATGGGATTGTTTCTTTCTCTTGTTTGCTTGACTACTTTCTCTTTTCTTTTTATACTTCCTTCCTCTCCATTAGCAAAGTCTAAATTTGTGTTTGAATGTGTGTGACCTTGAAAGTTGAGGATGTTAATTTGAAACAAATGGGATAATAAATAAAACTTTTAATTGCCGTATTCAGAAACATGATTTTTTTCCCTTCAAAGACGTTACAAAAATAAGAACATTAATCTTATTCTTTAAAAAAAAATACACTGACATTTTTTTTGCCTTGGAAGCAGAAGAAGGTGAAACTATTTTTTCAATAGATCTAATTTAGATCATGTATTCTTATCCATAATTTATGTATCATACTCAAACTAGCAATCTGTCTTGCTTGCTTGGATTACATTTCAAGGTTTCTCACCGATTATTTTGTATTATATTACTCTGACACTACTTGTGGCTGTAGTGCTGTTAAACCACCCTTTGAACTAAGTCTTCTGTTTTCAGGAATAAGGAATTCGTTCTTTTGAATTATACTTTGTACATGGCAAACTTTCTGGATCAATTGCTCATTCTGTTTAATGTTCAGAAGCCTGGAATCCATAGAAATAATTGCTATGCAAGTTTTGCAAAAGGGTTTCAATGTGCCTCAGAGAAAGAAAAGCAAAATTTTTAAAATTTTGCAGTTCAACCTAAACTAGATGTAACTGAAAAAAGATTTCTTAACTCACAGAAGAAGAATATCATTCAGTACTAATTTATTGAAAGTACTATGAGCTGAGGTAGTTCTTACGTTCGTTTGTTTGCTTGCTTGCTTTAGTATAACATTGAATAAATGTTTATATGTTAGAGCCATTCCTTTCTATATGCTTAGTTGTCCCTTTATTACTGAAGTTCCTTTCTTTCTCTTTTTTCTGGATTGAAAATAAAATATCCTATGTTAGGTACCTAGGATAGGAAGAAGCTATATGCTTCCATCTCAGATAATCAGCATTGGCATATTTTGTTTTACTTACAGAAGAAGAGAAGAAGGGACAAAAATATTGACTGTGCTGCTGGCCAATCAAATATACCCACAAAACTCACAAGTAGGATATGAGGAAGATAAATTTGCTTTTTTTCCACAGTTGCCCTGTAGCAAGTTGTAGTTAAGACAATACTGTCTTTGAAAATATACTGTATAGCCATTGGAGGTGATAGATAACGATAGCTTGATTCTCCATCATTATTGCTCCCTTGAAAAAACATCCAAATAGGTTACCATCACCCTATCTGACTGCCACAAATTTAATTTAAATTGGTAAAATAAATCAGTAAAAGTAAGTATTGTGTTGTTCTGAATCAATTAATGATCCTGAATTCTAATATTCTAAGGAGATGAAAACTTTGTATAATTTTATATACAACTGATTTTTTCCTTCAAAACATCACTATAGTGTTTCCTCATGCAGAACCAGCTCTAGTTTTTCTTTGTTATGATTGCTCAGTTTTCTGTCCTTTACAAGTCCACAATGTATTTTAAATAGAATTATTAAAAGTATGAACAATGTTACAAGTTTTCAAACCTCTATGTAAGTTGACCTTTTTCCACTTTTTTCTAACACTGTTTTTCATAATTTCAAAAATTTCTTCTTAGTCCTTGCCAGCTCAGATCAAAGTATTTAAAGCCTATTTTACCCAGTTTGGTAAAATCCTCCCTTCTTTATAATTTATTTTTGATAGTTTTTTCTCCATGCACCTTAACAGAAAATGATGTATTATTAAGACAAAAATTGTTAGCTATACTGTCACCATGAAATGCCAGTAGCAGTATTGGTACTAAACCCAGTAATACCATTGGAATTTTGTTTTAATTGTTCTATTCTTTTAATCTCTGTTAGCTATTCAGTATCTCATTTAACTCCTTTATCATTAAAGACTCTGATTATGCAGAAGAAAATAAAATGTGCAATACAAAATACAATAGCATACATAATAAAAGTGTATTCGGGGTTAGCCTGCTTTGCTGTCAACAGCACACAAATTCTTGCTGTCAACAGCACACAAAGTCTACAGGCTACAAATACAACTTTGCTACAGCAAGAATTATCTTGGGATTTTTATCTGCCAAAAAACCCACAAAACCCTGCATAGAATTCTGTCTGACCCGATAATGTTTTAAGAAGAGGCGTCAGTAGCTCATTACAAATATCTCAGTAAAAATTATAATAAAGCAGAACCCCAACATGTGATTAAAAGATATTCAGCCTGTACAAATGGACAGTTCAAAGATGTGTCTGTGTGGGGATATAACATGCATGTCTGTATTTGCTTGTGACTTTCCTCTTTAAACAGTCATTTATTGGAGTTCTACAGTCTTTCTGTTAAAGACTTTTCATCCACAAAGTCAAAATTTTGAAATAAGAATTTAAGGGGAACAAAATTAAAAGACAAGATCGAAACTCTTAAATGTGAACTTTTACAAGAGAAGCTTGCAACATTTACACATGCTAATGAATTACTTATTTATTATAAGTAAATTATTTGCTACATTGGCTATTTCGTTTCCATATCATTTTAATGAATATATTATATTATTCTTATTTTTAGACACCCTGTTTATCATTTCTTCCTACAAGAACTCAAAACAAAATAATACAATAAAATCATTTTAAATCATTAATGTGCCCTCCTGCAATAGGATGGGGTGGCCAGCTCCCATGTGGTAGTTTGGTGGGCAAGGTATATTTGTGTTTTCCTCCTTCCTCACAATTGGTTGATTGATTCATTGATTTTATATGCACTACATACTCTTGATGATTCTTTTTTTGTTTATTTTTAAATTATTACTATTAAGTAAGCTGTATCAAGTCCCTCTGTGCCTGAGATGGTCAATTAATAAATTAAATATATATAATACCACAGGAAAAATGTAGGCCATAAATATGTGACAAACTAGCTGTTTACCATTCTTAGCAATCTTTCCTGATGTGTTGCATCTGAACTCCTTTTGGTTCACTTCTGAAAAATTTACTTCGCACATTCAGGTTTAAGATCTGTGTTCCAAAAAGACACAAATTAAAATGTCAACTCAGATATGAATTAACCCAATGGCCTTTGGCTAACTAGCATGCAATATAGTGATAATATTAATGAGAGATAGATATAAAAACAATATACTTCAGCAGCATTGTCTTCATAAAGTTTTTGATTCATTTGCACTGGAAAAAAATGCACAATAAGTTTATTTCTTTGTTTATTTTATAATATTAATAACCCATCCCAAAAAGTTCTGACAGCATGAAGCATCAAGTCAAAGGGGGGAAAAGCATAATAATAAATGCTTAGATTCAGAATTAATATCAAATCAGAATCAGTTCTTGAAACCTCATTTGAAATGGGACATATTTAATGTTCGGAATGACAGTAATATGGTAGAATACATGTACTTTGGGGATGAGGCTATTGTGTTTGGAAAAATCCCCCCCCCTAAAAAATCTGTTTTCCTACAGTTTTTCCCCCTAATATCACCTTTTTAAAATATACTGATAAAAAAAAAACTTTTTCACAGAGCTTGGTTGGATTTTTAGCCAAGCAGCAAAAGGTGGTGATATGATTTTAATTATCTTTTGAAGTATTTTCTATACTGATAGCACAGCCAAAACCTGCAAGATACATACGTCCATATTTTGTTATTATTTTAAGTTGTGGTGATTCTTAAACTTTATTTGAATTTCTTTTCTTTTCTTTATAAAAGTTTCCTTTCCCATCAGCATTAGATATAAGCTGACATTCTCCAAGTAATGGCATCGCCACTTCAGGCTCTCTGCTTAGGATTCAGTCCAAAAGATATTGTTTATGGTTCATAAAATCTTACAACTATGATGATTTCAGGATACTGTCAGTACTGTATAGGGTCTCAACTTTCATTGTGCTGTAAATTAAGGAGGGGGGAGTATGCTAATACTCCTTAGAGGACATTAAAACAGAGCTCAGCAATGGTTAAATGGAATTTTATAAAGTGCATTCAGTGTAGAACTGTTTTGCATTACATGAGTTGAATACCTTAGAGATGACACACATCTGCAGGCACTTTATTAAATCCTTAGTCAGCACTTTTGAACATGATGAGATTACTTCTTCATTTGACTGGAGAAAGGAAAGCTAAGATCTTGTACCGGGCTGCAGAATTCTTTTTGATGTTTCACCTTGAACATTTGGGAAAGGGCGGTGAAATCCATTTTATGGACTGTACAGAATTGCAATAGCTCTGGGTGCAGGCAGACAAAATGTCTGCATGCCAGCTCAGGCAGCATCCTGGGAGTATCCAATACAAAGGATTTCTAAGAGCAAGTATAGATCTGGGCAGTTCCTGAGAGAGCTTATAAAAACAGATTAAAAGTAATATAGTGGAATTTCTTTCTTCTTTTTTTGTAAGGAACTTAGATTGCAGCTATATAATACACCAAAACAGTTGGAAATTTCATGGAATATAAATATATAAATCTCTTGGCACACCACAAGCACACACTGTTAACCTTGCTTCTCCAATAATGAAAGTTCATCAAAAGGATCATTTGCCTTTGAAATGCGCATGTAAACTTTTGATCCAAAAGGAAAGTGGGGGGGGGGAAACACACCAAAAGAATAATGGAACACTGCAGAAGTACTACTTTGATTAACTATTAATTAATTTGTTATTAGCTTGAGAGAGGTAGTTAAAATTAAGGATACATAGGCTGAATCTAATAAAAGCATGTGAGTATATATGACACTGTGCCATTTGCAGAAGCCTAAATTGGGTTGTAATTGCATTGTGACCATCTGGTTTGATCCGCAAAGAGTTAATGTTGTTCCCCTGTTGTCTCAGGTGTGATTGGTGCCTGCAGGTGTCATGTTGACACCTCCAGTGCAGGGCGACTCTGCGCCTTTATTGACATGTTGCTTGCCAAGAACACAATAGCACTCTGTCTGCAAATCACCGCTAAAATCATCTTTAAAAAAAATGAAAGAAAAAGTTTGAAAGCCTTAAGGCTTCGACAAAGGCACAAAGAGCTGCAGTGCGCCGCTCAAAACTCCCGAGTCAGCAACTTCTATTGATTAAAAACTAACCTTTAAAGTAACTCTCGGAGTGTGTGGTTAGCATTTAAATTTAAACATGTCATGAGTTGATTTGTGTTACTGCATACCAACTCTGAAGGAGTTACATTCACATCAGGGTTTTCTCCTCCTCCTCCTCTTCCTCCTCTTCCTCCTCCACCCCCCCCATTCCCTTAAGCAGCTAAGCATTTCATGAAGTGTCAGTGGGGCAAAAAGAGGGAGAAAGGTGTTTATGAGGAGACATTTCGATTAGCATGAGCCTTCTAAAGTTTTCTTTCCCATGCAGATAGTCAACTCCTCCTCCCTGCTACCCCCTCCCCGCCAAAAGAAAAGTGTGGGGGGGAGTGCAACACAATAATTAGCCCTTTGTCTAACTTTCCCAAGTGCCAGAGAGAGGCCGATTAATTAAATATACAACAGCATTGGGTTTTGGAGTGGGGGGGGTGTCTTGCTTTCTGGGTAGGTCATAAATTAGGCTGAATAAATACTTCAATGTGTTTGCAGTGGGCCAGCTACGTCAGAGCCCCTGGAAGGTTGGTGGGAGGAGAGCCCTGTGTTTCTTGCTAATGATAGTCACGTCTGGGTCTGTCTGGTTGCTCCTAGCAACCAGACATGATGTAACACCAGGATGAACTTGAACTTGGGGACTTGAAAAGGGAACAATAGACCAGAGCAATCAATAAAGCCTATTTCAGTGAAGGATTACAGAGCTGCTTTGGAGTAACCTTGTCTGCAAGGCACACACTGAATAGTAAGATGGGCAAAGAAAGTTTTATGCCCTCTTTTTTTTTTAAAGGAGGGCAGAAGCACTGCAGAAATCTTTTTTTTAAAAAAAGAAAAAGTTATGCAGTGAGTAGCAGAGGAGAAAAATGTTGTATGGAAAAGGGCACCTCCTGGTGTCCAAAATGCGGATTGTGTATCACCAAAAAAGTGGGGCTGTGTATACAGGCTGCCTTCGGCAATAGTGTAAATTAGGTTTAAGTCTTTTACCGCATGTTCCTAAGTGATCCCAGGCATATTGATGTCCAGATTCAGAATCAAATCACTATACTACTTTTCAGCAAGTAAGTACTCAGACCAAATTTAAGTAGCCCTATCAATTATTTAAAGCTTCTAAAGTAAACATTATATTAGATCCATAATCAAGCCAGATGCCAGGGTTTAGACCCTTGATAGGAAAGTTTGGACTATAGTTTGCCTGACAATTAGAAAGTTGTCCAACTTTTTGAATCTTGATTCTAAAATGGGGCACTGATAAAAAAAAAAGGCTGTTCTGCTGCATAAAGGAGTTCTTGCAGGTGGCGAAGACCCATGTCATGAAAACATGTTAAGTATTGAAACAAATCTTGGGTTTGTTTAGGAAGAGCCCGTATTTGAAGATGAAGGTAATTTAAATTAAAGTATATTTAGTATCAAGGTATTTAAATGTAATACTTTCCTGATGGCAACAGCATAAACCATAATTCATACAGAGCATATTTATGAAACTAGACATTTATTTACTCTGCTTTATTAAGTGAATTAATTTTCTCAGAATATGTTCACACTAATCTGGCGGGTAACATCTGCGTCAAGATAATGAATACAGATTCCTTAATCACCCAAGGAAATTTTTGTGTAAAAAGTTCCAAAACAAACAGATTTCTATTTAATCTCAGCCAATTTCAATCTGATTTACGAAGAATGCTGAGAAACATAGCAAATGTAAATGTATTAACATTTTAAATGTCCAAAGAACTGGGTAGTCAAGTGAAAAACGACACTAAAGTATACACATTGACAAGTTTCTATTTTACAGTTGAATATTTTAAATGAGACAATACTTGTTTAACATATCTTCATGACATTCTGCCAAAGCTTAAACTATGAAATCTTTAAGCCAGCCAACTTTTTCCATTTTTTGTCTTGTACAATTTAAATATAAGTACTTGGTTACTTGGTGGACTCAGTAACAATTGAAAATCAGCTTTTATCTCTAGAAAAGTATTGTCTCCTTCATTGGAAGCATGACTTTTACATTATTAATAATACATCAGTGTAAATTTTTGTTGTTCTTAAAATGAAGTGTACAAGTGCAGTGTGTTTTGTCTTTGCGATGTGTCATTGTTCAGAAATTATAGAGATATAAAATGGGCATTAAGTGAAAAAAGCCGAGTTAAAGAACAGGGAGGTCTATATATAGTTGATGGTCTTAGATTATTCAGATCATTCAGTTCAGTCTTGCCCACTGGAGTAGAATCTTATAAAATCCTGTGTCAGCTACTTGGGAAGTCGTCAAAGACAGCCAAAATACTATCACATTAATTAAAGATAATGTGGTGAAAAAGACAGTTGAAAACTGTAATCATCCAGACCTCTATTCCAGCAATAAGACTTCCCCCTTTCCTCCTCATTTACAACTCTAAATCTGCTTTAAAGAAAAAAGGACTCTGTTTCAATGTTGGATGCCAGTTTGGTACCATAGACTCAGTTGGATGCCATCAGTTACAAGTGCTTTCAATGAAATGTATGGAAAATAGTATTTCAGAAAGTCATTTCCATATAGAGATGCTATCATTGTGTGGACTTGGAACATTAGACTGGCCAACAACCTGACACCAGTGCCAACTTTTAAGTACACAGGTTACATAGCTTTTCTCCACAAGTGAGCTGTTTTCTCAATCTTGGTCAGAAAGAAAATAATATTTCTGGGAATGTCCCAGTTCTAAAATGCTCTCTGAAGAAAATGTCCTTTGGTTTTTATTCATTTTTCCTGCCAATCAATCCCATTCTAAAGGGCATATCTTCACCAAGACTTTGAAGTAGTTCAGTATCAGCCCTGATGTCAGCTGATGTTTGAAGCTGATTCAATTTATTTCTGATTATAAGCCAGTTTATTTGAAACCAGAGTAAACCTGTTCCTTCCGCCCCTTTCTGAATTCATGAACCTCTGCAGAAGTTATCAGTTGTTTATTTTCCTATCGGTAAAAATTCTTTTTTTCATCATGCCTGGACTGAAGACAAAAATCACGCTCTTTCACATCCTGTTCATATTTACACTGTTTACAAATTTTATAGTGCCCTTCTTCACTTTGTTTACTGGAACAGCAGGCAGTTATGATTATTGCTATTGGGAAAAGCATTTATTTGCACATTTGCTGGCATGTTAGCCTTGTTGCTATTGCAGCCAACAAGAGATTTTTAAATGCAACAGAGTTATTGTTAACTTAGCTATTGATAAGCCACCATTCACCACCTATTTTTTTCCTATTCTGAAAGATATACTTCAATGAATATGAAACTATCTCAAATCAGCTGGTTCCAAAGTGATGGGGAAGTCTCAGAATTACAAAATCTCTCTCAAAACGTTCCATAGCCTTGTTATTTTGAAATTTATAATCTCATAATCAATGATGAGATCATTAGATTCTCATTCATGAATAACGTTATCAGCATCAGTACATATTTGAAATAAACCGATATGTCTTATAATGAAGCTATTGAGATTAAAGACTATCCTGAACTTGTTAAAATTGTATTTTATATTATGACATGATTCTTTTTGTTTACTGTAATAGAACAATTGATTTTATCTGAGGTTTTTTACTTTTTAACATAGATTTAGCATAGATCAGCAACAATTGTTGCTTAATTTAGGACTTGTTTTCTGTATTTTAAATTGAAGCTGAGTTTAAGATGCTTTAAACAATTTTGCACCTTCTGTTTCATAGACTTCCATTGCAAAAGGTATATATGTAAACCAAAGTATTAAAATAGAAATCTTCATTGTAAAAGTTGCTTTTTTCTACATTTTATTTATTTATTTTACATTCATTTATTAAATTTCTATGCCTTCTCCCTTACAAGGTGACTCTGGATGGCTATAGATTAGAATAGCCAAGGCAGAGTGACTGTGCCTTAGCATGATTGTACTGGATGTTAGTCTTGAATTGTTTGAGCAAACAATGTTTATTATAATTATAGGAAAATAAATGCAATGTCATATTTAAACAATATTTTGGTCAAAATGTATCCTAAATAAATGTGAACTTTGATAACACTTGCAAGAGCATATAACTGTGTTTAGACTCTGCTGAAAAAATGTCAAGTAAGTATATTTAGGAAGAATTATTAGTCAATTATGTCAAGCCACAGTTACCAACTTTGTGATGATATTAATTAAGAATTTGACAAATTTCTAACAGTGGAAACCACTGCAAAAACTAGGTGTAACAGAGAGTCACAAGTTCTTGTGCTGCTCTCCCCTTAACACCCTGTATCTCTTCTTTTAGTATTTTTTAATGAGTTGTGGGCGTGCAGTTACTTAGTATCCCATGTGCTGTCATATTACATAAATTCATATTGGTATGTCCAATCAGTATTGTTCATTTCCTAATTTTTCAGTAAATTACACAGATAAATAAGAGAATGAGGATGCACGCTTCAATCTGACTTGATTAGCGTCACAGTTTTCTTTTTGCAGTCTCCATCCATGTCAATGAATTTATGTTACAGTTCTCTCGCGGACCAATAATTTTGTCTCCCTTTGTCTTCTTTGCAGTCCTGGTACCTGGGATAAGACTCACAGCTTCCCACCATCCAGCAGACAGACCACCTGACCCCCGTCCCAACTCTGTAACCTGGAAGCAGCCACAAAACAGTGTTGTTACTTCACGTCCATGGAAGGAGAGCAGACAGAGATTGACATCAAGCAACTGCTCTTACTCAGAGACGGCAAACGTTATGATTGAGCATCAAAGGCCGTAATATTGGGGGGGAGGGAGTTTGAGGGTTGGGGTTTTGGTTTGGTTTGAGGTTTGTTTGTTTTTAAAAGAACACCTTAGTGACCGATGTAATTTCTCATATGGTGCTGGAAATGTTTGAGCTTCATATTTTTGAAGTGTTTCAAGTGATAGTATAAGAATTAGGGACACTGGGTAGCAGAGCGAGCCTGCTGGCTACTTACTGACTTGCTATTGTAACCCTTTCCATACAGCACCTAACTGTTTTATAGTATTTTTTACTGATTAATTTCCCATACAAGTGTGAGACTTACTGAGAGATCCGAAGAGCTACACATAAATAACTTTATAGTAGCTGAGTTCTTCAGTATGGCGCTTACAAGACAGTCGTGGGGCATGTTTTTTCTGTAACATATCAGGATTTTTTTTTTAATTTTGCAATCAGCAATTCAATATATGACACGAATCATAAGATGGTAATTGACAGGTTGGTTTCCACACAAGTGGCAAAGAAATATAAACCATCAACCTACTACAGGTCAAACAAAAAAGAAAAAAAATTAAATGCTGCACTTAACATGAAACATTTTTGACAATTTTCAACAATGACATAAAATTCATATGGAAATGGGGAAGTTGGTCTGTTTTGATAGAAACTGACAGGAATCAATCAAAACAATCGAATTTTGAATTGAGAAAAGTGCAATTTCATTGGATAGCTAAATATCTTTGTAAGATAGAGATTGTTGAAAATTCTATTTTTGTTTTCCAAGTCCTTCCACCCCAGGACTCTAAATTATTGGGGTAAAAAACAGCCTTGCAAGAAAAAAAAAGGGGGGGAGCTATTTTTGCTTTTTATGTTTTTTATTGTTAAACTTGTATCCCTTTAAACTGAAGGAAATTTAAAAAGTTCACACACAAAATTTAATGGTGCTTTTACCACAATATGTTATCTTCATTAAATGCTAATTATTTTCTGTTATCAAAGCACATAATTAAAATTAAATCTTAATATCTGTTCATTATATAAGCTAAAAATCAATTGTAATAGAGTATGACAATTCTGACAAATCATTCATGTTTCCGGCAATATAGGGTATATCACTTCTTAAAATACCTTGGCCACAGTTTAATGCAGAGGAAGGCATGCTTAAAAAGTAGCTTTAAGCATTTTGTAGCCTGCATTGGATTGTGGTCCTTTAATATAATAAGAGATAGCTGTCCAGAAAGTAAAATGCCTCTGTGTCCCTGAACTGGCTTCTTCTTTTCTTTTCTTTCTGGACTGCAAAGGCATAAGTAGAGAAGCAAAATGTGGATTTATATTTTATGCCAGTTCAAAGTGAGGGCACTTGCTTAAAAAAAAAAAGTTTGGACCCCAAATGTCCTGTATCTTATGTAAAAAAAAAAGGAAAAAAAACAGCAAAAAAACAGCAAAAAAATGCAAGTGATTTTTTTCCCTATCAGACAGCGGAGCACCCCTTTGCTTTCCATGCAACTTTAAGAAGGTTTCCTATATTATACATATATATACGTTCTGGTTGGCAAATCTAGCTAATCAGAGAAAGTCTCTGCATGTTCTAGTGTTAGTAACTAATTTTTATATAGTTAATGTAGGGTAAAGTAGAGTGCATTAAGACACAATATTGTAATCCCTAATCCAGGCACTTGCCTTTAAACTATGTTTGTTCGGCCCTTCAGAAGGGTTTCTACTACTGTCCTATACAATCAAGTAAACTGAATTTCTTGGGAAGACACTTTGCTCCTCATCTTTTCCCTAAAACTTTGTTGTTTTGTTTTGTTTTGTTTTCTTGATTTGCACGAAACAAAATAATAATAATAATAATGATAATAATAATTCCATATCAATGTGCCTTGCCCTGGATAGCGATTATTTGTGGAATTGTTGCACATGTTCCTCTATTGAAAGGGTTTTTTTTTTCCCCTAGTCAAGCATTTGGAGACACTTTTTTGTAAATGTGACTTTTATGTCCGCCATTGTCAGTTTCAGCATCTTAGAATACAATAGAACGTTAGTTGTTTCACAGATAGGGGTAGTGTTTCTTGTCCTGTATGGTCAGTGGCAGTGCTATTCTGATATCTGTAGATGCTAGAGTATATCAGTATTTTTGATGTGGCTGCATTTTACCATTTCCTTTGGAGTCTTCCTTTTGTTCGTTTTTATTTTTTATTTTTTTCCCTCCCAGATATATGAAAATATGCAATACCTGCTTATATCATGTAGAAGAAAAGCTTAGCAATTCTTAATTTTTCTTTTAAGTCTTCTTTTTTTTTTTAATTTGACCAAAGTCAGTGCTGCACTTGAAGCAGCGTGTTTTAGGTGTTTGTCTTTGTACTTTTTTTGTGTGTGTGATTTTTGAATGCACACGCAGGAAGGGCTCTTCTTAGAGAAGCAGTCAAACTGTGAAGCACTAAGCTGAACCCTGCTTCAAGCAGTTTTTTGTTTTTCAATTCTTCCTTTCACAAGCAAGCCTTAAAAAATAAAAAAAAAACCTCCCGTTTTCTTCAAATCCCACACCCATTTTTATTAGCAGATTGCAATCAAACCACATTCAATAAAAAAAAGTATGAAATGCCCATTTTTATATGCACGTTTTTAAACTTCCAAGTTCTGGAAAATTGTTTACTGGTTATTCTCTATTTAAGGAAAAAAATGTTTTGGATTTTCATATATGTCAAATAAGTGGTTGAGTAGTCATTTGCTCTGTTGTATTGTGTGATTGTTAGTGTTACGGTATCACATCCACTAGCCAGCATCCTTTGCCTTCCCTATAGCACTTAGCAGGGCATTACCTTATTAAGACATATGTGCACTAAAAATAAAAAAATAAAAAAATTAGCAGCTTTCAGTGCTTCACAGTGAAGGGGAAAAAAAAGCCTAGACAAACATTTTGTCAGAACCTTGCTCTAAGCCAAGGTATTACCAGTAAATTGGTTGTATATACAACAAAATTGCACCCTTTTTTTAAAAAAAAAGAAACAAAGCAAACTAAGCAATAGTTTGGGCAGTTAGTTGTTTTTAGTAAGCATGTGATAGTCATGGCCAGAAAGAGAGAATCAAAGCTGCCCACTCAGAAGCTATGTAATGTGTATGTTGTATAGTTTTATTGATTACACTGATTTATTCTACCCTATTTTATAATGCAGGACTTTTGTAATGTTGTTTAAATAAGGAAAATTTCTGTCAAATTAGCTTAGTGAAATTCTGATTGTTCGTTATAAAGGCAGCATTCATAGAATTGCTTTTTTTTTTCCCCTCCCCCTTTGGGAACTGGATTTAAGTTAAAAACTTTCCTGTTTCCTTTTTTGTATGTATTTAAATACAGTTTTTTCCCCCCTTCTCTCAATAGTATAGCATATTCCTATGCTTGAGAAGTATAGGCTACTGAAAAAAAACCATTGTAAATGGACATTACAGATATGCTGTATTTTTGATGGTGTTTTATCATATTAAGTTTGAAGGTGGTAAAGTTAGGGAATTCTGATTGGAATCACGCAAAACAAATTGTTTTTAAAGGCTTTAAACATTAGGTATGTGATCAAGGGTGTTTACCAACAGAAGCTGTAAAGTATTAAAGGCACTAAATTAACATTTGTTTCATCTTATTGTCATGCAATAACAGCAGTTTGAATCTATTCAGGTGTGGAGAACCGAGTTCTATTCCTCAAAGCAAAGTGGAGAATGTAGCTCTGAAGGGAGACAGCTGCATGGGGTGTGTAGTCCTTAATAGA
Source organism: Vipera berus (assembly GCF_964194415.1). Classification (NCBI taxonomy): domain Eukaryota; kingdom Metazoa; phylum Chordata; class Lepidosauria; order Squamata; family Viperidae; genus Vipera; species Vipera berus. The sequence continues at coordinate 68,476,819 of NC_138204.1, forward strand.
AAAATAATCTTGGAACACATGCTGCAGAATCAGATTAACATATCCATTGCCCAATTCGAAACTGCTTTTTTATTCTTTGCACAAACAGCTTTTCTGCCCAAGTCATTCTTTCAAAATGACCATATACCCAACACCCAACCCTTTTTCCTCCTTATCCCAAATAGAAACAGCAGTTCTTTCCTTGAATTAACTTGACTAACAGAAATTTTATTCTCTTGATCTCTTTCCAAAATAGAGCTTAGCGGATTGTCATCCTGCACACCCCCGAGATGTTGCATTATTTATTCGTTGTGTTTTATATATTTTTTTGGAACCAGAGGCTAATGCAATCTTCCCCAACCTAATGTTCGCCAAGGGTGTAGGACTGGGGCTCCTGTCATCCCAGGATAGCATAGTCAGTGACCATGTTTGCTCATGAGGATAAGCTGTAGAGACAAACGTGGCTGGAAAAATATTGATTTGAGAAGGGCACCAGCCATGGGCATACCTTTTCTGTAAGGGGGTCTCCAGTCTTCTCTTTCAAGTTGACAAGTAAAAGAATAGAACCGGTGTTTGTTTTTTCATCTCTGCAGAATTCAGTCAGCCCAGAGGAATATGCAAAAATCCCTCTACCTACTTTTCTTTCAATGTCTTCTCTTTGCTCTATATAGTTTTCGGCTTTATAGTAACAGTATTAAATTTACTGTGCACACACACACGTACGCACACACAAGAGAAAAGGCAAAAAAAACCCCACATCCAAATACATGGCATAAAACTGAACTTTTTTTCCTTGTGATTTAAAAAAACAACAACGAACGTCAATATTATTCTTTGCATTGTGTCTCTGGAAATATCTTTTTATGGTTTTACTTTGGTAGAAGGCCTCTATAGAACAAACATTGCAAACCACAATGGGGATGAAAATGTAAGGAGAGCTTCAATGGCACCTAAAAGAAACCCATCTTTCATGCAATCTATTGGGGAGAAACTCATGAAATAAACTCTGCCTGCCAGGCAAGGTTTCCATTAAATTCAAGCTTATGAAGCCAATTTTGTCTTGAAGTCAACGCATGTATTACTGTTGGACAGTAAAACCCGGCTATGCCATCATCAAGTCCAAGGCTGTGCAATAGTCTAATTAGTATTGAGTACCATTTCCCTTTTATTTTTTCCAATAATAATAATAAAAAAAAACCAGTGGGATGAAAATTGCTTTGATATATAGCAGGTAACATTGAAGCTATTCCATAGCACTTAACTGTAGTGAATACTGTGTCACCAATTCTGAAATCAATTTAATGTTTAATGCAAATCCATTACATGGTGCTATTACAGGCTGGCAAAATGATTTACAAAAATGTGACAACTTGGGCTCAATTCACTCTGCTTTCTAATAATGTAAATGCATAGCAGTGTTTATCTGCATGAGAACTATGCACTAATATAAATCTGAAAAAAAAAGAAATATATCAACTTTGGTATCTACTTTCCGTTTACTTCAATCCTTGCCTTTTTTTGGTCATTGTTATAAATGCCAGCTTTAGGACAGAAAGAAATATAAGAAAACCAGCATAATACCTGATATATTAAAAATGTAGTGCCTGTGAAATCTGTATTATATTGCTCTTCTGAAGTTAAGATTTTTCTACACCAGTAGCCTTCGCTGTCTGTCAGAGCCTTCTGATATAGGTGATGTAAAATAACCAAACAATATTAATGCATGCTATTCCATAATGCTTAGTGAGCTGTATGAATATTACTCAAAGTTATGTTAGTCTTTTTTTTTTCTCTCTCTCTCTCTGATTTGGTCCTTGTCAGATAGGTTTAAAGATATTTCATCGAGAACACAATTCTGTTTTTTCTTGGTTTGGGGTGTTTTCAGTATTTTGGAAATACACGTTTAACTTAAAAATCACTTCAGTATTATTTTGTGGGGGGGGCATTCTTCACTCTCGAGGGCAGGTATGGGGTTTGAAATCCAGAAATCCATGCCTGGTGGTGTATTTTCTTTGCTTAAGCAGCCTAAGAACTCTAAAAGCTTATCTCAGAAGAAGAAGAAAAAAAACAGACATAAGACTTCAGTGGAAGCGACAATTCTCAAACTTGGAACTGACATTGAAAATGTTTTCCTAATGGACAGTGTTTAAACCAGGTACCCATGCTTGACCCTGTTTCACACCAGACCTCCTCATTTGACAGAAATGTATAAGAACAAACCTCATACGGCTATTTAATTTCCATGCACTGCTGTTGTTGTTGTTGTTTTCTTTTTCTTTTTGTCAAAATTCTGTATAAACTTTGGGCCCGATTCATGAGTGGTCACCAGGAATTAACATAGGATTTTGGCATTCAGGCTGGGTTTCCCCCCCCCCCGCCACACACCCTCCAATCCAAGTGGTATAGCTTTCTTTTTCTTTCCAATATTTTCATTCAGCATACTGCTTTTATTTAAAGGCTGTCAGAAAGGCAGAGCAAGTGTTGATCGCATATCTTGAAAATATTAAAGTAGGACGTGAAGAAGGGAAAATGTGAGATTATAATGATTTAAAGAGAGCATTTTTATGCACTCTAGGCTGGATTGGAGAACTGTTCCGCAGAGCAAAATAGTATTCCATTGGCTATAGAAAAATAAGCGAGATTTTGTTCTTTTTTTGCATAACGTTGCCTAATGCAATGTCAAGTGTTTCATTTGATCCATGCTAAGCAACATCTGTCTTTGCACCCGCCCTAAACTTCCTGATTTTATTTGTTTTTTTAAACATACTATTTAATCCTATTGGCGGGGGAGAATCAACATTAATGGGAAGCAAGCATGCTGCAAGGCAAGCTCTTGTTCCTGTTGTGACATTAATTTACAAGGAAACCACTTTGGCTCAATCAGAACCCATAACACTTTGAGGAAATAAGGGACAGATCTATCCAGTTTTTCTAGGATTCAACTCTAAAAAGGGTGATAGGTCCAGTCTCAGTTGTTCACCTTTCATTGGTTCATGAGAGCTTCATATCTGGCTTTGCCAGTGTTGCAGCTCTTTTGTGAATTCACAAGACCTTTTCATGACACATCATGCCAGAGTGTACAGGGTATCTTTTTAAGACGCCGAAAGTATTCTCTGACATACACACCCCTCCTAAAGTTCACCCATGCTTTAGATCAATCTTTTTTTTTCCTTTCCAAAAGAAAGGAAGAAAGTAGGAGCAGTCCAGATCTAAGGAATGGGAGTAGCATAGACAGGAGAGCTGGCAATAGGGTGGGGACGACCATTCAAGTTGAGGAAAGATTCTATGTTCATGTGATCTTGGAGAGATCAGATATGGAACAGAGAAGTGAATCTAAGAATCTAACTAATACTTCACATTCTGCTGGAAAAGGCAGCCAAGAGGTTTAGCAGTTGTTTTTTTTACCAGGCTTGCAAAGTATGGTAGTGGGAATATTCTGCAAATAAGAATATCTATGATATAATACCTGCCCTTGGCTTCTTTGTACAGTTAGCCACTCACCAGTCCACTTACTCACATCTAACAATCAAACATTTGATTTGTTTTTTTCTGTCTGCATTCTCATGTGAAGATTTGCTGCAAATTCACTTAATCCTTGTTTTAATATCCCTGTTTCCACTTTTTTCTGAATCGGGTCCCTTGTGCCTCTAGTATCCTTGTATTGATCCTCATAGTTACCATTTTAGGATTACTGTGTTCTGTGAAAATTTGAAATTGGTTGAGAATCACTGTGGGCATCCATTCTTTTCAACTAAATCTGCAGATATTTTTTTTGAGCTGGTGTGGATTAGTTTAACTCTTGTATTCAACCATTAGTGCTACCACCCTCTCACATTACAATACAATTACTGGAAGCAAGTACTGCATTTCCTATGCAACAAAAAAGGAAAATAAAAAATTGCTAATGCTAACAGGCTTTGTTGTTCTTTAGTTTATGACATGCATGCAAGTATCTCTGTGTGTGTGTGTGTGTGTGTGTGTGTGTGTGTGTGTGTGTATATATATATATATATATATATATATATATATATATATATATATATATATATATATATATATATATATATATATATATATATATATATATATATATATATATATATATATATATATATATATATATATATATATATATGTTAAATGTTTGTTAAGCATTCAGAATACACTTGCTTGGTCCCAGACACGGGACAAATCTTATTTCCTGTTTCAGCCTAGCCCAAGGCCATCTACAGGCAGTAGCCACAGCAGTGGCAGCTCATATTTGTGTAAATTTTTGTTAGCAAGCCAAAAAATTTACACACACAAACACACACACACAAACACACACACACACACACACATACACACACACACACACACACACATACATACATATATATATATATATATATATATATATATATATACACAGTATAGGGACGTGGTGGCTCAGTGGGTTAGGATGCTGAGCTTGTCGATCAGAAGGTCGGCAGTTTGGCGGGTCAAATCCCGAGTGCCGCGTAGCAGAGTGAGCGCCTGTTACTCGTCCCAGCTTCTGCCAACCTAGCAGTTCAAAAGCACGTAAAAATGCAAGTAGAAAAATAGGGACCACTACGGTGGGAAGGTAACAGCATTCCGTGCGCCTTTGGCGTCTAGTCATGCCGGCCACATGACCACGGAGACGTCCTCGGACAAACGCTGGCTCTTCGGCTTTGAAACGGAGATGAGCACCGGCCCCTAGAGTCGGAAACGACTAGCACGCATGTGCGGGGGAACCTTTACCTTTTACCTATACACAGTATATATATATATATATATATATATATATATATATATATATATATATATATATATATATATATATATATATATATATATATATATATATATATATATATATATATATATATATAACCGTCTGCTGCCAGGAACGACTGCCCATCGCCCTGTGCGCTCACACAGGGAGGGCCTCCTCAGGGTGCCGTTGGCCAGACAATGTCGACTGGCGACCCCCAGGGGGAGGGCCTTCTCTGTGGGGGCACCTGCCTTTTGGAATCAACTCCCCTTGGAGCTCCGGATGGCCCCGGATCTCCGTTCCTTTCGTTGTGACCTTAAAACATGGCTTTTTCAACAGGCCGACCTGGACTGATGGAAGGGAGATTTTCTTAATTTTGTTTTATTGTGTTTTTAATTGGACTATTTATGGGATAATTTGATTTAATACCTTTTAATGTTTGTATTTTGTGTTTTTATCATTGTTAGCCGCCCTGAGTCCTTTGGGAGATAGGGCGGCATACAAATCCAATATATATGCAGAATTATGACCAGCTGAGATTTTAATACTGTACCCAAAAACTACTGTGATGAGACAAAACAATTAGAGTATTGTTAGATCATTGTTGTCACTTCACAGATATATCATAGTCATTTTATCTGGTTCTGGGACTTTACCTTACAGCAAAAATATCAGGAATGTGGTATCACCTTTTGTGATACAGAGAGGGTAGAGCCTGATGGGAAATTCTACATCAGTCTAATCATTCAGTATATCTAATGAAGTTAACTTTTAATTAAATGTGTCAGTCACAAAAAGTGCAACCAAATTCTTGATTTTTGCCCCCATAGACTAACATGGCTCTTCTCCTACAATATCTAGCCTACCACATTAAGAACTCTTCACTAGCTAAACAGAATGCAACTAGGAATGCCTCCAACCCCAAAACACACATTCACCTCCCAAGTGTTTTTAGGTACAATTAATTCAAGTTCAGAGAATTGGATGCACTGTTATCTCAAGATACAATCTACAGTACTGGGGCAGATTCTTGGATTCTGAAAAGTTAGCTGAGTACAGGTAGATTTTGTTATTTGCAAGAGTTATATTCTACTATACAATCATAGTGGACAGCAGAAATAGTGGGCAAGACCTGGGAGCACTAGGGGATTAGGCGCCTGAGCTGTAAAAAAAATGACTGAAAAATAATCCAAATTCATCAAAAGCAGTAGGGGGGAAAAAATGACTGAAATAAGGATCTGATGCCCTGGCCACCTTAGATATTCTCTTCTATTGTATTTTATTTTGTATTTGTATGCAAAGGAAGTAATGTGTAGAACGAAATATAAAGTGAGTGTGTTACTGGGATCACTGGGAAATGTGGGAGTGGGTGTAGATGCAAATAGAATTGAACAGAACTCAAATAGAAACACACATCAAAACCTACTGATTCACAAAAACTTACATCATGGCTGATGTGTTTCTATTTACCAAGCACAGATGCACAAAACTGCAGATTACAAGACCATGTATAATATTCCATGATAGGGACTTAGCTCTTTTCAGGCAACATGTTAGCACTCACATGGTAAGCAGTTGTTCTCCTTTGTAAAATGATACATTCTTGTTAGTCCTTTGTGAAGATATGATTTTCTGGATTAAAAAAACCTTTATTTCCATTTCTGACCTATAACCCTGCTGTCATTTTCTGAATAATGAAAAGCATTGAATTTCTGTGCTGTCTTGGCAGGTTCTTTGGCAGCCAATAGGAGTAGACTTTCTTCCACTGAAGGAAATGCTCCCCTTGATTTTTTTTCTTCAGTAGTCATCTTACCTAGTGCATTTCCATCTGGAATAAGGGCAGTTACTTTATTTGCAATCAATCTCCCTTCTCTTAATTCCATACAGCTTTGGTATCTTGTTAATAACACTTTTAATGGCCTGGTGTTTGTGTAGGCATTTACAAATGATGACTTGCATTTCTCTTTGCTACACATAGAAGGGCTTCTCTAATGGAAGTTTACCATTTACGACTTCTTTTTGTCCTGAATCAGGAACCAGTTGCTATAATTCATGCAAACTAAAGGGAAGCAGTCTTGAAATATAAATCATCCTGTTGGGCCTTCTCCTGAAATTATGTTTCTCCAAGGCAGCTTCCCAGAATTAAGATTTCTGACCTCAGAAGGTCATTCTAGCTCGGGAAGGCATCACTGGGAAAAGATTCTCTTATGTCCTAATTGGAGGGACGAGAACTATTAAATTCTGTTAAGTATCAGAATCATAGAGCCTGAAACTAAAGTAAACTTCAGAAGTTGTGGGTGCTCCACCACTGGAGGCTTTTAAGAAGAGATTGGAGAACCATTTGTCTGAAATGGTATAAGGACTCCTGCTTGAGCAGGGGGTTGAACTAAAAGACCTCCAAGGACCCTTCCAACTCTATTATTCATTCTGTTTCTAAAACTAAATCTGCTCCTGTAAAAGTGGACTTCAATTTCCAGAATTCCTCTGCTGCCCACTGCAGGAAATTATATAGCCACACACTAGTGATAGAATAGAGTTAGGAGGTATCTCTGTCAGCAATACTGCATTAGTGTTATTAGTCGATCTCTACCTTGGGCAGGATACTTAGCTAGATTATTTCCAACATCATTTCCAGGCATCATAGTGATCCTATGACTGTCCTTAACCTGGTCATCATAATCCTTGAACTATTCTTTTAGCATCATTTGATTAGAATAGTCTCCCTTTCATTTTAGAAAAATGTTCTTCCAAAAAAAGAAATTCCCATTCAACTACTAAGTCCAGATGAAAGCCATTGAAATGTCAACATTTCTGTCCTAAGGCAATGGGCATGTTTTTATAATTTTACGTCTACTGTTGAAAGAATGCCTTAAATTGTATCCTCTTCCCTCCCTTTTGCACCCTTGCAGTTTCATTTTACTTCTATTTACAGTCAGGAACAAATCATCTCCACATTTTGCTACACTGTAAAGATAACCATGAATACAGATATTGGAATCGATTGTACTGGCCCAGCACAATAAGATTAAAATTAGGAACTTACTCAGCATTTTGCTCTGTGATGAATGAGGCCGGCAAAGAATTGAAAACAACTCTGTGTTGTCCCTTCTATCCTGTTAGATTATTTCATTCCACACTCTGTATCTGAAAACAGAAATGCAGTACCTCGTTTTTCAGTTTGGCTGTCCATTTGGATTTCCTTCTTTTTGAATTTACACAACATAGCTATAGAATTTAATGCATAATGAGCCAGATATTTGGATTGGGATATCATTGAAGAGAAAACTACAGTGTTTACAAATAGGAACTATCAACTCTTTCCTTTAGTGGAGATAGTAGATTAGATTAGATTAGATTAGATTAGATTAGATTAGATTAGATTAGATTAGATTAGATTAGATTAGATTAGATTCCCAATAAGTATATAATAAATTATTTATATTCATATAAAATAACTACACATGATAAAACCAGAAGATATAGATCCAAGGACACACTTTCCATCCTGCTGTGCCTCAGAACAAGATTAAAAGTCAATTCTTTGCTTATTATTTTATTTCCCAAAAAGAAATTTCCCACCAGGCCTTAAATACTAGCAATATTTCCCCTTTCTTTTCTTTTCTTTTCTTTTCTTTTCTTTTCCAGTAGACGTAAAGCAAGGTTCACGTAAATGTCAGAGCAACAACCAGTTATTGGAAAAGGAGAGAAAGGGCATCTCCGCTTACATTAAAATCAGGACATTTCTGGCCCCAGGATAACTTCTTACAGTTATATACTGTGATTTTACTATGCATACTTCTTACGACAGTAGCATTTGTCCTGTTCGCTAATCAAAATGACCACAGGTGGGTATTTTATTTTTCTGAGAACCTTGGTGCTCTCTGAACTTGGTTGTTTTCTTACAAATGTTTTATTACCCAACTAAAAGGCATGAGTGCTAGCACTGATGATGTTATTAGTTTAGGTAATGAATCATCTGCATAAAAAGAAACCAAGCTCAGAGAGCACCAAGGACACTCATTTCAAGCCTGAGTTACAAATATTCTCCATTATTGGCTTGTACATTTGTTCAATGTAAGTGTGTATGTATGCACATACACACATTCGCACACACACAACACAATTATCCATAAAGTATACTTATTTATACAAAATTAAGGCATATATCAGCACATATCAGAACAACCACTTGTAAAATGTATTTCTTATGAGCCAATTGGTGGTTATAATCACTTCTAGATCTCGTCTTTAACATTGGTACTCAAATGTGCCTTTCTATCTAAAAGGTTGCCAGTTTGGAAATGGCGAAAACTGACATTTTCTATTACTAATTTATTTCCTTTAGCCACCTAGCTATCTTTACCTATCTAGCTGAAGAGTGGCTGGCTTTTATCTGGTTAGTTCGTTTTCTGGACAAGATTTTTCAGAAGTGGTTTGTTATTGCCTCCTTCCTAAGGCTGAGAGAAAATGACTGGCTCAAGGTCACACAGCTGGTTTCATGCCCAAGTCAGGATTAGATCTCACAGTCTCACAGTTTCTAAGCTGATGCCTTCACCACTCCCTCCAAACTGGCTTGTACAGAGAAAAAAGGTAATTGGGTGGGTGAGAGAAAGAAAACCTTTTTTATTATTATTCCGCTGTGTTTCACACCAACAACCTCCTGAAGGCTAGGCTAGCTCCTTTACCACTTTAGTGCTGATGGTATATAACTAAGACTTTGAGAAGTGAATGGTTATTTCTGAGCTTGCTTGTTTTCTTGCAGACATTTCATTACCCAAACTAGGTAACATCGTCAAGAAAACAAGCAAGCTCAGAGAGCACCAAGGACCCCTCATGTCAACCCTGACCTACAAATATTCTCCTTTATTAATAATGATTATTTCATCTGAGATTTGCTTCTTCCTCTGCAAAGTATACGATGAACTGCTGGACTAAAACTGACATAATGAAACCATTTCAGTCTGCATGGCAAGAGCATTTGAGGCAACAGAAGAGAGAGAAACAGGCTTTTTTTCAGACCACATCAGGAAAATGCACCGGAGGTCACATTTTGGTGGGCAAGAAGGGGTAAAGGCTGATGTCCATTTCTGCTTTCCAAAAAGAGATGCTGGGTCCACCAGACAAGTAGGCGGCATGGATAAGCCCTCAATCAAACATCACTAGGTATCTACTCCATCTTTTCTCACTGAAAGATTATTCTGTAGAAGAAAAGAAATGAATTAGTAGAGGATGGGAGGGGAAAGCCTAGAATATGACTGCATTGCATCTTCTTTGATATTCCATGCAGAAAAGCATTGCACAGTCTCTTCCAGAGAAGCCTCTATCAAATGGAGGGCTGGAGTGTGACAAATGACAAAGGCTCTCTGGGGATTACTTACTAAGTAGGCAAAATAGCAACTCCCTTTTCTGAGAAATCAAGTAAGAGAAAATCCCTTTCTTCTCCTCTAACAAAATACTCAGTCTCCAGGAACAGGCAATCTAAACCAGGTAAAACAACAAAAGAGAGGTAGAGCAGCCATGTTGTGTTTTCAGTTCAACAAACAGCTGGACCCATCCCTTCAAAGATGCTCATTTGGGAACGCAGTAGTAGCCAAATGGTAGCATTTGAAGTTCAACGTTTGGTATACTAAGTCACTGGAAAAAGAGGGCATCTTTCAGTTTTACACAACCTTCCTTTTGGTGCTACAAACATACTGACTTATAGGGATGACACAATGTAGAGAGAATCAGTAGAGGGACTCCATGCTTCTATTTCTTTTGTCTGTTGTTCTCACACCAATCTGTGTGGTTCAGGTTTTCAGCTGACTTGCTCACTCTCCATAACAAAGAACACACTACAGGCACTTCACTGCAAATATACAAACATTGTCAGGGGAGAGCTGAATTTTCAACAATAATTTAACTTCAGGCCATTCTCATCCTCATGGACAGCTTCTCTTTCCATGTTTGTGATCTTCTGACATTCAGATCAAAATGAATGTCAGGGGAGAAATATCCTACTCCAAGTGTGGGAACAACTGGCCAAGATTTTCAGTGCATACTGTAGGTTGTGTGACCCCATTTGGACTCTCCTGGTATCAATTACCTTTTCGGTCTTCCTCTGGAATAACTTCATAAGATTCCAATGTTGGTTGCAACAACAACTGTGTTTCCTCTGCATGGCGACATCAAGAAATTCTGAGATTTATTTCTTGGGCCCAGTTCAAAACTCCTGTTGCAATTTCTTTACAGGTTCCCCAATTTTGTTTTCAGGATATGATTCTATTGTGGCAGATGCTAGCCTTGCTTTCTTGCTGGCTGACTTCATGATTCTGAGTAAATTCATAGCCAAAGAAGTTGAGCTTGGATGGAGAATATGAAGATAGTATCTTGGGGTAAAGGCAATTTTTCACTTTAACCGATGCCTTCCAGATTTGATTTTATTTTCAAGCTAATGGTGCATTTAAATTGGCTACTATGCAATTCAGTGGGAGAATCTTTGAGTAACTTAATATTTGTGTGTATGTGTTTCTATTTCCAGCTTATTTAAATTGTAGTGATATTCTGAAGGGATCCCTTGGATGTCATTAAAAAAAATCAGCATTTTAAATTCATGTTATGAGCTTATTGGGCTATTTAATATCTTTCTTAAAATTTAAATGTTTCTGGTGATATGAGGCAAAAGGGAATGGAAAAGCAATATTAAGGGAGTAGGTTAGTCTAATGCCTTTTATCTGCCAAAGACAAGGCAGCCTGGAAGATATTTATTAGTTCAATACTTTGGCAACATGGTATTAATTGCCTCTGAGTGTTTTGATAGGTAGTTAGCACAGGGCTATTAATGAAAATAGCACCACTTCATTTTAAAATTAACTACTTGGCCATTCAGCAACATAAACTGATAAATTATGGTAATAAATTTGAAATGGAGATTTATGTAATCATAACTCAGATTCTGTGCTGTTAGGCACATCAGATGAGGCTGTGTGATAACATCAGGGTAATCTTCCTTCTCACTTTCTAGGAACAAAAGTCATATTTTTAAGGATTCATTCACACTCGGTTTACTCCTAAGTAAGAATTACTACCTTTCTTTCTTTCTTTGGTTGGTTATTTCTGTGACAATGCTAACCTCAGCATGCATGGCCAGTACCAATTGGAGCTGCAAATTGCCCTGTCCCAAAAAAGTTACATATGTTTTGTGTTTCTTACTTTTCTCCATAGAGAACATTACAAACAAATAAGAAAAAGCCAGAGATCCATGTTTTTCTCCTCCCCCCCTCCACTCAACATCAATGACAAAAGATGCCTCAAAGAATGATTTAAAGAGGATGATGCAATTTAATTTTTCAATTTTTCTCTATGTATTGAAGCGGCTATCTAGAAAGTAGTGAAGGAGACTATGAACTTCTGAAAGAATAACTTCTCGAAAGATATTCCTGATGTGGAATCAAAACAGCAGTTACCACAGTATAAGACAGCAAATCTTAATTTTGTTTGTGGTGAAGCATTTGCGATTACAATTCTCCCCATAAACAGATATGTTCCTAAACAGCTGTAAGAGTAAATCCAAAAGGTAAATAATTATTTCTTCCCCACTGTAATCTCATTACACAGGAAGTGTATTTCAATCTTCTCCAGTATAGTTCTTTCTAAACATCGGACACCAGTACCTGTAATTCCCAGATAAAATCAACATTGGTCAGGAATGTTGAGACTGAACGTGCAACACACCTGGATAGGTTGTTTAAAAATAAGTATGTATGCAGGAAAATAAAAAACATGAAGTTTTCATCATTCATAAACTAAACAAAAACAAAGCCCCATGTATTAGAAAATGCTCGTTCACAAGCATAATTGAAATGCTAGTATGCCAGCAAACATATTACACAGCAAGTCAATATAGGACACCCTAAATATTTCAACCAGAGAAATTTGTTTCTTTGCAGGATCTTGCATGAAAGTTACACTAGCATAGACTTTCTAGCCACTCATGAATAAATTTCCTTAATCAATCTTCTTTTGAACAACTATTCATCTCTTGAAAGAAATGAATGGCAGGTAACAGCCTTAGGTGGCTCTGAAATTGGAGAGGTAGACTCCTAAATGTAATTCATATTATAGTACTAGCCTTTATATTATATTTCTATGTGGAAAACACTCTTTCAGTGACCCTGTTAGGAACAGCTTGATTGGTTCTTTCTCACAGGTTCTTTCTGAGTCTCTTGCTATGTCAGCTGAACAACACAAAAGAGAGGGGCCAAGAGCGAACAATACAGACTATAAAGTAACAAATATAATCCATTTATTAATAGTGGTAATTAAGAACATGTATTCTCTGATTTTCTCTTCAAAGAATGGCATCACTGAAGTGGTTTGAAAGATATTAAAATAAACATGTAACATAAAACAATACGTAACATGAAAAATCAACACAAAGTAATCACCATCATAAGTAGGATCCCATGGAAGAAATTAAAAGGAAGAGGGGATCAGATAGATTGGTGGCTGTCTTATTGAATTGGCTGCATACTTTTTCCTTTTTTAGCCTAATGAACTGTGACAGATGCCTCTGATTAGCCTGGCAAGATGATGTTATGAGTAACTTCTGAATATATTATTGTATTCATTCACTGAATTCGATAACTGAAAATGCTAATAATCAGGAGGCTCTGATAATGATAAAAGTCAAGGAGTGCAGTGAAAAAACTGGGTAAAAAATAAAATATAAAGAAGACCAAACTAATGACAATCAGTCAATGAAGCTACTGAAATGGTGGATAGTTTCAGCCTTATGGGATCACCCATCCACATAACAAATCAGCAGTCAAGAAACACCTTGCAGGCTAGTACTTAATGGAGTTTGAAGGTATTGGACAGGGGTCTTCAAACTTGGCCTTTTTATGACTGGTGGACTTCAACTCTCAGAATTCCTCAGCCAGGCACGTTGGCTGAGGAATTCTGGGAGTTGAAGTCCACAAGTTATAAAAGGACCAAGTTTGAAGACCCCTGGTATTGGAGAAGAAACTACAAAGGTCTTGCATGCAGAGGTCTTTCCAGTCACAATTTATGAATGTTAGTGTTGGGAAAATCTAAAGAAACCACAGAGAGCAAGAAATCAAACCAATGGATCAGAGAACTATTCAGAGTTCTCACTTGAAGCACTCAAATTATCATGCTTTGAACATATTACCTGAAGATACAGCTTCACTGAGAAACCATAATGCCAGGAATGGTAGAATAAAAGGAAAAAGGATGACAGATCTGAAGAGACAGATCATCCTGGAAAAAGTCAGTCTACATGATTGCTAATCCTCAACATTGATATGATGGCACATAATCAATTATTTTATTGAAATGCTTATGTAGAACATTTATGTATGCATATGTATCTATGAATATATGCCCTTTATTTTTATTTCATTAGTGTTATTCTGTTAAGTTTTCTTTTGGCTTCTTTCTTTATAATGTTGTTTGTATTTTTTTTCCTTTCTGTTTTCAGTGTGAAAAACAAAAGATTTAAAGAAATAATAATAATTTATCTGATTTTGGAGGGTGTGTGTGCCAGTGGCTTGATGGGGGGGAGGGGGTTAGTGTATCTTGATGGATCATCATGGAATCCAAAATAATGCTTTGTGTTACTGTAGTGTTTCTCAACCTTGGCAAGTTTAAAATGGGTGGACTTCAACTCCCAGAATTCCCCAGCCAGCATAGCTGGGGAATGGTAGGTAACAGCCATTTTAGGTCCACATTTTCACTAAAACATCCCCAGGGAATTCTGGGAGTTGAAGTCCACTCATCTTAAATTTGCCAGGGTTGAGAAACACTGTGCTATTGTATTGTTAGAGCATTTATTTTCTTACCTCTTGCTTGTCTTCACAATCTTAAACCTCTACTTTCATATCTTTGTTTCACTTCCCTTTGCTGCAACATAATCCATGTTTTAATCAAAAGGTGGACCTTTAATTGTCTTGTAACCATTTTGGCTATATTTATATATTTCTTCCTTTCTTAATTAGAACAATTACATTCCAACACAAATGTCATATATAGATTTCCTGCATTTTATTTCTCACAATGAGGGGGGGGGGGGAAAAGAGTGAATGCGACTATGAGAATCTATGAGAAACATGACACAGAGACCAACAGAATTCTATGCAAATACGGGTAGTCCTCAATTTATAACAACAATTGAGCCAACATTTCTGTTGCTAAGCAAGGCAGTTCAGCAAGTTTTACCTCATTTTACAACCTCTCTTGCCACAGTTGTTAAGTGAATCACTGCAGTTGTTAAGTTAGTAACACGGTTGTTAAGTGAATCTGGCTTCCCCATCGCTTGTCAGAAGATTACAAAAGTTGATCACATGACTCGGGGACAACTGCAGCTGTCATAAATACAGGCCAGCTGCCAAGCACCCACATTTTGATCATGTAACCACAGGGATGTTGCGATTGGTGTAAGTGTGAAAAATGTGCATAAGACAATTTTTCCAGTCCCGTTGTAACTTTGAACTTCACTAAACAAATAGATATAAGTCAAGGACTACCTGTAATCCAGTGTCATACCATACTGGATTCAGTCTCAGCTGCTTGACTGCCAGTTTGGCTCTGATGAACTTTAGCTGTCTTTTGCTTTGCGTACTTTTGGTGTACATTAAAAGACATTAAGGGACGTGGTGGCTCAGTGGGTTAGGACGCTGAGCTTGTCGATCAGAAGGTTGGCAGATTGGCGGGTCGAATCCTGAGTGCCGCGTAGCAGAGTGAGCGCCTGTTACTCGTCTCAGCTTCTGCCAACCTAGCAGTTTGAAAGCACATAAAAATGCAAGTAGGAAAATAGGGACCACTACGGTGGGAAGGTAACAGCGTTCCGTGCGCCTTTGACGTCTAGTTATGCCGAGCTTGTCGATCAGAAGGTCAGCAGTTTGGTGGGTCAAATCCCAAGTGCCACGTAACAGAGTGAGTGCCTGTTACTCGTCCCAGCTTCTGCCAACCTAGCAGTTCAAAAGCACGTAAAAATGCAAGTAGAAAAATAGGGACCACTACGGTTCTGTGTGCCTTTGGCGGCTAGTCATGCCGGCCACATGACCACGGAGACGTCCTCGGACAAGCGCTGGCTCTTCAGCTTTGAAACGGAGATGAGCACCGGCCCCTACAGTTGGAAACGACTAGCACGCATGTGCGGGGGAACCTTTACCTTTACCTTTAAAAGACATTAGCTGGGACTAGATTTGAAGTTCAGCTCTCTGAGAAGAAATAATGGGAAGACTTAAGAGTCTGTGGCTTTGATTTGTGAGACCATCTCCCCTAGAAGGATAAGTAGAGGATTCCTTCTCTTCAGGAAGAAAAAATCACCTTCAAAAAACATATTTTGTTCCTGAATGAAGCATGTTTTATGTGAAACTCAACAAAATATTGTATTTATTTATAAATGTGACACATTTAAAAGGGTAGGATCAGTATTTAAATTATTGATTGTGAAATATTTAAGTATAAAGTAACCATCCATCAGCATACACAAGAGGGCTAGGGACAGATTTATGAGGTTTGAGGTTTTTCAGCTTTAGCTGGCTCTTGGCATTTCTATTAATTATAACCCCATGCATTACTTTCTGCAGAACTTGTTACAAGTATTTATAAAAGATGTCCCTGTCATAGTATTTAAATATTGTTTGTGCAACTGGAATGTGTTTTCTGGTGAGGATTAATATACTACCTGATTTAGGGAGCAAATTAAATTTGGCAGTATAATTCACAAGGGTCAAGAACTTTCTTTTGTGAGATATCAATGTTCTTCTCAATATGAATAATTGCACCTTGATGCTTATGGTTGGACTCCTGATGTCGCCTTCAGATTTCATTGTATACATTTTTCAATAAAAAGTCTTCATTAAAAAAAAAGCAGATTTCTCTCTTGGTCAACCAAAAGAGGGATATTTATATATATTGGGTTACAGAGAATAATGTTCCTGGGTTCTCTAGGGCTAAAGAAATAGAAAAGATTAAGAGGGGGTTTAATGTAAGAGTTTAGCCATGCCACCTCCTCTTTCATGTATATAATTTGTAACTTTTAGTTGTCTTCCCTGTGCAGTGACAGCTTGGCTCAAATCATTTCCTAAGCTAAAAGCTTGTAGATGATCAGTAGCTTAAAAGCTCCTACATCACTATTAATGATGCCTCTCATCTTTGTGAAGGAAAGGCAAATGTTTCCTACAATCATTCACAGAAAGAGACCTGCTTCCAGAAAGGTTGTAAACTTGAGAAATATCTTCATGATTGCTACCATCTAGAAATCCTTTAGGCCAGTGGTGGATGGCTTATTAGTGACTTGAATACTATCTTCCAAAAGTGTCAGGGCTAAGAACAATTTGGGGGGGGGAGAAAATCAAGATTTTAAGGGATAAAATGAATACCTTAAATATCTGCAAGGCCTAAGATGTCCAGTTAGTCTCTATTTCCTCCCCCACCCCCTGCTTTGACCCAGATGACTCAGAAGACTTTGGAAGCACAAAAGTGATGATATGTCTACACCTTTTGCCCACCTGTTTGGCTGAACACCTAATATTTGGCATGAGTACAGAGTGTTGAGGAACTAGCTCACCCTGATGGGACTAGCCCACCCACTCATTCCAGTGGAAGGGGTCTACTTCAGATCCAAAGATATGTATATGTATATGTATATGTATATGTATATGTATATGTATATGTATATGTATATGTATATGTATATGTATATGTATATGTATATGTATATGTATATGTATATGTATATGTATATGTATATGTATATGTATATGTATATGTATATGTATATGTATATGTATATGTATATGTATATGTATATGTATATGTATATGTATATGTACATGTACATGTACATGTACATGTATATGTATAGAGGTAAAGGTTCCCCCGCACATGCGTGCTAGTCGTTTCCAATTCTAGGGGCCGGTGCTCATCTCTGTTTCAAAGCCGAAGAGCCAGCGCTTGTCCGAGGACGTCTCCGTGGTCATGTGGCCGGCATGACTAGACGTCAAAGGTGCACGGAATGCTGTTACCTTTCCCACCGTAGTGGTCCCTATTTTTCTACTTGCATTTTAACGTGTTTTCGAACTGCTAGGTTGGCAAAAGCTAGGTTGGCAAAAGCTGGGACGAGTAACAGCTGTTACGCGGCACTCGGGATTCGACCTGCCAAACTGCCAGCCATCTGATCGACAATCTCAGCGTCCTAACCCACTGAGCCACCGCATCCCCTATGTATATGTGTATGTGTGTGTGTGTGTATGTATATGTATATGTATATGTATATGTATATGTATATGTATATGTATATGTATATGTATATGTATATGTATATGTATATGTATATGTATATGTATATGTATATGTATATGTATATGTATATGTATATGTATATGTATATGTATATGTATATGTATATGTATATGTATATGTATATGTATATGTACATGTACATGTATATGTATATGTATATGTATATACGGGGAATCCAAAGCCTAGTGAAAAAAATGCCCCATGGTATTACTTCTCAATAGGAAGTGGCCAAAAGCTCAGCTGATCCAGAATGCAATGACACTTGCATCTTGTTCTCAATCACTACCACTATGTGATCTGCAATGGCTCTCAGTAGGCTTCTAGATGCAATTCAAGAGGTTGGCTATCAGCTTAAGCAGCCCTGCATGACAAGAGCCAAATTGCCTATAGGATTGCTTGCTTCGAATGTTCTCAGTTGGTCCCACAAGATCCAGCAGACTGAACATGCTCCAGGTCCCTTCTTTGAAACAATAATTTCTAGTGGAACCCAAAATACCTCCTTCTCGGTCATGGGTGCCTGCCTTTTGCAATAGCCTTCCTCAAGATCCAGATGCCCCTGACTCAACTGACCTTCCTTAGACCTTGAAGACCTGGGTTTTTCCCTTGATCATTAGAACTAAGATATTAGTGAAGTCCCATATGCATTGTCAAGCCCCGTGGGCTCGACAACACGAGGGGAGCTGGGGGAACACCACGCACACCGCCCGCACAAGCCCCATGGCGAATGCCACCCAGAAGCAGCACAACCGGCGGCGGAATGGCTGCCAGCCACCATGGGCACAGAGCCCACAACCACATTCCTGAGAGGCAGCTGCTCTGGGACCTTGTGGAGCGTCCGTGTCGCCGAAGCTGCCGGAAAGACCCGCAGGCAAACAGAAAGACAGCCACATCTTGTTTTGGGGCTTCTCCGCTGCCTGCTCTTTGGCGACGGCGCCAAGCGGGCCAAAACCACGCTCAACTGGCAGGGCGTTGTGGGGGGTTGCAGCACTGAGACATAGGATGGTGGAGGGGAGCACAATTGGGGCCCAGGGGAGCGTGGCAGAGGGGTTTTGGGCACACACCTACCTGCAATCCATGTGGATCTCGGGGCCAGAGGATGGGACACCGCACGAGGAGATGGGAAGGGGGCGGAGTTTTAAGCAGGCTCAGCCGGATGCTGGTCTGCCCAGGGGTGGGTGGGACCGATTACCCTCAGAGTTTAAATGGCGTGTTGGGGCGATTAGCTCCCAACGCTGACTTTGTAACTGCTTGGAATTTTCTGGAGTAAAGAGATCCTTGCCGTCATCCATGCCACGTTGTCGTCGTCTTCTTTCCAGCGCGGACGGTTTTGACATGCATGTTTTGTCACTGTGAACTTTTCTTGATTATTTTATTATGATTTTTAATTGTATTTTGTTTTAGACTGGTTTTATAAAATTATGTTTTTGTACTCTTTGTCAGCTGCCCAAAGTTAGTTGTTTAAGATGGGCAGAAAAAACGAGGGAGGGAAGAAGGGAGGGAGGGAGAGAAAAAGGGCCAGGGAGGGAGGGAAGAGAGGAGAAAGAAGGGAGTGAGGGAGGAAGGAAGGAAGGAAGGAAGGAAGGAAGGAAGGAAGGAAATCCAAGTACCTTTATTAAGTTCTGGGATTTGTTTTGTTTTTTCCTTTTGTAGTCTTCTTTTGGTTAAACAAATTTAAAAACAGTAAAGTAACCCAGAAAATCTCTACAATCTTGTTTACTTGTACAGGATAAATAGATCACAGAAGTCAATAGTTCTGCAGCTCCACTTAAAATGAGGCAGAACAAATGAGATTTGTTTAAGGGAATAACAGTTCATGCCTATTTAGCTAAATTAGAACTGACCAACTGTAGTTATGAAAAGACGAGTTGCCGCTGTGACAGAAAACAAAACACATCATGGAAGTTGGTATGGGGTAGTTCAGTGTTTCTGAATTGAACTCTTCCTATCAATGTTTGGAAATTTTCACTGTTAGCCCATTTGCAAAAAAAGTTCACACAATTAGACTCCTATGCTCTTGGCAGCCTTCTATCTTCTGTTGTCTTTTTGGAAATAAAATGATTCTTTGGCCAAAGGCTGGATGGCATTAATCAAAACACAAATTACACGTGTATACGCCTGACTTCCCTATTATTTGTACAAATCCACGTTTATATTTTAAGCAGAAAAACCATTCAAAAAGAAAACATGACTGAAAATCTTAGCTTCTCAGATCTATAAAAATGTGGCTAAATGAGGGACTTCCGGTGGCTGCGCGGCGCCGGAGACAGCCTTCCCGGGCTGCCCGCGGCTCAGCTGAGTAATTTTCACCCGAAACAGCGCCGATCAGCTGTTCGGGTGAATTTGAAGCCCCCTCATCGGGAGAAGAGGAGGGGGTGAGGCCCCAGGTAGGGGTCGAGTTCTCCGGGGCCGCCTGAGCTCGTAGCTTGGGCGGCTGAAGGATTGAACTCCCCCGTAGCCTGGGTCGCTCCCAGCTGGTCAGCGTCTCTGCTCCGGATTTCTTGGAGCAGAGCCAGGCGTTTGCGACCACCCCTGCCTGAAGGAAGGACTATGGAATAAAAGGAGCAGGCAGAGCGGTACAAGAGGAAAAGGTGAAGAGGATTATTATATTTTACTCTCTAGCTCGAAGGACTTTTTAAGCTTAAAGTGAAAGTGCGTTACAAGTGAAAGTAAAAGATGGCGGCTAAACCTCCCCCAAAAACTCTTCGGAGTGGTGGAACTTCTCCGGTGCAACAATCATCATTGCAGGCGTTGCGTCCTCCTGATGTATTGACACCGAAGGATTTACAAGATGCTCTTGAAAAACATGCCCAGGTAATTCTGGATTCAATGGGTGATAAATTTGCACAGATGGAGGAGAAATTGGAGAAATTGGAGGAGAGAATGGAAGAGAGGATGGAACAGAAGTTCAGTGTGATGAAGGTAGACATCTTGTCTTCAGTGCATAAAGTGGCTGAATGTGTGGAAGATTTGGATGAAAAAGTGGAAGATTTGACTCAAAAGAATGCCATATTAGAAGCAAAAGTATTGGAGAATGAAGATTTAAGAGACAAAATGGACAGAGAATTGAGTCTTGCCCAATATTACCAGATGCAGTTTGCTGTTAGAATCAGAGGCTTAAAAGAGAATATTAAGGAAGATCTAAAGCAGCTGATTTCTGAGGCTCTGGAAGTGGTATTGAATCAGCCAGCATCTGAAATAAAGGGAGGCATGGATAAAGTGTTTCGTGTGAATTCATGGATTGCTAGACAGAGAAAGCTGCCTAGAGATGTGGTGGTTTATTTTGCAAAGAGGGAAATTAGAGATGAAGTTATACAAGCTGCCTATGATTCTAAAGTTGTGATTGCTGATCAAGAAGTTTTGGTTCTAAAAGAAATTCCTCCAAAGATTTTAAGGAGAAGGAAGGATTTTACATTTCTTGTGCAAGAGCTCAAGCTACGAGATATAAGGTTCAGATGGGAGATTCCAGTTGGGTTGATGGTGATGCATGAAGGTAAAAGGTACCGTCTGGTTACTGTGATGCAGGCGCGTGATTTTTACAATAACGTTTTAAAAGCAACCCCATTATCACTTTTGGAAGCTGCAAAGAGATCTGGAGAAGGAGAACATCAAGAGGCTGAAGATGGACAGACAGAGGAGAACGGTGCTGGAGGAGATCAAGCTATAACTTCTTTGGATGATCCTAGAGAGCAGAGGGTGACGCGTGCTGCTTTAAAACGATCAAAAAAAATAAAAGAACAAGATCAGCAGAAGTCTATGGAACTTCCACAACGTACTTACAGCCAAGCAGTGGGAGGAGCACGGCCTAAAAAAGACAGTCCTATCAAAGCAGTGCTTCAAGAGCTTTGGGATGATATGCATGACAACTAAATTCTTAACTTGGAACGTTAATGGACTAAATTCACCACAGAAGAGGAAGAAAGTTTTTCAATATTTAAAACAATTCAAGATAGATGTTATATGTTTGCAAGAAACGCATATTAGGGTTGTGGATCAAAAGTATTTATCGAACTCAAGGTTGGGTACGCAATTTGTTGCTTCTGCAATGAATAAGAAAAATGGAGTGGTTGTTTATGTTAAAAGTGCTTTAACAGCAGACTTAATTGAAGCAGATAAGCATGGAAGATACGTTATGATAGAGCTGCTGCTAGAAGGTAAAAAGACGCTTTTAGTTGGATTATATGCTCCTAATCAACAACAAGCTGACTTTTTTAGCTTACTTCATACAAAGCTTACCCAGTTGGATTATAAATCTTTTATTTTTATGGGGGATTGGAATGGTGTTTTGGATGTACAGATGGACAAGGCTGGAGCTTTTAAGCGCGTCCCAAGTCATGCTAGACTGCCTAAATCCTTTTTTGAAATGAAGGATGACTTGGAACTGCGAGATATTTGGCGCGAGAGACATTTGCAGGAAAAGGATTATACTTTTTTTTCTGACAGACATCAATCTTTTTCTAGGATCGATTTTATTTTGTTGACTAATGATTTTTTTTAAGGACTAAGAAGGTGAAGATTTGTGCAAGAACTATTTCTGATCACAGCCCAGTTTGGCTAGAGATTGATAAGGAGAATAGAGATAGGCGCTCGTGGCGCGTAAATGAGAATTTGTTTAGAAATCAGAGAAATGTGGAAGAATGCAAACAGCGGATGAAGGATTTTTTTGAAATGAATATGAATAAGGGCACCTCTATGGACATGGTTTGGGATGCTAGTAAAGCCTATATGAGAGGGGTGTTGATATATATGAATAATAAACATAGACGTGCTGTGGAAGCTAGGAGGAAAGAACTGGAGAATGAAATAAAGGAAAAAGAAAAGGCTTTGATTTTGAATTCAGAGGATGTGAAGATTAAGGAGGCTATTAAACTGTTAAGAGGACAATTTGATAAATTAATGGCTGACCAAGTGGTAACCAATTTGCGGTTTGCCAGGCATAATACCTTTTGCAACGCCAACAAACCAGGTAGATGGTTAGCTTATAGATTGAGGAAAAAGCAAAGGGCTTCTAATATAGATAAAATTGAGCATAAAGGAAGGGTTGTGTTTCAACAGGACCTTATCAAGGATGCTTTTGTGGATTTTTATTCTAAATTATATGCTAAGGAGAAGATTAATGAAAAAGACATTGATATATATTTGGAGAATGCTAGCATCCCGGTTCTTACGCAAGTACAAAAAGAGGGGATTAATCAATTAATTACAGAAGAAGAAATTCTCACAGCAATTAAGGAATTGAAGATGGATAAAGCACCAGGTACGGATGGTTTGTCTGCGGCTTATTATAAAAATTTACAATTAGAGATGATGAAACCGTTAAAGGAACTGTTCCAGACAATCCAGAGGGGGGGAAAGGTGCCACCGTCTTGGAGAACAGCTTTTATTTCCTTGATTCCGAAGGAAGACCAAGATGCTACTCAAGTTAAAAATTATAGACCGATATCGCTTTTAAATACAGATTACAAGATATTTGCTAAGGTGTTGACTAATAGGCTGATGAGGGTTCTGCAACAGGTGATTCATGGGGACCAAACGGGGTTTATTAGTGGTAGGCAAATGAAAAATAATGTGAGGCATATAGTTGATGTGTTAGAGTTTTTGGAAAGGAACAACCAGATCCCTGCGGCGCTAATTTTTCTAGATGCTGAAAAAGCTTTTGATCAATTGAATTGGCAATTTTTGATGAAAGTTTTAGATAAAATGGATTTTGGGGAAAATTTTTTACAACCGATTAGGGCATTATATCAAAAACAAACTGCCCGAATTATAGTTAATAATAGTCTGACAGAAGTATGTAATATTGAGAAGGGCACAAGGCAAGGGTGTCCGTTATCGCCCTTGTTATTTGTGTTAACATTAGAGATATTATTGGTTAAAATACGGAATTCGGAAAAAATTAAGGGTATACAAATTAGAGATCAGGATTATAGATTGAGAGCATTCGCAGATGATCTGGTTGTTACAGTGACCCAGCCAGAGAACTCTGTTGTGGACCTGATGGAGATAATAACACAATACGGGAAGGTTTCTGGATTTAAAGTTAATATACAGAAAACCAAAATTCTGGCC
Source organism: Vipera berus (assembly GCF_964194415.1). Taxonomy (NCBI): domain Eukaryota; kingdom Metazoa; phylum Chordata; class Lepidosauria; order Squamata; family Viperidae; genus Vipera; species Vipera berus. The sequence goes on from NC_138204.1 coordinate 68,500,949, forward strand.
AAAAATATGACAGTTTCGCAAAAGGCTCTCTTAGAAGGATTAACTGGATTTGAGATTGTTAAAAGGGTTAAATATTTGGGGGTGCTTTTGTCGCCCTCTAATACAAAGTTATATAAAAATAATTATGAGAAACTATGGGGGAATATTCAAAAAGAATTGGAGAGTTGGGAAAAATTGCAATTGTCCTTGTTGGGACGGATCGCAGCAGTGAAAATGAACGTCCTGCCTAAATTTCTATTTTTATTTCAAATGATACCGATTCTTAAGAAAGATTCTAATTTGGAGGAATGGCAGTGAGGTATCAATAAATTTGTTTGGGCAGGGAAAAGGCCACGAGTTAAACTTAAGATTATGCAGGATACTCGTGAGAGAGGTGGTCTTAAAATGTCCAATCTTAAACTATACTATGAAGCTGCTGCATTAGTAGGAATAAGTGATTGGATTAATTTGACACAAGAGAGATTATTAAATCTTGAAGGCCATGATTTGTTGTTTGGCTGGCATGCATATTTGTTGTATGACAAGAAGGTAGACAATGTGTTTAGAGTGCATATTCAAAGACAGGCATTGTTGAGAGTTTGGAAGAAGTATAGACATAAGCTAGATTGTAAGATACCACTGTGGGCAATTCCAAAACACGCAATAGAAAATATACATGCTGGTTTCAAACATGATGTGACTACGTACAAGGAGATTCTGAGCTTGGAAAGAAATGTCTGGAGTTTGAAATCATATAGCCTCTTGCGAGAGGAGAAGGTTGTTCAAAATTGGTTTCAATATACTCAGCTACGAGCCAGGTGGAAAGAAGACCAGAAAATTGGTTTTACAATGACTGATGAAAATTTGATAAAGCAAATTAGAAATCAGGGTCCAGCACATATCAAACGGATATATCTTGCATTGATAGAAATTGACTCAGAAACAGAGCTTGTTAAAGATTGTATGATTAAATGGGCCCAAAATATCCAAGAAGTTGTTACAATGGATACGTGGGAAAGGATTTGGGTGAGGAACGTAAAATTTACACAAGCTCAAAATTTAAGAGAGAATTTTTATAAAATGTTTTATAGATGGCATTTAGATCCTAAAAAGCTTGCAAGTATGTATCCGAATTATCAGCCTAAATGTTGGAGGTGCGGTGACGAAGACGCAACATATTTTCACATATGGTGGACTTGTAAAAAGGTTAAGGCTTTTTGGATAAAAGTCTGGTGGAACATGCAGAAGATTTTTAAACAGAGGATAAAGTTTTGTCCGCAACTTTTTTTGTTGGGAATAATTACAGATGCAACAGTTGTGGACACTAAGTTGATGTTGAATTTAATTACGGCAGCAAGACTCTTAATAGGTCAATATTGGAAGAAGGAGGAACTGCCGACTATAGAAGAATGGACTTTAAAGGTTTCTGACCTGGCAGAGATGGCAAAGATCTCGGCTTATTTGAAAGATCACTCGCAAGAACGTTATATTATGGAGTGGAGAAAATGGATTGAGTATATCCAGAACAAATATGGGACTAAAAAGTTTTATGTAGCATTTGAATAAGTCTTCCTTTTTTCTCTTTTTTCTTTTTTTTTATATTTAATAGTAATAGTGTTTGTAGTTATCCTATATGAGCTAGAGAGTGATAGATTTTAGAGTTTATGGTTGTTAGCATATGGTTGTTTATGATTCTTTTTTTTTGTTTTTTATACCTTGTACTTAGCTCTGGGAAGTCGGGGGGGGAGGGGTAAGGAGGGAGGGATAGGGGAGGGGTAGGGGGGTTTGTTAAAGATAAAATGTATGATAAAACTTTTCAATAAAAAAAATGTGGCTAAATGAGAGGAATATGCTGTGACAGATGTGCTATGCATAAAGTGATTCATACATAGAGAAAATGGAAACAGATACAGTATTTTTTCCATGGTTAGAATACGAGAATCATTCATTCATTCATTCATTCATTCATTCATTCATTCATTCATTCATTCATTCATTCAACTTATATGCAACCCATTTTGCCTGGATGTGAATTGGGTGAGTCAATGAAGTTGATTTTAAACCAAAGAATATATCCCTTACATCAGGAGTCTTCCAACTTGGCCCTTTTATGACTTGTGGATTCAACTCCCAGAATTCCTCAGCCAGCATGTCAGATAACAGTATATCAGTGGTATAAATGTTAACAATACACTCATTGAGCGACTGTTTAAAGTTACAACAACACTACTGTAAAAAAGTGACTTATGACCAATCCTTGCACTGACCTGGCATCTGCAATCGTCACATGATCAAAATTTGGGCACTTGGCAATAGGTGTGTTATTTACAACAGTGGCTGCATCCCAAATTGCCATTTGCAACTTTTCCAGCCAGCTTCCAACAAGCAGTTAATGGGGGAAGCAGGATACACTTAAGGCTTGCACAATTCACTTAACAACTGTGGTTAAAAAAAAGATCATAAGATTGGGTATGGCTCACTTAACAACCTCATTGCTTAGCAGCCAAAATTCTGGCCCCAATTATGGTTGTAAGTCTACGGCATACAAACTGGGATGGCCAGATTATTTTCTTGCATTCTAATAGTTGTTAGCTAAAGAGCAATAGCCAAGTTTGCCTTAATTTGACAAAAATAAAGATTAAAGGTAAAGGTAAAGTTTCCCCCGCACATGCGTGCTAGTCGTTTCCAACTCTAGGGGCTGGTGCTCATCTCCGTTTAAAAGCCTAGGACGTCTCCATGGTCATGTGGCCGGCATGACCAGACGCCAAAGGCGCACAGAACACTGTTACCTTCCCACCGTAGTGGTCCCTATTTTTCTACTTGCATTTTTACGTGCTTTCCAACTGCTAGGTTGGCTGAAGCTGGGATGAGTAACAGGCGCTCACTCTGTTACACAGCACTCAGGATTTGACCCATCAAACTGCCAACCATCTGATCGACAAGCTCAGCGTCCTAACCCACTGAGCCACCGCGTCCCTAAATAAAGATTAGGGCTACATAATCTTACAGATCTTGGGAAAAAGGTGTATTATGAGTACATGTAGGTACCAACCTGCCAGTTTTTAACACCTTAAAAATACATCAGGATGGCAAGTTCCCAAGGAAAAAAAAGCAGGGAAGGGTGTGTTTCTGAAGCTGGGTGCTAACATTACACCCTCTACTCTCCAAAACCATTTTTGCCCTTGAATTTGGAGGGCTGTATAACTTCAGCATAGCAGATACCCATGTTTCCCTGAAGACAGGGTCTTATATTAATTTTCCTCCAAAAGACGCATTAGGGCTTATTTTCCTATTAGGGCTTATATTCAGGGAAATATGGTACTGAATGCATCCGTCTGGCTGACGATCGTAACTGGAGCTTATTTTTGGGGTGGGGCTTATAATTACGAGTGTCCTGAAAAATCATGCTAGAGCTTATTTTCCCGGTTGGGTCTTATTTACAGGGAAACACAGTATATACACATGTCTATTGCTGGTCTACTACACTCCCATTGATGAATGACAAAGTAGGTGGAACTGAGCACGTTCGGCATCTGAGAGTCAGACCCTGAAAATCAAGGGGAAAGAAATAGAAAAATAAGGGGCAGATAAAAAATAAGGGGCAGACTCACAAATACCTGTTGCTTATGGAGGAAGGGAGGTAGATAAGAATGGAGAGTGGGCAAGGGCCCTTCCTGCCTGCTGTGAGCTTTTTGCATCTATCTTGCTGGAAACAAGGTGCCAGACCAGATGGAAATTTACTATGGCTTACCCTGGCTGTTCTGTTCTCCATTGGTTACACAATGTTTATTTTGTATTAGTGTAATAAACAATGGTTTGGCATTCATGTATTCAGTTTGTCCTAGGGAAATAGAAACCCTGCAGAGGACTGTAACCTCAGCTGAACTCTTATGCAATGAGCAACAGCAAAAGATGTTTTTTGCATAATTCAGATTGTGCTAAATGGAAACATTTCACAGTAGTTAATTCTGTGAACAAGCCATCAACAATTACATTATGTCCAAATATAAAGAGGAGTCCAGGGCTATTCTCTGAAGCTGCTTTATACGTTATTCCATTTAATTTAATTTGATCTATTCATCCAAATTACAATTAACTCTTTCATGAATGTTTATATATAATATGCCCATTATATCACATATAATGAAGGTTCTCGGTGTCTACTGTAGCCTTTGGAGTCAAGACAGGGAGATTATGCAGGCTAGAACTTCCAGACAACTTGCTATCTGGGTAAGTTCATTTAAAACAGAATAAAATTCTGCAAATGATTGATTTACACACTGGAGAAGAATCTTTTCCTTGTTAATGTCACGGACAAAGGACAGGGCAGTTGGGGGGAAAAACAGCAAAAAAACAAAGAAACTAGCAGTGGTCCCATTTACTTTTGCCTTCCTAGCTTCCTCAGAGATGACACCCATGACAATCTATTCTTTGTTTAAAAAAATTCTACACTCTTGGAGTATAAAAGTAGTTACTTCTTTTAGTATCCTAGGTCAAAATTTATTTATTTCTTTATCAGCTGTGCATGCCACCTGGCTCCCACCGATTCAAGGTTGTTCAGCAGATTGGAAACCACTAATATACAGAGGAGTTTATGAAAAGTCAAGAGATACAGCCTTAACCATGCCCCTAAATCCTGTTCACAATCACTGCTTCCTCCCCACCAACGGTAATTGAAATTTAGCAGTTTTGTGAAAGTCACTTCTTTCATTATCTTACTTTTTTCTTTAACTGTATTGTTTTCTACACATCTTAATTATTTTGTCTCTTTTCTTTATTTCTTTAATCTATGTAAAAACTCTTCATAATTTTCTCTTTTTTTTACAAAAAGAAAGGAAAAAAGCAGTCTTGGTCAATACTACTACTGTGCTGTAACTCCACAGAAGTGTGACTAAATGTTGTTGTTTACTCCTGTTGTAATTTAGAAAAATGAAGGCTAAAATTAAAAATTCCAGTTAAACCTGGAAATGATTAGCACATTAAAATTGCCTCTAGTTGCTATTGTAATATTAGATTCTTTCCCTTTAAAAACCATACAGATAGTCCTTGGCTTACAATCACAGCTGAGTCCAAAATTACTGTTGCTAAGCAAGGCATTTGTTCAGTGAGTTTTGCCCCATTTTAGGATTGTTTTTGCCATAATTATTAAGTGAATCACGCGGTCATTAAGGGAAACTGGCTGTCATGGTTCTGATTAATGAGGACTATTCTTTAAAAATAGTCCTCCATGTTGTGTTATAGAGGTCTATCATCATAGCTTGTTCTCCAAATGTAACTCAATAACACTTAGCAAAAAATCAGGATCTGTATCTATCTAATCTTCATCTGGGAGCAATTAAGACAGGTCACCAGTCCCTGTTTCAATTGCTTTAAAGAAAAAATAAAGGGCATTTGGTGTGTTTTACTTTTTTTAATCAATCATGAAGTTCACCCAGAAGAGAGCTATTTTGCAATGTTTCTTCTTCAGTGTTTACAGCAACATCCAGGTTTCTATATAGGATTTGAGAGTTGTGTAGTTATATAAGTAAAAGACACATCCATCATCAATACCTTTATAATTACTTACCATAAATCAGTATTATAACTTTTTTTTAAAACAGGCTGCAGTAGAAAAGCTTAACGTACGATCAAGCATTCTCCTGTGGAAATTAATGGGATTTAAATTCCTAACTTAAGTGTATCTTAATTTTATCTTTTACAAAAGAATTCATTGTAGGCAAATTGGTAATTTCACCTTTTGCCTGATGATTTACTGCTGGGCTTTGCTGAAACATAAGGCCATGTTTGATCCTAGACTTCCAGCCCCCTGTTCTGGTGCAGGGCCACATATTTGCCACAGCATACAAAGCAGGTATATGCCAAAAAAAGCCGTAAAGTATAATGAAAAAGTGCAGGCCTGGAAGAAGGCATAAATAACGCACATTCAGCAATAATAATTGAAATGGGGCGGAGGAGTTATAGCAGCCTTGGGACATAAGTAAGTTACATGCCCTTGACTTCTTCAGGTTGTAGTTGTGATTGTTATCCCTTGATTCACTGATCATGAATAATAACCAAGCTCTTTTGCTTCCTTTGCCCTGTTCTTCTCCCAATGTTGCGAAAGGCTGCTGCAGTCATTATTCCTCCTCTGTTGCCTTTGATCTTCAGCAAATTTTGCATCCTGTTTTCTAATATCTTATGGCATCCTCCCCCTTCTCTTTCTATAAAGAAAGAAACTTCGGAATGGAGAGCGGAGGAGACGGGGAGACTTCCTAGATGTAAACAAGGGGGAAAGGCTTTCACTAATAGCTAAAGTGCTCTTCCTGGAGGAGAAGATAATGTATTAATCGTCTTTTATATATAATCCTATCAAGTTTGCATGGTATATCCTGCAAGTTCCAGTTAGAAAAATAGGCTCCCAAATTTCATTGCAGCTCACATTTCCTTAAAACTTTCATTCTTCTTCTTCTTAACTTCAAATCCCAGCCACTTATCACAGACTCGTAAAAATAAACTTTGCAGAAACGTCTCCAAGCTTAAGTATTCTTCTATACTGTTAAAAAAGATGTTTAAAATAAGGTCTGACCCAAAAGAAAGGTCAACCACATTTTTAATTTATGTGGGGTTTTTTTAAAAAAATTGCATCATCCAAACAAAATTACAATGATTTAAATTACTCTAATTTGGGAATGATGGTCAATAGCATGTTTGTGGGGCCTGATTACTGGCATGCCGCGGCCCGGTACAGGTCCATGGACCGGGGGTTGGGGTCCACTGTACTACAGCTACAGACTCAACTACCTGTTCACTACATGGGGTGACCCTCAAAGGCAGGACAACCCAGGCATAGCTTCCCTTCATCAGAAATATGCACTGTAAATTATTTTTATTATTCTAGATTTACTGACTAATGGGCACAATCTCTCATCTGTATTCAAATTACTTGTTTATTTTTATTTATTTGTATCCAGCCTTTATTTTTTACAAATAACTCAAAGTACAAAGGAAACAGATCCAACATACCTTCCTCTTACTATTTTCAGCAGCCCTGTGGAAGGAGTTGGGCTAAAAGAGTAATTGGCCCAGAGTCACCAAGCCAGTTTTCATGATTAAGTCAAGACTAGAACCCACCATTTCCCACTTACTAGCCTGGAGCCTTAACCACTAACCACTACATCAAACTGGCTCTCTTTTATAGTTTTATTTTATTTATACGTGTGTGTGTGTGTGTGTGTGTGTGTGTGTGTGTGTGTGTTATTTTAAAATTTCTCAAATTATGCATTAATGTTGGACTTGTAGGGATGTTTTTTATTAAAACTTGCAGGATTTGATTAACTGTAGATTGTTAAAGGAGTATAAAGAAATATTATTATTGCTTTTTTGGCTTGACATTGGTATTAAATAATAGTACATTTTGTATTTTCTGTGGATAGCTATATTTCTGATTACTACTTCATCTGCCCTTCTTCATACAGAAAGTGGAATTTCTAAATATTTGTGAATATAAATAGTGAATCATTTGCTCCAAAATCTGAGGGCAGCTTAATATATGAAGGAAACTTTCTTGCACACAACACAGTATTCAACTAAAGGCAGCTATTGTGGACTTTTCCTCATTTTTCAACCCTTTTATTTTATTGACAATTTTCTTGAATTACCTGCGCACAATCTTTTTGCTTTTCCTGTTGAAGGAACCAAATAATTTTGATCTTTCTGTGAATAAATTAGGAATGGCGGCAGGGACGGTATTAGCCTGCTGTCTGGAAGCCTACAAATTTAAGTATAACTTCTTCACTAACTGGCAGAGCAAAAATATACTTTGCACACTGGCTAAGCCATTGCCTGGGCCTAGAATACACTATGCTACATGCCACATGACCAGTTAACGATTGAGACCCTTTTAAAATAATCATTTGCCGGTCATATCTTTAAATTAATTAATGAAAATGAGATTTAGTTCATATTGTTGTACTTTCATTGACTATTTTTATTGCTTCATTGCTTTACAGGCATTCCTGGACTTACAAACACAGTTGAACCCAAACTTTCTGTTGCTAAGCAAGACAAATGAGTTTTAGGCGAGTTTTGCTCAATTGATGCCCTTTCTTGCCAGAGTTGTGAAAGGAACCACTGCAGTTGTTAACTTAGTAATACAGTTGTTAAGTGAATCTGGCTTTCCCATTGACTTGGCTTGTCAGCAGTTCGCAGAAGGTGATCATGTGACTGCAGGATACTGCAGCCCTCATAAATACCATGCATCCTGAATTTTGATCACATGACCGTGGGGATGCTGCAATAATTGTAAGTGTGAAAAACAGCCATAAATCACTTTTTTTCAAATGCTGTTGTAACTTCAAATGGTTGTTAAGTCGAGAACTACCTGTACTATTGTTATGTTTACATTTTTATCATGTTTTTTCCATTTTATTGTTGAAAGCTGCCCAGAATAGCCTCATGGTGAGATAGGCGGGAAATAAATCTCAAAAATAACTAAATATCAAGTTTCCGTCAGGACGAAAGACTTTTTGCGTGGTTTGTGACATCTTTCAACTGATCCAATTCAGTAAGGCCCAAGAATTCTGAATTTATTATACCATCACGGTTTGTGGAATTGCAGCACTGTATTTCTTAATACCTTCTTACACGTTGCATATTTCTGTTCGTCACCAATAGGGAGATTTCATTCCTGAAAAGTAGCTTTAGCTCAAATGGTATGAATGACAAGGTCCAACGGATGGAGTCCCTTTAGGTACATAAAACTTTTCCTTTAATCTGATAAAACCACTAATGCTAGACTCATGTTAAAGACATTAGAATGTCTCCCATTGAAATATGAGCCTCGGAGGTACAGCGTGGCTAAGCCTATGGTATAACATTACCTTAAGTGTATGGTCCTTACATGTAATCAGAAATACAGCACAATGTGTATATTCTTTCATTGCAACTGACCAACTTTCCTTTCAGGTTACCTGGATTTCAAAGTTTATAAACAGCCATAAGAAAAGAGATGTTTCTCTATCAAAAGAGTGCCATACAGAAATAAAAGGAAATTAGGATGTTTGTCACCCCTCCCATTCACTTCATGTGGGCCCCAGGGCAGTCTTTGAGGGTTTGGTTTGGTTAGATTCCTGCAGACTAGATTAACTTTAAAAGCTGTGAATAACCTATTGAAACCATTGTGGCTACTCATGTGCTTAAATTTAATCACTTACTTAAGTGCTAACCTGGACCGGTGCCAGGATAAGCTTAAAACCAAAGATGAATGAAGCTAGACATATTCTTGGTAAAACACAGCAAAGTTCTAGAAATAGGAATAGCTAAGAAGAAGAAAAAAAACTGCTTTGGATTAAACAATTACAATGTCTTGTCCATTTGAAATTCATTAATTGAATCAGACCATTCATCTTCTTCACTGAAAAATCTAACTCATATGAATTATCCTTGTGAACAGATACTGATTAACAATATCACTTAGTACTGGGTCCACTTAGTAACTGAAAAACAGTTGGTTTAACCCATCTGCACATCACCTAAAGATTACACTGTCGTAGTTTAATATGTGTATGTGGATTAACCTTATACGCACAATCTTACTAAAGACTAAGCTATAGCACCAACTTGTTTTGTGACTCTTTCTGCTAAAGTTGTTGCAGTGCTACCCAGTTTCATTTGAAGCAGCTGTTGTGTTTTTCTTATATCTGCCTTTCTATATAGCTATCTCATCTATCACATATAAACAACAGGACTGGTCTGAACATTGGCAAAAATAGAGAAGAGAAGCACTTCACTAGTCCAGTTTTAGAGATACAGATCTGAGCTGTAAAAATTTGGACAAATCCCATCTTTGAAATGACTACTGGTCTTACAGAAGTAGCAGCCCATATCTGGTTCCTGTAGCCCTAAACTGGCTGAAAGAACTAGGCTGTTTCAATTGTGTTTGATTCTTTCTTTGTTTATTACATTTTTATGTAACCCACCTTCTTCCCTATAAGGGAAGGGTCTTCAAACGTGGCCCTTTTATGACTTGTGGACTTCAACTCCCAGAATTCCTCAGCCAGCATGCCTGGCTGAGGAATTCTGGGAGTTGAAGTTCACAAGTCATAAAAAGTCCAGGTTTGAAGACCCCTTCTATAAGGTGACATGTTGGGAGGAAGCAATCTGTAATAAGATATGTAGAGAGGACACAAGGCTTCAAAATAAAATAAAAATTAACTAAAGAAAGAGGAAAACTAAAACAAAGGTCAACTAATAAGCATTCTAAATAAAATAGCAAAAAATTGATTAATTGCTTGCTCAAGAAGACCTTTGGTATTCAGTGGGCATGTGAAATTGTTTTCTAGGCAAATGTTTGAAAGTTTTCTTATTTATGTAGATTTGAGCTGGTGTCTTAGGAGAGACGGGTAGTTTGGACCAATGATGACCTTACTTCCATTTATAATGCAAAAATCTCAGTAGATGCTTTATTTATAGAATCACCTGACCTTCTAAATAGTTCTGAGTTTCCATACCACAAGGCAATTTAGCCAGTTGGGTTATGATTAAAAGAGGTTAGACTGGGAAAGTTGAATTGAGATAAATCCGTAACAATTAAGGTAAGTGTTCTCCTTACAGGTTTTGAATATCAAGAAATTTAGCTCATGCTGTTGATCTACATCAGAATATAACAGTTTAATAGACCCCACTGATTCTGCTAATGATATTTTACTGTTGCACTTTGGCCTAACACACTGTGCATGTGTAAAAGTGGTTATATTAAGTTCATCACAGCACACTTGTGAATGCATGCACATCGCTATAAAGCTACTAGAGCAGACATGTCAAACACAAGGCGCGGGGGCCAGACCCAGCCCGCGAAGTGGTTTCATGTGGCCCGCGAAGCCATCCTGGAAACAGTGAGGGAACGGCCCCCACTGCCTTGGCCCCGGCCCAGAGACCCTCCTTCTGCCAGAGACCCTCAGATCTGTCCCACTCCTGCCCAGGCCCCCATAGGCACCCTTGATGCGAACGATGTAGAGCTGGCTACGCCCACCCAGTAGGCCATACGCACTCTAGCCACGCCCACCCTGGCCATACCCACCCGGCCCCCTGAGGGCAACCGCAATGCTGATGTGGCCCTCAATGAAATTGAATTTGACACCCCTGTACTAGAGGACAGTACTGAAATATTGCCCTTGAGGAAATAAAATGCCACAACAGATCAAAGGAATTTCAATCAGGGATCTCAGTGTGGCAGGAAACCAGAATTATCTACAGAATAGGCAGTAACAGCTCTGCAGAACCAGTGAAGCTCCATCAAACCAATAATGCACAGTCCAGAAAAATAATCTTTAAATGTAGTTCTCTTGTGATAGATAGTAATTGCTCCACAAGAGCCATTATAGCCGATTAGGTCAATATTCTACATTGTTAAAGTGCTTTAATTAATACACATTTACATAAGATAACGTAAGCTATACTGGGAAAAAGTGGAGCATAGAATCTAGCTTGCACTGCAATATCAGCATAGTGCAGTTCGGTTTGTTTTAATTTATTAAAGTGTACATCAAAAACTCAGGATATCAGTTTCGTTAGAACTATCTTCCACATTCATCACTGGCATGTTCTCATGCTTCAGGAAATAAATGGAGATATATTTTTTAAGAACTGTATGTGAAAAAATGATGTTCCCAAAATTCTGCCAAGGAGGCTTTCGTTGCCAAATGCTTTTTCAGCTTTTCTTTGGGTTGTTTTTTTTAAAAAACAATGGAGTTATATAGATATCACTCTGATTTACATGAAATTCTGATTTAGATTATTCTATAGGGGGAAAAAAGGTCTTGCTTCTTTCTCGTCTTTAATTTACGCTTCACAAACCAAGGAGTAATTCACATCTCTGGAGTTAAAGCAACCGTCTACATGAAGGAAGCCAAGAATTCAAGTAACAGCTAGGCACGCATCAAAAACTTCCACAGTTCCTGAAATGACAATAATGGATTACTCTGCAAATGTTTGTTTTTCTGGCTCCTTTCCGATTTAAAGTGAAGTGGCAAAGGAAAGCATCAAAAGCTAGCTTAGATGGCAAACTCTTCATAAGTACCCAGAACCGTTTTAAACAGGGTTTCTCCATACCATCAAGGTTTCGTGATCCTGGATGTCAAGAATTTCTTTAGGATTTCAAATGGACTTGAAAGGGAAGACCTCACTGGGTGACATTTGGCTCTGAGTGATGGCGCTGGCATCTTCACAAGGCAGAAGGGAAGGATTGATTAATCAGTGGTTCAAAGCCACAGCCACTCAATTGAAGATTAACTGCACAGATCTGTGTGTAAAGGCCAAGTATTTCCAAAATGCTCTTTCCTTTTCTGTTACCTGGCTCCCAAATCAACTTTAATTGGCAGACGCTCTATCTTTTCTTAGATAAAATGCATTCCAAACACCCTGAGAACTGATTGTAGCCTTTGTACCTTCCCATGTGGAAGAGTATACCTGCCTATCTTCATCGGCCAGATGTTCTTCAACGGGCATCCTCCTTCCTTGTTAGTTGAATCAAAATATGCAAGATGTCCTTCAGATCTTTATTTTATTCGTTAATGTATCCCTCCTCATTTTTTTAAATATATATTTTAATTTATCCTGGCAAGCATTTTTCCACATTCTCTTCGCCCTCTTTAAAAACAGCCTGCGTTGGAGTTTCAGTCTGTCTCATTATATGGATGCATTTTTGGGTTGGGAGCCCACGTTTTTTAGGAGCAAACACTGCTTTAGTCCAGTTGCTTCTCATTCATTATTTTATGAATATAGAAAGCAATGATAATTGTTAGCAACGGTATTATTGCAATTAACTGGTAAATAACATATATATAAATATATAGACAGACACATAAACTTATTTTTCTGGGGGGGGGAAATGGTCTTAAGATAAGAAATGCTACAGATAATATTCAGAATCAGCTGCTGTTTCCCAGTAGAGCAGAAAGTCTCTAGTTGTGGTCTTGAGTAAAAAGGGGCTTCTTAAGAAAGAAAGAAAGAAAGAAAGAAAGAAAGAAAGAAAGAAAGAAAGAAAGAAAGAAAGAAAGAAAGAAAGAAAGAAAGAAAGAAAGAAAGAAAGAAATTCTGAATGTTTCATTTGTTGTGTCTGTAATTCTGTGAAGACTATCTTTTCCTTTCCATTTTCAAATCTGCAATGTTAATGGGATTCATAAAATGATTAGATTTGATGTCCAACATAAGTTCGGGAAGGGAATGCAAGTAATCCTCAACTTATGGCCACAATTGTGCCCAACATTTCTGTTGCTAGGTGAAAAATTTGTTGAGTGAATTTTGCCCCTTTTTACGACCTTCCTTGCCACAGATGTTAAGTGAATCACTGAAGCTCTTAAGTTAGTAACACAGTTGTTGCATAAACCTGGCCTCCCCACTGACTTTGCTTGTCAGAAGGTAGCAAAAGCTGATCACACATGACCCCAGGACACTGCAACCGTCATAAATATGAGTCAGTTGCCAAGTGTTCAAATTTTGATCACATGACCATGGAGATGCTGCAATCGTTGTAAGTGTGAAAAATGGTCATAAATAACTTTTTCAGCACCGTTGTGACTTTGCACAGTCACTAAATGAACTGTCGTAAGTCAAGGATTAGCTGTACCATCGTGCTTTCCCAGACGTCATCCCTACTTTCAGATTAGGATTCCCTTTATTTTCTGAATCTGAACCTCGAGTAATATAATTTGCTCTGCTGCAATGTCTCTTTCAAAATGATTTAAGACCAGGACGAGGACAACAAATAAGACTATCTTATTATTTAAGTCTTAAATACTAGATCTCAGTTTAATGCTCTTATTCCATTTGGATGTTAAGTTATTTTAGATGTGTTTGGGAGGGTAGCAGAGAACGTGAGGAAAAAAGGAGGCAGGGTGAGCCCTCCAAACTTGGAAATCAAAGAGACACAAGCTATCCCAAAGGTGCTTTTTTTCAGGAGGCAACTGGACTTTCTTGTTCTTCTTTGAAGACGTTTCACTTCTCATCCAAGAAGCTTCTTCAGCTCTGACCGGGTGGTGGGGAATGGAAGGATTTACCCTATGCACTTTGGGATGAACCCCCTTTGAGTGGTGTGGGATTATCAACGGATTTCCAGAAAACATTGCAGATTACAGGAAACATCCTGTAGACAGAAGGCTCCACACACATTTGCACTACTCAGGTGACCCTGAGGACACAGACAAACCTCCAAATGGCCCCAATGACTCTCTAAAAGAATGCAAATGACCAGCTGTCTGCAAGGAACATAAATCCTTCCATTCCCCACCATCCAGTCAGAGCTGAAGAAGCTTCTTGGATGAGAAGTGAAATGTCTTCAGAAAAAACCAAGAAAGTCCAGTTGCCTCCCCAAAAAGCACCTTTGGGACAACCATGGCCTGGATAATTGAGAATCTCCATAATAGACATTTAGTGAGACACAAGCTAATACTACTTTAATTATTAAGTTATAGTAACAGAAACCTGGAAGTATGAATGCATATACACACACCCTTTATCTTTATGAAAACTAAGGAGGATCATGTCTGAGGTGCTTTCTCAAATTACATCTCTGCCCCGTACTGACTTTTTTTATCTGACCATTGCCTTGGCTGTGATTCCTCCTCCTGTCCCTCAAGTTTATTCCTTCTCTCTGTTACATCCAGCAACATAGCAGGCCTTTATGACTAGCTTTATGCTTTATGACTAGCCTCATCAAACTGCCTCCAAATGGCCCAAGGGGTAGTTTTTGACTTACAAGCATTTGTAATGAGGCTGAAAAAAGTGACTTATGGCTGGCCCTTGCCCTTAACAACTGTTGCAGCATCCCCATGATCAACGTGATCACGATTTGGGCACTTGGCAACTGTCGTGTATTTACAGGTTACCATTTGCAAGCATTTCCTAGCTGGCTTCCCACAAGCGAAGTCAATGGGGAAACGAGCCCTCAAGCATCACCAATCGTTTCCTTCCCTGGTGCTTCTTTTGTTAAGGTAAAGGTAAAGGTTCCCCCGCACATGCGTGCTAGTCGTTTCCAACTCTAGGGGCCGGTGCTCATCTCCGTTTCAAAGCCGAAGAGCCAGCGCTTGTCCGAGGACGTCTCCGTGGTCATGTGGCCAGCATGACTAGACGCTTCTTTTGTTAGGCTCCTTCAATCTCCTTCAATTTCTAATGCCTCAAATAAGTAAGCTTTTGCCATAGTCTTTGCTCAAAGTGTTCCCAATCTCAGACAGGCTTCTTTAATCACTGCTTGCATTATTGAAAACTGGCCAAGCTTATTCAGTCGTGCACCCTCCATGTGATTTATTCTGTTTGTTTTCTTAAACTGGGTTTTTGTTATAAGAATTTACTTGATTTCCCCTCCTTCCCAGGCATTTTCTTATCCGCTTCTATGTGGGTTTCCTTAAAAACTATGGGTTATCCCCAACTTATAACCATTCCTCTAGTGATCATTTGAAGTTACACAATGGCACTGAAACCGTTTTTCACACTTAGGACCAGTGCAGCATTCCTGTGGTCGCGTGATTAAAATTCATATGCTTGACCACCGGTTCATATTTATGACTGTAGTAGTGTCTTGGGGTTGTGTGATCACCTTTTGTGACCTTCTGACCAGCAAAGTCAATGGGGAAGCCCAGATTCACTCAACAACCATGTTACTAACTTAACTGAAGTGATTCACTTAACAATTGGGGCGAGAAAGAAACAGGGCAAAATTCAGTTAACAACTGTCTTGCTTAGCCACAGAAATTTTGTGCTCATTTGTCGTCGTAAGTCAAGAACTAAGTACTACATATTGTAACTGCAGCAAGAATAAGTTATGCGCAATGCTGGAAAAATGAACAAGTATCGTCAGAAGAAGAGGTAATAAAGAAGATATTGGAATGCACGGAGATGGACAGATTAACTGTGAGACTAAAAGACAAAGAAGAAACAGAACACTACAAAAGCTGGAATTTATTTTATAAATGGTTGGAAGAGAGAACCAAAGAGTAGAATTTGTATATGTATCAGCGTGTTATGAACCCAGCTCGCATGTTGTTTGAAAAACTAACATATGTATGTAGAGGGGGAAAAAATAACAATAAAAAACTTTATACACAAAAAAATGTACTTTCATTTTTAGAAGATAGCGTTGGACCTACTAATGCACTGTGCCATGTCTCTTGACAGATTTGTTCTGAATTTTAATCCTGATTCAAGAATAGATATGCTAACAGGTTCTTTGCAACCTGGTTGTCCAGGAGTGATGGTTGATGTGGAGAAAATAAGGGCATTTGTGCATGGTGGGTGTTCACAGAAATTAAGATGGCAGCCACCATCACAATCAAAGCTTTAATGACAACCCGCCCTCCTTCTTCACAGACATCCTCGTAAGAAGCAAACCATTCAAGCATTTTGTTTTGACACCTAATCAGGTTCCTTAAGGCTGAAGGTCACCAGGGTTTCCTTTATTACTTTAAATATTTTACAGCATGGGATGGCCAATAGAATCTGTACATTATCAGAGGTTATTGCAGAGTCTAGCCAATCAGAAAGCAGCATGTTTAGTTATATCAAACCAAGCAGAACTCAAACATGGTGGAGGAAAAAGAGTGAAGATCAGAAACGAAGCCCATTTGGCTATTTGACACTCCTGCCCCCCACCCCCACCCCCATCAAGGCCATTAAATTTTAGGTTTAAAATTGCCAAGCTCTACCACTGTGAGCTGGCACTACTATTAGCCATTGAGTTGATTTATATCTTTCTCTGGGCTGAAATTTAGCACACATAAAACAACTTTTGAGTGGATGTGAGACAGATGGATAAAAAATATAAGGTACTACAGGCATAGAAATCCACGTTCTCTCGATCAACCAGTCAGTCACAGCAAACCGTATCATTGGAATAAGATTTTCCACTACCAGATCTGCAAAAATAGCAAGAGTTATATTCGTGTAGAAGCTGCATAGGTATTATGGCTTCTTGATATTCACAGAAAGAAAGCATACAAGAAAAGAAAGAAGAGAGAGAATAATTTGTCAGTGTTATATATGATATGCTGAACACTGGGAATAGCATTTTGGGCAGAATACGGGTTTGGGAATGGTTATTTGATCTAAAATATGCATCGTTTTTACTTCACTTTTACACCGAATCTTTAAAAAAATTAGTCCAGCTGTTTGATTTTAAGGGAAAATGTGTTTATCAAAGACTATCTCAAGCTTTACTTTTGTTCTTAACTTTTTACTCCACGGGGCCATCATTAAAGCAGAGTTATGATTTGAATAAACTTTGCAATACAAATGTGTGAAAGCGATGAGTTTTTTCAGTCAGCAGCCGTTAACAAATGTAAAACAAAAACACAAAAGTTGAGAAAAAGTTGTGGCGGATCTTGATGGGTAAAAAACTGAATGTGTTTTTTGCAGATGCAAAGAGCAAATGGGATCATAGGTTACATCAACCAAATTAGAGTGTCAAATTGAAAAAAAAAGTAATTGTTACTCTCTATTCTACACTGATCAGAAACATCTGCAATATGACATCATATTTTAGGAACAACTTTTATAAACTCCAATAAAATCAAGATGATAAAGATCTTGGAATGATTGATGAACAGTTGGAAATACTAGGTATGAGAGCTTGGAGAAGAAAAAAAGACTAGAGGTAGTTCTTTACTTACAATTGCAATGTGGACTGGAATTTCTATCATAAGATATGATAGTCATAAGTCAAGGCACCCACATGACCAGAGCCAATTTTATGATTTTTTGTGGTGATCAATAAGTGAAAACTGCAGTCATTAATCAAAAGTTGCAGTCATTAAGCAAAAACTTTGGTGGTTAAGCAAACACTATGGTCCAAAATGGCTAGGAACTGACAAACAAATCATGGTTACATGACTGCAGAATGCTGCAACCAGCTACAAAGGTTAGCTGGTTGCCAAGCAGCCAAAATGCAGTCATGTGACTGTGTTTGTGCAACCATCAGAACTCTAAACTGGATATGTAGCTTTTGGTGGTTGATCATAACTTAGTAATGGTTGCTAAGTGACTGTTCATTAGTAAAGGACTACCTGCATAGGTAGACATGACAGCTTTCTGCAAGCCCCTGAAGATCTGGCATTTGTAAGACGAGACACAGGAGGTATTCTCTTGTAGACATTTCATTACCCAAACTAGGTAACATCATCAGTCCTAATAAGGAGTGGAGTTTGCTCTCGGTTTATATTCTAACATCTTGCCCTGTCAGTGTTAGTGGGGGTGGGACAGACTTGTTCAAAATTGTTTTAGAAAAGAGGACAAGGACGGCCTTAAATTCAAGAATTTGGGTGGACATCAGGAAAAAAAATCCTAACGGTGAGAACTGTTTTAACAATGTAAATTTTTTCTTCACCTGTCAAGGACCTAATCAGGATGTAGTGCACAAGGCTAGTGATGGTAAGTCTTTCAGCATGTTAAAAATTTAGAAAATGCCTAACTTAATGTGTCACACAAACAAAAGAGAAACAATTCTTTACTTATTCATTTGTTTAAAAAATATACAGTCCAATCACTCGTGTGCGATCTCCAGGATCTGCCACACGCCACTTATCTCCAGGTAGGTGTTGCCTTTTGTTGACTGTGGCTTGCTTGAGACAACTCTGGGCCTTTGAAACAGCCTTGGAAAATACTCTTCTGGGGGACTTCCGGTGGCGACGCGACGCTGAAGACAGCCATCTCCGGGCTGTCCGCTCCGCAGCTTTGTTGAATCACCGAAAACAGCGCCGATCAGCTGTTTAGGTGATTCGGAAGCCCCCTCCCCGGGAGAAGAGGAGGGGGTGAGGCCCCAGGTAGGGGTTGAGCTCTCCGGGGCCGCCTGAGCTTTAAGTTTGGGCGGCTGAAGGATCAAGCCCCCCCGAAGCCTGGGTTTGCTCCGGGCTGCGCAGCGTCTCTGCTCCGTGATTTTTGGAGCAGAGCCAAGCGTTAGCAACCACCCCTGCCAGAAGGAAAGACTCTTGAGTATTAAGACGCAGGCAGAGCGGTACAGGAGGTCAAGGTGAAGTGGACTTTTATCTTTACTCTCTAGCTTAATGGATTTTATGGCTTTAAAGTGAAAGTGCGCAACAAGTGAAAGTGGGGGAAGATGGCGACGAAAGCCTCTAAAGTTCTTTGGAGTGCGGGGGCTTCCCCGGTGCAGCAGACTTCGTTGCAAGCTTTGCTCCCTCCTGCACCTGCTCCGGGATTGACGCTTAAGGATTTACAGGATGCCTTCGAAAAGCATTCACAATTAATGTCAGATATGATGGAAAAGCTGGAGGAGAAACTGGAGGAGAAGATGGAAGAGAAGTTTAGAGCAATGAGGGCAGACATTTTGTCTACAATTGAAAGTGTGGCTGTATGTGTGCAACGCTTGGATGAAAAAGTGGAGGATCTTAGTCAAAAGAATTCTATATTAGAAGTAAAAGTACTAGAGAATGAAAATATAAGGGATAAAATGGATGGAGACTTGAGCCTCGTCCAGTACCATCAGATGGAGTTTGCTATCAGAAGCAGGGGCTTAAAAGAGAATCCCAAAGAAGATTTAAAGCAGCTGGTCTCCGAGGCTTTGGAAGTGGTACTGGGCCAGTCAGCAGCTGAAATTGAGGGAAGTATAGATAAAATCTTTCGTGTGAACTCATGGATTGCAAGGCAGAGGAAGCTACCTAGAGATGTGGTGGTTTACTTTACAAAGAGAGCAATTAGGGATGAAGTTATTCAAGTTGCTTATCATACTAAGTTTGTGGTTGCTGAGCAAGACGTTCTGGTCTTAAAAGAGATTCCTCCAAAGATTTTAAGGAAAAGGAAAGATTTTGCCTTTCTAGCACAGGAACTTAAGAAATGTGACATCAAGTTTAGATGGGAGATTCCAGTGGGCATGGTGGTGATGCACGAAGGTAAAAGACATCGTCTGGTTACAGTGACTCAGGCACGTGATTTTTACAGTAAAGTTTTAAAAGCAACCCCTCTACCACTTCTGGAAGCTGTAAAGGGATATGGCGAGGGAAAGCCTCAAGATGCTGAAGGAATACAGATAGAGGAGAACGGTGCTGGAGGGGATCAAATTACAGTTTTATCGGCAGCTGTTGGAGAGCAAAGGATAACGCGTGCCGCTTCAAGACGAGTGAGACAAGAGCAAGAGCAAGATCAGCAGAAAGTTATGGAACCTCCAAAGCGTACTTACAGTGAAGTTGTGGGAGGGGCGCGGCCTAAGGAAGTTAAAGGGGTCCTGGCAGACGTGCTCCAGAAGCTTCGGGACGCCAAGAATGGCGACTAAGTTCCTAACCTGGAATGTTAATGGATTAAACTCACCACAGAAGAGAAAGAAAGTTTTTCAATATTTAAAACAATTTAAGACTGATGTTATTTGTTTGCAAGAAACGCATATTAGGGTTATGGACCAAAAGTATTTGTTGAACTCAAGGCTGGGCACGCAATTTATTGCTTCTGCAATGAACAAGAAAAATGGAGTGGTTATCTATGTCAAGAGTACTCTGACAGCGGAACTAATTGAAGTAGACAAGCAAGGAAGATATGTTATGATAGATTTGCTGTTAGAAGGCAAAAAAACACTTTTAGTTGGACTGTATGCTCCTAATCAACAACAAACTGATTTTTTTAGTTTACTACATACAAAGATTACCCAGTTGGATTATAAATCTTTTATTTTTATGGGAGATTGGAATGGTGTCCTGGATAAATAAATAAATAATAAATAAATAAAGCTGGTCTCTTTAAGCGTGCCCCGAGTCATGCTAGATTGCCTAAATCTTTTTTTGAAATGAAGGATGACCTGGAATTGCGAGACATTTGGCGAGATACACACTTACATGAAAAGGATTATACTTTTTTTCTGATAGACATCAATCTTTTTCTAGGATTGACTTTATATTACTGACTAATGATTTTTTTTCTAGGACTAAGAAGGTAAAGATTTGTGCAAGAACTATATCTGACCATAGTCCAGTTTGGTTAGAGATCAACAAGGACAATAGAGATAGGCGCTCCTGGCGCGTAAATGAGAATTTGTTTAGAAACCAGAGAAATGTGGAAGAATGTAAAAAGCAGATGAAGGATTTTTTTGAAATTAATATGAATAAGGATACCTCTATGGACATGGTTTGGGATGCTAGCAAAGCCTATATGAGAGGGGTGTTAATATATATGAATAATAAATATAGACGTAATTTGGAAGTTAGAAGGAAAGAACTGGAGAATGAAATCAGGGAAAAAGAAAAGGCCCTAATTTTGAATCCATCGGATGCGAAGATTAAGGAGGTCATTAACCTGCTAAGAGGACAATTTGATAAGTTGATGGCTGATCAGGTGGCAACTAACCTACGGTTTGCTAGGCATAATACTTTTTGCAATGCCAATAAACCAGGTAGGTGGTTATCCTACAGGTTAAGGAAAAAGCAAAGGGCTTCTAATATAGATAAAATTAAATACAAAGGAAAGGTTGTGTTTCAACAGGATCTTATCAAGGAAGCCTTTGTGGATTTTTATTCTAAACTATATGTTAAGGAGAAGATTAATGAAACAGATATTGATGTATATTTGAAGAATGCTAGCATCCTGGTTCTTACACAAGAACAAAAGGAGGAGATTAATCAATTGATAACAGAAGAAGAAATTCTTACAGCAATTAAGGAATTGAAGGTGGATAAAGCGCCAGGTACGGATGGTCTGACTGCGGTCTACTACAAAAATTTACAATTGGAGCTGATAAAGCCATTAAGGGAATTGTTTCAGACAATTCAGAGGGGGGGGAAGGGTGCCTCCGTCTTGGAGAACTGCTTTTATTTCTTTGATTCCGAAGGAAGATCAAGATGCTACTCAAGTTAAAAACTACAGACCAATATCACTTTTAAATACAGACTACAAGATATTTGCTAAGGTGTTAGCTAACAGATTGATGAGGGTTTTGCAACAGATGATTCATGGGGATCAAACTGGGTTTATTAGTGGTAGACAAATGAAAAATAATGTGAGGCATATAGTTGATGTGGTGGAGTTTTTGGAAAGGAACAACCAGATCCCTGCGGCGCTAATTTTTTTAGATGCTGAAAAAGCTTTTGATCAATTGGATTGGCAATTTCTGATGAAAGTTTTAGATAAAATGAATTTTGGGGATAAATTTTTACAACCAATTAGGGCATTATATCAAAAACAAACTGCCCAAATAATAGTTAACAATAGTCTGACTGAAGTATGCAATATTGAGAAGGGCACAAGACAAGGGTGTCCGTTATCACCTTTATTATTTGTTTTAACATTGGAGATATTATTGATAAAAATACGGAACTCAGAAAAAATTAAGGGTATTCAAATTAGAGATCAGGATTATAGATTGAGGGCGTTTGCAGATGATCTGGTTGTTACGGTGACCCAGCCAGAAAACTCTGTTGTGGACCTGATGGAGATAATAATGCAATATGGGAAGGTTTCTGGATTTAAGGTTAATGTACAAAAAACAAAAATTTTAGCCAAAAATATGACAGCATCGCAAAAGACCCTTTTAGAAGGATTAACTGGATTTGAGATTGTTAAAAGGGTTAAATATTTGGGGGTGTATTTGTCACCCTCCAATGCAAAGTTATATAAATATAATTATGAAAAGTTATGGGGAAAAATTCAAAAAGAATTGGAGAGCTGGGAAAAACTGCAATTGTCTTTGCTGGGAAGAATTGCAGCAGTGAAAATGAATGTCCTGCCTAAATTTTTATTTTTATTCGAAATGATACCGGTCCTTAAAAAAGACTCTAATTTGGAAGAATGGCAATGGGGTATCAATAAATTTGTGTGGGCAGGGAAAAGGCCACGAGTTAAACTTAAGATTATGCAGGATACTCGTGAAAGAGGTGGTCTTAAAATGCCTAATCTTAAATTATATTATGAAGCTGCTGCGTTGTCAGGAATAAGTGATTGGATTAATTTGACACAAGGAAGATTATTAAATCTTGAGGGCCACGACTTGTTATTTGGCTGGCATGCATATTTGTTGTATGATAAGAAGGTAGATAATGTGTTTAAAGTGCATATTTTAAGACAGGCATTGTTGAGAGTTTGGAAGAAGTATAGACATAAATTAGACTACAAGATGCCGTTGTGGGCAATCCCGAAACATGCAATAGAAAACATAAATGTTGGCTTCAAACATGATGTGACTACGTATAAGGAGATCTTAAGCTTGGAAAGGAACGTCTGGTGTTTGAAGCCGTACAATCTCTTGCGAGATGAGAAGATCGTTCAAACTTGGTTTCAATATACTCAATTATGTGCCAGGTGGAAAGAAGATCAGAAAATTGGTTTCTCAATGACTGATGAAAATTTGATAAAGCAAATTAGAAACCAGGGTCCAGCACATATTAAACGGATTTATCTTGCATTGATAGATATTGACTCAGAAACAGAACTTGTTAAAGACTGTATGATAAAATGGGCCCAGAATATTCAAGAAGTTATTACAATGGACACGTGGGAAAAGATCTGGGTCAGGAACGTAAAATTTATGCAAGCCCAAAACCTAAGAGAGAACTTTTATAAAATGTTTTATAGATGGCATTTAGATCCTAAAAAGCTTGCAAGTATGTATCCGAATTATCAACCTAAATGTTGGAGGTGTGGTGGCGAAGATGCAACGTATTTTCATATATGGTGGACCTGCAAAAAGGTTAAGGCTTTTTGGATAAAAATTTGGTGGAATATGCAGAAGATCTTTAAGAAAGGATAAAGTTTTGTCCGCAATTGTTTTTATTGGGCATAATTACAGATGCTACTGTTGTGGACATTAAGTTGATGTTGAACTTAATCACAGCAGCAAGACTCTTAATAGGTCAATATTGGAAAAAGGAGGAACTGCCGACTATAGAAGAATGGACTCTAAAGGTTTCTGACCTGGCGGAAATGGCAAAGATTTCGGCTTACTTGAAAGATCATTCGCAAGAACGTTATATTATGGAGTGGAAAAAGTGGATCGATTATATCCAGAACAAATATGGGACTAAAAAGTTTCATTTAGCATTTGAATAAGTTTTCTTTTCTTTTTTCTTTTTTTTTCTTTTTATATGTAACATTAGTATTGCTTGTAGTCATTTTATATGAGCTAGAGGGCGATAGAATTAATAGTTTATTGTTGTTAGCATATGGATGTTTATGATTGTTTTTTGTTTTTATACCTTGTACTTAGCTCTGGGAAGTCGGGGGGGGGGAGGGGGGAATGGGGGGGAGGGATAGGGAGGGTTAGGTAGGGGTGGGGGGAGGGGGGGATTGTTAAAGATAAAATGTACTGTAAAACTTTTCAATAAAGAAAAAGAAAAGAAAATACTCTTCTGCAGCCTCTGAAGCCTCCCAAACCCACACAAAAGCACACTCCATTCTCACACACTTTTCAGGGGCTCTGGAGGCTACCTGAGAACACCGCCCAAGAGCTTGCTTCATTCTCAGGTAGCCTCTACACCATCCAAAAATTGTGTGAGAATGGGGCATGCTTTCAATAATAGTTGTGGAATGTTGGTTAATCCTGGCATATCATCCAAACTGTTGTGATGTGTCATCTTTGTCAGATGTGTCATCGATTCACCATCACTTGGTAGAGGGTTGTTGAGATGATGTTCCAAATCCATTTCAAGCCTTACAGTAAATGATTCTATGATTATGAACTAGATATATCTAAATATCTTTTCCAGAATCAACTAGAAGAAGCATGAGGGTTTCTTTTCCTAATCTGTATGTAATTGACCATTTTAGTGTGAGTTGATCAAAATGTGCAAACACTAAGATAAGAATGGGGAACTGTGTTTCCTGCAGATATTATTGGACTATAATTTCTATCACTTTGGGCATTGACCAAACTGCCAGAGATTGATGAAAGTTTGAGCCAGAAAAATCTGCACAATCAAAAACACTCACCACTCATTAGTGGATGGAAATCCGGTATATTTCATATTGTAAAACATAAATATACTTTAGACAAGTGTTTCTCAACCTTGGCAAATTGAAGATGTGTGGTCTTCAACTCCCAGAATTCCACAGCCAACACAGATGGCTGGGGAATTCTGGGAGTTGAAGTCCACACATCTTCAAGTTGCCAAGGTTGAGAAACATTGCTTTAGATGATGGAGTGTACTTGCTGAAAATTTTGGAAATTGGTGAAACAGTGCTAATCCTTCTCTTTGAGGCAACATTATTTCAATTTCTGAAGTTTTAAAGTTTGGTGGGAGAGTGATTTGACTACACTGTTAGTAGAAGAAGCCAAAGGCAGCCTGAATGACTGCTGACTGAAGGGAAAGGAACCTTAAAATGGCCTGGACATTAATTTCCATCACATCTTAGTCTGAGCTTTTCTCATTATCAGATGAGTCTACACTTTAAAGCACTTTAATTATTTAGTGAATTTCCAGCCTTCTATTTATCTGAGATGTTGAGTGTGGCAGACTCTTGTTTGCTTAGGCAGATGATTAGCAGTATGGCTGGCATTAAACCATTTGCTTAAGTAGGCAATAAGCATCAGGCAGACCAATAATTAGGCAGTGTTCAAGTGTTAGGGCACCAAAATGAGTGTGTCAATAGCCTGTCTTATGCTTCCTAAGGATTTGGATGCATTGCATGTGTTGAGTAAGATTCACCTCCTAGTTCAGTAGATCTTTGCAACAGGCAGCATAATGTCTGGGTCTGGTCCAGTTTCAGAGGTCTTCTTATTGCTATAGCATAAGCTTACTTTAAGTGTCAACATGCAAAAGAAAAAAGACTCCAAGAAGAGAGCAGAGACCCTCCAGCAAGTATAATTATGCAAATGAGATCTTTTAACTAAAAAATATTAAACACACTCCGTTCTTGCATGAATTGGACTTATGCATGCCCACAGAAAGGGCGCTCATTTTATTAAGAAACAACACAACAGGCATATCCACACTGCCCCTTGCGCTGGCATGAGATGGCCCACTGTTTCCCATACACATTGCTTCTATATCTCGGTGTCTTCACACATCTCAAGCAGTCAGAGGACAGCTAAAGATATAGTAGCAATGGAGGGAAAACAGCAATCAGTGGAAATTTATCCCCATCCAGGGGATAAACACCATTTGCACAATGAACAATCCCCAGGTGCTAACAATGAGACAGCATTTTTTTTAGGGAAGAGAGGAAAGACGTTCAATATCTATACTCTCTACAGGCTCTTTTGTATGATACAATATTGTGGGTTAAGTAGAAGTGGGGATTGTATGACTTATGGGCATTAGAGAGGGGAATGGGGAGAGAGAAAGAAGGACAATGGAGAAAGGAAAAGAAGAAAATAAAGGGTCTAAATTGCCAGCTTGTATATAAAGATAGATATGAATAGACCAGGAGATGGAAAGAAGAAGGAGGGCCATCTTATATATGTGCTTTAGTTTATTGAGAAGCTTTCAATTGTTAAAGAATGTCATAAAATAAATTGATAATTGGATGGAAACTAATCAAGGAGAGAAGCAACTTGGAATTAAGGAGAAACTTCCAAACAGTGAGGACAATTAACCAGTGGAACAGCTTTGCCTTCAGAAGTTGTGGGTCCTTCATCACTGGAGGTTTTTAAGAAGAGACTGGACAGCTACTTGTCTGAAATAGTAAAGGGTATCCTGCTTGAGCAAGGAGCTGGACTAGAACAGGGCTTTTCAACCAGTGGTACGGGTACCACCTGTGGTACATTGCCACCCGGCAGGTGGTACGCGACCATCCTAGAGAAGTGGTAGTGGGGGAGGGGAATGAGCTGAACCGGTGGCAGCACCGCACAAGCCTGAGTGAGAGATGGCTGGAGCTGCAGGGCTGTCAGGGCTCAGTGGAAGTGCCAGGATCAGCACCAGGATCCAGCTGGAACTCAGCGCTGATCCTGGTGCTTCTTTTGAGCCCAGAAGAAGCGCCGATCAGTTGGAATGTTGCAGCATCTCCAGGGTCTTGTGATTTACGTTCAGATGCTTGGCAACTGATTCATATTTATGATGGTCACAGTGTCCCAGGAACATGTGAAGTGACCAAAACCTGCTGCAACCACCCAGCAGACCGGTGTGGGGGGGAATAAAAACCGAACACCCCCCACCCCACCCCCGCTGCCAATCCTCAACAGAAATGCTCACAACAATGAAAATCTTGGACAGGAAGAAGAGTGCCGCCAGGCGGGCAGGCAGGTGTCCTGCTCAGCTGTGGCTTGGGGGGCACTTTTTCCAGTGCCATTGTAACTTCAAACAGTCACTAAGTGAACTGTTGTAAGTTGAGGACTACCTGTACTTCATCCCTTTTTTTTTTGGTCATCAAGTTTTTGACACCTTGCTAGGTGACTGGTGGTACTCGGATGTTGCCATATCCTAAAAGTGGTACAATGGGTGAAAAGGTTGAAAAGCTCTGGACTAGAAGACTTCCAAGGCCCTTTCCAGCTCTATTCTGAAGTTGAATTTGATAAGCTTTTATTTTTTTAAAGAATTTCAGAAACTGATCTTAAGAATATTAAATCATGGGCTTCGTATTCAAGACACTTTTGTCTTGCAAATACTTTGGATTACATTTTGCTTTCAAACTGTATAAATCTCAGAACGTTTATGTAAATTTCTCAATCTTGTTTCGTTTTTTTAAAAAAAGGGGAGTTTAATGAAATGGTTACTTAAACTGTGCATACAATTAAATATATTGACACCACCCATTTGTACCTATAATTGATGTCTCTGCGCTGTAGGAAATGCAAGTTCTCTTTCAATACAATCACAGCATTATGCTTTTCCTGGGACCCTGTTAATTTATGCACACCAATTGTCACCAGAGGCGGGTGTTAGGGAACCAGTGAGTTTAAATTATTAAACTTCTAAGCATCTGTTAAGGATTCAGTCAGGTGTTATAAAACTTACAGTACATCAATTTACTTGCTATATTAATTTTAGTCAAGCATCTTGACAAGAGGATGGAAGTGTAACATCGCTCTCTTTATTCAAACTGAATATAAGCGCTCCAGAAATATACAGCTGCCTTGCCTCTATTAAGATTTATATCCAATGCACATCTAGCATCTATGTCAGAATGCAGGTGAATGGCAGGTCTGCATTGTAAATGCCTGAGGTAACTATAAAAATATAAATGGTAGAAAGGTTATTGATTTTTTTCCTCAAGGCTACAAATTAGAAATAGCAGGCTAAAAAAAAATATATATCCACTGGTCTGCTCACCAAATTTTAATTAAAACATAAATAAATCATGATAGCCTCAGCCCTTGAATATAAACAATGGGAAAGATGGCATACTTACAATAACGTGTCAGTGTTGTATAATGAACAGGCACTGCAAAAATACAACTCAAACTCAAACCAGATTCCCAAATTAAGTAATACTGTATGCAAACTATTTATTACAGTAGAAAACTGATGAAACCACACGTTGGGCTTTGGGAAAAGTCAGGAAGAAGAAATTTACAAATTCCTGCATTTTTTTAAAAAAAATAATAATAAAGTTCAGCCCAGTTCTGATCATTCATGCCAAATTGTGGGGAAGGGTGGTGGTGGGGAGAAATATATTGTGTTATGGATTTCCCCAGAGCTATGAAAAATAACATGGTGAATTAGGAACTGAAAATCTGTTGCTTCGTCAGCATGCAAGAAGAAGGCAGGACAAGGAGAAGGTATTATCACATGCTTTCTCTAAACAGCTTTTAATCAAATCAAAACGGTTAACTGGAAAACAGTCATAAGGTTGCACTGTGATACTCAATTGATTCCCTTGTTTTAGTAGCAGGAAAGGGAAGGGTGAATGCTTTCTTCCATTGAATCTAGCTAGCCCAATAAAGACTCTCGTGTTAATGCTGAGAGAATCTAAAAAAAATGCTAAGGTGATATCACAGAATTAGAAAAGATGGGGAGGAAAATAACTTACCTGGGCATTAGAACTAGATTGACTAAGGGATTCAGTCCTATAGTTATACTGCAGACAACACTTTCCTTGGAGACAATAAAGCAAAATGTTTCTCAATTTTATTCTTCTGAAATAGAAATATACTGTGATTGATCCTGTACCAGGGGAGTGATCCAGTAGATCAGCCAGTAGAGTTACAATCTGCCTAGGATGAGTAGAACAGAACCTGAAGGATGAACAAAGAACAGAAAATCATATTCTACTAGGAATACCTGGAAGTGAAATATAACATATACTCCAACTCTTTATCCAAAGATAAAGCAGCCAGAATACAGACTGGCAACTATTTTAATCGACTAAAATATATTGAGTCATGCCTTCATTTCTCTAGTTAATTGTTAAAGAGGCAAACTGCATACTTAACAGAATAAATGAGTTGGAAGGGACCTTAGAGGTCTTCTAGTCAAGAGCTCCCCAACCTTTCTGGGATGGTGGCCTGGAGGGAAAGGGAGGAGCAGGGAAACAGGCGCATGCACAAGTGGGCTTTGTGCACCCACAGCGGCGTGGTGGAGGCACTGGGGCCCATGCGCATGCACAAATGGGCTGCTAGCACCCGTACATATGTGCAAACAGGGCCACTAGCACCTGCATGGTGGCACTAGCATGAGTGGGGAGGGTGCGTGCACAATAGCCCTTCCCGCGGCCCGGTGACCAAGAGGCCACAGACGAGTACCACAGGTCGGGACCCCTTTTCTAATCCAACTCAGGCAGGAAACCCTATACCTGTGGTGGCAAACATATGGCACCTGTGCCACAGGTGGCACGCAGAGCCCTCTCTGCTAGCATGCGCGCCACCACCCCAGTCCTAGACCTTCAGCTGGGTTTTATAAAATCTTTTAGCTTTCAGCCTCCGCCACCATGTGCAAAAATAAATAAATGGTGATGTCTATTTTTCTGTATGAGTTCATGGTGACCTAAGCCTAACCCTAAGTGGAATTTTCCTTCTATGGGATTTTCCCATGTATTTTACCAGGAAACATAGATAGGGCAGGCTAAAAAAATGAGTGCCAACCTAATCATACCCACGCACTCCAAGTTTGTTGGCGATGTCCATTTTGCTCTGTAAGTTCATGGTAACCTAACCGTAACCCTAAGTGGAATTTTCCTTCAATGGGATTTTCCCATGTATTTTACCAAGAAATCTACATACGGAAGCTTAGAAAAGCAATTGCCCTCCTAACCATACCCAACCAGTCTGACTTTGTTTGCGATGTCCATTTTGCTGTGTGAGTTCATGATGACCTAACCCTAACCCTAAGTGGAATTTTCCACCTATGGGATTTTCCCATGTATTTTACCAGGAAACATAGGTAGGGCAGCTTAGAAAAGTAAGTGCCCTCCTAACCATACTCAAGCACTCCAAATCCGTTGGCGATGTGAATTTTGCTCTATGGGTTCATGATAACCTAAGCCTAACCCTAAAAGGAATTTTCCTCCAATGGGATTTTCCCATGTATTTTATCAGGAAACATAGAAACAGAAGCCTAGAAAAGTAAGTGCCCTCCTAACCATACCCAAGAACTCTGAATTTGTTGGCGATGTCCATTTTTCTCTATGAGTTCATGGTGACCTAACCCTAACCCTAAGTTGAATTTTCCTCCTATGGGATTTTCCCATGTATTTTATCAGGAAACATAGAAACGGAAGCCTAGAAAAGTAAGTGCCCTCCTAACCATACTCAAGGACTCCAAATTCATTGGCGATGTCCATTTTGTTCTATGAGTTCATGGTAACCTAACCCTAACCCTAAGTGGAATTTTCCTCCAATGGAATTTTCCAATATTACCAGGAAACATAGGGCAGCTTAGAAACCTAAGTGTCCTCCTAACCATACTCAAGCACTCCGAATTTGTTGTCGATGTCCATTTTGCTCTATGTGTTCATGGTGACCTGACCATAACCCTAAGTGGAATATTCCTCCAATGGGATTTTCACATTTATTTTACCAGGAAACATAGAAAGGGAAGCCTAGAAACGTGAGTGCCCTCCTAACCATACCCAAGCACTCCAAATTCATTGGCGATGTCCATTTTTCTCTATGCATTCATGGTGACCTAACCTTAACCCTAAGTGGAATTTTCGTCCAATGGGATTTTCCAATGTATATTACCAGGAAACATAGATAGGGCAGCTTAGAAACCTGAGTGCCCTCCTAATCATACTCAACCACTCTTAGTTTGTTCACGATGTCCATTTTGCTGTGTGAGTTCATCATAACCTAACCCTAACCCTAAGTGGAATTTTTCTCCAATGGGTTTTCTCATGTATTTTACCAGGAAACATAGATAGGGAAGGTTAGAAAAGTTACTGCCCTCCTAACCATACCCAAGAACTCTGAATTTGTTGGCAATGTCCATTTTGCTCTCCGACTTCATGGTGTCCTAACCGTAACCCTAAGTCCATGGTGGCGAATCTATGGGATGCATGCCACAGGTGACACCCCGAACCCTCTTTGTGGGGATGCGTGATGTTGCCCCAGTCCTAGGGCTTCAGCTGGCTTTTATAAAACCTTTTCACTTTAGCCCTCCGCCGCCATGTGCTAAGATGAAAAAGGTTCAATGTATCAATCAATTTCAACTTCTCGCGGGGAAAAAAATGATCTCGCAAAGTTGGAATTACTTGATTGAACTTTTTAATCTCACCCAGTCTGCCTTTACCACTGCAGCTACAACGACCCAATGGGCCATGCCCATCCAATTGGCCACACCCATCCAATGGGCCACCTCCACCTGGCACCCGACAATACATAAGTGGGTTTTGGGTTGCAGTTTGGGCACTCGGTCTCTAAAGGTTCGCCATCATTGCCCTATACCATTTCAGACAAATAGTTTTCCAATCTCTTCTTAAAAAGTATTCACAACTTCTGGAGGCATGTTGTTCCAGTGATTAATTGTTCTAATTGTCAGGAATTTTCTCCTTAGTTTTAGGTTGCTTTTCTCCATCCATTACTTCTTCTCTTGCCTTTAGGTCCTTTGGTGCTTGCAAATTATCTAGTGCATATTACTTGGTTACAAACCATAATTCGCTAAACTTTAGGTATTAACTAGAAATCATTAAACACAATCCCTTTACTGATTTTACATGTGAAATAGTTTGAATGCAAATATCACCCAATTGCAAATGTAGGAGATTTTTCTACTGTTTTCATTACAGATCTCATTTTGATATTAATCAAGAATTCCCAATTGACAAACACTTTGTTCTGGAATGTTTTGCTGATTTTTCCCCTAGTATCTTCATCTCTATCAGTTGGTAGTTAAATAGTGCTCCTATTTCAGATTAATTATGTACTTTTGTTAAGTCACTTGGAGTACAGCAGAGGTCCTCAAACTTGGCAACTTTAAGACTTGTGAACTTCAACTCCCAGAATTCCTCAGCCAGGCAGGGCTGGCTAAGAAATTCTGGGAGTTGAAGCCCACAAGTCTTAAAGTTGCCAAGCTTGAAGACCCCTGGAGTACAGAAATTAAAAACACATGGAAAAACCAAAGACTAAAGGATTTTTAAAACCACAAGAGCAATAAGGATGAGGCAATCCTTTTATGACAATCACTCTAGGCCCTCAAAAGCCGGTGTAGGAAATTGAAGCAAATAATAAACCTTCAATAATTTCAAACATCAGCTACCACCAAAATAATAAAACAAAAGAATTTAAAAGGAGTAAAATATATCCACTGCTACAGAACTGCACATTTCGGGGTCAACTCTGTCCTTGCTTTTACTTTAGACATACAAAATGTGACTACACTATTGATGGTAATATGATTAGAGTCTGAAAGATTGACATAATAGTCATCTGTCCCTTCTCAAAAACATTATCAGGCAGATGATCTAGAATCCTTGAATAGGCCCTTATAAAAATTGGGGTAAAGCAACCCATTGGGATGGTTTCAATTTCTCCAGAATCACATGTGCAGTTAATAGACTTCACCCAGTAGAAACACATGGTTCTTTACCCTTTCTCAGACTATAGAAAGACATCAGGAAACTTGCAGGAGGTTCCCGGGTGTTCTGCGACTCTGAGAAAGGATGTCAACTTTAGATGGATGTTCAGGGGCATTCACCTTTTGAGGCATTGTCTTTTTATCCGGTCATAACCAGAGGACGGAAGAGATTCTATAGACTGCTCAGAGAAGCTTATTTTTTTCTTCCATGCTGATAACCGTGGAGAAGGACATCTGTTACAAGTTTCCTAGGGGAAACTTTGATCTTCAGCCTATATGTCATGATTTGCTTCTCTCTTTTGGGCATACCAGTCTTGAAACCGAGTAGGGTTCCCTTGGAAGCTGCAAGCATGAATCTTAAGAGTTTGTATGATTCCATTTATTGGGTATGCTTATTTATTTTGTGGATGTTTTTATTGTTTTAATGATATTTTAAATTGTTTAAATTGTTTGAGAATTGTAAGCTCCCAAAGTCACTTGGTTGAGTTGGTGGCTACAGAAATTTTGAATGAACGAACAAATGAACGAACAAACGAACGAATGAATGAATGACAATATGGGCTCCATACAAGGTTTGAGCAAAGGTCAAAAACATTTAGGGCTGATAGTGCTATGAATCAGGTGGTATATTAATTTATTAAATAAATAAAATTAATCCACCTTTTGATGTCAGAGAACTGCTTGATAGCCCCTCAGGACTGTAAAGCTTATACTTGAATAACATATTCTTGATGGACTTTCCAAGTCCCATTGGCAATGAGAAACCACTTCCAGATAATCCAAATAGAGTATTTGTAAGGAGATGCTCTTGATAGAGAGAGGCAAGATCCATTACCAAAGCCACCAGGGGGGAAAAACATAAGTCCAAACCAAGAAGAAAGCACGCATAAGCAGCTCAGATAGAAATCTCCCTACTTCACATGAGTATAAAAAGAGGAGAAGGCACAGCCCAACCAGACTTGCAAGACTCTGTTACTTTAACCAATCTCAAAATTTTAACTCATGGGGTTGTTTTCTTCATCTGGTTTACCTGATGAGGATGACAGTACCTGTTTGATTTGCTTTCCATCTATAATCCACTTCTATTTTTTTAGGATTATTTTTTTTACAAATATCAACCCTTTAGATTTCTGATAACTTATGACCAATTTTCTCTACTTATTATATTGAACCACAGATACCACAAAATGTTTGATATCCAATGGGTATACATAAAATGACTTGTCATCTGCATAGAGAAGTAGAGAAATTCTGTATCCAGAAATGTTAGGGGCACGAAAGTCAGCGTTACTTAATGAACTTGCCATGAAGTTGATATGAAACGGGAGCCTAAATGCAGCCTCGCTGACTTTTTTGTGTGTATATGTTCAGTTCTGGTAAAGGCCACACTTTATAATGGTTCAAAAACATTTTCCAAATTAAAGAAAAAAATAAACACCAATCGCTATTCATATTTCTAAATTTCTCTGTAAGAAGATGAGAGATGGGAGATAAAGCAAACATAGCCTTGAAATCAAGAAATGACACGTAAAGGAAAGATTTCAGTTTATAGCTATGCCTCTGGGTTAGACGATACCGCGTGAAGATACGATTTGCTCTGGAGCAATCTGCTTGTTCTTTTCCAATTATGCATTCAGATTCCACCCAGTCTAGCAGTTCTGGGTTCAAATGTGTAACATGTTGAGGAGAAGGTTGAGGAGTCTGTAATTAGCTGGCTCTTCCTTATCTCCCGCAACACCTGATGCTGACCAATTCTTGATCTTCCTTGCCCTTTTCTCCACTGTTTCTGCTGTCGTCACAAGTTCTTTCATTTCAACTTCTTTTTCTACCTTCTCCACCTTTTTTTATCCAAGCTGCATTCGTGTTGAATTTCTTTGGGTTGCCTCATGGATGTACCCAGAACTGCACTCTTTGCTCTTTGTCAGCTGTTAACTGGCTCTCTCCATTGATGGATGGACTGGTTGAAATGTTTCTGATTTGACTGAAATCGAAATGGGAGATTCTGCCTGTGGTGTGCAATTTGAGCTTCGTATCTGTTGATCTTCTTGGCTATAGCAGTTATTCGCTGCTTTATTATTTCTAGTGCCCCCCTTTATCTTCTTTGTTTCTAGGTGCATCTTATCAACCCCCTTGGATTGTCTCATCAACCATTGGCAGTGGTGGTGGATGTTTACCATGTGGGAGAACCCTGGTCTAACTCTTATTCAAATACCATTAAGGTAACCATAAATGTGAGAATTAGCTTTACCATAGTTTCCAAAGATTAAGACAGATGACACTTTTTAAAAATAATTTAAAGAGTACTTTATCAAGCTCTAAAGATTCAAGATGTTTCCAAGAATGTTTTAAAACTGAATAAGGCACATGGGTGGCAGCTAATAGTACAGATCATAGGGTTTTGTTTTTTTAAAAAAATGCTTGTTAATTTAACAAGATAGTAGCTTAAGTGTGCTTTTGGCCTCCTGTAAACTGTCAGAATACAATTCTGCTGTTGAAAAGGAAATTATAAAGATTGTCTCACAACATGCCTGTCAACAGCCTTGTTTAGTTGTCTTTATGTATCTCTATTGTCTAGGATACCTTTTATGTAAATGAAAAAGCGGATGAGCTTTTTTATTTTATCTATATTGTTTCAGCAGAATAGACATTTCCTCCCTACCTCTTTTAAAAGTTTTCATAAAATAATCTCTGATATCTGAATCTGCTGCCATCTGGTGGCCCAACAAAAATTTTACAAGCCAGCCAAACTTCTCTAGACAAAAAAATTTGTAAAGACCAATGTTATTTAAAAAAAATTATGTTCTTTTGATAAGATGGGTGGCATACAAGTTATAGATAGATAGATAGATAGATAGATAGATAGATAGATAGATAGATAGATAGATAGATAGATAGATAGATAGATGATAGATATAAGATAAGAAGATAAGATAAGATAAGATAAGATAAGATAAGATAAGATAAGATAAGATAAGATAAGATAAGATAAGATAAGATAAGATAAGATAAGATAAGATAGAGAGACAGATGATAGAGACAGGGCTTTTTTTCTCATTGAACGCTCAGAACAGAGTTCCGGCACCTTTTTTGGATGGAACCTTGTAGGGTAGGCAAGGCGGGTTGTATGACATGTGTGAGTTCCGGCACCTTTTTCTTTTACAAAAAAAGCACTGGATAGAGAGATGATAGATAATAGATAGATGAGAGAGTGCAAGAGTTTATAGACCTGGAATACACTTCAGTTTCATCTGTGCACTTTGGCAAAGAAGTGGTATCTTCAAAGATAACATTTTTAAGGAAATGGAAGCATTCGTCACATTTCAAAAAGACTTGTCTATTTTTAATAAAGAGAGCAAGATGGCCCTTTCAATGTATGTTCCTTAGAAGAAGGAGAAGACCAAATGGGATACAGATCCAATTTTGTCATTCTGCAGGATGAACCAGCCTCCTTCAGCTAATACCTTGCAGGGAGTGATGGTGTCTCAATTATACAGGAATGTTTCTTTAGCAACAAAATCTTCGTAGACTTTGCTTTAGGCAGAGTGTTTTGCGACCTGTTTAATAATGCTCGAACAACAATTAATCCTAATACTTGGCAGGGGGGATTTTTCTCTGAACCTTGGGAAAAAGAAATATTGTTAAATAATGATTCAGAACACAAGAAACAAATTCCGGGTAAAAAAAAATCACATTATTTTTTTAAAAAAATTGCCAATTTTTTTTTAAAAATTGTTCCTTCAGTATGCCTGGGAAGAGAAAACAGAGCTTCTTCAAGTGTGCTGAAAACAAGCTTAATGGGCTTTCTTCCTTGTCCATCACTAGAAGCAACCAATCAAGGAAGAGGGGCAGTACTATGCTTCCCTGACTGGAAAATCTCTCTGTGAATTCTTTGCCTTCAGGGATAATTGATTATGATGAGATCTATTAGTTAACGACAAAAGCTGGAAATTGGCTTTTCTTTTTTCCTCTTTGCTTCTCACTGCTTTCTCCTTTTGTGCTTTATAAGGATGCTAGTATGTTCAGCAGAAAATACAATCAAGACAGGCACTTAACATCGCTTTTGTTTGCTATCCAAATGTAATTTTATTATTTTACTATATTCATTTTTAATAAATAGTTGGGCTTGGCCACCGGATTTGCGGTCCCAGGACTTGAAGCTTCCCCCCCCACAATAAAAATCTCCATACTACCAACTGCTTTTTAATTAAGTGTTGTTTATCTAACTTGGTAAAATGCCATTCAGCATATCTGCACAATAAATTCCAGCACCCTGTAAGTGGCACATTCAGTTATCTGAATCCTCATTACCCAACTTTTTCATTGTGCGTCAGGGTCTTAGACCAGGATATGCCATTTCTGTTGTGCATTAGTCAAGGACTGGAGCTTAATTCTCTCGCAATGCAGGAAGGAATACCTACTGGGATGGAAGTGAATTAAACAAATTAGTTTCTCTGGCAGCGTTTTTTACCCCAACAATCAATGTCTAGTTATTATTTTTCAGCTTCCTGAACTAAGGAATCCATTGTTTTGTATATGGAGCAAAGATTAGAGAACTACACAATGAGGTAGAAACGGCATTTGTTACATATGTTCATGATCAATACCAGGCTGGAAGCAGACTAATTCAAAAAAATCATCATCATTTCCATTTCTTAATAAATAAACTAGAGAAAATACTAAAACAACTGTATTATTTAGAAAACTAAAACACTTTAAACTGGAAACAAGCCATTGTGTATACAGCTAGTCCTCTTTTAACGATGGTGATTGGCACTGACAAAACTCCATCTCTAAGCAATGTGGTCGTAAAGCACGATGTCACATGGCTGCAATGACTTACGGCGGCAGTTCTGGCAGTCAGTTGTGCTGTTGTCAGGTGAATCTTGCAGCCGTAGCATACTACAGTCATGTGTTTATCACTTGAGATCTCCTGCCGGATTCCCCATTGACTTTCATTGGCAGGGAAGGTTGCAAATGGCAATCACCTGACCATGGGATGCTGCAACCATCATAATTGCAAGCCAGTTGCCAAGCAACCAAATCACAATCACATGACCACAGGGATGCTGTGTCACCCACAACTATGAGGAACAGTCATAAGTTTAAACCCGGGGCCTTCAAACTTGACCCTTTTATGACTTGTGGACTTCAACTGAGAATTTTAACTGGGGTTTTATTTTCAGGGATAATTTAATCTTTTATTTGTCTTTTAACTTGTATTTTGTATTGGTATGATTTTAAAATGCCCTGTAAACCGCCCTGAGTCCTCCGGGAAAGGGCGGTATATAAATCTAATTAAATAAATAAATAAATAAATAAATAAATAAATAAATAAATAACTCCCAGAATTCCTCAGCCAGCATGCCTGGCTGAGGAAATCTGGGAGTTGAAGTCCACAAGTCATAAAAGGGCCAAATTTGAAGGCCCCTGGTTTAAACGGTCACTGAACATGTTGTTGGTGAAGAAAGGTTACCTGTACCATAAATGAGAGACTTCTCACCCAATTTATAACTGCTTTATTTATACTGTTTTATATAAGTATCGGTCTTGTTTATATATTTGCCAAACCTGACGGGAAGGCCAACAACCCTCATCCTGGATATAACTCCTAGACCTCAATTAAGACTTTCAGTTAATTTATCATAAAATAGCAGCATAAACATTAATTTCAATCCCAGATGAATTGGTAACATTGAATTAGTAAAAGCAATTAGGAAAAACAAATCACTGTCTCCTATTTTGTTAACAAAGTTAACAGAGTGGCACAAAAATCACATCAATCTGTTTTATTTAAAAAGCTGAAGAAAAAAAAGAAAGGAAGCTAAACTATGACTAAATTTGCCTTTCATTAACTGGACTACCACATTTTTTCCCAACATGTTATGATTATGGTTCATCACAAACTCAGCCAGATGTTTAGGTTGAATTTGGCATTTTTATCTACCTATTGAGTCCTTCCCAAGGACCTGGGAAAGACAGATGTTGTAGTTTGTTAGTGTTCAAGGTATTTGCACAGGATATAAACTATTCCAGGAAAAGCTGAATTTTGTGATTGCATGATAGTAATTTTGTTAATGTTGTTGGTGTTCAAATGGTGGTCTCTAGTTGATTTGGGATTGCACTCAAGGCACCTATTACTACTGGTTATTATTCCTTTGTTTTCAATCTTTGTATATTTGTGACAGGTACTGTAAACAACATTTCTTCCAGACGTTCTGCAGCTGCTAGCTCTGATTGCTCCTGCCTGAGCGGGGGGTTGGACTAGATGACCTCCAAGGTCCCTTCCATATTATTATTATTATTATTATTATTATTATTATTATTATTATTATTATTATTATTATTATTATTATTACATTACTCAAAGCCTATGGTCCTAATTCCTGTAACCCATTTGTCACCAATTATTCAGGAACTCCACCTAGCTCAGCTCTTCTCAACTTGGGCAATTACCAGTCTGGTATGGGTTTCTGTAAATTACACCCTACCATATCATTTATCACCGGCTCATGGTTGACTCAGCCTTCTGAAGTCAGTAAAATGAGGACCGAGATTGTTCAGGGCAATATGCTGACTTTGTAAATTGCTTAGAGAGGGCTGTAATGCACCGTGAAGCGGTATATAAGTCTAAGTGCTATTGCTATTGCACTTATGGAGGAGATACTCTTCATCCAGCTCCTCTAATGAGATGGCCTAGTACGGTTGAATCTTTGGCATAGCTCTCATTGTTCTCACAGCACATAAGCCCCACAACCACATCAAGGTAGGGCCTCATAGGGGATGGAGGAGGTTATTTATTTTATTTTTATTCATTGCATAGTCAGCCAGATGTTCAGACTGGATTTGGCATTTTTGTCTACCTATAGAGTCCTTAACAAGGACCTGGGATAGGCAGATGTGGATGTTTGAATGTTTGGATGGTATTACAGATATCATCGCAGGATGGAAGCTGTTCCTAGGTGTTCTTATTGTTGTTGTTATTATTATTATTAGCAAATTTTTCTCATGGACCAGTGAGCACTTTCTTTTCTCTAAAATGAGTAGCTGCTAAGGAGGCAGGAAGAGGCATGCTGTGAGAAAGATCAAAACTTTAAAAGCCCAGCTGTGATTAATAACATCCATAAAGTTAATGTCTAATTTGACCTGAGTTTCCATAGAGTGAACTACATAGTTTATAGGAAGAACATTATCATAATTTGCTTGAGTTTAAGCATGCAGGTGTGTGTGTGTGTGTGCGTGTGTGTGTGGCCTTCACACAAATCCACCATCACTTACGTGTCACCTCTCATTTGGATTACTGCAATGTTCTTTAAGACCACTTGGAAGCTGTAGCAGGTCCAAAATGTGGCAGCATGAGTAGTTATGGGTACCCTTTGGTACTTTCATGTGAGTCCTCTATTCCATGAACTGAACTTGTTGTTGATTGGTTTCTGGGGGCAATCCAAAGTGCCGATTGTCATCCACAAAGCTCCTCATAGTTTACAGGTCTGGATGTCTGCCAGAGTACCCATATCTTATAAACCTATTCAATAAGATATGGATTGGCCCATCCTGGATATTTTCAATAAAACAATATCATTTTATGGGACTCAGGAATCCTGCCTGACATATGGAATAGCATTCCTTCTATGAGCCATCCATCCATCCACCCACCCACCCATCCATCCATCCATCGTTTTCGTCGGGTGGCAAAAGTTCCTTTAAAGAAAATTATATGGTACATTATTTTAAAAATTGCAAGTTTCCCAGAAACATTTTGGAGTGAAACAGCCTTGAAACCCCATACGTGATTAAAAATAGTCTCTTATCCTATTTAAAAAATGACTTTGTGAGGAGTTACATGACTTTATTAGGAGTTACAAGAACTGTTGTTTTAGACCTATCCATGTGATTCCAAATGCGACTGCTTATCATGTTCACAATGAAGAAGAATTAGAGGGAAAATAAGCAAGCACTGATCACCAAACAAATCTGAGTTCTGACTCAAAACTACAAATGACCAGGCTCAAATTATTCTACTTTGGGCACATCATGTGAAGAGCAATCTCTTTAGAGAAGGTGCTAATTCTGGGCAATGTGAAAAGAAAGAGAAGAAGAAGATGACCAGCAACTCAAGTTACAGAAGCAATGGGTACACTATTTAAAGAACTAAAAGACTAGATTAGGGACAGATGACCACGGAGAAAACTCTTTATCTAGGCCATCACTAAGAACCAAAACCGACCTGATGACACACAATCAATTCGTTTATCAAAAACTCTGGAGAAAAAAAGAAAGCTAAATGTGATCAAGATTGTCTTTCGTTATTAAAAGGATTTCACTGTTGTTGTTTCAAAAACAGGATAATATTATATGCTATAGAGTCAGACCAACGTAACTACATGGATACAATTGTTTTGATCCCTAGACAATGGGATCAGGTAAGATCATGTCTGTTCACATAGTGGCCTGTCCTCCTTCCCCAGTGCCAACTCCACAGCTCTTCCAAAGATCAGTGACAGGGGAAGAGAGTTGGGGGGGGGGGTTTGGGACCTGGTGGGATAGGATGCAAGCCCCCAAGCCTCTGGGGATTCCAATGGGTGGGAAGCGGCGCATAGGCACCTCGGGGTGGGGAGAGATCCGGGGCAGGTGGCTCTGGGCCTGTGCGAGGTCTCCCAGGGCCTGTTCTGAACCAGCCTGCTACCGGCCTTGCAATAAGGCAAACCCCTGTTCAAACAGTAGAGACTGGAGAGCGTCTAAGGCTGGAAAGCGTCTGCCAAGATTTATTACTCAAATAACAGAACAAGAAACAAAAACACTGGAACTTGAATCCTCAAACGGAAGGGTTGCTTTCAGCAACCAGCCCTTCCCCAAACACTCCTTTTATTTAGAGATCAGGGCGTGGCCTCCCTGTGCCTCCTCCCGAGGAGTCCCACAGCCTTTCTCTGTTTGTTCCTGCTCGACTGCCTCCTGCGTCGGGCGTCCTTGAACAGGGCCAGCTGTGGGTCATCATCCTCCGCACTCTCGGGCTCACGCAGCTGAGAAGAGGGCCCCGGCTGGGAGCTCTGCGAAGCCTCCAAACCATCATCAGCCGGTTCGTCTTCCACACACTCCTCCTCCCCCTCATCTGAGTCATCCGAGACATCTGAGCCGGCTGCCGGACCCACAGGCTGGCCCTGAGTCACAACAGGGCCTCCTCTACCTACGAAGCATCCTTGCTCTGATTAATGATGAGGAAAGTGGGGTGGGAGTCATTAAATGAGGCGATCACATGGGTGTTTTGCTTAATGACTTGTCACAGCTAGCAACCGTAATTGGCAGGCTCTCTTCTTTCAATATTGCTTAAGCTATCGTAGTCAGTAGGTATCAATAACCCTTATTCTACCACAGAGTCTTCACGGTCCCATCAAACTGATTTTCCTTTTATGGTAGGCTGATGATAAGATTATTACCAGAATCACCTTTTCTCCTGCATTATTCTGTCAGTAACCCTATTGCAGACTAGGACTACACACAGAGAGACACAGAGAGACACAAATACTGAACTTCAGACTTATGCTTGTTCTGGCTCCACTTTCACACTCGT
Source organism: Vipera berus (assembly GCF_964194415.1). Classification (NCBI taxonomy): domain Eukaryota; kingdom Metazoa; phylum Chordata; class Lepidosauria; order Squamata; family Viperidae; genus Vipera; species Vipera berus. The sequence goes on from NC_138204.1 coordinate 68,543,333, forward strand.
TCATAGAAAATTACTCCCTTAAGTTGCTCTTAAAACTCTGATCGCTCATTCCTCTGGCAAGAAGTGAGGGCATATTTGTGCAGCAACAATAAACGAAATAATCCATTTGTACTGCTTTTCTACTTACATGTTTCTTTTACTAACTAATCTATAGGAGACCTGTAGCAGTTGGAATGAATCATTTTAGTTTGATAGTTAACCTGCTTGAATCTTGCCTGTGTAAGGAAACCATGCATAAAGTTAACTCTATCTTTTTTCTTAAAAAGAAATAGTGTGCATGTGTGTGTGTGTGTGTGTGCGCGCGCGCTTGTTTTGTTGGTGACGCGGGAAGTGAGCCTAACAGTAGACTCATTACTCTAAACAAGACTTACTGTGGCTGATGGTCAACATTCTTCTTTCTGAATTATCTTTATTAAAGATATAAGGCCAAAAGCTACCACCTCACTTTTAATTGGAAGAGTGCTTCTTTTGCCCTTGAAATAACAAATAGGTGCATCTTGTAGAACAGACATCATCTCTCAGATTAACAGAATTTAAAAATTAAGGCTCATTTCTGCAGGTATAATTGGCCCATCCCAGTGTCCCAGTGCTAAATCACTTTCCCTGTAGCCAGTGTAAGTTTCATAAATTCTGCTTACCCTTTGCCAATCTACACAAAATCCCTAAACTATTACATGGTGTAATTGTTGGACTTAAGTGTGCTGTGTGAACTCATTCATTATGTCTTATTAACAATCAAAGGGATAAACAGTCCTGATTTGACCTTGGGTGAACCCAGTCTCTTCCAAGGCTAGCTGCTTTGGGGATGAATAATGGCCCAGACACTCTTTGAAAACAATTCTGAGGTACTTTGTGAGTATAGCAACTATTCAAGCAGCCTGGGTTGTTTTTTGGGGGGTTTTTTGGTCAAACTTCTGCACAAGCCTGAGAAAAGGAAGTGTTCTGCTTTAAGAGCTGCATTAATCTAATTACTGAAGAGTTATTTCATGATACCTCTTAAGTCATGATCTTGCAGAGTGCCTGGTTCACTTTGCCCTTTTGCTCTTGCATTTATAAATGCAACTTGTAAGCCTATTTTTGTATTGTTCTGCTGATCAAAGGCATTCCTCCAACTCTATTTTGGGCTGAAGGTTAACTTGCTCTACCTTTGCTTCTGCGTATAAACTTTGCAACCCTGTCCTCAGCCCCACCAGTTCTAATAGTTACCATTGTGCTTGCTACATGTATATTATACACACATACACACACACTCACCCACACACCTGCTTCAATAGCAGTGCACAGCACTGTATGCCATTTACGAAAATACATAATTGAAATAATCACAGCCTAAACCTGTGCTTAACAAGATATGCTTTGCAGTCATCAACGGAGTTGTTTCGAGAACTAGAGTCCTTAAAGGTTTTCATAGGGGTATTCAAGAGCTCTGAATTTGGTATGACTGAACCACAAAAATGAAAACCCGTGGGGATTTGTAACGGACTAGACAAAACTCTGAATATTACTTTTCATGATTACACCTATTGCTCTTACCGTGTATTCTGTATTACAACAGAAGAAGAGAATGATAATAATGTGTGATCAGAGGAAGTACAACAGTGTCTTAAGAGCTATGGTGGCGCTGTGGATAGAATGTAGTATTGCAGGCAAACTCTGCCCACAGCCTGGAGTTCAATCCTGATGGGGCTTAAGGTCGACTCACCCTTCCATCCTTCCGAGGTCAGTAAAATGTGGACTCAGATTGTTGGGGGCAATATGCTGATACTGTAAACTGCTCAGAGAGTGCTGTAAAGCCCAACAGGGCAATATATAAGTCTAAGTGTTATTGCTATTGTATTTTCATGCAGGCATATACATAGAATGAAGGCTAGTGCTAAGCTTGTAAGCCGCCCTGAGTCTTCGGAGAAGGGCGGGATATAAATGGAATAAAAATAAAAATAAATAAATAAATAAATAAATAAATAAATAAATAAATAAATAAATAAATAAATAAATAAATAAATAAATCTGAGTCCATGGCAAATACAAAGTGAAGGAAAGGTTTTCTCCTCCTTAGTTGTCAACACATGATTCGTTACTGACATTCAGCTGTCAAAATGCTCTGGAAATGGTCAAAGGCAAAGCCGCAATATGGCACTAGATGAACATATCAATGCTAGTAATCCACTAACCTTACTCACAGCATAAAGTATGAACAATATTTAGCAAATTACTACAATCTGTTTTAAAACATGTGCTTTGATTTATTAAGGAATACATATTTCCAAGAGCATAATGATCTCATGTAGACTGCCCAAGGAGCATACGTCTCAAAGAAGATCAAACCTTAGGAGTGATTCAGTAGAGAAAAGATCCATTTGGACTTCATAAAAAAAGAGAGAACATTCATAAACGGAATAAATAATAAAATAAATATTTGTGAAACTTAGTTTAGGGAATTGAACCAGGCCTTCAGCAATTTTTTTTTCTACAAAAAGGGAGGAATGGCATGGTGATTATTCATTCCATTAGGAAGAGAGTATCAAATCTCAGCTGGAAGGTTAGGCAGCTGACCTTTAGCATATCTCAGTGCAACCTGCAATACCACAGCCTTTGCTTTTACGCAAACACACCATGAAGAATCCCACAAAAAGAAGGGGGAAAAACCTTGAATGCAGCTGTATCTTCAAGAACAGGGTCTGTAGAAAATTTGGCTAAGGCCAGATGAGATTCAGACTACTTTTTTCTATAGTCTCCCAGTTGCCCAACCAGCATTCTCAGAAACCTAGACTCCCAACAACAATTCTTCTTTTTACAGAAGCTAAACAATTTCAGAAGAGTCACAGACATTTTAAGAAACACATCTTGGAATCACTTCTATAATGGCATCTACTGTAAATGTTTCATAATGCAGGATTCCATTAGCAAAACAAACCCCTTGCTCCTTTAGCTTGAATTACTCATTCCCTAGGCATCTACATTTCCCAGATACAGCTCTCAGAATAGGTCTTAATGCCATCCTCATCTCAAAAACTTGCAAGCTGGAAGCTTACGTTTACAGGTAGGAAGATCATTTCCTATTGTTCACATGAGCTATTTATCTATTCCACCAAGACATGGTTAGTTATAACGTTGGAAGAAGAATATTTTCATGTGGAAGGCCTGTCCTTGGAGAAAACGTGGTTTGTAGCATAATTTATATCAGGCTCAGATGGCCTTAAGACTGAGGGTATTGATACTTTATAATAAAATGTATAGGATCTCAACCCAGAAGCATAACACTCAATTTGTACATTTTAGACACAGGTTTCAAAACATTTCTAAATTCTAATAATGCAATTAATTAGTAATTTGAAGATCAAATTCCAGATGAACGTGTGGGCAAGCTTGCCACTCTTTGAACATGAAGGATTGACATCTTTATTCTTTATCTTTACCTTTAAATTGGAAGATTATGTATGGTATCTACTTTAAGATGTTTTAAGAAGCCTTACATTGTGTTCAGTGGGCATATTTTCCTATCACCAGTGATTTTCCACTGCATTGTTCCACTGCATTTCAAGAGTAACCACGCTCTAGTAGTTGCACTTTATTTAAAGAGATTTCTTTATCATTTAACTTTATTACAGCAGGCACAGCCTGGATGCTGTTCCGAGTGACAAGGACTATTTCCTTAATTACTGTACATTGATAATAGCATTTACTCTGGCAACCCCAATGCTATTCAATCAAGTGAGATTCAATAAAAAAAAGCTGATTTGCCAGAAGGAAGATGAGCATAAATGCCTGCCATCATATTCTATTTTTAAAGGTAAAGTTACTCCTTGTAAAATTGTTATTAAGAAATGTAATACAATATTCTTCCGAGTTTTGTTCTAAAAAAAACACGCGTCCTCTGCCCAAGCTAATGATATTTTCCATTATGTATCTCCTCCTATCACCCATTTAAAAATATTTGATCCCATTCTACTTTGAAAAACTACGGGGGTGGGCTAAGCGTTTCTTATCTTACCCAGATGTAGATTTTGCATTTATTGTGTCAAGTTTTTCTCCCTTTAATTTTGTATTGCTGAACTTAGTCATCGCTTGATTAAGTGATGACTAAGGGGAATGGTTTATAAAATTGAAATTTTGCAGTAAATGTAGTACATGCTGAAAATGCCGACTTCAGCGTTACACACATCTTTTGTTAGAAGGTTATGGAGGACATTTAAATATAAAGGCAAACTATGATGAGATCAAAGCTCATAAAACAAATGAAACCTATATAACAGTGTATTAAAAAGAAATGACCTATTCTGATAACTAATTTGAGTTCAACGAGAGAAATTACTAAAGGAAGGACAAGGCTTATTTTTCCCTAGTTTCTTAAACAAAGAAGCAGAAAAATAATATACTTATGCCTTTTTCTTAAAGTGAAATAGCATCTGTGCACATGAACCACCATAATGCAGACCCGTATAGTAGCCTGAGACTGCTCTAGTTCTACCTTTGTTTGCTTACAAGAGGATAATCAGAGATTATTTCCATAACAGAAATCTACTAAAAAGAATCCATGTGTGGAATACTTTTAGTAGCAGCAAATCTAAGCTAGGAGTTGCAGAGTATTCAACATCATTTTTTAAAGGGCTTGTAAAGTGGACTTGACTTTAAACAACAGTTAAGATTTTCCAAGCTGACAGAAGTGACATTACCAATAACCAGTGTGTACAGGGACACAAGGTATTTTATGATTGGTGAAGTGACATATATTTATGTTTAGATTCCTCAAGAACAGCAAGATAAAAATGCTACAAATATTTAACTCCAACCTGGGAAAAGAGACAATGATGTAAATGTTCCTAGGGAACAATATTCTTATTCTTTTGAAGGAGGTGAGCCAAGACACTTAAGCTCTGGAGAACCTTTAACATAGGAAGCTATTTATCATAACAAGCTTGGTTGAGACTGCTCCCCATACTGAACCAATTAGAGAAGCTTATTTCGTCATACTTCATAACTCGCAATGATAGGTTTCCAAGCCTGGCGCAGTGCAGTAATTGAATTTTGATCAAACACACATGGCCCATAACCCACTATGTGAAACTTTCAGAATAGTTCACAGCTTCTAAATATCCCATCAACTTACTGCCAAAAGTACAGAATGTACTTGATGCGAGGGAGGGAAGGAGTGAATGAGCTGGAACCTGGTACATCTGCACAACAACACATTCTGGTGTGTGATTTCTCCTTTTCAAATAGCAGTAGGGATAAGGGATGGTGAGCGATGAGGTAATTTCTTCCTGTTTTTCCCCTTTACATCCACACAGTTTTCAGTTTTTTGTACAACTCGTATGAAGTCCTTTGTGCAGTAGGTCATGAGGAGTTTGTTATTAAAAGTCCATCTTTTGCTTTTATTTATCAAGTCATTTAAAAGATAAGTCACTGTCTTCTTTTCAATAAGGTTACAATTGGCGCATAAGGCTCTGACTCCTGTTGTGGGATCAGCAGAGCCCATTACAATATCGCCTACTAGTTTTCCTTTGTACACAAAGAGCTGATGACAAGAGTTGATGAAATTTCTCAATCCTCTGAAGACAGTCCTCTTCCATCATTTCATACGCAGGCATCTTCTCACACTCAAATAAAGTAAGTGAACTCCTGGGGGGGGGGAAAGTTCAGCCATAAAACGGGTGCATAGCCAAAGTACAAGAGAATACATTTAAAGCTTTCCTCCTTGGCAAGTAATAACAACAACAATAGTAGTAAAGTTGGAAGGGACCTTGGAGGTCATCTATTCCAACCCCCTACTAAGGCAGGAAACCCTATACCATTTCAGACAAATGGCTGTCCAGTCTCTTCTTAAAAACTTCCAGTGTTGGAGCATTCACAGCTTCTGGAGTCAGGTTGTTCCACTGGTTAATTGTTCTAACTGTCAGGAAGTTTCTCCTTAGTTCTAGGTTGCTTCTCTCCTTGACTAGTTTCCATCCATTGCTTCTTGTCCTGCTTTCAGGTGCTTTGGAGAATAGCTTGACTCCCTCTTCTTTCTGGCAGCCCCTGAGATATTGGAACATTGCTATCATGTCACCCCTCGTCCTTCTCTTTATTAGACTAGACATACCCAATTCCAGCAGCCGTTCTTTATATGTTTTAGCCTCCAGTCCCCTGATCATCTTTGCTGCTCTTTTCTGTACTCTCAGCATCTTTTTTACATCGTGGTGACCAAGACTGGATGCACTATTCCAAGTAGACAGAGCACAGCCCAAAAGTTTAGGATTGTACAGCTTTATTCCCCCTTCCAATAGCAAAATAAAGGACTGTTATATAGAGCTTGAATAGATAAATAGATAGATAGATAGATAGATAGATAGATAGATAGATAAATAAATAAATAAATAAATAGCAGTTGTACCATATTACCAAGGAGGAAGGTTAGTTTGTCTTCAACTCTGTTTTCTCCTTTATTTTACTGTGTAAGATTCTACACTCAGAAAAGTTACCATGCAATGGACACCCAATGGAATTTTCTTCCGACAATGTCACCACGTACTTCAAACATATTTCCACCCACTGCTCGCAAATCCATAGTTCAATAGCTACGTTGGATAAACATATTTGTTTTTTCTTCCTTCCTTATGTCATTGTCTATAATCTAAGGCAGTGGTTCTCAGACATTTTGGTCTCATGAACCCTTTGCCTTCTTAAAAATGCTTGAGGATCCCAAAGAGCTTTTATTTATGTCGGCTATCGATATTTGTGTGTCTGTGTGCCTTTGAGTCCCTCTTGACTCTTGGGAGACTGTCTGGACAGGTCCCTGCAGTTTTCTTGGCAAGCTTTCAGAAATGGTTTGCCATTGCCTCTTTCCTCAGGCTGATATTTACTATATTAGAAATTAAACTGAACAATTAAAAAAAGTATTTACTTTATTTTGTGCATCCCATAAAAGGGTCTTGGGGACTCCCAAACTTTAAGAATTCCTGATCTAAGGTATATCTACAGTGTGGGATGCTTAGTACTCTCTGAGCTTGGTTGTTTTTCTGCAGCCAATTTCATTATCAAACTAGGTAACATAATCAGTGCAGCCCAAACAGCCAAGCTCAAAGAGCACCACAGTTCAACCCAGAGCCACTAATATTCTCTTCTACTGGTGTATCTACAGTATTTAAACTGCTGCCTAAACTTGATATGCTAGATGTGAACTGGGACATTATGTTCTGTTTCCAGCCTACGACCGGCCCTGTTTGAATGTCAAAGACAACCCCTTTTTATAATCAACAGGCTGGAAAAAACCCAACCAAATTTATTTACAAAGAGTTCAAACAAAAGTTAAACGAAAAATTCAAGCAAGACTTAAACCAAAAGGTTAAACAAGAGTTAAACAAGAATAACAGATCAGGACTCTAGCAGATGATCTTCAAACGGTTGCCTTCAGCAACCAGCACCTCCCACACATTCCCCTTTTATCAGCAGTCCCAAGGTGTGGCTTCTCATTGCCTTCTCCCGAGTTGCCTCATTGCTTTCCTCTGTTCTGTTCTGCTAGATTGCCTCCTGCTCCTAGCGTCCCTGAACAGAGCCACCTGTGGATCGTCTTCTTCCAATCCTTCATGCTCACACAGCTGAGTCTGAGGAGGAACAAGACGGGAGGGGCCTGGCTGAGAGTTCTGCGGTGCATCAGAAACTTCCTCTGACACCAAAGGCTCTCCAAACCCCTCCTCCTCCTCCTCTTCAGAATCATCAGACTCAGCTGCCGAAACCACAGGTTGACACTGAATCACAACACATTAGATACCTGAGGCCACCTTCTTTGAACGATACAAAGATGCAATGCAGTTGTAGAATCTCACTTTAACCGCTAGAATAGAATACTCCTGAATGATGTACTTTTGTTCAGCTTTCAGTTATTTATTTATTTATTTATTTTGGGGACTTATATGCCACCCTATCTCCCGAAGGACTCAGGGCGGCTAACAACAATAAAAACAATACAAAAGTTAAAAGAAATTAAATAAACAGCCCCAATAAATAAGTTAAACTAAACAATTAAAAATTAAAAAACATTTTAAAAAACCCTGCCGTCAGTCCAGGTCAGCCTGATGAAAAAGGAAAGTTTTAAGGCCGCGGCGAAAGGACCGGAGATCCGGGGCCATCCAGAGCTCAAGGTGGAGTTGGTTCCACAGGGCTGGTGCTCCCACAGAGAAGGCCCTCCCCCTGGGGGTCGCCAGCCGACATTGTCTAGCCGACGCCACCCTGAGGAGGCCCTCTCTGTGTGAGTGCACTGGGCGATGGGAAGTCGTTCCCGGCAGCAGACGGTCCTGCAAATATCCCGGGCCTAGTCCATGTAGGGCTTTAAAGGTAAGTACCAGCACCTTAAATCTCACCCGGAAGACAACCGGTAACCAATGCAGCTCACGCAGGAGGGGTGTAATATGGGAGTATCGGGATGCTCCCATCACTACCCGCGCGGCCGCATTCTGCACCAGCTGGAGCCTCCGGGTGGTCTTCAAGGGCAGCCCCTTCAAGGGCAGTTGTTCACGCACTAATTAAATGTTACTTATTTTACCCCAATTACAAGGCAGAACTTAGAAGGCCATGTGTCTGCATACCTGCCACACACAAAATGGTCACTACCTTTAACAGAGCAACCTATACAAAGAAACCTCATGACATGATACCAACCTATCTAGCAAGCTTACTAAGTTCTATAGAAGTAATATAAACACGTATTAAACCTTTTTCCTGTTTAACCTAGGCATAAAAGGTAGAGCTGTCTGGAGGAGCAGAGACGTGTTTGTACTTAGTATAGAGATTATTTTTGGTTGCCACAATGTAAAAAAGATGCTGAGACTCTAGAAAGGGTGCTGAAAAGAGCAACAAAGATGATTAGGGGACTGGAGGCTAAAACACGTGAAGAACGGTTGCAGGAATTGGGTATGTCCAGTTTAATGAAAAGAAGGACTAAGGGTGACATGACAGCAGTCTTCCAATATCTCAGGGGTTTTCACAAAGAAGAGGGGGGTCAACATATTCTCCAAATTATCTGAAGGCAGGCAAGAAGCAATGGACGGAAACTAATCAAGGAGAGAAGCAACTTAGAACTAAGGAGAAATTTCCTGACAGTTAGAACAATTAATCAATGGAACAACCTGCCTCCAGAAGTTATGAATGTTCCAGCACTGGAAGTTTTTAAGAGATTGTCTGAATCATTTGCCTGAAATGGTATAGGGTCTCCTGCCTGAGCAGAGGATTGGAATAGAAGACATCCAAGGTCCCTTCCGACCCTGTTATTCTATTAAGCAAGGAGGCATGGGTTAGCGATACTGACATTTTCAGGTTAAAGGTTTGAACTGAGAAAGCTGTCTACATGAAACATTTAAGTGGAGCAAGTTTTCCTTAAAAACTGGTATCAGAGGTGACAACATTACAAAAACAGAGACTGTGTTAGAAGGATACTCACATTATTTTTGGTTGCGCTTCTGCTGGTAGAAGATAATGAATTGTGCAAAGGAAAAACATATTTTTTCCAATTCTTAGACATGAACATATACTGTGGTTATAAGCAGACTGTGCTAGAATAATTACCGTACTAAAAATCAATCAACTGAAAGCCAAACCTTTCCCCTGCTTATCATAAAATAAAAGTATTTTTTTAATATTTTTTTGTCTGAGGGAGAAGCTGAAAATGAACATAAGTCCATTGTTATAAACAATGTAGTTCTACTCTGTATAAATGTACAGTTGAACAGCCATATAAACATCCAGTTCTGACGAAGGATAAAGCAAATTTCTTCAGAAGAGGATTTACACAGCAATTACATTAATAGATTACGATGTCTAGAACTGTCAAACACAATTTAGGAACATGACGCTTCATATGCAATTGCTGAAACTACTATATATTCTCTTTGTTTTCTGAAGGATTCTGCAAGCAGGCACATTCTTTTTTTTAATATATGCAATGAACTGTTAAACACACCACTTAAGCCTACATAACCTCCCATAAAGAATAAGTAAGAAATCCATAGATAGCTCACAACATTTTTTAAAAAATAGATGAATTGTATGCAGTGTTGTCACTGAAGCAAAATCTAGGAGTAAAACATTCAGAATTCACAACTGGAATTTAAAAAGTTCAGTATTTGCTTCCTACTATTAAAGCCTGAGCCTTGAATGAGAATTTGGTTTAAACAGAACTCTTTTGGTCTTAAGTGTTCAGCACAGGATAAAAGAGATGTTGCTGCTGAGCTGAACAATGCAAATTCTAAGTAATAGGTGATAGTTAGACATATATACCTATAGAAAATAGGAGACCTAAGTATGAGGGAATCAAACTAAACAGTTTTGCTAAAATACATTCTGCAGTTATTCCTTGCCCATAAATGCTTATGAACTCAAATATAGCCTGATTTACTAAGAGAACATAATTAACATCAGGCATTATCCACTGTATGGAAAAACATTGTTTCTTACTGTCTTCCAAACTACAATTCAAATAACTACAGTACCAATATGGCTACTAGTAATGAACAGATTCGGCTACATTACTTGGCATACTCTAGTACAGTAACACCTTTATCCATTAACAGAATAGATAGATATGTACGGGTTTAATTATCGAAAATGTAAATGGCATATTGTGGTGGTCACATTATTCAATGTCAAAGTGAAGGTATTCTCTTTCCAGTCCTATTTCCAGAGCTGACTCAAGAAATAAACTTACTGCAGAAAATTGGGAAGCCATACTGTATCTTTCATCTAACACCACAGAAGAATCCTTTCTTTTATATATGTTTGAAACTTGGATATCTACTCTCACTTTTTCATGCCAACATTTGTGTGGCTAATCATTTCCTGACCTTGATGTTTTCTGCCGTTTTATTTTACGTGAGAATCCGAGTCTCCCCAGCTTCAACCCTTACCCCAAAAATGCCCTTGGAACAGGGGTGGGCAATTAATTTTCCCAAGGGGTCACATGACAACCTGGGACTGATGTGGAAGGCTGTGCTCACCTATCCCCAATGCTGTGGCCGCACTCCCGATGCCAACACCGCCCTTACGCTGCCAATCCCTTTTCCCTGACTCCCAGACTGGGATGACCCAGTCTGCCTTGGAAAGTGTGTCGTTCTGTTCTATTTTTACAGATTTTACACAGTATAATCTAAGTCTAAATTTCAGAACTTGGGATAGAGTGTAACATTCAGGGGGTTTTTGGATTGCCACTGAACGTGACAGTCTATCCCAAGTTTTGAATTAAGCTTTAGATTATACTGTGCTGGCTAATTCAATGCATATTAATAGCGTGAAAAATATTACTTAAAATGTAGCTGCTATAACGATATAACAAATACCTCAGCCCACTGTAACAAAGAGCTTACGTACACACTTAATGGGTTGAAGAGCTTCACTGAAATAAGATAACTATAATTAATATCTCATGAGTTTCACCACTTAAGTGCAGATTCTGTTCCTGGGTGAAGATATTTATCACATTTAAGATACATTTAAAGCCCTTAATACACACCGGCAGTTATAATATATTTACTACAATTGCCTTATCAAAGTAAGGTAAGAGGTAACTTTGTTTTGAAAATACGACTACATGTTGCACTTAAACTATGTCATTTCTGCATGTGATAGAACAGTGAGAAGGACCATATGCAAAGTTTGTCACTATAGATAGAAGAGGACTTTAGTTACAATTGCCTTGCAGTTGTACAATGTTCTACAATTGGAACATTAGATTAGGTCTTTAGGTATCTCGTACAAATGCCTTATTTGGTCTGAAAGCTGACAGCATGACTTTATGCTACTTACTGTTCGATACGTACAGTATATTCATTAGAGATATGGAGGGAATTAATGTTACAATCTCAATATTATATGGGGAGCAAAATGAATTCAAAATAGGCCTGGTGTCCTACAGTAAAAAAAAAAGGTGATGTAGTACTCTATGCTGAGTACTGCTTCTCATCTAGACCCAGAAAAATTAACCCAAATAGTGATTTTTTAAAAAACAGGTCTTTTCAACCTTTTCACCCATTGTACCACTTTTAGGATATGGCAACATCCGAGTACCACCAGTCACCTAGCAAGGTGTCAAAAACTTGATGACACCCCCCCCCAAAAGGGAAAAAGTGATAAAGTACAGGTAGTCCTCGACTTACAACAGTTCGCTTAGTGACTGTTCGAAGTTACAATGGCACTGAAAAAGTGCCCCCCAAGCCACAGCTGAGTAGGACACCTGCCTGCCCACCTGGCGGCGCTCTTCCTCCGGTCCGAGGTTTTCATTGTTGTGAGCATTTCTGTTGAGGATTAGCAGCGGGGGTGGGGTGGGAGGCTGTTTGATTTTTATTCCCCCCGTCTGCTGGGTGGTTGCAGCAGGTTTTGGTCACTTCACATGACCCTGGGACACTGTGACCGTCATAAATATGAATCAGTTGCCAAGCATCTAAATGTAAATCACAAGACCCTGGAGATGCTGCAACATTCCAGCTGACCAGTGCTTCTTCTGGGCTCAGCAGAAGCGCCAGGATCAGTGCTGAGCTCCAGCTTCCACTGAGCCCTGACAGGCCTGCAGCTCCAGCCATCTCTTGATCAGGCTTGTGCGGTGCTGCCACCAGTTCAGCTCATTCCCCTCCCCCGCCACCACTTTTCTAGGATGGTTGCGAACCACCTGCCAGGTGCCAATGTACCACAGGTGGTACCCGTACCACTGGTTGAAAAACCCTGTTTTAAAAGATTACGCTTTAAAGTTTTCCCCATACTAAACAATAGAAGCAACAGTAAAAGAATTTGTTTTGCTGCCAGACTTGCACAAACAGCAAAAGAATGACAGCAATAATTTGAAAAATACTTCTCCAAAATACAAAAAAATCCCTACATAATTTGCCTGAGGTTTTGTCCTTATGTACAGTACAAGCACAGAGCACTTTTGTTTTGTATTTAACAAGCTGACAGCAAATTTCAACAAACGTAGAATAATTGTTGCATTTGGAAATTCAAGAGTTCAAACAGCCTAACAGTCCGTCTATATCTACATTTTTGAACCTGGCAGCTTTTTTCTGAAAAACACAGCTTGCAAAGAAAGGGGATGATGACATTACAATCAGCCATGAACAAACTATTTAAAAGCAGCACTAAGGTTATCAGTCAGTCAGTAGCCAGCTTTTTGTTATTTCCAAAATGATTCTTAATTTCTGAACATGTGTTTAATTGACCTTTCCCTTGTCTCTATCTACTTTTTCAGCTTCAGGCCAATGACAACAGGGGTGGATCCATGACCAGAGTCTGCTGGCTAACGTAGTATGTAAATTTCCAGGGTTCGGATAAATTAAAAAATATACTAACAAACACAAAAGAAAACTTAAGAATATATTATCTTTTATCCCATGATTAAAAGAGTGAAACACTGCAAGTTCTGGATGTTTTGTGCACACTTTGGCTATGTTTCACTGTTTTCACAGTATAAATGAAAAATAAGGAGACTTCGTGCATGGAGGAAGAGTAAAAATGATTATACAACCTACTAGCATGTGATTGTCAACATTTATAATATCTTCTTTTTGTGCGTCTAGAAAAAGGATCAACTGGATGACGTTTTCTTAATTGTAGCATCTGGAAGGCAATTTTTAGCATTTTTGTGTTTTTAATTTTATATCCAAGACAGTGATTGAATACACAGGACAATGGACATCAGGCTAAATATCAGGAGACCAGGAGTTTTAGTCCCGCCTTAGGCATGAAAATGGTCTAGGTAACCTTGGGCCAATCTCTCTCTCACAGCCTAACTTATCTTATAGGCTTGTTGTTGTGGGGAAAATAGGAGGAGGAAGGTGCACTGGGTATTTTTTTCTGCCTTGAGTTGTTTATAAAAATAAAATAGGTGGGATATAAATTTAATACTGTAAATTGTCACCACTGTATCTTACGTTCAAAATCTAATTTTTAAAACATCCCTTTATAAATATGGACAATTTCATCAAGGATAAAACATGTTTTTCAGAATTTGTTAGAAAGATATTTCAAAATCAATTTTATCAGAGAACGCATATCTACACGGGACGTGTCTTCTTGTTTCTTAGGCCCTTTTTATGTGTTATTGCCCATTATAAATTCATCTCCCCTGAAAAAGTAATCTCTTGGTGTAGGATGGCTATGTATATTGTATAAGTGGAGAGAGCCACCGATCCTGGCAAAAAAGCAGGCAAGAACCACACTGAAAAGGCATTCAACAAGATCATATCGATCCCTTAGCTCTTTCCAATTAAGTTATTTTTTTACAGTGTTTCAGAAATCCTAACTGAAAGGAGTGAAACAGCTTTATTATTTCATCCCTCTATATAAAGCAGGGTTGGGCAACTATGGCAACTTTTTGACTTGTGGACTTCAACTCTCAGAATTCCTGAGCCAGCCATGCTGAGTCAAGAATTCTGGGAGTTGATGTCCACAGGTCATAAAGTCGCCATGGTTGCCCACCCCTGCTTTATATAGAGGGATGAAATAATAAAACTATTTCCTACCCCTGGTATAAAGTAATCTCTGTTTGACAAAAATGGCTTGATTGGTCAAAGACAACATTTTTGATATTCAGGTTAAGGAACTTACTGGTAAGATTAAGGGTACATTTGAGGTTTTCTATATGTATCATTGGTAATACTCAGCCTGGTAAGCCTTGCACCATAATAATCTATTATGTAGTTAGAACCATCAGAAGGACCCACAATCTGGAAAAGAAAGTATTACATTGTTAAAAATTCTGTTTTGAAATATTCCCCCCACACAGAAATCTTCTGCAACCTTCTCCATATGCACATTGCATTTAATATGACTACAAAACAGCTATAAAACTCATAACACATATGAAATGTTCCTTGACGTAAGCAGACAAATAGCCTGTATGTGTCTTAGGGAATAGGCATTTCACCAAGAGGTTACACACTTGGAAAGACAAAGTAGGAGAGAGAGAATTTTGACAGAACATTGGCTTTGCCTGTGTAAGCTTCCACAAAGTAGGAGAACCTGTGAAATATATTGGTAATTGAAAACAAAAGGCATATTTAATTCTTACCTAACCTAATTCTTATGAAATTATTAATTTATCTGAGGAGAAGTTGTACCAATATGCTTATAATTTTACGGAATCACAGTGCCACAGTGTTAAGAAGGTATTGTTATAACTAAGGGAATCGGAGAGGAAATCTTTGTTGATGCAACTTGAGCTATTTACAAATAATTTATTTGCTATTGTTTACTTTTGATTACCCAACCACCGTATTGCTTTACAAATACCTGAATGTAAAATTTTTAAAATATAACAAAACTTGTACAAAAAGAAGAAGGAATTGTAACTAACAAGTTGGTCTAGGTCACAGGGGTAGGCAACCTTGGCTCTTTTATGACTCGTGGACTTCAACTCCCAGAATTCCTGAGCCAGCCATGCTGAGGGGAAAGGGAGAGGTTTCCAAGCTGAGCCATTCTGGCTCAGGAATTCTGGGAGCTGAAGTCCACGAGTCATAAAAGAGCCAAGGTTGCCTACCCCTAGGACCAGAAACCCTAGTTCGGGTTCATCGTCAGTCATTAAAGCTCTCTGGATTTTTCCCTTTTGCTATATTAAAATTTACACGGAAATTAACTTCTGAGGTTATACATGGAATTTCAAGTACCTTTTTCATACTAAATATGGGCAAATTTAATTCCAAGGACATGTTTGTAGGAAAAAGTATAAAAATGTGTAATCACAAATATTCTATCAGGACAAAAATAAGAACTGATGCACTTCAACTTGTGAAACTGCTAGGAGTGCAACTAAAACTACTGGAGTTTAATGAACTTTTTAAAATCCTTTAAGACTTTGACTAAGAGGAACCAATATATTAGATTGGCTTATATGCAACCATAGAAACTAACTTTTTAACAAGCAGAAACGTTGTGCTAGCAAATGTTTCTGCTACATTTATACAAGGGAGGTTTGCATATGTATGTACTTATTAAACATCCATTTAATAAAATATTCACAAATACAGTAAATGTATTTTTATGTTTTTCCAATTTTTACCCATTCTTCTGAATATATTTTTAATATAAAAGGTTCTCTGATAATTTTGCAATATAGGAAAGCAACATAATGATATACGGGGCAAGTTGATGTTTAGATGTCTAAGTAAGCAGAATTTGAATAGGCTTCTTCTTATCTAAAAACAAATCTAAAAACTTTCAAAACTGATGGGAACATTAAAAGGCAATGTGGGAGTCAACTATTCATATTTTCAAAAAATAGTAATGTCCCAGAAATCAGTTGCTAGATGTCTAAGTGCATCTCAGACTTTAAAAAAAAGACTTTTATACTGGATGTTTTGAACTTACCTGCATTGAAATCAAAATGAAGTCAATCAAACTACCAATTCCACAAAAGCCTACGGTGCAGAACTTTAACAAACCTGTGAAAAAAGATGCATTTACGCCATTGAGTGGATGTATTTCAGAGCATTACAGTTTTTAGGAAAAAGAAAACATGTTTTGTCACCGTAATGATTTATCCATGCCCCTAAAATTATGCATTACCATAGGTACAGGGATTTTTTTTACTATTTCTGAATTAGTAGCTTCTTCTTAATCCATATACACAGAGAATCCTAAAGAAAACTATAAACCACTGAAGTTTCAATACCAGAAGGGACCGCTGAAAAACAAGCCAGAGGGCAGTCAAGGCAATTTTTTAACAAGCTTGAAAGAACAATGGCGATTCTTTAAATCTAAGAAATGCCAACTCAATTTGTGGGACAGAGGGAAGGAAAACCTTGTTTGGTGAGCCGCTGATGCAGCAAATTGTACATAAGAAAGTAGTTTATACATTTAACATAAATCAACATAAAATAATTTTGGTAAAAGACAAGAAGTCTTTTAGTACAGTACTTATCTCCAAGATGACAGGACATTCTTTCCTATTTCTAGCTATTAGGATTTATTTTAGGCTGGACTCCTAAAGGTTGTGGTCATACGATACTATTATATACTATAATCTGTAATTATCCAATTAATTATAATAACAATCCAGCTTGGCCTCCTCAGAACCAAGTATTAATAATCCGATTTAGCCAATTTACACAAAACTATTCTTTGCAGTTGTCAGGCATATGTTTCACTTACCTACTGTGAGCAATAACTTCACAATCTAAGCAATGTGTCTCTGGGCAAAAAGGGGCAGTATCAGACCTGCGAACGTTTCTGCAACTAGGAATTCCATGGGATGCTTTTAGAATTAAATGAATAGCAGCTATGTGGGGTTCTAAATAGTCTGGGATTCAGAAAAGGGGCTAGTTTAGTTTAGCAAAGGAAAACAGATTTGAATTAAAAGTACTTCTTTATACAAACATCAAAACAAAAAAAAGGTAAGAGCCCATAATTAGATGAAAACTTTATAAGCTTAGTGTAAACACAGCTGATTTTGCTTCCAACTTCAAAATGTTTTAAAAGTTCTCAACAAGTAAGACGTCAGCAGCAAACCATACTGAAAGTACAAAGCGATTCAAAATGTGAAACATGACTGAAGTTACTTGAGTATCACATTGTAAGGCTGGCTTTCTGCTTATTTTTCAATCATTCTGTTTAGCTTTCAGTCTAAAATAATGGAGCAGTGACCCCCAGGAAGCTGTTCAGAAAAAAATATCTTAACATTTCTTACAGCGCTGCTTATTCTCCTAAGCAAAATCTGTACACAGAACTGTATCATGGAAAAGGATAACTTGCTCAGAATTATGTCTTGGCAATTTTTATTATGTGTGGGTCTGTCGTGGTTAAGCCTTCATAAAATTCAACCAGTTCCAATCCTGAGATCCATTAATGTGATCTTATTATACTAACGGAATTTCATAAGATGTTAATTTGTTTCGGGACACAATTCAGTATACTATTTTGACTTTTAAAGCCCTTAGTTTGAGATGCAAGTGCTTTCATGGGATATCTGAACCACATGAATCTGAAGAAAGAAATAATTGTTCTTCTCCAAGTACCATCATATGAAGTTAAACAGGTGGCTTTTTCTATGAACTCAGCCAACTATAAATACTTTCTGCTAAGGAATGACAGCCTACCTTTTTTAATTCTATTTATAGATAAGACAAATCCTGGCTTAGTTACTATTTATTATTTCTGTACACAAATTATTTTTCCTCTTTTCAAATTGCTGTTATTTGTATGGAATCATCAAGCTACTAAAAATACAGCTTGTTGTAAAGACTTTTTAGTAAACAAAGCTGGAAAGCAGTAACACCCTTAGGTTAATTTTTAACTTAAGACTTGTGCTATGTATTATTATGCGCGCGCGCGCACACACACACAAACACACACACACACACATATATATATATATATATATATATATATATATATATATATATATATATATATATATATATATATATATATGTAAATTTTTGGATTGCTAACAAAGAATTAAAGGGAGATATATTTATATATCTATATATATTTATATATTTGTTAAATGTTTGTTAAGCATTCAGAATACACTTGCTTAGTCCCAGACACGGGACAAATCTTATTTCCTGTTTCAGCCTAGCCCAAGGCCATCAACAGGCAATAGCCACAGCAGTGGAAGCTCATATTTGTGTAAACATTTATATATTTATATATATTTATATAGGGACGCGGTGGCTCAGTGGGTTAGGACACTGAGCTTGTCGATCAGAAGATTGGCAGTTTGGCGGGTCGAATCCCGAGTGCTGCGTAACAGAGTGAGCGCCTGTTACTCGTCCCAGCTTCTGCCAACCTAGCAGTTTGAAAGCACGTAGAAAAATAGGGACCACTACAGTGGGAAGGTAACAGCATTCCGTGCGCCTTTGGTGTCTAGTCATGCCGGCTACATGACCACGGAGACGTCCTCGGACAAGCGCTGGCTCTTCGGCTTTGTAACGGAGATGAGCACCGGCCCCTAGAGTCGGAAACGACTAGCACGCATGTGCGGGGGAACCTTTACCTTTACCTATATATTTATATATGACAAACAATTCTCTTTTAGTAATTACTGACATCCAAATTAATAAAAGGTAGGTAAAAGCAGCAAAAGGCAGCAAAAGCACTAGTTTTTAGAGTTAAGCTTCTGAATGGAAAAGTATTCCATTTTGGATTTTCTTAGTATTTGCTGATCTTGGCCACTGTCAAGTAACATAGTTTCATACAAGCCCCACTGATATAAAGAAGCCTGAGTGAACAAATAACACCAACTCTTGATGCTTGTTTCATTTAATGTATAAATTAAGTCACTGAACGTTCCATGCCCCATGGAGAAAAAGTAACTGTCACTTTAGCCTCATAGAAAGTTGCTGCACCTCTTTTAGCGACAAAACTAATAGTCCAGCAAAAATATTATTAGCCTCTCATTTTGTTGTATAGGGATTCTGATCCATCTCTCCAATGAAAACAATTTCAACTTAATACATTTGAGGGTTTTCTGGCATGTGCTCATCTTCTCAAGTCATACTATATTTGGGTAAGGATATTTTAGGTTCAAAATTTGAGTTTCTTCTTCTGCATCTATTGTCATATAGACGTCCTTATAAGTTTGGGATCAGTCTTCTTGTTTGACTTACTTGTGTTGGGAAACTCCCAGCCAGGCAGGGAAGGAGGGATCAAGCGGGGATCTAGCCTTGAGTCCTGCAGACTAAAGAGACTTAGGGCTGATCCCTCCAAAGTTCCATGGAACCTTATCTGTTTGTTCCCAGGAGAAGGCAAATCAGCGTGAGACTTCTAAAACCTTCTGCAAAAAGCAGAAATTTGTCCTTCATTCAACAATGGCAAATTCTTCAGCTCCTGAGGCAGCAAAGCATCTCCAAAACATAACGCTACCACCTACCACTACCATCATTGACGGCTGGCACGAATTTCCTATTAAAGAATGCATTGTTTCATTTCTGACATCCACGTAGCCAATTTTGGATTATCTGTTGGTAGAGTACTCTGTTGGTAATCTTTTTCATAAGTCTTTTTGTTTGTTTGTTTGGCAGATTAAGACAAGTATCAATACTTTTAGTGAATCGTAGCTTCTACTTAGGGACGCGGTGGCTCAGTGGGTTAGGACGCTGAGCTTGTCAATCAGATGGTCGGCAGTTTGGCGGGTCAAATCCCGAGTGCCGCGTAACAGAGTGAGCGCCTGTTACTCGCCCCAGCTTCTGCCAACCTAGCAGTTCGAAAGCACGTAAAAATGCAAGTAGAAAAATAGGGACCACTACGGTGGGAAGGTAACAGCGTTCCGTGCGCCTTTGGCGTCTAGTCATGCCGGCCACATGACCACGGAGACGTCCTCAGACAAGCGCTGGCTCTTCGGCTTTGAAACGGAGATGAGCACCGGCCCCTAGAGTTGGAAACGACTAGCACGCATGTGCGGGGGAACCTTTACCTTTACCTTAGCTTCTACTTGCTCATACTGTAAAACCCATCTGATGATTTTCTTATGATAAAGCTATAATCATCAGTTTTAGCCATTCTCTATTTATATACCTCTAGGATCCACATGATGTTCTGATAATGTTCAGTTGCAAAAATATGGTAACTGAAAATCCAAAAGTGGTGGATATTCTTTCACAGTAGTATACTACAAGAACCAATTTAATACAGTACTGTGTCATTTTCCGCACCTCCAGCCCACAAAATCTGTTTCTAGCAAGCAGAAAAAAATGCAATGGGTTAGGAGCCTATTGAGAAATTCCAACACAACACTCTATAATCTATAAGAATTTCAGATAGTCATAATATCTCAAACTGCCAGATAGAACAATTAAAATCCTTGTTTTTTCCTTCCCTATCTACAACACACTATAAAAGGTTTTTTCCCCCAATAAGAACCTTATTGTATGGGGAAAAATCATTTGTGATTTTTCACAAATAAATAGGTTTTATGGTAAGCAAACACTGCTAATGCTTACTGGGCAATGTTTTAATTTTTCAAGTGCAACTCAGAAGGAAATCTAGAATAAATTATCCAACCCATCTTTTTTATTGTGTGATGAAATACAAAAGTATAACATTCTTGGAGGTTCTCTATTTCATATAAGAGTCCTCAGCTTACAATTCATTTAGTGACCATTCAAAGTTATAGTAGCACTGAAAAAGGTGATGTCCATTTTTCACACTTATGACCATTGCAACATCTCCGTGGTCACGTGATCAAAACTCGGATGCTTGGCAACTGGCATGTATTTATGATGGTGGCAGTGTCCTCACCTTTTGCGACCTTTTGACGAGCAAAGTCGATGGGGAAGCCAGATTCACTTAACAGCCATATTGCTAACTTAATAACCATAGCGATTCACTGAACAACTGTGGCAAGAAAGGACATAAAATGGGGCTAAATTCACTTAACAACTGTCTTGCTAAGCAACAGACATTTTGGGCTCAATTGCGATCATAAGTCAAGGACTACCTGTCTTTGCCGAATATGTCAACCTCTTAATATTCCAGCTTGATATCTATATAGGACACTGTCACTGAGGAATACAAATGGAATATAAATGAATTAATACAGAAGCATTCACTTTTATTTAGACTAATATTTAAAAGTAGGAACTTACCCAATGCAGGATATCCTAGATAAAACCGATCTGCTCCCAACCAGCCAAGAAACAAAGACAGCGCTACTGCGACCTTATAGGAGTAACCATTTCTAGAAATAGAAATAGGACAAAAAAAATCCTGAATTCATTTTTGAGTTCTTTTTCTTCATCCCATTAATTATTTAACACTAGAACTTTCAAACTGTCAAAGCTTAAGCAAATGGAAATCCAGCTACACTTTTCACCAAACAATAATACAAAAAAGGAGTGAATGATTTCTCCATTATTAGACTGTTAATATTTCATGCGACAAAGAAAGAGACATTTGTTCTGTACCAGCCTGCTACCGGCCCTGCAGAAAAGGCAGGGACAACCCCTTTACAAACGGCAAGAGGCTGGAATTAAGCCTGCCAAATTTATTAACTTAAAACAGAGCAAAACAAGACACCAACCATGAAACAGGAGCTATGAAACAGGAACTATTCAAGCGGTTGCCTTCAGCAAACCAGCCCTCCCACGCATTCCCCTTTTATACAGTTCAGGGCGTGGCTTCACTCTGCCTCCTTCCGAGAAGCCCCATTGCCTTCCTCTGTTTACTCCTGATTGACTGCCTCCTGCGTCGGGCGTCCTTGAACAGGGCCAGCTGTGGGTCATCTTTATCCACGCTGTCAGGCTCACACAGCTGGGTCTCCGTCATGACCAGGTGGGAGGGGCCTGGCTCAGCAAGCTCTCCAACCCCCTCAGCAAGCTCTTCAACACCCCCCTCCTCCTCTGAGTCGTCCGACTCAACTGCCGAACCCACAGGCTGACCCTGAATCACAACAACATTTCAGAGCTTGAATACGATTTCAGATTTGGCTCTTCTTGTACAAAACACAAACCCGGTAAAGCCAGTTTTACTTACTATGACCATTTTTATAAAACAAAGTAAAAACAAACAAGTTTTTTTTTCATACCTCAATATTTTCTAATTCAACTGTATTGCAGTATTGCATATATCTTTGAATTACTTGCAAAAAGTATTTTCAAAAGGTATTGTAATAATAATCTTCACACTCCTAGGACTTGATCCTTTCTGATCCCAAGTATCATCCCTAGTATGATAGCTACAGTATATGATCAAATAAAGCAGGTATTAATTAAGACAGATCTGGTATCTCTCCTCTAATCTCCTCCAGTCTAACAAAACTGAAAGGAAAGTACTGCAGCACATTTCAAAACAATAAAGTAACTTAGGTGCATATACAAATATGTAAGTGTTCTATAATTAATACAGCAAATACTACCAATTGAATTCTTATACATTGCACAGAGTTATTACTTACACACTTCGACACTCAATGGGCTGGTAAAATCCAATTTCATTTCCAGTAAACTGAGTTTCATTTCCATTGAAATCTTTACAAGTAATATTTGGGGCTGGAAGACAGGCAACTAAGGACATAAAAATAACACAGCATTATATATAGGACATCAGCAAAACATTTCAAATATAGAACACATAAAGCAAATATCTTTTTAGCAAGACAACTAACATACAGATGTTAAATTTAATTTTATTTTTTTAAAGAGGAACAATAAATGAACTTCAAAAACTAAACATACAGTAAAACAAAATTTATTCTGTACCTGTAATATTAATTCATCTCTAAAATGTATGTGCGGCCAAGAAATATTTATTGGCAATAACCAATATAACAATATGAATGCTTTTAATATGCCTTTATATTGGTTTTTTTTTGTTTTAAAATATCTGTATTATTTTTGTTGCTTTTATTGTATTAATAATTGTTGGCAAGCCATCCAGAGTCATATAGATGAGTTGGACAGCAGTATAAATTGGAATAAACTCATCACAAATCTTATTAATTCATTTCAAATATTTTTTCAGGGAAAGACCCCATGTCCACTTTTCTTTAAAGCAAATTATGATATCTAAGAAGAGGAAATGTATACAGTTCATTCACTGGAAGCATTTGATTAAGGAATATGCAACATTAAACATATTGTGAAACTCTTACCATATGCAGTGTGGTTAGTACATTTCATGGGTTCTTGGGTTGCATTGTCTATTTTAGGATCTTCGCATATATATGTTTGTACAACTAAGGAAAACAAACATAACCCAAGTTTCTGCAGAAGATTAAAACTAGCATCATGATCTAGATTTGTTTTCAATTAACCAAAAACTGTATAAGCTGAAGTTGCCGTATTTCCTTCTTTTAGCCAGAAACATAAGCGATACAGCAATATTTAAGTTGGGAAGCTATTTTAATCAACAATATGGCCTTCTCTGGCCTGAAATCTTCCAATACTCTGGAACTAGAACTACCAGAATTTCCCATCATAGCAATATGGTTGTTTCTAGCACATCTGGAAGGCACCATATTAAGCAAGACTAAACAATACATAGGTTTAACAAGGTAACACATAATGGGTTTGCCTAAATACACTATAATTATTTCTTTGGCTTTACAGTGTTGTATGAACTTATCCACCGTGCTTTGTAAATCATGGCTTATGGTTTGCAGTTATATGAAAAGCTAACCAATTTTGGTGTATACAATTGTATACAATTATACAATTAATCATGCTTCAGCAACCTATACAATAAAGGTACTCCTCGACTTACAACAATCCATTTAGTGACTGTTCGAAGTTACAACAGCACTGAAAAAAGTGACATGACCATTTTTCACACATATGACCGTTATAGCATTCCCCATGGTCATGTGATTTACATTTGGATGCTTGACAACCGGTTCATATTTACGATGGTTGCAGGGTCCCGGGGCCCTGTGATTATGTTTTGCGACTTTCTGAAAAGCAAAGTCAACGGGGAAGGCAGATTCACTTAACAACGGTGTTATCAATTTAACTGCAGTGATTCACTGAACAAATGTGGCAAAAATCACCGAACAAATTTCTCACTTAGCAACATAAATTCTGGGCTCAATTGTGATCGTAAGTTGAGGACTACCTGTAGTACCTCCTCACTTGCAAGGATTAAGAGAACGTAAACTAAATTTAGATTTTGTTCTGGCCCCATTACCCACAGGAACGTAGCTAAGTGCAATCCTTAGCTCCCCAAGGGTTGCAAAGCCTGACTTATTATGAACCCAGCCATAAGTTTCTGCTCCAGGTCTCTTCCCACTCATAAGGGATGGAAGTGGGTACATTCATTCCACCCTAGGCCTGGTTGCGTGATGCTATAAAGCCTTTGGTCCATCAGTCCTCGGTTGTAGTCAATAAACAGTATTCCACTTAGGACTACTACCTGCCATTTAGAACTAAAGGTTCCCCCGCACATGTGTGCTAGTCGTTTCCAACTCTAGGGGCTGGTGCTCATCTCCGTTTCAAAGCCGAAGAGCCAGCGCTTGCCCGAGGACGTCTCCGTGGTCATGTGGCCGGCATGACTATACGCCAGCCAAAGGCGCACGGAACGCTGTTACCTTCCCACCGTAGTGGTCCCTATTTTTCTACTTGCATTTTCACGTGCTTTTGAACTGCTAGGTTGGCAGAAGCTGGGACGAGTAACAGGCGCTCTCACTCTGCTACGCGGCACTCGGGATTCGACCCGCCAAACTGCCGACCTAACCCACTGAGCCACCGTGTCCCTCATTTAGAACTACACAAGTGTAATTCAACAGGTGCAGCTTCCTCAAGCACCCGGCTGGTTATGCCTCGCGCGACCCTTTTAGAACATAGAGCGCCGTCCCCGCCCCCTTCCTCCCTGCCCCCCCCTCCGTAAAGCCCATCACCACGGTGACTGGGTTCCCTTGGCATCCTCCCGCCTTCAGGATATTGGCCGATTCGCAGATCTTCGCACTTCAAGGGAGCATCGTCGCTCGCCACACCCCGAGCTGCGAAATAAGCCAGCCACAGGGTCCCCAACGGCCAGAGAGGTATCATGCCGCCTATCTTCGCTTGACAGCGGCTTCCCCTGCCAGGTGGGAAAAGAAACCACCTCCTCCTCCTCCTCCTCAGATGTTGCCGTAGTCCTTTCGCGGAACGCTAGACGCCATCCCAGAGCGCGCGAAGAAGGGCAGAACGGGCGGTGCGTCCCCCTGTGGGAAATGGGAATCGCCTTGCCCGTAACAAAGATGGCTGCGTTTCCCCATTGTCTTCTTAGGAGCCGAAGGCAGAAGCCGCCGGCTTCTTCTCGGGCAATGGCTGCAACAGGCATCAAAATGGGAAGCCGAGCGCCCTTACTAAAAATGGCTACTCGGGTTCAAAGCAACGGAAGGAAGTAACCCGGGATTGACCTTTTTTGGGAGGGCGGAGAAATTGGAACAGACTGTTTGCTGTATGCCGTGCGCAGTTTCAGTTGTCTGAGTGGGTGCTGATGGAAGGCAGGAAGAAATACGGAATAAAGGCAAAGTAGACGCGTTCCATTGTCATCTAATAATTTATAATAGGTACACACAAGTTGTTGGAATGTGGGTGTGTGTGTGTGGGGGGGGGGAAAGTCCGATCGCAATTCTTCAGCTGGGTGTGTGCAGAGGCATTTTCTCGCGTGATTTTGCTTTCAGGCGGACCTCGGGCTAAAAATTGGAGCTCTGGAGCAACCACCCATGTTTGATTCAATGGATCGGGCCTTTTCCCAACCCTGATGAGCGAGCTTCAGCCAGAGGGCTAGTGGTTTTTCCTCGTCAACTTCGTGATGCCTATAAAAGAATATATTCTATATTATCCCCAACAGCACGACTACCACCAATTGAGGACCGATATATTTGCAAGAAGATCATATTGGAGTCGTGGCTAGGGGGGGCATTTGCGCAGATTCGCCTGGTACACCAGTTGCGCCCCTTTCTGGACCGAGATGCCCTATGTACAGTCACCCACGCACTCGTTACCTCCCGTATAGACTACTGCAATGCTCTCTACCTGGGGCTGCCCTTGAAGACCACCCGGAAGCTTCAACTGGTGCAGAGTGCAGCTGCACGGGTAGTGATGGGAGCACCCTGATACTCCCATATTACACCCCTCCTGCGTGAGCTGCATTGGCTACCGGTTGCCCTCCGGGTGAGATTTAAGGTGCTGGTACTTACCTTTAAAGCCCTACATGGCTTAGGGCCGGGATACTTGCAGGACCATCTGCTGTCGGGAACGAATTCCTATCGCCCAGTACGCTCACACAGAGAAGGCCTCGGTACCGTCGGTTAGACAATGTCGGCTTGCGACCCCTAGGGGAAGAGCCTTCTCTGTGGGAGCGTCAGCCCTGTGGAACCAACTCCCCCATGAGCTTCGGATGGCCCAAGATCTCCAGTCCTTTCGCCGCGGCCTCAAAACACTCCTTTTCCACCTGGCTGACTTGGACTGACAGGGATTTTAATTATGTTTACAATTTTAACTCTAATCTTTAATTTATTTCAATTTTAAATTTTAATTTACTGTATAGAGACCTTTAATTTTTGTTGTTGTTAGCCGCCCTGAGTCCCTCGGGAGATAGGGCGGGATATAAGTCCCATAAATAATAAATAAATAAATAAATAACCGATACTATGTATTGTTTTATTAACATTCTGTAGTTCTGTTCCTGCTCAGTTATTACCAGCATCAGCAAAATGAACGGCTGCATTGGTTCTTCACTGGATAGACATTTTAGTGCTTTCGTATACAGTCTGGCTGTTTTCTCCTTCCTTTTCTTGGTTACCTGATACATCTAGCACTCTTGCTGAGGAAGTGCCAATTCAGAGTCCCACGGGTAGCTTCTCGATGAAGTAGTCTTAGATAATTTGTATAATTATGGGATCTATTTTAGTTGTTTCATTTTTAAAGGTATTGAGTAGAAAAACATAGGCTAGTATGCAACGTGGGGCTTAAGGATTGCACTCAGTGAATAGCAGCCGAGTATAAAAAACACAGTTTTAATAAAAATAAAAACCCTAATGAAGTGATATTTCTTCTCAAGAATAATTCTTTTATGACCTTTTCCAAAAAAAGTGATTCTTGGCTATTGTTTTAAAACTTATTTTCAATTAGAATTAATCTCTACCTTTTCTTCCTGTATTTTACCCAATCATTAACTCCAAACTGTTCTCATACCTCAGAAGTACTCTGTCCTTCCCTTAATACAGAAGATGTTTTACTGTTATCAGCCACTTCATCAGCCATGAAAAAGACAAGAATGCCCACCCTTTGAAATAATGGGCATTCTTTGAAGGCATTTAAGTAATAATGGCAGTTCAGAATGGTCACTTTCGTGTTTGAACTTTCCTGGAATTAATGCAAGGTCGTCCTAAATTGGCATATCTTCAGGAAATACCATCCTATTTCTACCATGGCATATGAAAAAGCTAGGGTTCCCTCAACTTGTGTTACTTTCTGCAAATTATTTAATTGCTGCTTCTGTATTATTAAATATTAAATTAATACTAGATGAGCTGCTTTGAAGAAAGCCAAACCAGGGATAGATGAGGTGCTGGGGATTGGAATGATGGGTTAAGTAAACGAATACAAAGAAATTTATGGGGTAAGAAGAGCAGCTTTTAAGAAGAATACAAACTTGATGGGAAGGAGCTGGTATGATTCTTGAAAGTGAAAAGACAGAATATGCCAGGGAACGGAATGTACATATATAGCAACTTTCTTATTAAACTTCACATGTCCCAGACTACAATTCCCAGCTAGCATGCCAAACTCTTGTGCTGATTGAGAATTATGAGACCTGTAGTTCAATGCACCTGAGTATAGTAGGATAAGGCCTTGCTAAAGGACTAAGCCACCTTAATTGGAATGTATGCATAGGTTTAGAGAAGAAATTCAACTTTTATCACTTAAAATACAGCTGTCAGAATACAGTACAATGTGGTATAAAATACTAGAAATGCAGAGATTGTACGTTTTGAGTAAAAGAAAGAATGAAGTTTAGTTTACAGTATATTGGGGCATCAGTAAAAAATTGTTTAAATTGTGATTTTTACTGTATTTTGTTTATTTGCCATACAGAGTTTTCTTTTGGTAAGTGGGTGGCTCAGTGGGTTAGGACGCTGAGCTTGTCGATTAGAAGGTCGGCAGTTTGGCGGGTCGAATCCCGAGTGCCGCGTAACAGAGTGAGTGCCTGTTACTCGTCCCAGCTTCTGCCAACCTAGCAGTTTGAAAGCACGTAAAAATGCAAGTAGAAAAATAGGGACCACTACGGTGGGAAGGTAACAGCGTTCCGTGCGCCTTTGGCGTCTAGTCATGCCGGCCACATGACCACGGAGACGTCCTCGGACAAGCGCTGGCTCTTTGGCTTTGAAACGGAGATGACCGGCCCCTAGAGTCGGAAACGACTAGCACGCAGGTGTGGGGGAACCTTTACCTTTAATAAATAAAATGAGTAATATTGACATCTACACAATGAACTTAAATGTACCTACTCAATAGTTCTCTTGAAGGCAATGAGGCTTATTTTCAGGTTAGTGGATACTGATGACTTCATCCTAACTCACTGTCAACAAATGTCCCCAACCTTGCGCCTCCAGATATGTTGCATTAAAGTCCCAGAGGTCTAATTCACTACATCTGGAAGAGGCTGTTTCAGACAGCATATCAAACAAACATGATGCCCATGGGCTGAATTTGGTACTTTCTTCATACATATGCTTCAAAATAGCAGCCAACGGTGTTTTCTTTCTCCAATACAACACATTGATTTAAAAATTCTTGTATTTGTTGCCATAATAAAGGGCAGATATTTGCATGATTTTTGCCTCAGGCAAAAGTCCATGTGGTTAATTTTGAGTGCTTATTTCACCCTAAGTTAAAAAAAATGCTTTCACCTCAGGCAGCAAAAGGTCTTAGGGCAGGGTTTATTATTTTAAATATTCCATGGCTTCTTTTGAAAGATTATATTAACAATGCATCTTTTCAACAGCAGTCCAATTCCTACAACTTTTAAATTTCCCCGTTTTAAATAACACACATTCATTTAAGAGAATGAACTACATTGGTTCCTTATTTATTGTCAGAGACCAAATAAAGAAAGTGATATGCTCAAGAGGCAACGACATATTAGCAAGCTACCATTTAAACCTCCTAAACAGCAACATACCATTCTAAAGTAGAATGAGTTTAGGCCAGGGGTCTTCAAACCTGGCCCTTTTATGACTTGTGGACCTCAACTCCCAGAACTCCTCCGCCAGTATGCCTGGCTGAGGAGTTCTGGGAGTTGAAGTCCACAATTCATAAAAGGGCCAAGTTTGAAGACCCCTGGTTTAGGCCTGGCTTTTACTGGCAACTGACAAAACCTCTGTGACTTTCTTAAAAGGCTGAAGTGAAGATGTCTTCTAATAGAAATTGTATCGCCTCAGATTTGGATCATGCTTAACAAGGAGCGGATATAACTGCAGTTCACCATTCAAGACTGAACAATGCAACAGGATCTGTGTTATAATTTTATGGATATATCTGAGCATCTGTAGTAGTAATCTGGGGAGAAACTTCAAGTCATCCTTCCACCAGCTTTTTCACTGGAAAAAAAAGTATTTTGCAATAGCAAAGAGATTATTCCCTGACACAGAATTTGGAGTCTTAGATCTTCCAGGGTGTAGATCAAGACTGGGAACACCTTATTTAATTCAAGATATAGTTTTCTTTATTCATAGTCTTTGAGTTGAGAGGCTAAAGACAGACAATCATTAGCAATGGTTGTCTAAAATTTATAAGAATGAATTAAGCACTGAATCACTCTTCAAGTGTAGTTTCAGCTAATATGTTAGATAATATATTCTTATGCAAGCCACTATAAAAATAGATCCTAGTTGAAATCTTATTATGAGCATGATGGATAAATCAAGGGGGATGGAGAATAATTCTCACACATTTAGCTAGGCTGAATCTAAAGCCTTTAAGTCTTTGTAAGGATAGGCTTGTATACCATAAAGCAGAATTGACATTATCCTAGTTCTAAACAATTTAACTGCTACTGAGACCAAATTGTTACCTTTATGGCTTACAGTTAATTATAGTATTTGTGCATTGGATAAAACCTTGTGAATTTGTTATCATTTAGGGGATGAATATTTAAAGAACTTAATTTGTTCTATTTGGATGCTGTTGATGCGGCATTTATATTGGCAACTGCAACATGTTTTGGTAAATAGGACCATCTTTGTTTTTATAGAGTTAATTACAAGTTTTTTCTTGGTGGCAGAAACTGGCTAATGTTAGGTGGGTTTTCTCAAGGTCTGCCTGAGACTCTGAAAGAATAACAGCCTTTGTGTGTAACAGTACAAGGTGGGTCTCTGTGTTACTACTTGGCAAGGAAGCTTGTTGCTTGATAAAGCCTGTATACAGAACAGTTCAAATGAAAAACCGGATAATGGAGGAACAAAAATACAACCTTATTATTATGATGTTTGTTACTGTCATTTCGCCTTTTCCAGGAAAGCTTTTATGGCATTGTGGGTGAACATAAAGCTCATTTCCATACCTTTCCATCTATTATCTTACAACATATTCTATAGCAAAGATACCTAACCCGTACAATATTAAACCAAAATGTGATTCGTTTTTTTTCTTAGCTGCATTATTGTCTGAATAGAAGCTTCGTGTAATTTTCCACATCCTGTTGTCATTAAGCCAAGCCCGTAGTTTCAGTAACAAATCAATATTCTCATTTATTGAAACTTCATCATGTAAAGAAAATGACAATTACGTGATCTCAAAAATAAATTTTGAACGGATTGATTCACTTGGTTTGCATATCTTTTAATAGCTTGATCCACAAAAATTCTTGATTTTCAAAAGCGATGAAGCTGCTTTGCTTCCTAATGTCTCTGTTATTTATCAATAATGTTTACATACAACCCAAACCCCAAAGGATCTGGGTTTTTAAAATAAGAGATAAAGTGGTAGAAAAATAAAAAGCAACAAATTATTTATTTTCTTCCATTTATACAGCATCCCATCTCATAACAATTCTGCATGGTTCACAGCATTTCAAAACAATACAATAACATGAAAGAAAAACAAAAACAACAGCTGAGGAAATACTCTAAATAAAAGAGATTCTCTGTGATTGCAATGGCAGGATTGAGCTTGTAGGTAAATGAATGGAGGTCTCTTCTCCCAGTAATCTTCTGGGTCTATGCAGTCTAGGTCCTCTATTATCTTTGACACAGTTAGTTCAGTAGTTATTGCAGCTATTGATAGTCCTTGCTTAATGACTGGATTTGGAAACAATTTCCATTGCTAAGTAATGCTGTCAAAGACAGCAATGTCACTTGAACGCGCCACTTTGCAACAACTGTTCCAGCAGTCTCCGGCAATTGTCGTTAAGCAAGGACCTCATGGGACCATGGCTTGATTTTTCCTACTGGCTTTCCCATGACTTTGCTTGTGAGAAGACTGCAGGGAACCTTGCAATCACAATAATGTGACCATAGGATGCTGCAATGGTTGAAAATCTGGCTTGAGTGCCCAAATCGCAGTCACGTAGTGCAGGGGCACTGCAACAGCCAGCACTTCAAGAACCAGTCATTAGTACCACCGGTTCAGCGCTGTGGCAAGTTCAGTCGCTGAATGGTTGTTAATCCAGGACTACTGATACTGTCTATTTTCCAGGATGTGCCTCACTTGGTGAGCCAGGGAACTAGGTCTCCCACTTTCTGTGTTATTTCCTAGCACATTAAAAGAAAAATAACTTCTATACTGCTACTGTCCAAGCTTATGGCACTGAAGCATTTGGCTAACAGAACCAGCTCCTTCTTACCACCTCTGTGGGTAGACACATTTCATAAGAGGTAGATAAAATCACACTTTAATACGTGGGGGGGGGGAAGAAAAACATGTAATTTTTTTATTTTATATTGCTTTTTTGTATTTTTATCTGGTCACAAACAAAACAGTATCAAAAGAGATAAAACTATATGTAGTTGTTCAGATCAGATATCTTAAAAGAGTGGCTATGGAGATTCTCAGTCATCCAGGTCACGCTTGTCTCAAAGGTGCTTTTTCAAAAGGCAATATGGACTTTCTTTGTTTTTTCTTTGTTTTTCCTTGAAGACATTTCGCTTCTCATCCAAGAAGCTTCTTCGATTCTGAAGCTGACACTGAAGAAGCTTCTTGGATGAGAAGTAAAACGTCTTCAAGGGAAAAAAATACAAAAAGTCCAGTTGCCTTTTGAAAAAGCACCTTTGGGATATCTTGAAAGAACTGTGGACCCAAAATTAGAATCTCTGGCCCACCACAAAATGACCCCAATCTACTCTTTCTCATATATAGCTCTGCTGGACTGTATTGAAGGTTCAAGTTACAAAACACACAGTGCTTGTATAGAAACAATAACATACTAAATATCACACTTTAAACTCATGAAGATAAAGAAAACAACCTTATGTTACAGTATATTACTAGCTAACCTTTTCCTTTTCCTGTTGAGAATTGGTGATCCCTGGGAATAAGGGTCAATTTGTTACTTGAAAAAAACATCCCTACATAGTCCAAATTAAACCTGAGGTCAAGAAGAAATTTGGCCAGCAACTTCTGTCTCTCTTAAAACATTCCTCTAAAAGAGGAGATATGGAGTAATCTCCAGTCTTGATTTGTAAGTAGAATATATACAATTTGTGTTGTGTGGAGATGAAATCTGATGGAATGTGGACACAAGATGGCTTTACAACAGTTAACAATGAGAAAGTAGCCACCATAGCAAATATAGGTAGTCTTTGACTTACAACAGTTCATTTAGTGACCATTCAAAGTTACGACAGCACTGAAAAAAGTGACTTATGACCATTTTTCACACTTACAACCGTTGCAGCAACCCCATGGTCACGTGATCAAAATTCAGACACCTGGCAACTGACTCATATTTATGACAGATGCAGTGTCCCGGGGTCATATGATCCCCTTTTGCGACCTTCTGAAAAGTAAATTCAATGGGGAAGCCAGATTCACTTATCAACTGTATTACTAACTTAACAACTGCAGTGATTCACCTAACAACTGTGGCAAGAAAGGTTATAAAATGGGGCAAACCCTGCTTAACAAATGTCTCCCTTAGTAACAGAAATGTTGGACTCAATTGTGGTCATAAGTCAAGGACTACCTGTAATAACATTTCTGAAAGCCTTTGAAGATTACAGTCTGAGGTGAAATCAACCAATCACACAATGAAGTTATATATGTACATGATTCTATCACTTAGCACCAAGAAATCCATAAACTGTTTTGCTATGGTCATTTGTAAACTGAGATGCTAAGACTAACCTAAAACTGACACGCTAGATCTCATTTGGTGGGGCATCTAGAGAACAACCTCTGCAGTTGATCTTTAGTTCTTGGCAGGTATCCTAGCACTGAAGGGATCCAGAAACTAAATGAATCCAGAAACTCTTGGATGCCAAAGAAATGTGTTGACATAATGCTTAGTCCCTATTATGTTTTAAAAATAATAGGGGTTGTTAAGAGTTGATTTTTGACCAGTAACATAGGCTTGTCCCTTGTTGCCTTCATATTTTGCAACAAGTCTTTCTAGACATGAAATCAGCCTTGACATAAGAGTAGCTTTTCCCAAATGTGTAGCAATTTTATATGTATGATTTGCACATAAGTGATTGCTTTTAAATCCCATATATAGTGGGTACAATATAAGCAGAGAGAGAAATATAATAGGAAAAGAAAAAAAATCCCGATTGTCATTTCATGAAGCCAACAATTTACATATTATCTATACCGCCTTCATTTAAAAAACAACAAAAAAACCTTATTTTTGGTTGATGTTCTTTTTTGGAAAGGAAAAAGCTATTTTCCCACAGCTATTTAAGGTTATCCAAAGGCCATTTCTTCTCTTAAAAGAGATGCACCCGTTCCCATTTCTATGCAATTCCATTACCTATAATGAATGAACCTTTATTGTCAAAGTACAACCATGTCTACATTGAGATTGGCTGAGCCTCCCTTCGTGCCCCCACCCCCAACTCACAGTGACACAAACCCTCCATCTTATTACACCATGTGAGCTAATTGCACTACACACCGGCCTCGCAAGTCAATCATGCATAAAGTTTAGAAAACTATTTCCCGTTCAAAAGCCTAAAAGCCCATGGATAAAAGCTGTTCTTCAGCCTGTTGGTACGGCTGGCTATACTTCTGTATCTCCTACCCAATGGTAGGAGAATAAAGAGATACCGTCCAGGGTGTGAGTCATCCCTGAGAATTTTCCTCTTCCAAGGCAGCGAGCCCTGGCGATGTCATCCAATGGTGTCAGGGGACAGCCCACAGTGTCTTATGCTGTGCTCACCACCCTCTGTAATGCTTTCCTATCTGCGGCTGTCAGACCAGCATACCAAACCACAATACAGTACAAGAGGACACTCTCTATAGTAGACCCGTAAAAGTGGGTCATTGTTCTACCCTGTTCTTCTGCAAGACCCTGAGAAAGTGAAGTCTCTGTTGGGCCTTTCTGGCCACCTGGGTTGTATTAACTTTCCAGGTCAGATCTTCACAGAGGTAGACTCCCAGAATTTTAAATTTTAAAATCAAGTGTATGCAGCAAAACAGCTGCTGTCTTATGATGTCTGAATATTGGGCTTGAGCTTGACTTGCTGCTGGTTTCACAAGCAAGGCTCCTCGGCGCATGAGGGGTTTGCTTACCAACCTCTTCCCCATTTACAACTAATGAAAATCCACGGAGTCAGACGCCAACGTTCCCACGACCCAACCCCATTTATTTACTTATTTATTAATGGGATTTATATCCCGCCCTATCTCCCGAAGGACTCAGGGCGGCTAACAACAAAACATATAATAAGTACAGAAATTAAGATAAAAATAAAATTAAAATCATCTGTGCAATAAATTAAAATTAAAAATTAAAAATAAATTAAAAATTGCCACCCAGCCCCTCCTGCAACGATGGCCAATTCCCCTTCCCACTCGTTATTTCACTTGTTCCTTGAATCCGCCCTTCTCCGTATACTTAGGTAAGGATCCGAGCCTTTTGCCCCGAAACTAAGCCCACCACCATCCCGGAGATCACTCCGCGACCTCAGCGACCCCCCAGCTTCTTGCCCCGCGGCGGCAACTGATCTCTCGCCTCGTCCCCTCTGATCCCGCCGGAGCCTGGCTTGTTTTGCTTCAGCGCCCAGCGGCTCCCCCTCGCTGCCGGCTTCCTGTGTTGCAAGGAGAGGTGCGGGTAAAACGAAACTCTCGCTTCCGCCCAGGTAAGAACAAGCCAGGATCGGCCAGCGACAGGTCTCGCCCCCAGCCGAGCAGGTAAGCCGTTCTGACGATCCGTGAGCGCTCCGGGCCGCCTTCTTGTCTCCGAGCAGTCACGGTCGACCCTGTGGCGGGGAGAGGAAGCGGCGGGCAAGTGGCTGGAAGATGCAGCCAGTCGGGCTTTGGCGTTGCGCCCGCCGCCCACTTCCTGAAGGCTGGAAGCGTAATGGAAAAAAAAAAGACTTGGGGAGAACTTGTTGCGCTTCGGGTGGGCGAGTTTGCTGAGCTTTCGTGGTGGGGTGTCCCTCCCTCCCTCGCGGTAGGTTTTTCTTCGGAGGCATGCAGAGCTAGATCTGCTTAGATCCGAGTCCGGTTGCCCCTTATAGATGCTGGGAATCCGACTGGATTTCCTCGTGTGACTTTGCCCGTCTCCTGATCTGGGCAAAGGGGGCCGCTGATTTTGAAAGGCGCCCGGGCTGAAAGCCTGAGCGAACAGCTTAAAGCCGCTAAGGCTAAGTTGGGCAAAGTACAGGCGTGACGGGATATTTTCAGCTTGGCCGTAAACGTTAAGGGCAGCAGTTGGTGTGGTGGTTGTGCAGGGTCTGAGCTGCCAACGATCCAACAGTGCTGACCTTTGATTAGAGGCTGGGCTTGGATCTCGGCTGGCTTGGGTGCTCTTTCCTTGCTGGTAAACCCAAAAGTGAAAGTAAGAAGAGGGAGCTCCTTCCTTGGGGAATCTCTATTGATCCTCGACCAGCTGTTTTTGGGCTAAACAACCCACAGTCATTGAAGGAGAACCTCAGGGTTTGGTATTCCTCTGTGTGGAGGAACCCCAGAGTTGTGCAATTCGATTTCCAGAATTCTAAAAAAGAGAAGGGAAGGAAGGAAGGAAGGAAGGAAGGAAGGAAGGAAGGAAGCCTGGCTATGCTGGCTGTTGAATTCTGGAACCTGATGTTTGTACAAATTTGGAGGGCTGCAAAATTGGGAATGCCCCATAGCAAATAAGGTAAAAACTGTTGCAAAGAGATGCTGCCTTCTCCATTTCCTCTGTTTTTAATGGGGCAGATGTCAAGGAGAATTTTGACCAGATAGGAGCTGCCTAGAAAGTGTGATGGCATTAATCAAATGTAGCCATGATTACTTTTATAAGAGTAACCCTAATTCGCTAAGTGTAAATTTTTATGAATAGCAAAGAACATGTGGAAGAAAAGAGGAATGGAAAAGGCATTCTTTTTAGAATAGCTTTTTTTTCCACTTTGGAAATTAAGTACAGTACTAATTCAAGGTAGCTTCATTATGAAATCAATATTAACATAGATTTGCTTCAGAGCGCATTTTTATCTCCCAGTCTAAAACTCACAAATAAAACAAAATTTCAGTATTATTTTTAAAAAAATAAAAGAAGGGATTCTTTCAATGTTCTACTTAAATCTGGACATACCGGGACAAGTAGAACGTTATTATCCAAGAAGGCTTTTTTATTGTAGTATCTGTTGTGTAAGGATGCTTCAAACCAGAAGAGGACTTAGAGGATGATTGATATAATATCTTAGAATTTCCAGTTTCTCCTGTTGCTGAATTTACAACTAGGAATTTACCTAATCCCAAAAGCAGAGTTGGAGAGAAGACTTTTGCAATTCCAAGGTCACTGTATGCCTGAGAAATCGCAGTGAGTTCGCAAGTGTAGTCAAATTTTAAAAAGCCTGTCATGCATATGTATGTATTAATACACAGCAGGCCCAGTCCAAATGAAGAAACTTGAGATTGTGATGTAATAAAAGACATACCTATCCAGGGAGTAAACTCAGTACAGTTTCTGAATAGGCATACTAATAATCATCAGCAAATACCATTAAATAAACACAGTGTGACTTATTTAACTTGTATGTGACTGATTCTATTCCTTAGTTCTCAATGATGTCAGCCAATGTTACGTGCCTATCCGAAAGCAATCTTATTTGAAGTCTGCAGGATTTTATTCTTAATTGGCGCATGGTTGCAGCCTAAGGATTTCCATTTGGTGAGACCTTTTTAAAAAAACCTCAATCTTCCGTATGCTCCAAAAGTAAGGAGGGTTGGGCCTGGGTTAGTACTGGAATTGTAAACTAGACTGGCAAGTTGAAAGAACATCTGGAAGAAGATACATGGATGTATCCATGAGATAACTAAGATTTAAGGTAGACTTAAGGAGGCTTTATATTTAAGCATATATGACATAGGTTTGTTTTCACTATATAACAGAGCAAGGACTCCCTAGTTGGAAAATGATAATAATTTAAAATTACAGTTCTAAACAATTCTATTACATTGTTGGTTCATGTAGGAGGTTTTAGTTTTAGCTGAGGGTGATGGAAAATATGGAATGCAAATCCCGATTTTATTCTTACACCCATCATGCTAAGTAAACATAACATGGTGGCTTAATATAAATATAAACATAAACATAAATATGAACAGAAAATGCTCCTGAATACAGTGCAATGTAAATTCTCCATTATAACCCTGAACTGATTTATTCAGATATATCTGTAGCCGAGAGGGAATTCTGCATTCAACATGGGAAGCCAAGGATAAAATACAAATTTGGTTAGCATGGCTTCTCTTTATCTTGGTATGATTTTATTGGTCGTAATGCACAGTTTATACATATTACAAAATAGTATGGATATGAAAGTAATATTAAGTTAAATAACAGCAGGACAACGTGATGGGAACCTTTTTGTATTGGTCTACATCTCTTGTGTGTGGCAACACAGGGCAGGTAGTCCTCGATTTATGAACACAATTGACCCCAAACTTTCTGTTGCTAAGCAAGGTAGTTTTAAGTGAGTTTTGCGCCATTTCACTACCTTTCTTGCCACAGTTAAGTGAGTAACACAGTAGTTAAGTGAATCAGGCTTCCCATTGACTTTGTTTGTCGGAAGGGCGCAAAAGGCGATCAAATGACTCCCGGGACACTGCAGCTGTCATACACACATGCCAGTTGCCAAGTATCAAAATTTTGATCACAGGATCACGGGGATGTTGCAATGGCCATAAGTCACTTTTTTCAGTGCTGTTGGTCACTAAATGTAAGTCGAGGGAGAGAGATATTTAAATAACCGTGTTGCTCATTGTAAGATTGAAATGTTCTCTAAACCCACGGTAATACTTTTACACACATCTCCTATATTTGTTTAGAGTTATTATTGCCACATTAAATGGGTACAGAAAGAAGTATAATATGCCCTTCTTTCTGTACCCTTTAATATGGCAGTAATGTCTAAACAGGCATATGTGTATGTAAATGTGTGCTTGCCATTTAAGTTCTTCAGAGTAAGATATGTTGAAAACCAAAGCTTAACCTGCATCTTTGTTCTAAAATTTAGGCTATATTGAATCTACAGTGCAGATAAGCCAGGATGCCAGAAAATCCAATTGCAGGTAAGTGTGTCTGAAATCAGCTTGTCACATGGTTGAAACATTTCAATTATCTTAAGTAGTTTCTTTTAATGAATTGTTATGATGTTTTGGGGGGAATCCAACAGATAAGCAGCAGATCCTCAGGATTCTGGAGCGTCTACTAATGAAACTTCATGAGAAAGGAGATAGCTCGCAGAGTGATAATCTGGTTTTTCTGTACAATACTCTTAAGAACCCTTTATTCAACCACGTGCTGACTCTTCAGCAGTCAATAAAGCAGCTGAAAGAACAAGTAAGTAATACAATAGAAAGATCTGATGGATGCTGATTGGTTATGTTTTCAAGAAAATTTTGAAGTAGTAGTAGTAATGTTTGTTGGGAAGAAGTCACACCAAGATGACTTATCACTTTGTTGTTTGTATGTACATTGAGAGCTTTGTACCAGGGACAAATTCCTTATGTGTCCAATCACACTTGGCCAATAAATTATTCTATTCTGTTCTGTTCTGTTCTGTTCTGTTCCGTTCCGTTCCACTCCACTCCACTCCACTCCACTCCACTCCACTCCACTAATTTTCTACTCTACTCTATTTCTATTCCTATTCCTATTCCTATTCCTATTCCTATTCCTATTCCTATTTCTATATTCACTGGTGGGATTCAGATATGTGAACAACCTGTTCTCTGTGTGGATGCCGCTTCTGGAAGTCCTTTCTGGGCCTGGGCAACAAAAAATTAGCTACCGGTTCTGATGAAGTGGTGCGAACTGGCTGAATCCCACCACTGCCTATACTGCATCTTTTCTCCTTCCTGTAATTCATTATTAAGTCATTTGATTGAATTAGCTGAAGTTATACAAATAGTGGGCAGGGTTCTGAGTTTCCAAAAGCTTTTCATCAGACATGATGATTTTAAACTCCAAATGGAGGAAGAAGAAAAAAAGATGGAGAGAACTAATGTAATTGAAGTTCAGCAACATTCTGCTTTCTCTACCTGCCACTTTATCTAGACTTTCTCAACCTTGATGACTTTGAAGTGTATTCACCTTAACTTCCCCAATCTCCCAAACAATCAGTGGAATGGCTTGCCTTTAGAAGTTGTGGATGCTCCATCAGTGGAGGTTTTTAAGAAGAGCTTTGACAGTCATTTATCTGGAATGGTATAGGTTCTCCTGCCTGAGCAAGGGGTTGGACTAGAAGACCTCCAAGGTCCCTTCCAACCTTGTTATTCTGGTCTGTTAAAACTCCACATCCAGCATAATTATTGACCTTTTAGAAGAGTGTACTGCTCATGACAAATTTTATGTGGCAAATCAGGGAAGAGGGATACTTGTACAAATAGTCCTTAACTTATGACTGGTTAGTTCAAGTTAAGACAGGTTTGGAAAGTTTTTTTTAGCCCATAAAGCACTTCTAGCTGTCATAAAATGTTGTGCCCCCCCTTCAGTTCTGTGATTACGATCTGGATACTTGTTCCCACTTACAACTGATTGCCAAGTGCCCCATGATCATGTGATCACATTTGTAATCTTTACTGCCAAAGTCAATTGGGAAGCCAGCAAGGAAGATTGCAAACTGCTCTTGTTTGCTGAGAAGACTCCCTCTCATCTCTGGGGCCTGGCTGATGGTGTGGCCTACCAAGAGGAGCTACCAAGGGGAGCAGAAATGGAACTCAGATTCAGAAAATCCAAACTCCTTTGAGACAGTCCATCAAAGCAGTTTCCTTCCATGCATGTTCCACTCAAGAATCTGGGAAATTGCTTAATGACCACAACTGGGATTGCAGTCATTGAACAAAGCAGTCACATTATCTCACTTAACAACTGCTTTGCTCAGTCACTAAGATTTTGGTCCCAATAGTAGTCATAAGTCAAAGATTACCTACATTACTTTTGTGTGAAAATGCGTTGTAGACCTAAACACTTTTGACGGTTAAAAAATAAGAACATTATTTTTTTTAAAAGCACTAAGAATTAAATCAGGGTTTATTTATTATATTTATATCCTGATTTTCTCAGAAGGATCTCAGAGTATTTACATGATTTGCCTCCTCAATCACATTGGTATAAACATTGCTGTGGAATAAGGCTTGGTTTAAGATAAGGAACAGCCAAAAATCAAATAAAAAAATGTATAAATGGTCCAAGACCAAAAATAATGAAAAACCAGCATGTAATACAATAATTATCAAAGAAAAAAATGTAAATTACAAGAAAATTCTAATGCAATAAGGAGGTAATAGTTAATAGCACAAAGGAGGAACCAGAAGGCTTTTAACAGCTGCAGTTATTGATAAGAATTTTGCAATCTTATTAGTGGTTTATGAAAAATAATCAGCCAGGAGAAGAATAACAGCCTTCTGGCCACATTGGCAATTAGTGAAATATGAAACTTGATCACCATTGGGTGTGCAATGGACATTTTAATAGCAATTGTGAGACAGATTCTACCTCCAAGTTTGAATAAAAACAAGTTGGCTTTCATATAAGAATCTTATATTTCTTTTATTGCCCTAATAGTAGCACCCCAATTTGGGGCAAAGTAACAATAATAATAACAACAACAACAACCGCAACAGACAAATGGCTGTCCAGTCTCTTCTTAAAAACTTCCAGTGTTGGAGCATTTACCGCTTCTGGAGGCAGGTTGTTCCACTGGTTAATTGTTCTAACTGTCAGGAAGTTTCTCCTTAGTTCAGGTTGCTTCTCTCCTTGATTAGTTTCCATCTGTGGCTTCTGGTCCTGCCTTCAGGTGCTTTGGAGAAGAGCTTGACTCCCTCTTCTTTGTGGCAACCCCTGAGATATTGGAATACTGCTATCATGTCACCCCTAGTACTTCTTTTCACTAAACTAGCAGCCGTTCCTTATATGTTTTAGCCTCTAGTGCCCTAATCATCTTTGTTGCTCTTCTTTGTACTCTTTCTAGAGTCTCAACATCTATTTTACATCGTGGTGACCAAAACTGTGGCCTTACCAAGGCATTGTAAAGTGGTATTAATACTTCATGTGATCTTAATTCTGTCCCTCTGTTAATGCAGCCTAGTACTGTGTTGCCTTTTTTGACAGCTGCAGCACACTGCTGGCTCATATTTAAGTGACTGTCCACTAGGACTCCAAGATCTCTCTCACAGTTACTACTACTGAGCAAGAAACTATACCTGTATTATTTGGTTTTTCTTGCCTAAATGTAGAACATTTTTTTCACCATTGAATTTCATTTTGTTAGATAGCGCCAATGTTCAAGTCTGTCCAGATCCTCCTGTATCTATTCTTAAGCATAACTTCTGGAGTGTTGGCTATTCCTGCCAGCTTGGTGTCGTCTGCAAATTTGATGAGTTCCCCATCTATCCCCTTGTCCAAATCATTGATGAAGATGTTGAAGAGCACTGGGCCTAGAACAGAACCCTGAGGCACCCCACTACACACTTCCCTCCATGTAGATGCAGTTCCATTGAGGACCACACGCTGAGTACGGCCAGTCAGCCAGCTACGAATCCATCTGGTGGTGATGCTATCTAACCCACATTTTTCTATCTTATCAAGTAGTAGGTTGTGATCTACTTTATCAAATGCCTTACTGAAGTCCAAGTAAATTATATCCACAGAATTCCTCTGGTCCACTAATTTTGTCACTTGGTCAAAGAATGCAGTAAGATTTGTCTGGCACGACCCATGTTGGGTTTTAGTAATGACTTTGTTTGCCTCTAGGTGTTCGCTGATTCATTGTTTGATTATCTTTTCCAGAATAGTCTCCCATTATAAATAAAATCTTACAGTATTATCTATAGCAGCTGCCAGTGTAATTTTGGAGATATATTTATCTGGATCATCTCCAGTCTTCACCTAACATTCCCTAAAGCATTACATCACTTTAGTTAATAACTATCATAAAGACTGTATTCTTGTCTCAACAGTCTACAATAGAGTCTGGTTTTGTGACTTCTGTGGAAACTCCTATGCTAAAATGTGTTTAAGCTGTATTTTATTTGATTCAGAATTACAAGACGCTTTTTATTTATATGGGCTTATATTCCAACCTGGTAAGAAAGCTTTAGGGAGTAACATGTTATTAAAACATATATGGTTGCAGTTTAGTTCCTTTTACAGTATCATTAACCCCTGGTGCACACCATTTCTTTAAAAATTTATAAATCATTATAGTGCCATTTTTCTTGTCAGTTTTTAAAAGCAAAGTGCCTAAATCTTGGAGCCAGAAATGTCTCTGATATAAAATCTAGAAAAGAAATGCTACCCAAAGTATACATGATGTTTCAGATATTCTGTTAGCTCTACCTCTTTTTTAAACCTTTGAGTTAGTCTTGATTCTTGGTGACCATATAGACGAGTCCATGCAGTTTTGTTGACAACATTTTCAGAAGCCATCTTCCTGTGACTGAGAGAAAGTCACCCAAAGGAATCAAAGTGGTTTTGGTGCTTAAAGCAGGATTAGAGTTTATGGTCTCCCAGCTTCTAATCCAAAGGCCTCTGGTTCCAAAATGTGTGATATGTGTGCACAGGAGCAGAATGAAGAGGCACTGAAGATTTGCTCTTGAACATTAAAAGAAGTTTTGTGGATTGTTGTGTTTTTTTCTGTCTTTGAAAATGAAGATGCAAATCACTGTGATCAGTGATTTTCTCCTGAGAAAATACGAAGGTAATTCGGAAATAAACTTACATTCGGTTATCAGTCACAGACACTCGCAGGTACAGAACTTTTATTATACCCATTAGCAGTGCTTTTTTTCTAAAAAAAAAGGTGCTGGAACTCAGAGGTGCTGTCACTGGGAGCGATGCTAGTGTCTTGCTCCGACGTTGCCGCCCGTCCTTTGCACCCCCGCCCCTGCGGCTTGGAGCCACATGCTGCGGGGATTCCCCTCACCACAGCTGCCGTGGGGATTCCCCTCCCTGCAGTTGCCACTCCGCGGCCTGTGCTGAGCCTCCACCCGGAGCTGCTCCAAAACCCGACCCAGAGCTGTGTTCCTCGTGGCAGTGGTCTACGGCGCCAAACAGCTGATGGCCTCCAGCACCGGCACTCATTCACTTACTGCCCGTCACTTCCAAATGCAGTAAGTGAGTGAGCGAGTAAGTGACGTTTGGAAGCGTTTGGAACTGATGGGGCAGTAAGTGAGTGAGTGAATAAGCAAATGGCGTTTGGAAGCGTCGGGGCAGTAAGTGAGTGTGTGAATGAGCAAATGGCGTTTGGAAGCGATGGGGCAGTAAGTGAGTGAGTGAACAAGCAAATGGCATTTGGAAGCGACGGGGCAGTAAGTGAGCGAGCGAGCAATAGCCCTTTGAAAGAGATGGAGTGAGTGGGGGAGAGACTGAACGAGGTGCCTTTGAAAGAGAGAGGAGTGAGTGAGAGCGACTGGAGGCTTTTGTGAGCAAAATGTGAGTGAGTGGGGGGGCTTTTGCGAGCGAAGGGTGAGAGAAAAAGGGAAAAGTGAGGGGGAGAAGGGAAAAAGAAAAGGCACTGACTTCTGACTTCCTCTGTTACAGGAGTAGAAGGAAGCATTAACATTGAACCTCAACTTTTTGCTTTTCTATAATAGAAACTAGCCATTTCTATAACGATAAATGAATCTAACCAATCAAACCAAAATACCCCCCCCCCTTTTTAGTCAAGTTTTTGACACCTTGTTAAGCACTG
Organism: Vipera berus; assembly: GCF_964194415.1. Lineage (NCBI taxonomy): Eukaryota > Metazoa > Chordata > Lepidosauria > Squamata > Viperidae > Vipera > Vipera berus. The sequence continues at coordinate 68,588,046 of NC_138204.1, forward strand.
GTGGTGCTGGAATATTGTCATGTCCTAAAAGTGGTACAATTTCTGAAAAGGTTGAAAAGCCCTGATGTAAATGCAGCCTACATTGCTTATTGCCATCCTATTTGCAAATAATATCTTACCTAGTTGAGATGGTGTAGTTGGGCAGCAGGGAGAGGTGCAAAGTTCCTGCCTTCGCTGCAGACAACTTGCCTGTGCAACGTTTGTCGGCCGGGTCTTTTGGCATGCTCAGCATCAATTCCTATTGGCTTTCAAAAGCCAATAGGCCAGGCGTAGGCAACCTTGGCTCTTTTATGACTCGTGGACCTCAACTCCCAGAAGATGTTACATAACATAACATCAACTGGAAGATGTTAAACTGACCTTCTGTTTCTTTCCTTCCCAAAAATTGTGTTAATGAGTCCTCTTTAAGCTCTGCTGATCAGCTTGTCCTGGATTGTTTTGCTGCAAAACGGAATGGTTTGCAAGTTGCAGTTGAGGCAGCCCATCTCATTTTAGATATATCACATATAATTGAAGATTGTAATTAGTTGTGTGTGCACGTTCAGCAAGTGTGATGTATTTGTGCTGGCATTTCTAGGCCTCTTTCCAACCACAAACATTGGAATTCTCAAGGCCATGTTTGGTATTTCCCAGCAATCTGTTACTGGAAGGAAAAAGCAATCCCTGCTGCATTACTGATCCCAAAGAAGCATTTGCATGTATGCAGGTATCCTTAGGGTGCCATAGTTATGGATGAGAAATATTGGTTGCAAAGTTAGCATTTCTGGATGTAATACAGATATTTTGGACTTATTTTTGTTTCTTTGCATGTTTGATATTTTTAAAAAGGCATATGCTACTGACTACGCTTATGCACATATGTAACTTCTTTTGCTAGGATACATGACCACTGCTTATCCAGAATGTGAAAAGTGAAAGATTGTGACTAAACAGAATTTTAATGTACAGATAATACCACCAGAAATTATTTTGGAATAATTCCAAGCTCAGCTTGGAAACCTCTCCCTTTCCCCTCAGCATGGCTGGCTCAGGATTTCTGGGAGTTAAAGTCCATGAGTCATAAAAAAGAGCCAAGATTGTCTACCCCTGGTAATAGGCTTTCAAAAGCCAATAGAGGGAGCTTTTTTTTTGCAAAAAAAGGTGCCGGAACGCCGTTCTGAGCGTTTTATGAGAAAAAAAGCCCTGCCCATTAGAAAATTACAACATTACATTACTTTTTGACATAATCGCCATTCAGATTAAGGCACTTGTCATAATATCTTACAAGGTTTGAAATTCCTTAGTAATAGTCACTCAGCACCAAATCTGGGCTATAAGGGGGGGGTCGATCAAAAACAACCAAACAGAACTGCTTCAAAAGTTCTTGGGTGCATCTAGTGCTGTGCGGGTGAGCATTATGGTGAACCAACACCACGCCGGAAGTGATGCCATAGAAAATCCCACAAAATCTGAAGATGCCAAAGGAGAACTGCTAGTGAAGTTCATGGAGCATGGTCTGATCATCAGTTCAGAAGTCTACTTTGAAATGTTACAAAAACTCAGACGAGCCATCCATAACAAGTGTCGGGACATGCTGACTTCCAGTGTGGTGTTGTTTCACGATAATGCTTGCCCACACACTGCTAGATGCACCCAAGAACTTTTGAAGCAGTTCCGTTGGGTTGGTTTTGATCACCCCATCCATAGCCCAGATTTGGCACCGAACAGCTACTACTAAGGAATTTCAAACCTTGTAAGACGTTATGACAAATGCCTCAATTTGAATGGTGATTATGTAAATGAAATGTTGTAGTTTTCTAATGTGTACAATAAAAGTTCTATATCTGCGAGTGTCTGTCATTGATAACCAAAGACGTTTATTTCTGAATTGGCCTTGTATATAAGATCAGTCTCAATGCAAGTAGTCCTCGACTTACAAGAGTTCATTTAATGACCATTCAAAGTTATAATGTCACTGAAAAAAGTGACATGACCGTTTTTCACACTTATGTCAGTTGCAGCATCCCCATGGTCATGTGATCAAAATTCAGACACTTGGCAACTGACTCATATTGGTTGCGGTGTCCCGAGATAATAGGATCACCTTTTATGACCTTCTATAAAATGGGGCAAAACTTGTTTAACATTTAACAAATATCTTGCTTAGCAACAGAAATTTGGGGCTCAGTTTTGGTCAAGGACTACCTTCTATTATCTGTTACTTTTTTACAATTGGATTGGCTGGATTATATAATTATATAATTCAAAAAACAAACAAACAACCCAATCCTGAGAAGTTTATTCTTTCTGGAGTTTAAAAGTTCTTTTGTGTAAGAAAAAAAGAGAACATGAAATCATAATAAGAATGAATCAATTAAGTGCCAGCTTATGTTAACAATTCAGGATAATTATTTTTTTCTACCTTGATTTTAGTTGCAAAAGAATTCTCTTTGAGGGGGTTTCATACTCTTGAGGTTACTAAGAAGGTGAATATTGACATGTTCAGTTGCTCCTTGATTCAGTAATATTCCAGAAAGAAAAGTTGTTTTTCCATCTTACTTAAGCAGTACTGTATGCTCACTAGTGCTATTATTTTGTATTAATTATTAAGTACAGTATTTAGAATTTCTGGTAATGTCTTGTTCTTCACAGCTTAGGTATATGCCTCCAGATCGTTCAGTGGATTTTGATTTTACTAGGCGAGGGTTGCTGGTATTTGATGCTGACCCACATCCTGTTGTTAATGGGAGCATCCAGAATGATAAGCAAATGGCTCCACTAATTTCCAGATTTGAAATGGATGATTTTAATTTGACAATCCAAAAAATGGCAGAGGTAAAAATGCAGTGGTATATTGTATAAAAGTTTCCTTTTTATTCTAAACCGTATGGTTATTAAAGCCAGTTTCTGAATTATTTTTTTTGAACATAGTCTCTTTGCCTCCTTAGCATATACGCACAGCTTACAGCCCCTTGCAAGTGTAAGGTGCCACCAAGCTGGGTGCCTCTTACCAAAAATAGTATTTTGATGCTGATTCAAGTTACTTACACTGTATGGCCATTGTAACTCCAGTTTGAAACAAGTGGATGTAATTCGGACTCCTTGCTTTGTGACCCATGATCCTTGCTTAACAACGGCACTGGAGATTGACGGGATTGCCATTGCTAAGCGATGCAATCCCATAATGTTACACTTAAGCATTGCTTAGCAATGGAACCTCTTGTCCAAGTTACCATCACTAAATGAGGACATGCATACATACATACACACATTATATTTTAAAATGGCTTTATACCAAATGGAATGGATGTGGGATAGTCTAGGAAGAGAGGCTTTTCTGCCACTGCCCCCACTTTGAGGAACAGCCTGCCCCCAAAGGTGAAGAAAGCCCCCAAACGCTTGACCTTTTGTAAGTGGGTCAAATGTTGGCTCTGCAGCTTTGTATAGGGGGCAGAGAGGATCTCACCACTATGGGGCTGATAGTTCCTTCAGAGCCCCCCCCCCCCAGCATGTAGTAATTCAATGCTTAATGGCCATTTTAGGACTTCCCTCTCCTTTTGATGTTTAATTGTTAAAATTTTGAATTTTTAACCCTAATTTTTAATTTAGAATGTTTATTTACATACGTTGTTTTATTTAACAGTTATATTTTATTGAACACATTCCAGAGCACCTCTTTGAGGGAGATGTTAGGTTTAGAAATATGAAATATAAATAAATGTAAATAAATGATTGATGTTTTGACCAGGGAGAAAGTGGGACTATGCTTTTTAGGTTCTGCAGGTTTGGGAGATTTTCACATGGGTTGTAGTACAAATCTTAGTCAAATTTTATCGATAGAAAATAACAATTTGCAATTGTAAAAATATTGTATTTATAACATTACTTTTCTCCTTCACAGGGCAGGCAAATTGAGTATATAGATATAGAGAAACCATTTAACGGGGGGCTTGGATTTAGTGTGATTGCTCTTAAAAACCAAAACTTTGGGGAAGTTGGCATCTTTGTGAAAGAAGTACAGCCAGGAAGTATAGCAGCCAGGTAAGAAATTTAGCAACACTTCTTGAGATACTCTGAGATGTCCTGTTGAAATTTTCTGGATTTTATAGTTTCCCTGCCCAGATGATAATAGGATCAGATTAGAAGAATGCACCTCATGTCAGTTTTGTAATGATAAATAGGATAGTGGTGGTATAGATAGTAAAGAATTTCAATACAGGAAGTCCTCAACTTATAACCACAATTGAACCCAAAATTCCCAGTGTTAAGCAAGACAGTGGTTAAGTGGGTTTTGCCCAATTTTACAACCTTTCTTGCCACAGTTGTTAAGTAAACCACTGCAGTTTTTAACTTGATAACAGAGTTGTTAAATGGATCTGGCTTCTCCATTGACTTTGCTTATCAGAGGTTTACAAAAGGTGACCATGCGACCCCAGCACACTACAGCTGTCATGGATATGAGTGAGTTGCCAAGCGTCTGAATTTTGATCACATCACCATGGGGATGTTGCAGTGGTCCTAAGTGTGAAAAATGGTCATAAACCACTTTTTTCAGTGCCATTACTTTGATCACTAAATGAATGGTTTAAGTTGATGACAACCTGTAGTTCCATTGTGATGAGTACACAGTATTGTTCTCTGTTCAGAATACATTGTCTCCCTCAAGGGGCTGATGCAACTTAATTGTTTCTTGACATCTTCTGGGGTTATTTTATCATGTTTTGAAGTTCTGACATCGTCTTTGATGCCTTAAATCTCTTTCTTCTTTCGCCCTGTCTTGTTGAATAGTCCCAATCATGCTTCTTGGTTTTTAATGAAACATGGCATGATAAAGAAGTAAAACAAATCATGAATCTTTCTTGATGATGGACAAGAGGCCATTTGAAAACATAATCATTGTTGGTGATACAGAGATTATAGTCTTCCTAAATAGAACTGAGTTATTTGATAAATGAGTGGTTTATTAACACAGAATTTAATTTCTGAAAGAAAAACATGTCTTTGTTTATAGTAGTTACACAACCTGATATTTCTTAGATAAACTTGGTTATAAATGTAGGTAATCTGAATGTTATAGTTGATACATATGCAATTGGTGCAGCACAATTCACAGTTGTCTATTTGACATACCATTGGTAAAGAGCAAATCACATAATATTTTAGTTGTAATTAAAGATTAAACCAACCAAATCACAACATTGTTTAGTGTGGTGCGCTGATCCAGCCTTTGTCTGGATTTGGAAATTCGGTGGCACTTTACACTGATCATACATACCCAACACTGTAACTCGGTTCATATACCGATATAATAGAATATGCTGTTTGGCTGGTTGGTTGAATAGCTTTGAATTAGCATGTTATGTGAACCCGACCATTGTACTCTATGCTTTATAATTTACCATGCTTTACAAAACCTGTCAATTGTACTTACTCAAAAAAAATAAGTACATAAACTGACTTAATGCAATATCACATTTTGCACCTGCATCCAAGCATCTGTTTCATAATACCTGTGAGTTGTGTTGGTTGAACACAATTATGTAACTATTTTGTGAAAGATTTCTGCAGCACTTTTAACTATCACTTGCGCTTTATCCTAGGGATCAAAGGTTAAAGGAAAATGATCAGATATTGGCTGTAAATCATACACCGTTGGACCTGAACATTTCTCATCAACAGGCAATCCTATTGCTCCAACAGTCCACAGGCTCTTTACATTTGGTTGTGGCCAGGGGGCCCACCCAGAGCAGCAGTAGGAACACTTCTGCTGTGAGTGAGACTAATGAACCAGAAATGGTAAGATAATTTTTTATAAGAATCAAAATATGATTTTGCAAGAATGTTCATCACGTTTCCAGGGTTTGCATGTTAGACAAATTGCCCCGTATAATTTTACTCCATACAGTTCGTTAGTAGGTCAGGTTTTGGAATTGCCTTATTGTTCTCAACATAGGAGCTGTTTGAAACATACATAATGGAAAAAAATATCTATTTTCAGTCCTGTAATCTAAGATAGCAGGGTATTACATTTTTTAGCTCTTAAATTACTTACTTTATATAAGTGTTTTTGTAAATATGCAAGTAGCTGCCAATCTACTGAATTGAAATATAGTTCCTGCTATTACCCTATCATTTTTCCCCATTTTTAGCATTTTTAAGATTTACATTTGTTCATAATTGTACTAATCATAACCTTTAAAAAAAGGTTGGTAGATAGAGTGGGAATAATCCAAAACCAACAGGTTTGTGGAACTGGATGTATGGAGATTTTCACATTTGTTAAGAATGGGGTGCCCGTTATTTAAAGAAAGATTTAGTCTAGCCATTTATGAGTGAGCTTTCTATATTTAGTTTATAATCTCCTCTTCCTCCTCCCCTCCTTCTTATCATCATCATCATCATTCTCATTAGCATTCGTTTAAATTGTTGGCTACCCAATTCCAGGCATTTCCAGATGATAATCAGGTAATCAGATGTCAACTGTATAAACAATAGGAGGATTTTGTTTCACAGTACTTTATCCCATGAAATACTTATGGCTTGGTTAAAAAAGTAAATCTTACGAGCTTGGTGATTTTCTTGCAACATTTCATTACCAAACTAGGTAATATCATCAGTGCTGAATATGTTACCTACTTTGGTAATGAAACATCTGCAAGAAAACTATCAAGCTTTGAGAGCACCATAAACATGAGCAATTGATTATAGTAATGAAACAGAACTGTGGTTTTTGTCCTTTATAGTACATTATTATATATTACTACTGTCCATTACTCACCAAGTCTTCAGGCTCAGGTGGCTTGATTGCTAGATTATTAAATCTGTAATTGTTGAATTGTTGATGATTTGCTACAAACATAGATATGAAGGAACTATCTTAGCTGAAGGTTCTTTTATTTCTTTATATAATTATGTTAAACTGCTTAAACTTACTGGTTCATCATAGTGGTTGTTTCTCTGAAGCTAAAAGCATGAAACGTAACCACTTTGTTTCCATAGAGCATCTATATAGAACAAACTAACAAAATAAAGTATTACCTCCTTTTTTCTTTTCTTTCCATACAATTGTGACTTAAACTTTTCACTTGTTATTAAATCATCCTCATAACCTGGATTTTTTTTCCACTTAAGTCACAGGAAGTTTGAACCTATGTCCATAGTTTGCTTTTATTTGACCTCACAAATGTCTTTGCTGATAATGCTACATATCAAACACAATGCTTGTTTGGATCAACTCACTGCTAGGTTAAAAAACAAATCTTTAAAAAATTAATGTCCTTATATAAAAACTGCAGCCTCAGGAGGTGGAACAGAACAGTATTTTCCCAAGATAGCTGCAGGAGATGGAGCTGCAACAGTGAGGCAGCAAGTTACCAGTATGGCAAAAGAGGAAGGGAAGGGGTAGAGCTAGCGTGGTTGATGCTTCAGATGTTGGATTAGAAATGAAGAGATCCAGGTTCTAGTCTATTGGCAGTCATGGAAGCTCACTTGGTGACTTTGGGCTAGTGACTCTCTCTTAGCCCAACCTAATTCACAGGGTGGCTGTTGTGGGGAAAAGTGGAAAGAAGGATAAATTCCCTGATGAATAGCGCTGTCTGGTAAAACATTGTACTGTCTGCATCAGAAGAACTTACCAAGAAGATTGAACAAATGTTTCCTGAAACTCAGTCCTAGAGAGTGATTTCCCCTAGGTTAAGCATAAGCCTTGCTACCCTACACCACTAAGATTTTATGAGCAGGAGAAGATGGAAACAGAAAATAAAGGAATGAGAAATTCTTCCTCCCAATTTCCTACAAAGCCGTACTTGCTACATTCCATTCCAGCAGCCCAGTCAGTCCTGTCAGTTTGAGTTTCCCTTTGAGATTTGACAAGCAAGGACATAACTGGGTTTTGTCATGCCTGCCAGAATGTTTCACAGAAGAATCTGGCTAGCCATTAGTAGAAATATGGACCCAGAGTAGAGAAAAGTATCTTAGTCAAGATTATATAGCTCATCCTGCTTAGAACCCATTACAAAATCACCTGCAGTTTTCTCACTATATTATTTACAGTTTTTTCCTACCTAACCTGCCGCTCCCCCACTAATAAATGTGTGCTATGGGTTTTTTTAAACCTCACTCACTTTTAACTCAGCCCCGTATGTTAATGTCACTGATATTCAATATATCAAGCAGCTGACCAATCTTTAGTTACCTATCTATTAGGTTGCACTGAACCAAATAATCTTCCTTGATTTGAGATCTAGTATCCTCAAATGCTCAGAACTCAATGTAAAGTTCTTTTCTCATATATACACAGATAGGGAACAAGTCTTAAATAGTTTTTTCCCACCCTACATACGGAAAACAAAATGACACGAATGTCCATTGCATCAGCAGGCATTGTTTTGTTATGGGATTGTTGTGAAATTCCCCCAGCCACCATGATGGTTTAGGGCCCCAGCTTCTGGTCCATGGACTGGCCACAGAGCATGCCAGAAACCAGGCTGTGCAAACCAGGCCACGTAAACAAGTGAAGCTCCATCCGTGGATGCAGGCAGCATGTAGAACCATTTCCTTTCCGGTCCACAGAAAAACCTCTCTCCATGGAACCGATCCCTGGTGCCCAAAAGGTTTGGGGCCACTGGTTTAGGTTGTTGGGAAATGGATACTGTTTGCTTCATTTCAATGTGTTGTTCTGATTAGGTCCAGGTAATTATTCCAGTGCATTTGTCATACTCATTTGTGAGCATCATCTACGGGCATATAGTAATGTATTATTCCATATTTCAGAGACACTAAAAAAATGGTTTGAAGATAGTCTCTCTTCTTGTGTCCTTTACGGTGTTTCAGATATGATTATTGTGTTCAGTGTACTGGTCTAATGTTTTAATTAGAAATGCTTTGGAGGAAATTTATGGTATGATATAATAAAACACGTTATGGAGTTTTCCTGCATAGTTGTCCGTGTTCTCCATCAATCCACCTTATTATAATTGCATGAGCCACTGGATCTCACATATGCTCCAGATGTTGTAGCCCCAAAGAAGAAGAGATTTTCACAACAGCTGAGTTGTTGTGGAAAATAGCAAGTACTTAAGTTATTGTATGGATTGGAAGTTCTATGGTAAATGTTTTTAGCATTTTAATTTTTTGAAAGATCATTGTAAAATGACTTTTCTTTTCTATTTTTCTAGGTCAGTTGGGGCCACACAGAGGAAGTTGAACTGATTAATGATGGCTCAGGATTAGGTTTTGGAATTGTAGGAAGAAAATCAAGTGGTGTGGTGGTACGGACTATTGTTCCTGGTGGACTAGCAGACAGGGTAAATTTGTTTATAATTTTCTCTCTCTCTCTCTTATCTCTCTCTCTCTCTCTCTCTCTCTCTGTGTATTTGTATGTGAAGGTGTATATTTGTACATAGTTAATACTTGGTTCTGTAATTTCTTTGAGGGAAAGAAGTGTCTTTTAGTGTTTTTTAGCAGACACTAAAGTAGGAAAATATGTTCGACCTCCTTGACCTTGTCTTACCCGGTCTTATTAGACTGTGGAAGCAGCAGTGGAGAAGCATTTCTCAGCCTTGGAGAATTATGGGGAATGAGCTGTGCCCACCTCTTTATCACTAATTGTTACTATGTTAATGTTTAACAAGCAAAACCAGTCGCAACATTGCATGTCGTTGGGGCAAAGGAGGGTAGTAATCAAATTGTCCCAACTTCTCCATCTCTTTATTGTTACCTGTCATCTCTCCATTGCTGTATCAGCTGAGATAAAGCATTGTAGAATAAGGAGCTGGAATAAAGTCTCCCGCTCCTGTTTGTTAACTTAGCATTGTTTCTATGACATTTGGTATTTTACACTGTATGCATATGCAAACATTTGGCAAGGGCCCCAAATTGTTTAAAACAGGGGGTCCCCAACCTATGGTCTGCGGCCCAGTACTGGGCTGTGGCCCGTTGGCCACCGGGCCACGGGAATAGCTGGCAAGCCCCCCCCACTTGTAGTAGCACTGCTGTGCAGGTGCTAGCAGCCCCATTTGCGCATGCACAGGGATGCTAGCATTGCTGCCAGTGTCATGGCGCCAGTGACCTATTTGCGCATGTGTGTGGGCGCCAGTGTGCGGCCACCAGCGGCCACACCATGGGTGTGTGCTGCCCATTTGCACATGCGCACGCATGCTAGCGCTCATTTCCCTGCTGCTCCCTTTCCTCCTGGGCCGCCAAGCCAGAAAGGTTGGGAGCTCTGTCTTAAAATGATGAAAATAAATTTAAATCATCCAAGCCTAATTGATGGCATGCATAAATGTAGATTAAAAGTAGGTTAAAGAATACTAATTAAATGTCACTGACATCTTATATATACCGTATATACTTGAGTATAAGCCGACTCGAGTATAAGCCGAGACCCCCAATTTCACCCCCAAAAACTGGAAAAAGTTATTGACTCGAGTATAAGCCGATCTGCCGTTCTGCAAGCCTCCGCCGCCGGCGGAGGCTGGATCCGCGCTCTGCAAGCCTCTGCCGCCAGCAGAGGCTCGATCCGCCATTTTGCAAGCCTGAATACACAGGAATACCCTGTGTGGCCGCGGCTCTCGGGGAAGCCCTGGCTGTCCGCTTCCTTGCTCCACGCTGCCATTCGCGGCCCGCGCGTTCCCCGGGCAAATCGCGGCGCCCAGCAGGCGAGGAAACACGCCCGCTCCAGTCGCCCCCCCTTCCCTCAGGAGACGCGAAGCAAGTGACTGCCCGGAGCTTACCGAGGACTTGCGCGCGGCCGAGGCTTCGGTGCTTCCAGGATCGCGCGCACCTCTCCCAAGCCGTCGCCGTCCGGAGACCTGCCGAAGTTTGGGGAGGTTTGGGGAGGTGCGCGCGCACCTCCCCAAACCTCCCCAAACGTCGGCAGGTCTCCGGACCTCCGCGCCCTGCCTGCCTGCTTCTTTCCGCTGCGGAAAGAAGCAGGCAGGCAGGACGTTTGGGGAGGTTTGCGCGCGCACCTCCCCAAACCTCCCCAAACTTCGGCAGGTCTCCGGACGGCGGTGGCTTGGGAGAGGTGCGCGCGATCCCGGAAGCACCAAAGCCTCGGCCGCGCACAAGTCCTCGGTAAGTTTTTTTTGTTGACTGGAGTATAAGCCGAAGTGGAATTTTTCAGCCCAAAAAGTGGGCTGAAAAATTCGGCTTATACTCAAGTATATACGGTATGCCTTGGCTCTTAAGTAAAAAGAGGAATGTTAAAAACATGTAGAATTACAATTTGGTATTTTTTATTTATTTTTGTATTTTAATTCTATTTATATCCCGCCCTTCTCCGAAGACTCAGGGCGGCTTACAAGCTTAGCAGTAGCCTTCATTCTATGTATATGCCTGCTTATTAGGGCTTTCACACACACACCAAGCGGCATTATTACAAAGTCAGCTTAATTGCCCCCAACAATCTGGGTCCTCATTTTACCTACCTCGGAAGGATGGGAGGCTGAGTCAACCTTGAGCCTGGTGGGATGCGAACCTGCACTAATTGCAGGCAGCTAGTGTTACTTAAGGAGGCATTAGCCCACTGCTCCACCAAGGCTCTTTTTAATGCCAAAACGTAATCTTCCTTGCTTTTATATACAGGTAGTCCTTGACTTATGACCACCATTGAGCCCAAAATTTATGTTGCTAAGTGAGACATTTGTTAAGTGAATTTTGCCCCATTTTACAATTTTTCTTGTCACAGTTGTTAAATTAGTAACACAGTTGTTAAGTGAATCTTGTTTCTCCATTGATTTTGCTTTCCAGAAGATTGCAAAAGGGGATCACACAATCCCAGGACACTGCAACCATCATAAATGTGCCAGTTTTCATATATCTGAATATAAATCACGTGACCATGGGGATGCTACTGTGGTCATAATTGTGAAAAATGGTCATAAGTCATTTTTTCAGTGCCATTGTAACTTTGGACAGTCACTAAATGAACTGCTGTAAGTTGAGGACTGCCTGAATTTCTGCTGATATTGAAAGACACTACATCTTATGCAATTGTCAAAATTGCTTTGAACTGGCAGTAACTTATTAAATAGATGTGCCTCCAAAAAGAGGTTAGGGGGAATATATTCCAATTCATAGTATCAATGAAAATTGGAGGCTTATACAGAATAGAAATTAAATATGGCTTTTTTTGCCTTGCAACAACACAGTCTCATTATTTTTCCCCTTTTGCTTCTTCTGGAGAACTTAATTGTACCAAAGTATTTTTGTATAATATTCTGAATGTCCAGAAAGGTAGACATTGTAATGAAGTTAAACTCTGAACAAAAAAATAGAGGTAACAATGATTGGATGACATTATTGTGAGACAGTTTATTTCCTGAAGAATATGAAGAAACTATGTTAACTGTTACTATGTAACTATGTAACTTCAAGTTACATTAGAGGAATTAAAAATAAGGTTTCTCAGTAACAAAAATCCTTGGTTATTGGGTACCTCCAACTTAAAGAAATAACTGTGACAATGTGTGAGTAACTCTTGCAGAATTGTAGAAATTATGTTCGGATACGTGTTATTAATGAATTTATATGCTCACTAGTTTTTTTTCTATTTCTTGTTACTTCTGTATGAATTGAACATTATATGCTAAAACATGCTGGTAGTTTCAGTAATTTTTAATGATATTTTTAATATTTGACATTATTCTTTCAGTGTAACATCCACTGCGGCACTGTTTTAATGCGATGGCATTTTTATATTGAAGTTTTGCTTTACAAAAAGTATTCAGTTCCAGTTAAATGTAACTTTGAGAAATGTTCCTTGTTTCTTGAAGGATGGCAGACTTAGAACTGATGATCACATCTTAGAAATTGGGGGTATTAATGTACAAGGGATGAGTAGCGAGCAAGTTGCTCAAGTGTTGAGAAACTGCGGAAACCATGTCAGGATGGTAGTTGCAAGATCTCCTTTGTGTGAAATATCTACAACCCCACCAGCTCCTGTGGTTGATCCTGTGGGTGAATTAGCTGCTATTCAGGACAGAGAATCTGACACAGTAAGTATCTTAATTCTGGTGTCCTATTGCACCACTGGAAATTTTATGTAGTCTGAAAAAAGTCTTCTTAAATTGACCTTAATACTTTCTCGGTCTAAATATTGTCATTATCGTTGAGTTTAACAATCAGTCAAGGTCATAGACCAGCAATACTGTAGGCCAAACAATACTACTGTAATTTTGCTACATGCGGAAATCAACTGCTTTCACTTTCAGTCCCAAAGGTGTTTTTCAAAAGGCAACTGGACTCAGTAGACACTTTCACTTTCAATATCTTCTTGACTATCTGTCTCATATTTAGCTGCAGCATCCATGTTATGGAATGCCTTTCTCTGAAAAGGTCACATAGTATCAGTAATTTATATATTATCAATTTTTTAGCTCAGATTTACAGACTTGACAGCTATGTTTTCTAGTTCATCTTACCCCTTGTTTTTCAGTTTATGTATTTGGATGTAAGTACTCCTGAAGTATGCATTTCTAAAGAACTATGTAAAGAAAAAAAATCAAATTTTCTGCTGGTAAGAGTGGTTTACAACATTTACATTTGATCAGTCTATAATTGTAACTGCTATCTAATTATTCATTCTATTTATCTTATATATATATTAATTTTTTAACCTGTCTTAACCTTTGGAGCCATTCAATATCTCAGTAGTCCAAGTCTATGTCCCAACCACCAGTGCTGAAGAGGATGAAATTGACCGGTTCTATGAAGCCCTACAGCACCTTATAGAACTAACACCAAAAAATGATGTCCTTATCATCATGGGGGATTGGAATGCTAAAGTAGGAAGCCAAAAGATAACCGGAATAACAGGCAAGTTTGGCCTTGGAGTACAAAATGAAGCAGGGCACAGGCTGATAGAATTTTGTCAAGAGAATACGATGGTCATAGCAAACACTCTTTTCCAACAATCCAAGAGACGGCTCTACAAAAATCGGATTGACTATATGCTCTGTAGCCAAAGATGGAGAAGCTCTATACAGTCAGTAAAAACAAGACCAGGAGCTGACTGTGGCTCAGACCATGAGCTTCTCATTGCAAAGTTTAGGCTTAAACTGAAGAAAGTAGGGAAAAGCACTAGGCCACTCAAGTATGAATTAAATCATATCCCTGTTGAATATACAGTAGAGGTGACAAATAGATTTAAGGAATTAGATCTGATAGACAGAGTCCCTGAAGAACTATGAATGGAGGTTTGCAACATTGTACAAGAGGTAGCAACTAAAACCATCCCAAAGAAAAAGAAATGCAAGAAAGCAAAATGGCTGTCGGAGGAAGCTTTGCAAATAACTGAGGAAAGGAGAGAAGTGAAAGGCAAGGGAGAAAAAGAAAGATATGCCCAATTGAATGCAGAATTCCAGAGAATAGCTAGAATGCCTTCTTAAATGAACAGTGCAAAGAAATAGAAGAAAACAATAGAATACGGAGGACCAGAGATCTTTTCAAGAAAATTGGAGAGATGAAGGGAATGTTTCATGCAAAAATGGGCATGATAAAGGACCAAAATGGCAGGGACCTAACAGAGGCAAAACAGATTAAGAAGAGATGGCAAAATTACACAGAAGAACTATACAAGAATGAGCTTAACATCCCTGATAATCACAATGAGGTGGTCACTGACCTCGAGCCACACATCCTAGAATGTGAAGTGAAGTGGGCCTTAGAAAAGCTGAGCAACAACAAAGCTAGTGGAGGTGACAGTATTCCAGCTGAGCTATTCAAAATCTTAAAAGAAAATGCAGTAAAAGTGCTACACTCAATTTGCCAGCAAATTTGGAAAACTCAACAGTGGCCACAGGATTGGAAAAGATCAGTTTACATTCCAATTCCAAAGAAAGGCAGTGCCAAAGAATGTTCAAACTATCGCACCGTTGCACTCATTTCACATGCTAGTAAAGTTATGCTTAAAATCCTACAAGCTATACTCCAGCAGTATGTGGATCGAGAACTACCAGAAGCAGGATTTCGAAGAGGCAGAGGAACTAGAGATCAAATTGCCAACATACGTTGGATCATGGAGAAAGCTAGAGAGTTCCAGAAAAACATCTACTTTTGCTTCATTGACTATGCTAAAGCCTTTGATTGTGTGGATCATAACAAACTGTGGCAAGTTCTTAAAGAGATGGGCATACCAGACCATCTTATTTGTCTCTTGAGAAACCTATATGTGGGCCAAGAAGCAACAGTGAGAACTGGACACGGAACCACTGACTGGTTCAAAATTGGGAAAGGAGTCCGGCAAGGCTGTATACTGTCGCCTTGCCTATTTAACTTATATGCAGAGCACATCATGAGAAAGGCAGGGCTAGATGAATCAAATGTTGGAATTAAGATTGCCGGAAGAAATATTAACAACCTAAGATATGCAGATGATACCACTCTAATGGCAGAAAGTGAAGAAGAACTAAAGAGCCTCGTGTTGAGCGTGAAGAAGGAGAGTGCAAAACCTGGATTGAAACTTAACATTAAGAAAACCAAGATCATGGCATCCGGCTCTCTCAATTCGTGGCAAATAGATGGGGAAGAAATGGAGGTAGTGACAGATTTTATTTTCCTGGGCTCCAAGATCACTGCAGATGGGGACTGTAGCCAAGAAATTAAAAGACGCTTGCTCCTTGGGAGGAAAGCCATGGCAAATCTAGACAACACACTAAAAAGCAGAGACATCACCCTGTCAACAAAAGTGCGTATAGTCAAGGTTATGGTCTTCCCAGTTGCAATGTATGGCAGTGAAAGTTGGACCATAAGAAAGGCTGAGTGCCAAAGAATTGAGGCCTTTGAACTATGGTGCTGGAGAAGACTCCTGCGAGTCCCTTGGACTGCAAGGCGATCAAACCGGTCAGTCCTAGAGGAGATCAACCCTGACTGCTCTTTAGAAGGCCAGATCCTGAAGCTAAAACTCAAATACTTTGGCCACCTAATGAGAAGGAAGGACTCACTGGAGAAGAGCCTAACGCTGGGAAAGATTGAGGGCAATAGAAGAAGGGGACGACAGAGAATGAGGTGGCTGGATGGAGTCACTGAAGCAGTAGGCGTGAGCTTAAATGGACTCCAGAAGATGGTAGAGGACAGGAAGGCCTAGAGGAACATTGTCCATGGGGTCGCAATGGGTCGGACACGACTTCGCAGCTAACAACAACAACAAACCTTTGGAGATATCACAACAATTATAAAATCAGATATAAAAATAAATCCAAAAGGTGAAAATGAAAATAATATTAAAATTTAGCAAACATTTTTTTAAAAAAAGATAGATTCTTCTTTTTTCTGTTTTAAAAGTTCAAAGCAATAATAACTCAATAATATTCTGATGTTCAGAAAGTAATGTGTGAAGACACAATACATTTGAACACCAAAAATGCTGACACTGTGAAAACAACACACACCCTGTTTTCTTTGGATCTTTGAACTGAAAAAGGCTTTAATTAGGTAACAAATAGAAAAGTTCTCGGCACAAGATTAAATGCTTAATATAATTTGAAAGAGCACTATGGTTTTGTTTCCCAGGAAAATGAAATTCATGAAGTTAAGTTGACTAAAAAAGATGGACAGAGCCTTGGTATAACAATTGTTGGATATTCTGGCGTTTCCGATTCAGGTGAGCTGTGTAATATCGATTGGTAAAGGAAGAGGCTAAATCAGATAATTTACTGAACATGTGTTTAAGATAGAGAACAACATTATCAGAAAATGCGGGGGGGGGGGGAGAGAAATGCTACTTTGCTTTTTCTCTCTTAAGTATCTATTTAGCCCCAGAGATTTTAAGTCATGCAGGAAGATTAGGTAAAGTTAAAGGTTTCCCTGATCCAGGTGTCCAATTTTAAGGGTCGTTTCTTAGCTAAGGAAACCAGCGTTGTCCAAAGACATTTCCATGGTCATCTGGCCAGCATGACTATGTCTCCATCAAAATAGTAGTACAGCTTTTCATTTGTTTTCTTATTTTTACCAGCCACCAAATGTTTGCCTTCTATGGGATTAAAAAAAGCTGAGACATACTGTATTGAAGCCTAAATGAGAAAAAAATGGACATTTATGAAAAAGCTGGAATTAACTATGAAAATGCTAATGTGTATCAAGAAACATGGAAGTTTCAGACATTCAGGAAAACCCCCCCCCCAAGAAATCTTCCAAAAATAGGAACAGTTAGGGCAGGGGTGTCAAACTGCCGGCACCTGGGCTGGATGCATCATGAAGAAACCACGCCCACCCCATTGCCGGCAATGGCGAAAAAGTTCCGATACGTCGCGTGACGTCACAACTTTGACATGTCTGAGTTAGGGGGAAAATAAGTGTTAAAAAATCAGGATAAACATATGATTTATATAAAAATATATACAATGTAAAAGCTGTATACATAGTGGAGAAATGGAATCCAATACAGAATTTTACAACACCATAGCAGATTGAGAAGATGAAACAGATGGAGAAACTTGTAAGAGAATTCTGGGAGTTGAAGTCCACTGATTGTAAAGGGACCATAGTTGCCTACATCTGCTCTAGAATATGTGTGAAATGATAACCAATGTATGCTAACTCTGTCTGCACTTTCTCCCTCCCTCTCCCCTTTTCCTCGTCCTCCTCCTTTAAGGGGAAGCTTCAGGGATTTTCATAAAAAACATAATACCTGGCAGTGCTGCGGAGCACAATGGTCAGATAAAAGTCAAAGACAAAATTATTGCAGTAAGTTGAAACTTGCATTCATAGGAACGGGGTCTCTTTGTTTTCCTTGCTATTCTTGTTTGAGGGAGGGGGAAACCAATCAGAATAAATACTTGAACCTGGGATAACAGAATAGAGTGTTAGACGAATGTAAGAGCTGTGCTGTACCAAGTCCTATGCCCATTTAAACCAGCTTTCTGGGTTCCCAGCTGGATATTCTGAGAAGGTGACAAGTCTGGAATGAGGGGACCACATTTTCCTGTCATTATTGCAAGTCCTGTATTTCAGACGTGCTATTTATACTTCAGGGACGCGGTGGCCCAGTGGGTTAGGAAGCTGAGCTTGTCGATCAGAAGGTCGGCAGTTTGGCGGGTCGAATCCTGAGTGCCGTGTAACAGCCTGTTACTCATCCCAGCTTCTGCCAACCTAGCAGTTCGAAAGCACGTAAAAATGCAAGTAGAAAAATAGGGACCGCGACGGTGGGAAGGTAACAGCGTTCCGTGCACCTTTTGCGTCTAGTCATGCCGGCCACATGACCACGGAGACGTCCTCGGACAAGCGC
Source organism: Vipera berus (assembly GCF_964194415.1). Classification (NCBI taxonomy): domain Eukaryota; kingdom Metazoa; phylum Chordata; class Lepidosauria; order Squamata; family Viperidae; genus Vipera; species Vipera berus. The sequence goes on from NC_138204.1 coordinate 68,606,251, forward strand.
TGGCTCTTCGGCTTTGAAACGGAGATGAGCACCGGCCCCTAGAGTTGGAAACGACTAGCACGCATGTGCGGGGGGAACCTTTACCTTTTATTTATACTTCAGGAAGTGCTAAGCACTCATCACTATTAATGGCCATTGATAGTCTGAACCTCCATGGTCAAGCCTGGCCATCTTTTAAAATGATCCAAATTTGCTGCTATTACCATAATTGCTGGCAGCAAGTGGCAGAGCTTAATGACCTATAGAGCCTGATTGTTTAAGGAACTGCCAGTCATTCATAGTGCCTGCCCAGCCAATCTAATCTGGCAGAGTTGGTGTACACCAAATTCCTTCAGTTAAGCAATGATACGTCTCAGGACTCTGGAAGTACACCTTCTCTGTATACTTCCCCTCTGGGACGAGGTTTCTCCAAGATCTGAACCTTCTCTGCCCTACTGGTGTTTCAAAAGGGGCTTAAAGACCTGGCTGTTTGACCAGGCCTTTGGCAAGGACAACCTCCTTTTAACTTGATTTGTTTTCCTTCGTTTCCATCTGGTTTTGTCCTGCTGCCATCTTTACCCTTTTGTTGTTGTTGTTGTTTCTTGATTTTAGTATTTAAAACAAATCATGAACCTCCTAGAATCCTTGGGATTTGAGAAGCATATACATTTGATACATTCTTGCTATTAATTATATATACATAAGCATATAAGGATGAATATATATGTGTATGTGTATGTATATGTATGTGTGTGTGTGTGTGTACACACACACATACAGACACACACACACAAGTATATAACTTTATATCTTCACCTCACATTGAATTTCAGTGGATCATCTTATGAGAGAGGAAGAAAAGTTTTTTCTCTCTACATTATCTATTTTATTTTATTTATTAAATTTTTATGCCACCCATCTCCCCTATAAGATGACCCTGGATGGCTTGCATGTTAATGATGATTTTATATAAACTGCGAGAGTTGGGAAACGTCGTTATTCTACCCCCCCCACACACACACACACCAGTCCTTGGTGGGGGGGTGGAATTATATCTTATATTGCAAGATTTTGTCTTGTTTTGTATTTTTGTTTTAAACATATCTGCTTGCTACCTTCCCATCACTGAAAGTGGCCGGTTCTTGGTTTCACAGATGAGTTAGTATGTGTGAACCTTTTTTTCTTCATGTTTTGCCTTTGTGCAATAATTAGACACTCAACATGATGATCTCATTTAAGCAACCTGTTTTTGTGCTGTTTTTCATTTTCAAAAGAATTGTGTATGTGTACTTTAGGTTAACAGAATTAATATTCAGAATTATACCAACCAAGAAGTTGTGGAAGCATTACGCAAGACGGGACCAGTTGTTCATCTGACATTGCTTCGAAAGAAACCACATTATGTAGAAAGAGGGTTGGATAGAGGTAAAGTTCTTCTCTCTATCTACATTCTTTTCTAGTTAAGGAAAAACGTTCAGGATTGTTTTTAATGAGCACCTTGATATTTTGAAGTGATTTCTATTGTTCCACTTATTTACGAGGCTGGTTAAGCCAGCAGAACTGGTTAGTCCTGGCTTTTTCTGAAAACAAACATGTCATGTAGGGAGATTGCCGCTTTCACAGATTGTGAGCAAAATAATACAGCCAGTAGAATTATAAGAATCAGTCAACCTGGTTCCTTTGCTCCAGACATGTCAAACACAAGGCCCGGGGGCCAGATCCGGCCTGTGAAGTGGTTTCATGTGGCCCACGAAGCCATCCTGGAAACAGTGAGGGAACGGCCCCCACTGCCTTGGCCCTGGCCCAGAGACCCTCCTTCTGCCAGAGACCCTCAGATCTGTCCCACTCCTGCCCAGGCCCCCATAGGCACCCTTGATGTGAACGATGTAGAGCTGGCCATGCCCACCCAGTAAGCCACACCCACTCTAGCCATGCCCACCCAGTAGGCCACACCCACCCAGGCCACACCCACCCGGCCCCCCTGAGGGCAACCACAATGCTGATGCGGCCCTCAATGAAATTGAGTTTGACACCCCTGCTTTGCTCCAAAAGGCTCAACAATTAACGTAGCTTAACTAGTTAAACTAATTTTAAATCCTTAAAGGCTTACCAGCCAAGGTAAAATACTAGGAAGGAAGATTAAATTTTCACTCTTACCCCATTTTATTTTTACAGGTGTTGCTATGCACATGTCCCCAAAGAGGTGGCAATAATTGCAACAAGAGGATAACATTTGCTATATTTTGGGTGCAACATGTGAAACTAAAAAACAGAGGATTAAATTTTATTCTAGAAGTCTACAGGATTTATCCTCTATTGGCTTGTAAAGCAAACCGTAGTACCTCCATTTTGTTGTTGTTGTTGTTTCTGCTCCACCTTCAGTTACACTTTCTAACCAATGCTACTTTTAAGACCTTATTTGTTTTCTAAAATTCTATTGTGCTTAATTTCTTTCTTTTTTTAATCATTTTTATAAGCTGAAGAAAGGCAGATTAAATGATTATGGAACATTTTTAGTAACCTGAGAATGGAGATATTCTCCTTCAGATCTGACACTCTGGATGAAATCCATACAGATTTCCCTTCTTTCAAAGACTGCTCTCAGACCTTCAATCTTCTCAGAAAAGATTTAAGCACAGGGCAGGTGGAAGGGAAGTCAGTTAGAAAGCTAGAATAGTTGAGTCATTGTTCAGTTTTTGGTATTCCTTTTACATTTTGAAGATCTTTTTGAGATAGTGGAAATGGAGACGCCTATGACTTTACTAGTTTGAATATCAGCTGAGGACTTGAGATTTGATAATAGGGACATTTGGAATAATGTGGAAACTTTAATGTCATATCAATTCAGACCTGTTTTAGAAGTCTTTGCCTGATTACAGAAGTGATGGGATGCTTTGTGAACTTTTCCAGGGCATTCACACATGTTCAGCTTGACTGGTGTAGAAAGAGATAGTGAAAATGAGGAAACTCAAGAGCAAAAAGACAACACTGAAAATGAAAGGAATCAAAAGCAACATGAAATTGGTAAGTCAAACACTCTATTGGAAAGCAACCTTTTTGCCAGGTTGTTGCTTCAAAATTATTATTGCGTACATAACAACTAAGGATGACCAACTGTAACATTTCATAAAGAAGCAATACATTAAAAGAGACCAGAATCAAGAACAATTAGCTCTAATTCTGATAGGGATATGCTTCAATTTTATTAAATTGCTAACTATATTGTCTAGTCATTTGGGTCTTTTGCTTGTGAGATAACAAAACACCAGAAAAGGAATGAGATATCTGGCACGCAATCTGTAAGGATACTACTTTTGTTTACTTCTTAATGAACTCGGGCCGGTCGACAGGCTTGTTGTGGGGAAATATTAAGAGGGGGTTTTACGAAAGCCATTTGAATTTTTGGAGTATTGAAATGAAGTTCAGTACAATGTACAGGTTAAGGTCTTGGATTAGGACTAAAGAGATCGGAACGTCTTCATTTGGTGAGTTTTAGCCTGACGTACCCTGAGAAAATTAGAGGAGAAAATACAGTGAATGTTGCCTTGAGCATTTGAAAGAAAGGGAGGATAGAATTCTAACAAATATCAGAGGGGCCTCATTTTATTGAAGAAGACATCACCAAACAAATCAATGATCAAGAGAGAGTGGCAGCAGCAATGGAGAATCCCAGTTTGGGGGAGATTGTGGACCAGTGTATGTTGGACCCCGACTGACTTGGAATATCTGCCTCCTTCGTATCAACTTCTTTATAACATTACCTTGAATTTCATAGTAAAAATTATTTTTAAGGAATCATTTTGAAAGCATCCAATTAATTGCAAAAAAGAGTGAGCAGACCTCATCAATCTCAGGTGTACTGTACAGAATAAAAAGTTAATATTCTCTTAACCCTGGTATTTCTAAATATGAATAATTTTTATTGCCAGCTTATGAAAAAGAGATTAGACAACCAGTCTGGAATGGTATAAGGTCTCCTTCTCGACCAGGGGGATAGACTAGAAGACATCCAAGGTCCCTTCCAAGCCTTCTATGTTCTATATATAAAATGCAGCAATATAAATAAAGACCACCTACTCTTGGATAAATAAAGCAAATAAAAGCTACTTACAACTTCATAGCTAAGTTTTCACAGCCAATACCTCCCGTGGTCATGTGATTACATTTTGGGTGCTCGGCAATTGGCCTGCATTATTGGTCATTTGCAATGTCCCCTGGTCATGTGACCATGAGTTATGATGTTTTGCCCAGACTCTGTGTTTCTGGTTTCTGGCAAAAAATTGCCTGTAGCAAACAATAAGTTGTTTTAACAACCACCACTTTACAATTTGTCCCAAAGATGCTTTTTCACAAGGCAACTGGACTTTCTTGTTTTTCTTTGAAGAAATTTCACTTCTCATCCAAGAAGCTTCTTCAGCTCTGACTGGATGATGGGGAATGGAAGGATTTATACTTCTTGCAGACAGACAGCTGGTTATTTGCATTCATTTAGAGCAGGGGTGTCAAACTGCTGGCCCACGGGCCAGATGCGTCATGCCGAAACCGCGCCCACCCCATTGCCGGCAATGGAAAAAAAGTCACGATACGTCTTGCGACATGTCACATGATGTTGCAAGTTTGACACCCCTGTTTTAGAGAGTCCTGGCAGCCACCTGGAGGTTTATCTGTGTTGTCAGAGTCACCTGAACAATGCAAATGGATATGGAATCTTCTTGGAACTGCTGGAAGGACTGTGTGTTGGAAACTGGAGATAGATATGTCATATCCCTCCCCTCTGTTGAGAGAGGGCTGTTCAATTTTGATATAGATGGCCTCTTTGACCCCTTTCGAACTAATGAGTGAGAATCTCCATAGAGGCCACTTTACAACTGTCATGACTTACTTCCTAATTGCCAGGTTCATTTATGGTTGGAAGTCTAAACTACCTATATCTATGGTTTGCCTTTATATGGAGAGTGGCAGTGATCTATAGTCATGCAGAAAAATTCCCATTAGATACAGGCTGAAGCTTGGGATAGAGGAAGTAACAAGATAATCACTTGTTCTACATTTTTCAAAAACTAAAATTCAAATACTAAAGTCAAACATGTTTCTATTCATAGTGAAATACACAGTTCTTTAGATGGGCAGGAAGAAGAAAGCTGAACTAGATAGAATACACACACACACAGACACACACACACACACACACACACACATTAACAAAGCTTTCCTGTTTAGCTAGTTTAATGCCAAGTAAAATGTTTCATTGAAGCACATTATGTTACAATTTTAGAAATTCTTTTCTTCTTATTTGATGCTCTAAGTTGCAATGACTTGGAATAATATCAACATTTTATCGTATTTGGGCATTTATACTCAAATGAGAATGGGACAAGAGCAAATTAAGTAGCCTGGGTGTGGCATGCAATTCTATAGCAGTATGTCTTTTTGTTCTTTCTTACAAAAAAGTACAAACCTAATTAGGATAAAGGAATTATAAAATTTATTTTCAGTGGTAAATACATTGATCCATCTTTCCTGTTTAAAAACTAATAATAGTCTTTTTTTAAAAAAATAGATGATTTTAAAATACCGTCTGTAAAAAAATTCATCCTGGAGCAGAATTTAATAACCAGATTAAATTCTAAAAATAGGCAGTGGTATTGGAAATGCTGACAGACTCTTAACTATAATATCAGTAATGAAAACACTGCCAATTTAATGTCCATTCAAACTCTGGAAACATTTTTCAAACATAAAGTACAAATTGTGATTTACAAAATGGATTATTACTTCACTTACTGTAGTAAACTTCAATATTTCTATTTTATTATGCTAATATCGTGAGCTAAAAATAACCATGTGTTTAAAGTGGGGAATAATTCGTAAGATATATTTAATCATGATCTTGATGGTATGAATCTTTCTTGAAGAAAGATCTTTTCTTCAAGAAAGAAAAGTAAGTGTTGATGCAAATAGGAGACTGAACTGTTCTTGGGGTGAATTTTTATATGTATTTCTATAGCAGGGCTATTAGTTTAGAATGCTCTGTGCTTTGCCAAAATGTAAGTAAACAATGCACAGTCCTAACAACTGCCTTATAATAATAATTGTAATTTAGGGAACACCTCGAACTTATCAGAAAATAAGCCTACATCCAAATGGGAAACACTGCTGGGACCTGATTATGAAGTTATGGTATGTTATCTATCTACCCTCATTAAATTACTGGGAATGTATTATTTTTATTGTTTTCAAGAAATGAGACCTTAAATGAGAATATTTGCTTTTTGAGCAGAGGGTTAACAGTTTAGTAAAGTATTTCTCAACCTCAACAACTTTAAGAGGTATGGACTTCAGCTCCCAGAATTCCCTAGTCAGCGTGGCTGGCTGGGGGATTCTGGGAGCTGAAGTCCACACCTCTTAAAATTGCTGAGGTTGAGAAACACTATCTTAGTACATAGGAAATAATTTAAATAAACTGAATTATAGAAATGTGACCATTAATATACAATGAGTCTTCTCAGTAATTAAACCTGTTTCTGAAGACTGGATTAGGGTTTACTTCTCTCAGTCCAAACTTTAGATGATTTAACAAGCAATATGACTATATTTCTAGTACTTCAATCTCTCACTTGTTCCAGTAATTTATCTGCAATATATTTTAGTCAATTTCTTTGAGTTTTCAAATAGCTCTTCGTTGTACCCATGAAGTCTTTTTGTAATTGGATTTTTAGGTAGTCACAATAGATGCACCAATTGCAGATGATGCTGAGCTACAAAAATATTCAAAGGTATTGAATCTTTTTTCTTTTCTTTTTTTTGTTATTGAAAAGTTTTAACATACAGTTTATCTTTAACAATCCCCCCTCCCCCTCCCCTCTCCCTCCCTCCCTACCCCTCCCCCCCTCCCCCCCCCCGACTTCCCAGAGCTAAATACAAGGTATAGAAAAGCAATCATAAACAAGCATATGCTAACAACCATAAACTCTAAAATCCATCACTCTCTAGCTTATACAGGATAATACAAATCTTAATAATATTAAATATATATAGAAAAGGAAAAAGAAAGGAAAAAAAAGGAAATAAAGAAAGAGAAAGCGAAGGAAGACTTATTCAAATGCTACATGAAACTTCTTAACCCTATATTTGTTCTGGATGTACTCAACCCATTTTCGCCATTCCATAATATAACGTTCTTGCGAGTGATCTTTCAGATAAGCCGAGATCTTTGCCATCTCTGCCAGGTCGGAAACCTTTAAAGTCCATTCTTCTATAGTCGGCAGTTCCTCTTTCTTCCAATACTGACCTATTAAAACTCATGTGACATGTTAGCAATGGAAACAGGAATGGATGTGAATCATGTGATATCAATACTTTTGACACTTTGCATATCTTACTGTTGTTGTGTTGCTGTTATGCGGACATGAATTAATTTGAGAAATTACTTAGTTTTTGCAAATATATTTTACAACTTGTTAAAATGCTTTGTAGACCTTCCCTGGGATATCCATTGTTTAGGATTAGAACTGAAAAGAAATGTAGTTAATATACCTAAGAAGAAATCTTTTAAGAGATCTTCTGTAAATCAAACCTTGCTTGAAAACAACATTAACTTGCAGTGCTGCATGCAGTAATAATTCTGAATTCCAGAAAATCCAGTCTCTACAGTTATCTGCATGCTAATGCATGTATCCAGCTTAGCTTGGCTCTTTTGCTCGATAGAAATATATTGTTGAAATTGAAATTCTTTTTTTTTAATACCTAGAAAGTTGGGCTCAGAAACCAGAATTCATTATCCCTTCATTTACATAATAATTTGTGCACTTATTTTATTAATTCAAGCCCTATTTAAACAATATTTAGTACTTTTCTCCCTGATTTGTTTAGGTATGTCGGACAGTGGTGAGAAGTAATTATCGAATCTAACATTTTTATTCTGCTGAGAATAGTTTTTAGTTAGTCTGTCTATTTGTCTTTGTTGGTTAAATGTCTCTCATAAAACATTTAAAATCCCACTTTCATTGGTTTGTCACAAGACCACTTATATTTTCACAGGCAAATCCTAGCGATCATGTGACGTCCAGGCCACCCATGCATCCCCCTCTATTATTTTTATAAGTGTGACAATCTGGGGATTTAAGGGCTGTTGGCTAGACTGGCAAACAAAAGAAAAACAACAAAAGAAAAACAAATAATTTTTAAAAAGTAACGGCAAAGACAATGACACTTCTGTGACTCTTTGCAGAAAATTGCATGGATGCATTAGTAGGAATTGAGATGGACTTTAGGGCATCATTATCCTTTTATCAAGGAGTATTAAAATAAAAATAGTAAATCAAATAACTCATAACCAACTAATTGCTAAATTAAAATAATATTCAGTTGGTTCGAATGTCACAGAACTACAGAATTTAATCCACGTTCTTTGTAAATGTTCCTGTCTGACTATTTTTGTGATTTATTTTTAATAGTTGCTGCCTATTCACACATTAAGGCTCGGAGTTGAACTGGATACTTTTGAAGGACATCATTACATCTCTTCCATTGCTACAGATGGCCCAATTGCTAAACTTGGCTTACTGCAACTAGAGGATGAACTTTTAGAGGTACAGTTTTTAAACAGTATGTTGTATGAAAAATACTGTATAATTTTTAATAACACTGTATCATGGAATGTATGTTTGAAGTGCATTAAAATGAGCTTTAGGATACCAAGATTTGTTTGAAAAATTAAATCTTCCAGAGTCCTTAGCTTCTGCAGTTACAACGTGTCTTTCCATTGGAAGCCCACACCTCTGTATAGGAGATATTTTTATGAGTATACAAAATATCGGATGGAATATTGGTTTCTGTTACTCATTCCAAATCTTCATTTACATACAGAGCTTATGATTTCAATTTCATTCCCCAATTGCTTTGTTTAATGTAACACTTGAGTTTTCTAGAAGACCTCCGAGGTCCCTTTCCAGCTCTGTTCTATTCTATTCAGTGTTAGCCTATAGGAATTATTTGAAACAGAAACCCTAATAGGTGGCTGGCTGTCTGTCTTTTTCTGGGTGCATATAGTGTACATGCATATATTTAGTATGACATGACATTAGCTGGACTACCATTCTATGTCCCTAGAAGAAAATTATGAAGGGATTATAAGACAGTTGAGATCTCTTTCTTTTGAGTATGCTGAAATAGATTCAAACTTATATATCCCTTCCCAAATGGCCTGTGTCAATGCTGCTAACATTGGATGTTTTTGCATTGACAACAAATGGAGATGTAACCATTTTCTTCTTTTGCTTTTAGAGTCAGATGATGCTGGGGAGGGGGGAAGAATGTGCATGAGAGTCTAGCTAGACATGATAATACTGAACCTAGTGTGAGAACCAAGGTTATTGAAATAACAGATGATAAGAATTGGCGGGCTGGAGAGCTGGAGGGAAAGCCCACATTTTAAACTAATTGGGGAATGTGATTTATGACTGTCAGCTGGAAGAGGGAATTGTGCTTTGATACTATGTGCTCAGGTGAGGGGAACTCAGTTTTTGGCTTTGATTGTGCTAGTGCTGATGCTATGCTACTCAAATAAAGATTCTTTAAGGTAAACAATGCCTTGAAGTTCTTTGAAGAGTTTCATCTGTTGGAACCGTGACAGCCTGGACTTTTGTGTGGTTACTGCCTTACTTACAGTCTGATCTCTATAGAAGTAAAGAATATATAGATTGGAAGAACAATTTGATCTGCAGCATGAAAAGACTTTCCAGTCCCAAATGCAGTATACCTTAAAACCTACAGAAATGTACTTTTCCTCTTATTGAAGTCAATGGGAGAGAAATATTTTTAAAATGTGAAATTTCTCCCTCCAGTTCACAATGGGGATTTAGCATAGCTTTGTTATTACAACATAGCATAGGCTTTGCTATTCAATTCCATCCCCAACATATATCCTCCTATGGACCTGCTGTGTAAATATTGAAAGGTTTCTATAATAACTATTCACTTAATTATGCTAGTAATCAATCTAGCATTCCATTTGTCCAAGTCACTGACAGGCTTACATTACACAGTCCTTCTCCTGATATTATAATGTTAATGTCAGCAACAATAAGATTAGTAAAAAAAAATAGATTAGAATTCTGTGTAGATTAATTTCATTCTGCCAAAAAGATAAAAGCTTTACATATTTTATCTCCTGTGAATAGGACCTAAATAAAATCATATCACAGAAGAAGAGTCAAGATATATCTTGTATGTCCAAAGAGAGAAACCTATTCCTTTTTAATGGAACTTTATTGAAGTGAATCCATTTTAATGATCCACGTGTTTTTCAACCTCACTCATGATTTCAATCAATGAACAAAAAATAATAATTGTTAGATTAGTCCAGAGGCCTGGTGCCAAATCCTCACAACCCATTCTACTTCTCAAAATACCTGTGCAAAAGGAATGTTGTTCTGCAGTTGTCTGAATGCCTGTCAGTAATATGCCATGTTATATGAAATAGTTCCAAATGTGACAGACTTTACAAGCAAGTTGTGCAAGTGATAGGTCTCTCTGAAAGCTAAGGCTATTAACTACTGATGAATAGTGCTTATAAGACGCAGCCCTTGAGATAAATCCCGCCCCCCTTCTATTCAACAATTCAATTCTATTCAAATTCCTGGAGATTGGCTGGTCCAGTCCCTGTAGTTTTCTTGGCAAGGTTTTTCAGAAGTGGTTTGCTATTGCCTTCTTCCTAGTGCTGAGAGAAAGTGACTGGCCCCAAGTAACCCGCCTAGCTTTGTGCCTATGGCAGGACTAGAACTCACACTCTCCCAGTTTCTAGCTTGAGATGGATTAATCCATTTAAATCTTGAGTTAATCATGGTTACTCAATTCATCCATATGCACACAAAATTTTATTTCTTTTGTGAGAAAAACTCTATAAAATGTCAAACACATTCTACAGTGTTTCTCCGAAAATAAGACCCGGTCCTATATTTTGGGGGGCACCAAAAGATGCATTAAGGCTTATTTTTGGGGAAACATGGTTTCAGGGTGATCAGTCCAGTCAGGAGCTCCCATGGCGCGTGCACAAGAAGCAGCAAGTGCGCAGGGCCGATAGTGTCTGGCAGCAGTTGCTGCCTGCCGGCTCCTTAGTGAAGCACAGGTAAGTCTGAGCATGGAGGCAGAGGCAGCTGATCCCGACACACTATGTGGCTGCCTGCTGTGGCACGGCTGTGGGCAAGTCGAGAGATGATGGGATAGAGTGGGTGGCATGTCAGGATCGCCTCCTCCTTGTGCCTCTGCTTCTGGCTGCTGAGGGTGCCACCGTGTAAGCCTCCCGCGAGCTTCCTATGAGCCAGGTGGCCACATAGCGCATCCAAATCGTCTGCCTCCCCACCCCCCCATGCCTTTGCTTCCACCTGCTGTAAGTGCTGCCATGCAAGTCTCCCGTGAGCCAGGCTGCCGTGCAACACATCTGGATCACCTGCCTCCCCCCATGTGCCTCTACTTCCACCTGTTACCAGTGCCACTGCACAAGCCTCCTCCGAGCCTCCCATGAGCCAGGCGGCTGTGCAGCGCATCCGGATTGCCTGCCCCCCCATGTCTTCGCTTCCACCTGCTGCCAGTGCCGGCGCACAAGCCTCTTGTGAGCCTCCCGCAAGCCAGGTGGCTGTGCATCATATCTGGATCACCTGCCTCCTCCCTGTGCCTCTGCGCTCGACTTATTTGTGCTGTGCAGGCTGCGGCCAGACACTGTGCACTCACCACCTCCTGTGCTGGCCATGCCCACCCCCCTGGCTTATTTTGGGGGTAGGGTCTATATTAGTCACACCCTAAAAAATTGGGCTAGGGTTTATTTTCTGGGTGGGTCTTATTTTCAGGAAAACACGGTAGAAGGAATACACAATATACGATGCAATAAGAAGTCAGTACATTTACCTGTGGTATTTTAAGAGTATGGAGTTGAACTATTCTTTATATAAAATGGATAACTACTCCAAGTAAAATATAGATGGACTCATTTACAGATTGGTTAATACCACAACACGGTTAATAGTTACTGACAGAAGCACTGTTACCAAAACCAATTTGAGGTTAGCAGGTAACTAGCAGGTAACTCTCTCTACCTTACATTTTTTCTGTTGGTTGTCCTACACATCAGTCTACATTTTTTACAACTCATTGTGGATTTTATGAGCCACAAAACTAGAACTAACAAGACCTACCCTGACATCAAGAAATTCAATTTGTAGAAAGAACTAGAAAACAAATGATAATAAGGGGAGTATTCATAGAGCAAAACCTTAACAGTTCACCAGTGTCTCTTCACATGCTGCTGACCTACAATTCCTAGCAATCTTTAATGTTCTCAATGCTGGCATGGGCTGAAGGGTATCCTAGTGCAAGAATATCTAAAGAGTTACAGTAAAACAGGAGATGGGAGTAGAAAGGCCATGGAGATCAAGTAAAACTAAATAAATACGATTGATTGCTTTAGTGGTTTAAGGAAGTTATCAGCTTCCTGAAAATGGTGTGTCTTTTGTGTGTGTGTGTGTGTGTGTGTGTGTGTGAGAGAGAGAGAGAGAGAGAGAGGATCTTTTCTCCAACGTTGGAATTATAAATGAAGTCCATCTACATGTACATTGAGGCAGGGGAATCGCACTTGCCTATCACTGAAACATTATAAAGTAAGCAGTCAAATATTTATGTTAAACCCAAATAGTTTTAAAGTATTGGTCAACTTAGGAATGGTGTCCTTTATCTCCTTAGGTAAACGGTGTCCAGCTCTATGGGAAATCCCGTCGTGAAGCTGTTTCTTTTCTGAAAGAAGTTCCCCCTCCATTTACCCTGATTTGTTGCCGGCGTTTGTTTGATGATGACACAGAATCTTTTGTGGATGAGCCCACAGCCACCATTGCTCATTCTCTAGAACCAAAGGTATTTTTTTTTTTAAAAAAAAAAAAACCAGACAAACAAAACCCTATGGCATGTTTCCAAGGATTTCCCAAAGATTATTAATTGACTATGCTACTGCTTTCAGTATTGGTTACTTTGCATTTAATTTTCATTATAAATAATGAATGTGAATGATTCATAAGCCATTTTCCTACCACTCAGAATGTCATGTTTTTTTAAAGGTGAAATTCGTAGCCACATTATGACAGAAAATGCTCTGCTTCATCTGCCTTTTAAAAATTTTATTATGGGCATGTTGAAATGTGCATATTCATTAGCATATTTTTTTTTAAAATTCCATTTATATCCCGCCCTTCTCCGAAGACTCAGGGCGGCTTACAAGCTTAGCAGTAGCCTTCATTCTATGTATATGCCTGCTTATTAGGGCTTTCACACACACACCCAAGCGGCATTATTACAAAGTCAGCTTATTGCCCCCAACAATCTGGGTCCTCATTTTACCTACCTCGGAAGGATGGAGGGCTGAGTCAACCTTGAGCCTGGTGGGATGCGAACCTGCACTAATTGCAGGCAGCTGGTGTTACTTAAGGAGGCATTAGCCCACTGCTCCACCAAGGCTCTTTATTGCTTTCTTTTCTTTAAATGGTTCATTATCTCTGATACTATTAGGAATGTAGCAGCAGAAGCTTCACTGTTACCTTGTAAATGATTAAATTCTACCTTTTATTATCATATTTAGTGAAATATTGTAATACAGTACTCTAATAAACAGTATTGGAATGGAAAATGGTGAGCAGTATTATATTACAGCACACCATGCTCAAAATTTATGATGCTTCATCCATGATATAAATTGATGAATGTACCTGTAGATAACATTGGATCTTGATACCATATTGTTGAATAGCACTTCACAATCTACAGCCATTGATCCAAATTTCTAATTCTTCTGACTTGTGATTTATCTGTCTACAGTTTACATCATCTGTTCTGATATTTAAAGAAGCTGAAGGAAAAACCAAAGTAGTTAAAATCTGATTTCCATATTAATTCTTGTAAAATAATCTAAAGGATATTCCAGAATTAGATATGAAGATGTCTGCTATATCTATGCTATATTTGAATACTCTGAGCACCTAAGTTAGAATCTGGAGCAGGAAAAGTGATAAGTACTAAGTTCTGCTCTTCAGGTAAAATTTCCACCTCAGTGAGGAAACTTTGGGGAAGATAATTCCCATATGTTTAAGGGGCTACTTCTAGAAGGAATAATCAACCATCTTCTATTCCAGCTGTAGGCATTGTGCTCATGTATCCCATCAAGAAGTAATAACATTTAAAATATCTTATTTGTGTAGGACAGGGGTAGGCAACCTTGGCTCTTTTATGACTCATGGACTTCAACTCCCAGAATTCCTGAGCCAGCCATGCTGGCTCAGGAATTCTGGGAATTGAAGTCCATGAGTCATAAAAGAGCCAAGGTTGCCTACCCCTGGTGTAGGACAACAATGACTAGCCTACCTGTTTTAGTTTTCTCAAGTGGGAGCTGTTTAAAATGGAACATTTTTGAACTTCAAATTCCAAAACGTGATGGTGCTAAGTATGTTCTTCTGAATTCTAAACTTGTCCTTGTAGTTCAGAAAGCACATCTTCATGCAGAAATATTTCATGCTCCTGGCTTTACTACTTTTAATGTAATTGGAAATTCCTAGTGGCTTATCTAGGCAGGTAGCTAGAAACATCATTGTACTAATGATACCAAGTATGTAAATCAATGCAAGGACATGCTGACAGTGTACATCCCATTCATCTTTCCACAGTTTAATAAAGGAGCAAAAGTTTGAATTATACCTAATCTCTGAATTCTCCATTAGCTGATTGCTTCCATCTTGTGAACAAAGAAATTGATGGTACCTGGAAGATTATAGTTTTAGCTATTAAAATTTCTAGACATTCCAAATATTGATTTTTACTATTTCCATTGTAAAATAAATATGTGCTTTTGATGTTCCTTAGGTTTCCCAATTTAGGTAGTGTATCAGTAAACAAAATACCATTTTAACTGATGAAAAGATACTTCATAAATGCCCATTTCTGCTGTTAATCATTTTAAAAATATCAACTGAGGATGCATGGTACACATTCTTTCATCTTTGCATAAAAACACCTATGACCAATCTGTAATTCTATGAACTCTCTAGGCAACCTTGCTTCATTGGGGCATGTTTCTCTATCTAAAGAGAGAAACACAATGACCAAGGGTAGGCATCGCCACCAAAAGAAAACACAAAAAACAGTGGACATAGGAGCAACTTCTCAATTCCTGCAAGCTTTCCCATTAAGTTTCCTTGTGGGAATTTGGCAAGGAGCATCAAAAATTCCCTTCCCATCCCATAGGACAGTGGCTGCTGCTGGATGGGGGAGAGGGAAGGATTGCGAGACTGGCTGGGAAACTGTTACAGAATATTGAAAATAAAGATCACGTGACTGCAGCTGCAGCCCAGCAGCCAATAGCACGAAAGCAGCAACAGCTTCCCCAAATTTCATTCCCTCATGAGTCCCAAATTTTGGTCACATTTTGTGTACAAAGGTACCTTGGTTCAAAAATTATTGTCTTACATTACACCATTTTACTCAGTTAAAAGATTATGACAACTAGAGTATTAGCAGTATATAGATTTAAATTCCAATCCAAATGACCTTTTTGCTTTGTATATACTAGGTTCATTTTACCAGTAGAAAAAGCATGTTCTATTTTGTTTTAGGTGAAACTTGAAAATCAAGAGGAAGAGCAGGAAGATGAAGATGTGGAACTAGCACTATGGTCTTCTGAAGTCCAAGTCATTGTCCTTGTCAAAGATGCAAAAATAGGTTTAGGATTCAGCATTTTAGACTATCAGGTATGCTTACATCCTTAACAAGCAAATGTATCCCAGCTAAACATACAAGGTAAAAATTAATGGTTTTCTTATGTTAGATTTGGGGCAGGCATTCTTTCCTGCACATTCTGTTCCATTCTGTTTCTAAAACTTTTTCCAACAGTTTCAACTCTCCAGATCTGGCTTTAGTGACTAATTCATAATTCATAATAGTAAAGTTGGAAGGGACCTTGGAGGTCATTTAGTCCAACCCCCTGCTCAGGCAGGAAACCCTATACCATTTCAGACAAATAATGGTGGGATATTTGGTGGGATAAGTAGAAAAGAAAGAACTCTCTTTATGGAAGTGGATTTTTGTTTATGTGATACTGATCTGTGTTCATTATGTTTTGGCAGCATTCCTTAATTTTTGTTTATTTGTTGGATCCATAAACATTTTTTCATGATACACCTGACTTGCAACTGTTACATGTTGCTGACATCATCTTTGTATATTATCAAGCAGCAGAAGTGCAAGAGTGGGTTAAAAACCCTTCAGGCTTTGTTCTTAATTTTAAAATGTTGGTTTCATATGTGTACACTAGATATGTGGAACCATTTTATACTTAAACTGTATTTGTCTAATAATAACTTGGTAGTACAGTGTAATGCTGTAGAAAAAATCAGAAAAATATATTAGCTAACTTCATGTCTTTCGTTTTATAAACATACAATGTGACATATAGATAAGGTGACCTTCAGCTTCTCAGATAGAAAAGAAAACAGGATTTGTAATTTTAACACTGTAAAAGTATAGACAGATTGCTATAGCACTGTATTTACTTGCTAAAATGAGAGTAGTACAGTACCTTTGTGTCTGTGTACTGAAAATTGATAAAAATGTAGAACAACCTTTTCCCTTTTTTGCAACCTGCTTTGCAGTATCATATAAATAATAATATTCTATTCTATTCTATTCTATTCTATTCTATTCTATTCTATTCTATTCTATTCTATTCTATTCTATTCTATTCTATTCTATTCTATTCTATTCTATTCTATTCTATTCTATTCTATTCTATTCTATTCTATTCCATATTTTTTCCCCAGCCCTTTTAACCAATGCCATTTATTCTGTCTTATTTATTTCACTAATTATTTGGATTTCTCAAGAATTGAAGCTGGACATCTGCTGAGCAGTTAGAAGGCAAAAGACCTTACAAGCCAGTTTTCTACTCTGCATTACAACTCCCTAAATTAATATGGATTCTTTAGAAACCTGTTCTATTTTGAAACTAAGTTTACATCATATTTGAATGAATAACTTAAGCACCTTATGTGACCAAGAAGCAGCGACCAGAATGGGTCTAGGAAGATAAATGCAAGGCGAAGAAACAAATGTTGCCATCCCTTTAATGTTCTCTCTGAATTCACACCTTAATTTTCAGCTCTATAAACAAACAGCTGTTTACTTTCACAGAAAAAAAGTAAAGCAGCAGTATAAGGGAAAACATACCTTTCAATCTGATATGCTCCATCTGGAATTTTTGTAGAGTAACATCCCTTTCTCCCTCTCTCTCCTGCTGTTTCATTTTTCTCTGGCTAAAACATATGGGTAGTTTCAGACCGTTTCTAGTACATTATGTATTCAACACTGTGATGGTTCAGTGAGCAAACAGTAAAAATAATCATGGTTGTACAAAGTGTTGGGAAGTTTATTTTTGCTGTTGCATAGATGACCTGATTTATGACAAGAAAAAGCTTCCTTGGGTAGGTTGAAGGGTCCTGGGACCGGGTGAAGTATAATTGGAAGAAGGATAGAAAGCCTTGCAGAACAAAAAGAACAACAGAAATATTTGAAGCTAAAAGGAAGTGGGGAATGAGGTTTACAGAGACGTGAAATGGAAACGTGACATAATCTCCTGAGAACAGAATTAGAATAACAGAGTTGGAAGGGACCATGGAGGTCTTCTAGCCCAACCCCCTGCTCAGGCAGGAAACCCTATACCATTTCAGGCAAATGGTTGTTCAGTCTCTTCTTAAAAACTTCCAGTGTTGGAGCATCCATAACTTCTGGAGGCAGGTTGTTCCACTGGTTAATTGTTCTAACTGCCAGGAAATTTCTCCTTAGTTCTAGGGTGCTTCTCTTCCTGATTGGTTTCGTCTTGCCTTCAGGTGCTTTGGAGAATAGCGTGACTCCCTCTTCTTTGTGGCAACTTCTCAAATATTGGAACCCTGCTGTCATGTCACCCCTAGTTTTTCTTTTCATTAAACTAGACATTCTAGCAACCATTCTTTGTATATGCTTTAGCCTCTAGTGAAAATAAAATTTCAGGAAGGAGCTGATTAATTGCAGATTCCTAAGTTCATATTCTAATATGGAAAATGGAGAGAAATGGATTAATTGGTATATAGGCCAATCAGAATGGGGCAACCTATATCTTACTTCCTAGCTAGGGTGCATAGGAAATTGGATTAAATCCCTTTTGAGCAATAAGGAGGGAAGGGATATGAGAAGGGGGTCATTGTGCTGAACAACAAGGATTGAGAATTTATCCTGAAAGATAACTGCTGATAGTGATAGGAAAAGTAAGGTCACAACCATCAACTCTGTAGGATAAGGTTTCTTTAACAGGCCTCCAAATACAGGTTAAATGTAAAGTAGGGGTTTGAAAAGTTTATAAATTTTTTAAAAATTTGCTTTAAAGTAAATTGGGCCATTCCTTCAATAAGAATGTGAAACCAGTATTAGCGGATAGTCTTCGACTTACAGCCATTTGTTCAGTGACTGTTTGAAGTTACAATGGCCCTGGGAAAAGTGACTTATGACTGGTTTTCACACTTACGACTGTTGTATCCCCAGGATCACAGGATTAAAATTCAGGCATTTGACATCTGGCATGCATTTACAATGGTTGCATTGTCCTGGAATTGTGTGAACTCCATTGGCCAGCTTCTGACAAGCAAAGCTAATGGGGAAAGCCAGATTCAATCAATGAATACATGATTCACTTAACAACTTCAGTGATTTGTGTAACAATTGTGGCAAAAAAAGGTTGTAAAATAACATGCAACTCACTTAACAACGGTCTTGCTTAACAACCTAAATTTGGGGCTCAGTTGTGGTTTCCGAGGTGTCATTTCTTGACGCCATTATTGCTTTTGCCTTTGGGATAACTCAAAAAAACATGCTGTCGGGAGCAATTTTGTTAAATCATAATAAAATAGGGGAAAAGTGTTTAAAAGACACCTCCCCCCCAAAACTCCCACTCCTTTTGAGTACCCTTCCTGAGATTTTATAAGAGAGAAACTTCTCTTACATCTTCTTTTTGAAGTCTAAGTTGTTTTCCCTCCAAATAGGAGAATTTAAGGTTGTGTAGAATTTGAGGTTTTGAAACAGTCAAATCTGATTTGATCAACATGCATGTTTTAGGCTTCCCTATGAAATGTAATAGAGAATCACACAACTGATAGAAGAGAATATTTGTAGCTCAGGATTGAACTGTGGAGTCCTTGGTATTCTCTGAGCTTGTTGTTTACTTGCAGACACTTCATTACCTAACCAGATAGCGCCATAAGTGCATCTGCATCAGAACTGATGATGTTACCTAGTTTGGTGATAAAATGTCTGCAAGAAAACAACCAAGCTCAGAGACCACCAAGGACCTCACAATTACACATCTAGTTGGCAGCTGAAGCTACATAGGTTTGAGTCTGGCTAGTTTTTGGAGACCAGGAATGTTGGACATTGGGAAAGCATCATGGAATAAGGCAATGGGGAAACCATTTTGGGTACAGTTCTTAAGAGAACTGCATTAATATTCCCTAGGTCATCAGCAGTTGACCTCAACTCAAGGCTGATTTTACTTTTAACAAAGAATTTTCTAAAGTTTATATAAACTGAGTATAGAATCATGAGGATGAATACCGCCAATGAAAATTACAGGCATAGTTAATGATCCAGCAACACTAATTCACTTTTCTGTAATGGGGAATGAGAAAACACAGAATGATACTTTGCTAATAAATGTGTTGTTGTTTTTTTTAAAAAAATTCTACTAAAGAACTCAGCTAGCTGCTAGGTATAATATATAGGGAAGCTTTGTAAACACTATAGTTAAACAAAACAAACACATTCTTCTGCTATATACATATGTCAGAATAGGTAAAAATCAGCTGTATTTTTACAATGTGAGATCTAAATTGGAGACAGGTTACAAAAGAAATAGCTGAAATGGGCCTGCTTGACTTATGTTGCCTTTTAAAAGATTTTTATTTTTTATTTTGAGGAGCTCACATTTTACAACCTTTTGGCTTTTACAGTTGCTTTTATTTCATGTTTAGAATTAATGGCAACTTTAGTAATATTTAGACTGAGATGTAGCCAAACATAAAGTATTGGTCATTGGATGTAAAACATTTAATTTTAGATTTCCCAGCATTTTAAGGCATTGGTTTATAAAGGACTCTGTGTGTTTGTGGAGAACTAGTTTGGAGTAGTGGTTAAGAGATCAGACTAGAAACTGGAAGACATGAATTCTGGTTCCTCCTTAGGCACAAAGCCAGCTGGATGACCTTGGGCCAGTCACTTTCTCTCAGCCCTAGTAAGGAGGCAATGGCAAATCACTTCTGAAAAACCTTGCCAAGTAAACTGCCAGGATTCGTCTAGGTCAGGGGTGTCAAACTCAATTTCATTGAGGGCTGCATCAGCATTGCAGTTGCCCTCAGGGGGCCGGGTGGATAAGGCCTGGGTGGGTGTGGCCTACTGGGTGGGCGTGGCTAGAGTGCGTATGGCCTACTGGGTGGGCATGGCCAGCTCTACATCGTTCGCATCAAGGGTGCCTATGGGGGCCCGGGCAGGAGTGGGACAGATCTGAGGGTCTCTGGCAGAAGGAGGGTCTCTGGGCCAGGGCCAAGGCAGTGGGGGCCGTTCCCTCACTGTTTCCGGGATGGCTTCGGGGGCCACATGAAACCACTTCATGGGCCGGATCTGGCCCCCGGGCCTTGTGTTTGACATGTCTGGTCTAGGTTGTCTCTGAGAATTGGATACAACTGAATGACTGATTAAAAATGTGTATTTGCAAGCTGGAAATTTTTTTAGACTTCCTAGTTATTTAGTGAGAAGAACTATCTTGGCGGGCCATTTAAAACTAAAGAAATAAAAAAGGTAAATAGAGTTGGCATTGCTATAATAGCCTGAATTTACTTAATAGAAAACTTAGCAGTTACTGCAATTCATAGGTGGCATACAGAAATAAAGACCTTAATAGAGTATACAGTAGTTGTTTCTGGAGGATATAGCAGAGATGACAATTAGAGGGTGGAATTTCTTTAGAGGCAGGGCTCTGAAAAACATAATTATCTCAGTGATGTGGGGCAGTTGGAACAGTTTCCTGGGGTAAATAATCTATAAATGAACATTAAATTATTATATTTTCTCTAAGTCTCTTGCAGTACAGACAATGTTTAGGAATTAACAGATTTGTAGTCTAAGGCATGTAGAGGGCAACAGTCTTATGTCTGTTCCATATGAATTGACTTGCTATAATGGTCATGAATGCATTGCAAGAAAAAAGCCAGACTAAAGGTGAAACAATAGGAAACTGTTGGAAAGGGGAGAAAAAATATTTATGTGATTGGGGTGATTCTGCCTTTCTTTCTGGATCCATGTCCTTATTATTGGCAAGCCTTTCCAGCATCACCTTCTGATTAGATTAATGCAGTGGCTATCCCTGAGGCATAAGAAAATAACTTATATTAGCTGCTGGGAAGATATAAATCTGATGTTAAAGGAGCTCAGCTGGTTTCCAGTCTGTTTCCAGGTTCTTTTCAAAATACTGTGAGGAACCATTTAAGGTTTTGCGTATCCTGTGCTTGGAGCCATTCCAACAAACCCTCAGATGAGTAACCATTCAGTGTTAGACCATCTAATGAGACTTGATTCCTTCTCTGCCTCCAGCAAGGAGGAAAACAAGTGCAGATGGCCAGATGGAACCAATCTTTTCCTACCTTCTTTTGTTTCCCTGATACTGGCTCTGCGAAGCCTTTAGCTTGTCTATCTAGGGTTTGCTAAAATATTGCTGGAAGTCATTATAGCTACCTTGGACAATGGTAAGAGAAGTTGGGAGCTGTAGTTTGGTGACACCAAGATGCCCACAGATTCATTTTCTCTTTTCTCCAGCAAATTTTGGGATGCAGGTTAAGTAGTTTGTGTTCGCTCATGATTTTCAAGCATGAAGAATTACTCTTGGTTAGTATTTTTGAGGGGTTTGCATTTTTAATGGATTTATGGTTATGTCTGTACACATTTATTTTTTCACATTAGGAACATCTTTACTGCCTTTAGGGACGTGGTGTGGCTCAGTGGGTTAGGACGCTGAGCTTGTCGATCAGAAGGTCGGCAGTTTGGCGGGTCGAATCCCGTAACAGAGTGAGCGCCTGCTACTTGTCCCAGCTTCTGCCAACCTAGCAGTTAGAAAGCACATAAAAATGCAAGTAGAAAAATAGGGACCACTGCGGTGGGAAGGTAACAGCATTCTGTGCACCTTTGGTGTCTAGTCATGCCGGCCATATGACCACGGAGATGCCCTCAGACAAGCGCTGGCACTTCGGCTTTGAAACGGAGATGAGCACCGGCCCCTAGAGTCGGAAACGACTAGCACGCATGTGTGGGGGAAACTTTACCTTTACTGCCTTTGGGGTCTTCTAGAAAGTTGAATTGTGGGGTACAAATGGGACAAACTTCACACATGATTTTGATAATCCCAAAACAGCATGGTATAATTGCGTAAGCCACCTAGAGTAGCCCCAAAGCAAGATAGGTGGCAAATAAATTTAACAAATAATAATATTGGGAGTAAGAAGTTACGTGTTGGTGTTTGGCAGGTGCAGATAGAGAGAAAATCTAAATGCAAAGGGTATGGACCACATGTTTTGCTTCTAAAGCTTCCTGGAAAACTATCCTCTCTTTCCAGCAGCATTTGCAATGTATCATTGTATGTTAAAGTCAGTAAGTGACATCCATTGTGACATTTGTATGGCTGATAACTTAATTTAAAAGTGTTATACTCTGAGATAATTAATGAGCTCTAATATCTCTTTGCTGTAATTACATAATAAATCATCCAAAGTAAAACTCACTTTTGCAAAGCAGGACAGAGGTTTATTGCTAAGAGAACAAAGGCCATATTTGAGGCTTTCTGTACTGTATTTCTGGAATCTTTAGCCATTCCTCACTTGTCTTTGTCTATTCCAGTATACAGTTGCTCACCATGAGCAATGCCAGATGCATTGGGAAGGTGAAGGGAATCCTCAAATGAGTGGATTGGGAATAATTTACTTGCAGGCTTTGGTTTATGGGAATGTCAAAAAGAATCTGCAACTCTATGCATTTTGCACTAATTTTGGAGATGTCCTCTTAGAGGAGTATGACATTTTATTTTCTGGATAATTTGGCTGGGATGTGACAGTTGCAAAACCCTAACTACTTATCTTCCAAACTTCATACAAAAATAAATGCCATTTTAAAAGGAGGAAGATATACCGCACAAACTATTGTAACGTAGCCCCATTAAGTGCTACGTTATGATTTCCATTTATAATTCATACGGTTTCTTAAAGGAACTTTATATTTGGCTGCATTCATGTACTTTGTAGATGTGTTAATTTAATACAGTGGTACCTCAGTACTCATCATTAATTGTTTCCGGAAGGCATGTTGAGTACCAAAAACGATGAGTACCAAACAGATTTTTCCCATAAGGAATAATGTAGTGAGTCACAAGGCAACCAGCACTGAAAAGTTCTAGTTTGTGCATTGAGTGCCAGCAAATGATGAGTACCTGGACAAAATTTCCCATGTCAAAATTCATTGAGCACCAAATTCAAAGCAATTGAGTACCAGGGTACACTATAGTCCAGAACCAAATGGCCAAATAACTAACATGAAACTGTCTTTCATATGTTCAAAATATCTCTCACAGGCTATATCTTTCCTTATGCAGAATGTGCCGATATATGCTGTTGCCTGCAGTTACATCTTCTCAGCATTAGAGGTTTTAATTTTAATTTTTAGCGACCCTAGGAAGAGCAGTCACCAATCAGTAATGCTTGGAAAATTGCTGCATCATTCTGTTTAATGTGATTGTTGAATTATAGTTCTGGTTGCAAGTTAATATCATGGTGTTTTTATTATTATAATCCCTGTGCATTCAGTTTAAATTAAACATGTAAATCAATGTTAATCAGCAGTTCCAGATCTGGCATATAGAAAGTCTTCCTGTCACCAGATTATAGGTCAGGAATGGGTGAAGACATTGCATATTCATATTAATTCTGTTTTTCTTCAGGATTAAGAACATTGCATCTGCACTTTTAATTGTGCTAACTCAGATTTGCAATGGTACCAGGCTTTAAACGTTGCTTGGAAAACCTAGTTAGTATTATAATCCAGCACATTAGATTTATTCCTGTTGAAGAGTAAGAAATTTAATTAGAAAAAGAAAGCATATGATCTTTCAATATCATGGTTTAGGATTATTTAATGCATCTCATTGTCGCGCTGTGAAATTTGCATAGGACTAGATGGTTTATTGGAATCTTGCTTTCTTGTTATGTTTAATCTGTTCAATATGTGCTAATATAAACTGTTCTAGCTATATGAAGAATGTTATTCCATAAAGAACTGAAGACCATTTCATTCTTATCTCTAATCAACATAGTTATCCATTATAATGATTCCTGTGATTGTGTATCCCCTAAATATGTTGAATTTCAATTGTCATATGTTGTAGTCATAATGCCCGTGGATCTGGAAGGCACTAAACTGAAGGATAGTTAGGGTAATCTATTAACAACCTCTACTAACCTTTTAAAAACAGAGTTTCTTGTCCTTCATGTGTTGTGGGCAATTTTAAAAACCTACATTGTACTTCATTAGTGTGTGTGAATGAAATACAGCACGAATTATTTTAGCTTGGGTTAGCTACATTCTCCAAGACCACATTCTCCACTTCAGACAATTCATCTGTTTCTCACACAAAATTTAAACCGATTGGTTTTTTCCTAATTAAAATGCAGAAAGAACTTTAAAAAAAGGATTATTCCTGGTTTGCCTGTCCAACACTTGCTACACTCCACTTTTCCTTGTAGCTTCAATGCTGAATTCCACTTGACTTAGATTTGTTTAGGCAGACTTGGTCACTTATACCTGTAGAGCTCCCTATATTTACATGGAGAGAAACTCTATGTTGCTTCTAGGCTACAGAATGAATATCAAGATTGCAACATTGCAACATTGCAAGTACTTGACTAATCCTGGCAGGTAAATTGGAAAGGATTTTTTTTTTCAAAATCCTCTTCAACTGATTAAGTGCACAATATATGAAACCTAGAATCAAGAGTGGCTGCTAAGTAGTTGATTGATGTGATTATCTGTATGCATCTAAAACTGGGTTGATACAGGTAGTCTCACCTTATAACCACAATTATAGTTGCTAAGCCAGGGAGTTGTTAAGTGAGTCACACCTGATTTTACAACTTTTGCCACAGTTGTTATGGAAATCACTGCAGTTAAGTGAATCATGAAGTTTTTAAGCCAGGGGTCTTCAAACGTGGCCCTTTTATGACTTGTGGACTTCAACTCCCAGAATTCCTCAGCCAGCGTGCTGGAGGCCAGTTGGGAACCATCACAAATGGTGACCAGAATTTTGATCATGGAACCATGGGGAAGTTGCAGTGGTCATAAGTGTGAGAACTGGTCATCAGTTACTTTTTTCCATGCTGTTATGTCAAACGGTCATTAAACGAATGGTTGTAAGTGAAGGGCTACCTGTATTAGATTATTAATGCTAGATAATAAAACAACTACTTCAGATGGAAGAACTAAGATGGCATTAATTTCTTCCTGTGTGGTCTCTAATACAAATCCAGGGAAATAAAGCTGTTCTTCCCCTTGATCTCCATATAATTTTTTTAGTATGCTGAAAAATACAGCTTTAAAAACACGAGCTTTAAAGGTTTATCTGTTTGGCTCTTTGTTTTATAACCTGCTCGGTGGACACCTCGATGGAGCTGAATCAACAGTTTCAGTTTGGTTTAAAAGGAGCAAAGAAAGGGCATGGAATGTCACCAGTGGAAGTGGCAGCTTAGGGAGCCTCTAGATCAGACATGTCAAACTCGCGACATCATGTGACGTTGCGTGACATATCAGAGCTTTTTCCCCATTGCCAGCAATGGGGTGGGCACGGTTTCCTCATGATGCATCTGGCCCACGGGCCGGCAGTTTGACACCCCTACTCTAGATCTAGAAGGAGGAAAGGATAAGCTACTTAACAAAGTCATTTTCTTTTTGTATATATATTATTATTTTGTTAGGGTTAAGGTTAGGGTTAGGGTCATTTTGAAGGGATGGCTGGAAAAGAATTATGACTGTGCCCTAGAGGAGATGGCTTGAGTTATTTTATTTTTGGGGTACATAAAATAGAACTAGTGAAGCTTGAGTATCTAATTTTAATCCTGGAATACTATGAATACAGGATCCAGAATGTCTGTGAATTTTATGTCCCAACCTAGTTCTTTCTCATTTATCCCAATCAATAAGTGATTCATTCTCTTTGTGTAGTTTTCAAAAATAATCGACCTGGGTTCTAATCCATATGGTAGAGTGTTTCAAGTCTTAGCAAAGCTATTGGAAGTCACTTCTGTTTGGTGGTGGTTCATGGAATTACTGCAGGTAGACTTCAATTTACAATCATTTGTTTAGTAACTGTTCAAAGTTACAATGGCATGTAAAAGGGTGACTAAGGACTATTTTTCACACTGCATTCCTATGATCACATAATTAAAATTTGGATGCTTGGCAATTGGCATGTATTTATGATGGTTGCAGTGTCTCAAGTCATGGGATCACCTTTTGTGACCGTCTGATGAGAAAAGTGAATGAAAAAACTGGATTCACTTAACAACTGTGTTACTAACTTAATGCCGGCAGTGATTCATTTAACAACTATTGCAAGAAAGGTCATAAAATGGGGCAAAACTCACTTAACAGCTATCTTACTTAGCAACGGAAATTTTGGACATAATAGTGGACGTACATCAAGGCTACCTGTGCTTGCTTTTATGTTGGCTAATTTTGCAGGTTACATTTTGGTAATTATACAACATCATCATCAAATTCCCCTTCTTTTATATTTCGTGTACAAATGATACATTTCTGACTTGTCCGAGTGACTATGGAGAAACAAATGTGTATGAATTTAAAATACACAGGTCTTTTGGAGGAAGTAATGTTAGATTTAATTTGCAAGCATTCATAGTTTGCAGTCAATGTTCAATAGCAAACGAACACAAATTTTTACTGGATTATAGTAGCATCTGAAAATCTGAGATAGCAACATTCATATTACTGTTGCTTTTTCAAAATTTAACATGATTTCTCAGAGCCCCTGTGATTGAACAAAACTGTCAAGATTTAGTTTCATAAGCCTGAAAAGTTACTGTACAGTATAGTTTATCTGCTAAAATGGTTTCATTTCTTTAGCACAAAGATCATATCTAGTTTAAATTATTGGGTTGAAACTGATGAATAAAAACAAAAGTGAGCTTTATTTCAATTCTATAAGTGACACTGGATTTTTCAGGCCAGCATGTTAAACAGAGAGCAACCTTAAGCACCAATTCTTTTGCCAATTCTGCCTGTAGTTATTTTTCTTTTTTTGTCTTGTATTTTTTTTCTCTAGATCTTTACTGACATTTTCTTCAACAGAAGTCTTGATTAATGCCAGATGTATAGCAAAGCTTTATAAAATTCATTGCTATATTCTTTATTGCAGATCGATAAATACTCATCTTTTATTTTTTAAAGTTTGTCTTTCACTGTTCCAAAAACACCCTCCACCTGGAATGCATTTACACAATTTAAGACTGAGGCAAAGTCATAGTGATAACTCAACAGTTTTACGTTTTTGTTTAAAACCATTGTGTTCTCTTCACTGAGAAGAGGGTAGTCATTCTAAATGAATGCAAAGGCACACACATCCTGTTTCTTTTCAATTTCCATGAGCGAGTTATATAGGTTTAGTTACAATTAGCTCTTATACTGCCCTTTAGTTTTCTGGGTGGTGTACAATAAAATTGCCATGTACAGTTCCTCTGCTCTTGGTTTTCATGTACTAATGTTTTAATACCTTTTAGGTAACCACCAATTTCAGAGAACCTCTACAGTCAAACCTTCCTATTCTAAGCTATTTGTTTATTTAATTTATAACTTATTTTAATGAACAACTCAAGGTAGCAAACATACGTATACTCCTCCCCCCCCCCCGCCGCCATTTTCTCTACAATGACAACCCTGTGAATTGAGTTGGGCCGAGAGAGTATCTGGTCTTCTGGTTTCTAGCCTAGTGCCTTAACCACTAATTATCTACAAGTACAGATTTTAAATCTCTGGCACACTCACAGGCAAACAAATTATACTATCTCCAACATGTTAGCGGTCTATGTGTGTTCATTTTTAGAAAGAAGTATTTTGTTTTGAGAAGGCCTTCCTATTTTTTTCCTTTGAGAGTATCAGATGGATGATTTTAGAATTAATGTACTGCAGAAAGTGTCACTTGCAATGTTTGCCCTAGTTTAGATTTAAGAATTGGATACAAACCAATCCTCTCTATTTACACATTCATACTGACTGCAAATTTCATATTTGCTGTGCTGCCAATCATTGATGTATTGTTTCCAATTTTGAAGCAGGAAACAGGCGAAAACCTGAATCCTAAGATCTGTTTAAAGTGGTTTGAAGAAAAAGCAAAACTATCCTCACAATTTTCTAAAAAGAAAAAATATTGATCCTGGCAACATGATATGAAGCATGCTCTATCCCATAATTCAGTTATCTTATGTACTTATTCATCCGTTGTGCCCATGGAAGAGAAGGAAAGAACAATAAAACAGGATAACAGAATAAAAGAATTGGAAGGGACCTTGGAGATCTTCTAGTCCAGCCCTCTGCTCAAGCAGGAGACCCTATATATCATTTCAGACAAATGGTTGTACAAACTCTCCTTTAAAACCTCTAGCAACAAGGTGTGTGAACTTGCCAAGAAAGTTTTGATTAACTTTTATTTGGAGAAATTTTGGTAACTTCAATCAGAACTTATTTCATTATTTTTTAAGGCCTTCATATCCTATCTTTTCTTAGGGTTCTCAGTACATCAGGTTCTTGTTTCACCAGTCTTGTGAAATCGATTGGCCTGAAAGTGGTGAGAAGGTGTGTAGCTGGGGTGCAGTTGGAGATAATGAGATGATTATGATAAAATTGTTGTCATCCTTTTTAGACAGTAATCCACCAAGAACGCCTTACTTAATGAAGCATTCAGTCTGAACAGAATTTATCTTTTTGTGCTACTTGTGATTTTTTTCGATGTTGTTTTATGTTCTCTGGTTTCTGTTGCAGTTTGCAATGTTCCTTAAAGTTCAGCGTCCCTACAACTGTGTAATGAAATCCAGCAATAGAATTGATGAATTTTCTAGCAATATCAGGATGTGGTTACAGTATGGAGTTTCTTTTCACAGAAATGTTTTATGTGTGACAGACAGGAAGAGAAAGATTTCTTCTAATTTTGTGAGAGTTACATTAGCCAAGTATATGTCAGTATAAGATTGTTGCCAACAATATATGCAACCTTTTAGGGTTAAGTATTAAAAAGTATGGTAATTGTGCGAAGAGTGTAGAAGATACAAACCAGTGAATAAATTGTTTCATACTTTAATTTTCTTAATAATATATTGCGAATTGCAATGCCATTACTACAGTTTCAGACCTTTAATGTGTGTTTTTCTTGGATTTGCAATATAATTTGCAAATAGACATAGACATACTGACAGTAGCAAAAGTGTCCAGAGAATAAAACGGAAGGGACAAATGACAGGGAAATATCTCTTTTGAGGTCTCTTAACTGTTCAGTGTTACAGCTCATCTATATTTGTGGCAGTAGATATTTTGCAACTTGAGTGTTAAGTAGTGGGCTCTTCAGTGCAGGAATGACGACACGAGGCTGAATACAGGATAACTCATACTTTATTACTTGCTAGAACTGTACTGAAGCATGGTCTGCAAGCAGCTGCAATATATAGTCTAGCCCCTCGGCGGCAGCCAATAGGTTTGAACCCACTTTTGCCGCCTGGGGCTAGCCAATTGCAGGACAGGAGACAGTTAGTTTGGGTTGCTGGAGAGCTGTTAGCTGCTCCAGCAACCCATGTGGTGTATCACCAAAAACCAGTACATAACATTGAGAGTGCCAGATTTATAGGAAATATATTTACCCAAACCATAAACACTAGCCTTATCAAGACAATCTTTTCTGAAAGCAACTAGTAAGCACGGGGTTCACCCTTGGCATTTTCTTGTTTGTGCTCCTAAAAATAAATTGTTGAGTAAATACAAATGTTCTCAGGAAAATTGAGGTTTCAGAATAAATAGCATGGACTTGAACTCTGCTGAGGGCTTGCTGGAGGATTTGAAGCTTTCTAAGAATCTATATTGACAACGCTTCTCTAAAACAATGCACAAAATGGTTGCTTTAACATGACAAGGGTTTACGTGCAACATAACCAAAATATATACCTGTCAGATATTAGCCTGCATTAGGTTGGTTCATTGTTCCAGAATGTACCTTTGTCAGAAGTCTGGAACCTTCTGAAGGTAGATTTGTTGCTTTTTTCTACTATGTTTTCCACCTTTGGGTCCCTTCTATCCTTTTCCTTAGAAGCTCTACTGTTCTACTGTCCCATGCCTCATCTTGGCTTCTTCCTTTCCTTCATTAACTTGTATCTCAGCCTGGCAAATCCCATTTTGTCTTATTGCATGTTGGTGCAACTCATCTTGTAGCCCAGATCTTTTGGCAAGTAAGAATAAAATCTATTTTAACGATTGAACACAATTAAATGTTAAGTGTAGAAAAATTGGCTCATTTTGTCTTTTAGTGCCCTCTGTTGGCTAATATGGAAGATGACTATTTCATATCTATCGTCTGAGCAAATTGAGGAAGAATGAACTTTTGGTAATTCACCTACCATAGTGAATGTAGAGAGGTTGGCTTTGAAGGACAGTAGAAGAGCCATTAGCAACAATCAGATAAACAAGGAAATAATTTACGAAAATGCCTCAGAATGCACCCATGCAAACACACACACACACATATATATATCTCAATTCACATGAAGGTAGAAGGAAGAAGAGAAGCAAGTTCAGACCTGCAAGATTATGTTATTATAACTTTTCTCACCAAAGTAGCTTAAGGTTTATGCAATGTCTGTTCCTTTGTCTGGTCTATCTTACAGAGCTGACAGTAATATAAAAAGTATTTGCCAGTTGGTAGTGTACTATTAGCTGCTCTGTAATCTTTTGTTGTTTTATCTAGAGAGGTTTGGTAATAGTAAAGTTAGATCTAGCCATGAAGACACAAAGGAGCAAAATAACATTCAGATTTTTTTAGGGAAAAAAAAACAACAACCCACAAACCACAATCTCTTGTTCAATGAAATGCTACAAAGCTAGGAAATCAGAAGCTAACACAGTATTTCCTGGGATTCGAAAACAAAATAGAAGTAGCATCTATATAATCTATATGTTGAGTTTTATTTCTTTCATTCATTCTTAGTAATGGAATGGATTTACAAATGATAATTTGTCTAAAATATGAATTGCAGTTAATCATAAATGTAGATTAGCTTAATGGAGCAAGTAAAAAAGATAGTGGTAATGTTCTAGTTAAGAATAAGCCATAGTTGTAACCTTAATCTGTGGCTTTTGAGCCACAAAGATGTCCTAATTGCAGCTGCCCACAATGTGTAATGGGGTGGGGGCTGTGGCTGATGATGCATGATGATGGAGCAGCTGTACTTGATTTGAACCCAACTTGTATTTATTTATATAGGGCTTAGGCCAAAATTATATAAAAGACCATCTACTCCCATACATAATTGCATCTTCGGCTGATCCTGCTATAGAAGTGTCAAGATTGGCTTCTACTTCTGCTTTGTTTGAGATGGGACCTATGTTATAGGACAACCTGGAGTTGAGACTGGACTCACATTTTAAAAACTGAGAAAAGGGCTTCAAGCATCTCTATTACAGAAGCCTTTTAAGTTATTTTTAATCCTGTTAGTTTTGAATTTTAAATTGAATTTTAGATGATGCGAATCACTTGGCATCCCAAAATGGAAGAGGAGTCATACACTTTTAAAATAAATTTATAAACAGATAAGGCCCTTTTTTCCTAAACATTTTATGAAGAAAGGACTAAGAAAAAGTCTTTGAACTCAAATGTGGTTCTGGTCCTTTTATTGTTCAATTATCATTTAGCTTTCAGAGTGCCTCTTTACCTTCAGTGCAGTTGCCATTCAGCTGTTTTGGGGACAACCAGTTCTCTGCAGCATTAAGACTGTATCTGCATTAATTTACTGCTCTGTAGCTTTTCTCTTCCTGTACAAGAGCTCCCTCTACTTGAAGTTAATTGGTTTTGTCAAAGCTTGCTAGCTGAACATTTAAAATTCTTTGACTATCTTTTATTAATTTATATTAAAACATTTTAGTAGCAGGCATTATTCAAAATGGAATTTTTGGCCTGTAGAAAAAGGTCTGCTGCTCAATGACCGAAATAAAATGACTAAAATGTGTAAAAAGAGCATCTTATTAATATTATGCTATATGTTTATGCTTATAAAAGTACCAGAGCAGTTTTATCAACTCCTGGATTGATCACTGTGGAAACAGTGATCTAGAGCCTCGTGTCTAGAGCCTAGCCCTTCAGCTATGGATTATTATTATTTTTACATCCATGCTAGGTAATTGTGACACAAAGAAGAAATTTTCCATTCCCAATAGACTAAATAAAATCTTCATTATTCTGGTAACTGACTAGTATTGCAAAGAGTAACAATCAGAATTCAGCAGAGCATTCAAAGGCGTGCTTTCTGTTGATGTACATAAAATTCTTCTAATCATCCAGAAAAAGAGTGATGAGAGTCATTATTAAACTGTTGTGCAAGTCTCGTATCGAAAACAGTATAATAAGACATGGGCCAGTGGTTTGACTGTTCCATCATTACAGCCGCATAACCTTTTGGCATAAGAACACTTCTTAAATCTGCCCTCGAAAATTGCTGACGGTAAAATATTAGCACATAGTAGCATAAAAGCTCTGCACTATTTAGGTACAGTTAATCAAAGCACCTAGCTGGTTTGACATTATTCAGTTGGCTTCCTAGCTCAGCATATTCATTATTCTCTACGTGCAATCTGGGATTCCATATCCAAGATCCTTGGTTTGAATGCAGCATTTCCTATTCTTCTCCAGTCACGAGGAATTTCCTGTCTTTACTTCTGAAAACAAATGGTCAGATCTGAACAATCACAAGTACTCTGACAGCACCATCATAACCTCAATACAATAGTAATGAGGTCAGTAGAAATATGGATTAAGGAAATAATATTGCAAGATAGAAGTTAAATATTTCTATGAGAGAACTTCTGTGAGATCTTTGCAGAGGCCATTCTGTAGATCAGACCTGGGCATTTTGTAGCTCCCAGACTGCATCCGGCCAGTAGGTGGTTCTAGTCCAGACATGTCAAACTCGTGATGTCACATGATGTCACACAAAGTATTGGGACAGTTTTGTCATTGCTGGCAATGGGGTGGGCGTGGCTTCCATATGATGCATCTGGCCTATGGGCTGGCAGTTTGACCTGCATTGGTGGGAGAGGTAGGGAGTCATCATTGGCAGGAGGTGGGGCCTTGGTGGTGGGGATGGGGCATCATGGGGGATGGAGTGTTGGCAGTGTGGCGCCAGTGTGGGTGTAGCATTGACAGCCCTTTACAACAGTCCCAATTTCTCATGTGGGCCTTTGAAAAAATTAATTGCACACCCATTCTATAGGTGAACAGCAACAACATAGCTCAGTGAAAGGGTATTGTTGTGATTCAGGGTCAGCCTGTGGGTTCGGCAGTTGGGTCGGAAGACTCAGAGGAGGAGGAGGGGGGTGTTGAAGAGCTTGCTGATGATGGCCTTGAGGCTCCGCAGAGCCCTCAGCCGGGCCCCTCCCACCTGGTCACGACGGAGACCCAGCTGTGTGAGCCTGACAGCGTGGATGAAGATGACCCACAGCTGGCCCTGTTCAAGGACGCCCGACACAGGAGGCAGTCAATCAGGAGTAAACAGAGGAAGGCAATGGGGCACCTCGGAAGGAGGCAGAGAGAGGCCAAGCCCTGAATTGTATTTAAGGGGAATGTGTGGGAGGGCTGGTTGGCTGAAGGCAACCGCTTGGATAGTTCCTGTTTCATAGCTCCTGTTTCATGGTTGGTGTCTTGTCTTGCTCTGTTTTATGTTAATAAATTTGGTAGGCTTTATTCCAGCCTCTTGCCGTTTGTAAAGGGGTTGTCCCTGCTTTTGCTGCAGGGCCGGTAGCAGGCTGGTACAGAACAGGTATGTGATTTGCATTCAGCAGGGCTTTTCAACCTTTTCACCCATTGTACCACTTTTAGGATATGGCAACATCCGAGTACCACCAGTCGCCTAGCAAGGTGTCAAAAACTTGATGACCAAAAAAAAGAGGAAAAAATTGATGAAGTACAGGTAGTCCTCAACTTACAACAGTTCACTTAGTGACTGTTTGAAGTTACAATGGCACTGAAAAAAGTGCCCCCCCAAACCACAGCCGAGCAAGACACCTGCCTGCCCACCCAGCGGTGCTCTTCCTCCTGTCCAAGGTTTTCATTGTTGTGAGCATTTCTGTTGAGGATTGGCAGTGGGGGTGGGATGGGAGGGTGTTTGGTTTTTATTCCCCTGGTCTGCTGGGTGGTTAAAGCAGGTTGTTCTGAACCAGCCCTCTCCTCGCAACCCCTAATTAAGAGAAGAGTCTGGAAAGCGTCCAAGGCTAAAAGGCTTCTGCCAAGATTTAATTACGCAGTTAACAAAAACACAAGAGCTTGTCTTCTCAAGCGGAAAAGTTGCTTTCAGCAACCAGCCCCTCCCCAAACACTTCTTTTATAGAGAGCTCAGGGCGTGGTCTCCCTGTGCCTCCTCCCGAGGAGTCCCATAGTCTTTCTTTGTTTGTCCCTGCTCGTCTGCCTCCTGCGTCGGGCGTCCTTGAACAGGGCCAGCTGTGGGTCATCATCCTCCGCACTCTCGGGCTCACACAGCTGAGAAGAGGTCCCCGGCTGAGGACTCTGCAAAGCCTCCAAATCATCATCAGCCGGTTCGTTTCCCTCCTCCCCCACATCTGAGTCCTCCGATACATCGGACCCGGCTGTCGGACCCACAGGCTGGCCCTGAGTCACAACACTATCCCGCACCGCAGGGCCCTTCCCTCGGGTCTGCCGATCCGGATGCGGTCGGGATGGGAACTGTTCGTGAAAAGCAGTTACCAACGCAGGGGCATGAACGGCGGTCGCGTCTTCCCATGTGAAGTCCTCCGGCCCGTACCCTTTCCACTCGATCAGGTACTGGAAGCGACCTTTCAGCCAGCGGGAATCCCTGATGCTGGCGACCTCGTACTCGGGGGTGCTGCCTCCATCACGAGTTCCTGATGGGGGAGGTTCCGCTTGGCGAAGTGGACAGGCCGGTTGTTCGGGGACCAACAAGGACCGATGGAAGACGGGGTGCACGCGCAGGGAACGTGGCAGAGTTAAACGATAGGCGACCGGGTTGATGACGGCCTCGACTGGGAACGGTCCAAGGTAACGGTGGTCCAGCTTCCTCGCCGGCCGAGTGGATGGTAGGTTCCTGGTGGACAGCCAGACCCGATCCCCCACCGATAGTGGAGGCGTATCCCTTCTCGACCGATCGGCGAACCTCTTGTAGTCGGCCTTGGCCTTCTCCAGCTGCCGTCGCACCAACCGATGGATCGCCTGTAACTCCGCCATGAATTCGTTCGCTGCCGGCTCCGGTGAGTCCACGGGAGAAAGAGGGAAGAACCTGGGGTGATAACCCACGTTGGCCAAGAACGGTGTCATCTGCGTGGAGGTGTGTTGCGAGTTATTAAAGGCAAACTCGGCTATGGCCAAATAGTCCACCCAGTTGTCCTGCTGCAGGTTAACATAGCAGCGCAGATACTGCTCTAAGATGCCGATGACCTTCTCGGTACCCCCGTCGGTCTGAGGATGATGCGCGGACGAGAGGCAAACCTTAATGTCCAACGCCCGCATCAACTCCTGCCAGAAGCGGGCTGTAAACTGGGCCCCCCTATCGGAGACGACCCTATCGGGAAGGCCGTGCAGCCGGAACACCTGTTGGATGAACATGCGACTAGTGGCGCGAGCTGACGGTAAGCCGCGACAGGGGATGAAGTGCGCCATCTTAGTCAACATGTCCACCACCACAAACACTGTCGTGAAGCCGGAGGATGGGGGTAGATCCGTCAGAAAGTCCATGGACACAGCCCCCCAGGGTCTCTTGGGCGTTGGCAAAGGCTGCAGTAAACCAGGCGGGGCCCCTGTCGCTGACTTGGCCTGCCTGCATGGGACGCAGGAGGTGACATAAGACTGGACATCGTGTCGGACTCGGGGCCACCAGAAAGTACGGGAGACCAGGTTCAGAGTCTTGAACAGGCCAAAATGCCCCGCAGCCGGGTTATCATGACATTGGCTGAGGACGAGTCCCCTGAGTGGCCCTCCTGGAACATAGAGCCGGTCACGATAATACAGGAGTCCATCCGTGACCGACCAAGGCGAATCTGGCCCCACCTCTTCCTTCCGCTGAGCCACCCACGCCTCCTGCTGCTGCGCCTCCCGGATCCGAGCCCGTATATCCACCGGCTCCCGTACCGCAGCAAAAGACTCGACGGGGATCACTGTCCTGGGCGGAAGCTTGTCTTCCACTCGGGTGTACTCGGGCTTCCTGGATAGAGCATCCGCTCTCTGGTTGTGCCCGCTTGGTATGTACCGCACCCGGAAGTCAAACCTCGCAAAGAAGAGGGACCACCGGATCTGGCGTTGGTTCAAATTCCGAGCGGTCTGCAGGCTTTCCAGATTCTTGTGGTCCGTCCGGACCTCGATTTGATGCCGCGCCCCCTCCAGATGATGCCTCCAAGCCTCGAACGCCGCCTTGATGGCCAGCAGCTCCTTCTCCCAGATGGTATAGTTGCGCTCCGAGGGATTCAATTTCCGAGAGTGATACGCGCAAGGGAAAAGGGTACCGTTGGGCGTCGCTGCCTGGAGTAACACGGCCCCAATGGCAATGTCGGAGGCGTCCGCCTCCACGACAAACGGCCGTTGCGGGTCAGGATGCTTCAAGATGGGCTCCTTCATGAAGGCGTCCTTCAAAGCTTGGAACGCCTGTTGTTCGGGGGCGTTCCACTGGAACCGAGTCTTCTTCTGCAGGAGCCGGGTGAGGGGGGCTGTCAAGGCAGCAAAGCCAGGGATGAATGTCCGATAGTAGTTGGCAAATCCAAGAAGTCGCTGAACATCCTTCACGCGACGCGGGGGTTGCCAACTCTGCAACGACTCAACTTTACTTGGATCCATGGCGATGCCCTCAGGAGAAATGCGGTGGCCCAAGAAATCAATGGTCACCTGGTAGAACTGGCACTTCTCCAACTTGGCAAACAGCCGATGTTTCCGGAGGCGCTGCAGGACCTGACGGAGATGCTGATGATGCGCTTCACGCGACGGGGAGTAAATCAGGATGTCGTCCAGGTAAATCACAACAAACTGGTCCAACAGATCCCGAAAGATGTCGTTCATAAAATGCTGAAACACAGCGGGGGCGTTGGTCAGGCCAAACGGCATCACCGTGTACTCGAAATGTCCATAGCGAGTACCAAACGCTGTCTTCCACTCATCACCCGGCCGAACCCTGACGAGGTTGTAAGCTCCACGCAGGTCCAGTTTCGTGAAGATCTTAGCCTCCCGGAGTCGGTCCAAGAGCTCGGGGATGAGGGGCAGCGGGTAGCGGTTACGCACCGTGATAGCGTTGAGTTTCCGGTAGTCACAGCAAAGCCGTAACTCGCCCGACTTCTTTTTGACGAAGAGCACGGGCGCAGACACTGGCGAGGACGAGGGCCGGATGAATCCACGAGCCAAGTTCTTTGTCAGGAAGTCCCGCAATGCAGCCAACTCGGGCTCCGACATGGAGTACAAACGCCCCACTGGGAGAGGCGCATCAGGGACTAGGTCAATGGAGCAGTCGTAGGGCCTGTGCGGGGGTAATTGGTCCGCCTCTGACTCGCTGAACACGTCAGCAAAGTCGGACAGTACGGGAGGCAAGGAAACCCCTGAGGAACCCTCCACCTGGCCGGCACAGATATGGCGGGTGTGGTCCACGCACTGCAAACTTGGGAAGGTGACCAAGTTCTGAGACCAATAGATCTGTGGATCATGCGCCCGGAGCCACGCCAGTCCCAAGACCACGGGGAAGTGCAGATCCGAAGTGACGTAAAACTGAAGGGCCTCCACATGGGTACTGATGGCCATACACACGGGTTGCGTGGCGGCCGTGATAGGCCCGGACAGGAGCACTCGACCATCGATGGTCTCCACAAGCATGGGCGGATCCACCGGACACTGGGGAACAGCCCATTTGGCCACAAAGGCCGAATCCATAAAGTTAGTGGTAGCCCCAGAGTCAATTAAGGCATGGACCGGAATCCCCTCTGGCTTGCCAGGAAGGATCAGTCGTGCCTCCAAAATCAAATGCCGTGGAGGTTCACAGGCACCGTCGGAACGGCGTCGCTCGGCGTGATCGTTGTGGGTCGCCCGATCTTTCACACCGTCTAGATCGGGCTCGGGCCGTATTCCCGATAGCAAAGCAGGGGACTTTCTCGGGGGAGGCTTGGTCACTGACGCCCGCTGACGCTTCTTCGGGCAAGAAGCAGCCAAATGTCCAGGGTCCCCACAGTAAAAACACAACCCCTCCGACCGTCGTCTGTCCATTTCCGTCACCGATAGACGGGACCTGGCGGCACCCAGCTCCATTGGCTCCTCCCTCTGGACTGGGGGCTCACGCACAACAGGGGCGGCAGGGGTCTGTGGGGTGGCACGGCGACTCTTACGCTGCTGCAGCCGGGCATCGATCCGCAGACAAAGATGGATCAGCCCATTCAGGTCTGAGGGAATGTCCACGCGGGCCAGCTCATCCAACATCTCCTCTGACAAGCCATCCTGAAAGGCATCCACGAGCGCAGCCTCATTCCAGGCGGAATCCTGGCTAAGCAGCCGGAAATCGCTGATATAGGCCTGTAGGGGGCGCTGACCCTGCCTCAAAGCTTTCAGACGTCGGGTGGCGGTCTGCGCCTTAATCGGGTCCTCGTACATGAGGCGCATATGGTCACAAAACCCCCCAAAGTTATCCAACAAAGGGCTAGGCTGTGCCAACAGAGGCGTGCCCCAACGAGCTGCATCTCCCGACAGAAGGCTCAACACGAATCCCACCTTATCTCGGTCAGTGGGGAAATCAGCTGCTCTCACGCTGATATAAAGCTGGCATTGTCCCAGGAAGGCAGGAAACAGTTCTGGTTTACCAGCAAATTTATCCGGCATAGCTAACTGACATTTCCTCCTGGGTGGGGGGGCAGCATGTACCTGAGCCTGCAGTTGTGCCACCTGAGTGGCCAGCAAGGTGAGTTGCTGGTTGAGCTGGGCATTCTCGGCAAGAAGCTGCTCCATCGTAGTATTAAGGGGTGGGTGGCTGAAAGCAAACTGTTCTGAACCAGCCCTCTCCTCGCAACCCCTAATTAAGAGAAGAGTCTGGAAAGCGTCCAAGGCTAAAAGGCTTCTGCCAAGATTTAATTACGCAGTTAACAAAAACACAAGAGCTTGTCTTCTCAAGCGGAAAAGTTGCTTTCAGCAACCAGCCCCTCCCCAAACACTTCTTTTATAGAGAGCTCAGGGCGTGGTCTCCCTGTGCCTCCTCCCGAGGAGTCCCATAGTCTTTCTTTGTTTGTCCCTGCTCGTCTGCCTCCTGCGTCGGGCGTCCTTGAACAGGGCCAGCTGTGGGTCATCATCCTCCGCACTCTCGGGCTCACACAGCTGAGAAGAGGTCCCCGGCTGAGGACTCTGCAAAGCCTCCAAATCATCATCAGCCGGTTCGTTTCCCTCCTCCCCCACATCTGAGTCCTCCGATACATCGGACCCGGCTGTCGGACCCACAGGCTGGCCCTGAGTCACAACACTGGTTTTGGTCACTTCACATGACCCTGGGACACTGTGACCGTCATAAATATGAATCAGTTGCCAAGCATCTGAATGTAAATCACAAGACCCTGGGGATGCTGCAACATTCCAGCTGGAGCCTGGCGCTGATCCTGGCGTTTCCACTGAGCCCTGACAGCCCTGCAGCTCCAGCCATCTCTCGCTCATGCTTGTGCGATGCTGCCACCAGTTCAGCTCATTTCCCTCACCAGCTACCACTTTTCTAGGATGGTCACGTACCACCTGCCTTGTGCTAATGTACCACAGGTGGTACCCGTACCACTAGTTGAAAAGCCCTGGCATAGAGGGTGTTAAGCTTAGAATTAGGGAGTGACTACCACTATCCTATCTGGGCTGAAGAAATCAGACTTTCCTATATCTCTTTGCTGTCCTGTAGTGATAATCTGGATGTTTGCAACCCTGATACTGTAGCCTTTGGGAAAAGTGCAAAGAAGAGCAACTAAGATGATTAAAGGCCTGGAGACTAAAACTTATGAAGAACAGTTGCAGTCTAGATAAAAGAAGGACTAGGGAGGACATGATAGCAGTATTTGAGAGGCTGCCACAAGGAGGAGGGGGTTAATTTATTTTCCAAAGCACCAGAAGGCAAGATGAGAAACAATGGTTGGAAACTAATCAAGGAGAGAAGCAACCTGGAATTAAGGAAAAACTTGCTATCAGTGAGGACAATTAACCAGTAGGACAGCTTGCCTTCAGATGTTGTGGGTGCTTCATCACTCGAGGTTTTTAAGAAGAGACTGGACAGCCATTTGTCTGAAATGATAGGGTCTCCTGCTTGAGCAGGGGGCTGGACTAGAAGACCTCCAAGGTCCCTTCCAGCTCTATTCTATTCTAGATTCTACCTTACAGTTCTGCATTCCTCTGGAAATGGCAAAAAAAAATTCTAGTCCTAGAGAATGCTCACAGGTCAGTGTTAACAATCTGGAGCTAAATTGGCCCGTAATATGATTCCACTGCTAATACCTAATAGTAGGATTAAGATCCATGCCCATCATGTTCAACCATCATCTGCTTAAGTGGTTTTGGTCAAATTATTTTCAGCTCAGGTTAACTTACAGCATTATTTTATCGGGAAAAATTGGAGTGGGACAAACATGAGCTTCTGAAGGAAAGTAATTGCTTTGTATGTCATAATTCTCAAGATGGTTCAGATTTCGATCTTAAATAAAAGTAATGGAAACAACAGGATTATCAAGACAAACTCATTATCAGTGAATGAAAACAGCACATATATCTTGGACATTCTTATACATTTGTTGCTGTTTCATATTTATTGGAAGGATGGAGAGAGGTAGATTTAGAAGAATGGGTACAAAGTAGGTTTGTAAATTTCATGTAAGACGAAGAGGAACAAGCTGCCTAAATCCTGAATGCTAAAAATTGAACCACATCGACCAGAATTCGAAGCAATGCTATCCAAAATGGTGGTATAGCCATATTTCTGATGTTACCAAGCTGAAGAAAGATGATTTGTTCACTTTCTTTCCCTGCCACTTGATAATAAGTGTGGCTAATGAAAATCATTGAGCTATGAAAATTGATAGGAAGCATATGAGAAGGAAAAAATATATAGTCTCTTTATATCCATCCACATTGCCAGGCCTAGCATCTCTTCTTCTTTGCAGTAGAAGGGGTCACTTTGAATAATTAAGACCTGAGCTGCTTCTATTCACTTTAAATAATTGAAATGGGAATAAAGCTTCTGCTTTTATTATTGTAATAAAAGCTTTTAAGGTCTCTTTACCTAAAATCTCTTGTTCTGAGGTAAGAGAGCAGTTGTGTGAAATAAGGATAAGTTATGAATTACAGTGCATTCAGATCACATGTTTCTAAATCGTGTAATCACTACTTTGCTTTCTTTACATTTTAGCTAGCAAGTGCTCGAATATTCTCAGCATTTACGTGTCAATGTCAGAATGAAGATATATAAAAATTTGAAGACTGCAGTACCCAATAAGTCTGAGCTAGTGGAACTATTATGAGTAATCCTCTAAATACCTGAACTGTTATACTGTGGCCTGATCATCATCATGATATTCTACTGCTACTTTATTAGGCTGCTGTTTCACATTCAGTTCAGTTTGGTGTAACCACAAGTTATCAGTTCAAGCACATTTTGGCAGTCTTATACCTGCCTTTTTCTTCTTCCTTAACATTTTTATCAATTTGGCTTGGTGCACTTTTTATGTTTTTATAACGTTATAGCACAATCAAGGCAATGTAGTAGCAGAATATTTTGCAGATGAATGAACATATATAGCTGGGAACTTGAAATACCATTTCTACAAACATATTTTTCATCTTCTTGCTTGCTTTTCAGGATCCCTTAGATCCAACAAAGACCGCATTTGTGGTCAGTTCCCTTGTACCATGTGGAGTGGCTGAACGTGGTGGTGAGCTCTTCCCTGGTGACCGCTTAGTCTCTGTAAATGATGTATATTTGCATAATATTAGTCTAAAAGAAGCTGTAGAAGTTCTAAAATCTGTACCACCTGGTGAAGTTCATCTTGGAATCTGCAAACCTTTGGGGGTAAGTGACGTTAAATTTATGTTTTATAACTTGCATTTTCCAGGTCAGTAATGGTTAACATTTGAGCAAAAGTCACCAGGATTTTAACAGAAGCAAAATATATTTGCCATAAATTCTTTGAATGATTTATCCTCTTTCTGAGTTTTGCCATGATTGGAGGTCCAGATGTTGTATGCTAAAGAAACAGGAACATTTTGTCTTGGAGAAATGACGCTTTCCTTTTTTTTAATCTCCTTTTTACTTCAAATTTATATCCCAGTGTTTTGCCTTAATGGATTCTTGAAATAGTTTTTTTTTACCATTTAAAACAAACATATACATTTACAGTTGGATTAAAATAGTAATTCATAAAACAAAACAAGTAGCAGTCATTTAAGAAAACATTGGAGATCACACTAGAAACAATTGACATTGTGGAATGATTAAAAAAAGAGTAAATGCAACTGTTGAGAGGTTTCTTTTTGCAATAATCTATACCAGGGGTCCCCAACCCCCGGTCCATGGACTAGTATCAATCCATGGCATGCCAGCAACTGGTCCGCACAAACAAGGAAAGCCCCATCCGCAGGATGCAGACAGCACACAAAACCACGCCCTCTCCAGTCCGTGGAAAAACCTCTCTCCATGTAATTGGTCCCTGGTACCCAAAAGGTTGGGGACCTCTGATCTATACTACTGTTAAACATTTAGGTAGCCAAAAGCAGTTGACTTAATATCTAGCCAGAAAAACATATAGAGCAGGGCCATTTTTATTGTCCTAAAAGTACTACACAATTAATGATTTTTGATATAGTTTTAAAAGAAAATACACATTTATTTATATACATGTGCACAAACTATATAATAATCAGAGTATGGTTGGCTATAGAATGGCTTGTACTTTGAGGAGTCCAAATGACCCAGCAGTCCCAGAAGAAAAAAACAGGAGTCATCTACAACATACAATGTAAAGACTACAGCAGCCACAACATAGGAGAAACAGGCAGAAGACTAGCAGAATGCATCCGTGAACACCAACTAGCAGTCAGAAAACACGATGAAAACTCTTTAATTTCATAAGATATGACAGACTTAACCATAATTTCAACTTGGAAGCTGTGTCTATCCTGGTCCAAAAACACTAGAAGCCTAGCTAATTGGACATCAATAGACACACAGACATAAACAACATCTACATACTGTGCAAAAGAGACAATCAGCAGGCCAAAATGGAAACAAAAAAAGCCAAACACCTTTATGCTCACCAGATGAGCATAAATTAACACCAAGATTAACATCAAATCAACAACCAAGAAGTAATCAATGCCCCAATGAAGGAACTGCC
The DNA here is from genome assembly GCF_964194415.1 of Vipera berus. Lineage (NCBI taxonomy): Eukaryota > Metazoa > Chordata > Lepidosauria > Squamata > Viperidae > Vipera > Vipera berus. The sequence goes on from NC_138204.1 coordinate 68,650,027, forward strand.
AAACAAGCTAACAGTAAATACCCCAACCAAAGACTCACCAAGACCCCTTCCACCAATGCTGATTGGCCAAACAATTGGCATATTAAAATGAGAGCAAACCACACTTCTTACTACTACTGATTATGTTTCTTAGTTTGGATAAGAAAATGTCTGCAAGAAAACAAATAGGCTCAGAGGGCACCATGGACGAACCCTGAGCTACAAATGTTCCCCTTTATTGGATTGTACTTTATTTATTTATCAAATTTATTTGCCGATCATTTGTTTGCAATGTTTGCAAGACATACATTGCCACAATTTATCATAATCTCAAATGAGTGAAAACTTCATTTGATACATAAAAATGCAAATATTACGCAACTTTTAAAATATAAGGCGGTTCAGACTATGTTGTTATTTCATGGGTCCATAGTGGTTTCTTTTCAATTATCACAACATAACGGTGGAGTTCTTAATAGTTTCAGATATTCCTAGCTAATTCACTAGTCCCAAAACTTTAAAACATTTATTTAAAAAGTTAAAATATGCTGCTTAAGCCTGTGGAAAGTACAGATAATGATGAGCTAGGAAACTGCCCTGCTGTTTTCCTTAACTTTATTAACATAGGAATTTGTGGGCAGAAGTAATTTAAAGTAGACAGAATAAATTAGTGCACCATAACGATAATTTTATTCTGCCCGTATGTTTGCTTTATTGAATCTAGCAGTTCTTTTCACATGTCTCTGTATTTCCTGTATTAATGTATTTCTTCTTAGGACTGACTGCAGGTAGTCCTCGACGTACGACCACAATTGAGCCCAAAATTTCTGTTAAGTGATACATTTGTTAAGTGATTTTTGCCCCGGTTTATGACTTTTCTTGCTTCAATTGTTAAGTGAATCACTGAAGTTGATAAGTTAGTAACCTGTAGTTAAGTGAATCTGGCTTCCCCATTGACTTTGCCTGTTAGAAGGTCGCAAACTGTGATCACATGACATGGGCACAGTAACGGTCACAAATATGAACCAGTTGCCAAACATCTGGATTTTGATCACATGATCATGGGATGCTGCGAAACTGTGAAAAACAGTAACTGTGAAAAACAGTCATGAGTCAGTTTTCTCAGTGTCGCTGTAACTTTGAAAGGTCACTAAATGAACTGTGGTAAGTCGAGGACTACCTGTGTTAACTTTCCATTTTACTGTCTGCACTTCTTTGGAGTAGCATCCTCTCTACAATAGAGATGAGCAGCTATGGCCCCTTTATAGCCTACGGAGTTCAATTCCCAGAATTCCTGAGCATGGCTGACGCAGGAATTCTGGGAGTTGAAGCCCACAAGTCGTAAAGGGGCCACAGATGCTGATCCCTGCTCCACAAGCTACTTTGTCCACAGGCTGCTTTTTTGCTTTGTCTTCTCTTTTTACAAAGTTGGGGTTTGATATTTTCCTGAACATTGACATTCTTTTTTAAGGGTGAAAATAAACACAATGGGACTTCTTCTGTGGAACCCAAGGGACTTAACAGAAGTTCAATATCTCAGGAATCAATCAATAACATTGAGCCATCAATCCTCCTTGCAGCTCCAAAGGTTTCTATTGGTTTATATTTCTATTACAATAACATTTGTCCTATGTAAAGGCTTTTTCAGGATGAAAGTTGAATTGAGGTACACTAAATGTTTGTTTGAATCAGTTGTAGTCATTTCTAAGAGGTGCCACTCTGTAAATCTAGATGGCAAGAATGTTTCTACAGGTAGTCTTCCAGGTGTGGACAGGTTTGTTCATATTGGCAAAAGTTTGCAACTTGAAAGTTCATTAGTAGAATAATGCCAGTATAGTTGGATAAGGTAAGAGGTAGCCTCATTTCTTTAAAATGTAAAATTATGTTTATAAATTAATGTTTTTTTTAAAAACTAAGGAAATGTTTTATCAGATCTAGCACCTTCTTTCATCTGTTTGTTTATCTGTTTATTTATCTGCCCGCCTGCCTGCCTGCCTATCTCTCTCTCTCTCTCTCTCTCTATCTCTCTCTCTCTCTCTCTCTCTCTCTCTCTCTCTCTCTCTCTCTCTCTCTCTCTCTATCTATCTATCTATCTATCTATCTCTCTCTCTCTCTCTCTCTCTCTCTATCTCTCTCTCTCTCTCTCTCTCTCTCTCTCTCTCTCTCTCTATCTATCTATCTATCTATCTATCTCTATCTCTCTATCTCTCTATCCTCTCTTTCTCTCTCTCTCCCTCACACACACACACACACACACACACACACACATCTTCTATCCACTACTAATTAGCTCTGTTTTGATGTTTTGTGTAGGATTTCAGAAATGAATCTAAAGAAGAACTTGTTGATGAGCCCGTCTTGGAAGAGCTTGCTGATGAGCCAAACTTGGATTTGGGGAGACAGTTTCAACTTATGCAGAGCGAAACAGACATTGATAAAGAATCCTGGGAAATGCATGAGATTCTGAAGCACGTGGAAGAACGTCTCGGTGAAGAACGAGAGATGTTAGTGGATGAAGTGGATGATACGGATCAGGGTTATGAAAGGTGTCCATCAGCAGATATAAGGGAAATATCTTCCTCTCCTGTGGTGGACCTTGAAACTGCAGGACAGTGGGATGAAGAATTAGACTGTGCTAAAATGGTGGAACTGAATCCTGCAAACCATCTTAATACTGAAGAGGTAAGATCATTAAGGATATTCAGGTGCTTTCTTTAGATACCATTAGCATAATACTTAAAGAATCCATAACAGATTTTGGAAAACAGGGTTTAATTAATGATATGTCACTTTTTAAAACCCGGCTTCTGTTAAACTCATCTTTGTTTCGGGTAGCATAGGGCTGAGCTAATGGCTTTCAATTCTGAATTGCCTTTATTTTTCTACTGAAGAATGAAGAAAAGAGTACAAATCATGCACTAGTCCATGGTGTTTCAGTGGAGTACAGCCAAGGAACTCCTATGCCGGATGGTAAGTGAAATGAGCAAGTATTCAGAATGAGTAAATATATTTCTGAGCCAAAATTATCTATGAAAGATCAAGACCTAGCGGGACTTTGGTGGTTGAAAGGGGCTACTATTAAAAAGTGGGTCTCAAAAAAATACCTAAAACATTGCAGAATTTGGGTGTATTATATGTATACGGATGCATCACTGTGGAGAAAACTTGAATCTGCATGGGTCCCAACTGACGATCTATCACATGGACAGAGAAAGCTTCTCCCCAAATTATAGTTACCGATAAAACAGATGTGATTGAGGTTGTTTTAAAGGTTTTATATATCTAATACCAACACCCTGAATCTGTGGAAAACACATCCATATCCATATTGACATATATGTGAATCTATGAGGGACAAATATTCCCAAATATTATAACTGTTCAAACAGGACTGGGGGTTGGGAGTATATCCCATCCAATTACCTTCATTTTGGAAAAAGAAAATATTCAACCACAATGTTTTCTGTTCGTTAGTATTTAGCTTCAGCGTACCACCATTTAAACCTTTATTTATGATCCCAGTTGTTTAGTCTACATTTTTGAAGTCAGATTGTGTGTGCGATTCTCATTCTATACTCATCATCAAATCAATTATTTTAAGAATATTGAATTCTTCGCATAATGCGAGAAGTACTAGAATTTGAAGGCATTCTGCCTATCTCTTTATGCTTTCTCTTGGAAAGTCTAGAGGGCAGATGTACCTTGAATATAACTGTTCTTTTCACAATGATTTTCTATGATTGTTGGATAGAGGAGAGCTGTTCAAGTGAACACTGTTCCCTTTCAAACCACTTAACTGAATGTGCAGAGGCAGGCTGTATGTTGCCTCTCATTCACTTCTCAGTTTCAGTCCCTCATAGATTCACATAAATACTTGAAAAGAGCTAATTGTCACTGTGAACCGAATGGTCTTTTTTAGAAAAGGTTGTCTATTAGTACTCTTACTCTTAAGTAAGTGCATCTGAAAGCAGAGCATAATAATGAATCTCTTCTTCTAAGGTATTGCAAAGCAAGGTGACCCTAAAGAAGATCTATACACTGATGTTGATCGTGAGAGATGCCAAATGAAGAATGAAGATATTGATCCTTCCAGCTCCCAAGATTCTGCCCTACGTAGAGTAGTGCTGTCTAGGTATGAAGTGCTCAGCTAAAAATATGTTGGTAATTTTGATTTATCTGAAAAGAAATAAGAGGAGAAACTATTTTCTCTTACATTATGAGAAATCAGCAACGAGTTGTCAATATTTAGAGTTTTAATATGCCATCATTCTAACTCACTAAGTAGCTATTGGAGGCAATCGTAGGTATATTAATCTGTTAGGGTCAAAGGTGTTACAACATAAAGTAGAGTTCTGTCAAGTCAAATTTATGTTAACCAAAATATGAAAGGGTTTGCCGTTATTTGTATTGTGATTTTTTTAAACTTGTAAGTCTACAGCCTTGTGATGTCCTACTGGTTTCTTATCTAAATACCAACAGGCCTTCACTGTATAACTTTTTTTTAACATCATGCAACATTGGCTAGATCAGGGTTTCTCAACCTTATCAACTTTAGGACATGTGGGCTTCAGCTCCCAGAATTCTCCAGCCTTCAACTAATTTTGTATTTTTCTTCTACTTCTTATAGCTAATGATGGCAATGATGATCAGGATGATAAAACTCTTCTTGTCTAGCTACACACTGAGACGTATCAATTTCACTCACAAAATGATTACCTTCCTTTCTGCAGAGACACATCGTATACTTAATTAAGAGGATAATTGCAGAAATTGTGTCTTTAATAAAGTGGTCCATTTTCATTAGCGTTTACAGAAAGGCGGAGAAGCTTGTAGATTCTTGGGAATTTAATTTTGTTAATTACAAAGAATGGGACACACACACATATAAATGTTGCGTATTGTATCAATTTTCTTTAGTGAGTTGCCTGAAAGAGAAGAAGGAGAAGGAGAAGAAACTCCAATTTTCAGTCACTGGGGATCACCCCAAATGTATGTTGATAAGTATTTCAGTATTTCTTTTGCCTTAGTAATAATTTGAGGTGCTGATCATTAAGTATGAGTATGCCTTTCCTTTTTAATCTCTTGCTGGAGGCACTTTGCTTGATCATTGGGTATTTTATACCGTCTGGGAAGAACAGTGTGACAATACTTCCTTATAAGATGCTGAAGACAGAATTAATATTTATCAGGTGTTCTGCTGAATGAGCATATCGGTTCCATTGATTTTTATATAATTATTTTGGAAATTATGGAAAGTGTTTTTATTTCAACTTTGAAACAAACATACAGTGTTTGGGACACTGAGCTCTGGTTCATCATATCTGAAAATTTGGATGTTTTAATTGTTTCCAATCTCAGCAAAAAACAAAATTTGGAGGGTTCTTACTGGGTGAGTAGGACCAGATTGATACCGCCCACCCCTCTTTTCTTCCTTTACATGATCAGGATACTGGCACACCCCTTATTTTCCCAGTAGCTTCCTTTCTTTACTGCTTGTTAGATCTTGTTTGGAGCCAAGCAAATAGGTAGCAGCTAAAGGGAGGTAGGAAGAGGGATGTGCTAATGGAGAATAGTTGGATGTGCCGTGCTTCAACTCAAGAACAATGGAAGTAACAGCTGTGCAATCAGCCAGCCCATGCCTGATTTTCCCAGTACCTTTCTTTTTCTACCTTGATTTTATGCACAGCATATCTACCTGGACCACTGACCCCCAATCTTTCTTTTTTTTATTGAAAAGTTTTAAAGTACATTTTTAAATACAAACCCCTCCCCTCCCCCTCCCCTCTCCCCAAACCTCCCCAACTCTCCCCTCCCCTCCCCCCCTCCCCGACCTCCCAGAGCTAAATACAGGGTATAAAAATACAAACAAACATAATCTAAAATATGCAAACAACAATAAAATATTAAATTCTATTGCACTTTAACTCTTAATAAAATAACTACAAGCTAGTTATACATCATATAAATCCACTACTTATTCAAATGCTAAATGAAACTTTTTAGTCCCATATTTATTCTGGATATAATCTATCCATCTCTTCCACTCCACAGTGTATCTCTGTTGCGATTGGTCTTTCAAATACGCTGAAATCTTTGCCATTTCTGCCAAATTGAAAACTTTTAAAGTCCATTCTTCTATGGTCGGCAGTTCTTCCTTCTTCCAATATTGCGCTACTACCCCCCAATCTTTCTTGAGCTACCCAGTGTCCATAGCTTTTTTCTTTTCTTCTCCCCCAAAATTTAATGTTAATTAGAGTTAGTTGAAATTTTATTGGTCTGAAAGTGAACTTTAAAATATGTAGGCTAAGAGGGAGTTTAAAAAAAGATGCATTAGAGTGTTTTAATTTTAGAAATGTTTTTTTAAAGAAAAGCTTAGTGTTTTAAAAAATGTTGGAAAAAATGTTTTTCCCGTTAAAGAATCTGAAAGAATACAGTGAATTTTGTTAATATAAATGGTGATAGTTTATAAAGATTAAAAAGTGGAAATAGAAATACATATTATTTCAACAGCAAGGAAGATAAAGCAGTAATGGTTACATTGATTGTTCTATTCAAAGAGGAGAATATATTTAGGGTTTTTTCCCCCCTTTGGATATCACTTCTGGGTTTTGTGCTTGTGAAGAAAAGAAATAAAACTTTTGCCGATTAGATAGATTTGTTGTTATAAAAATGGCTAGTTACATACTAATGTGTAAAAGTAAAAAGTTTAGATTGTAATATTGTTATCTTGAACCGTGCTAAAAAGAGTCGGAAGTCAATGCCTTTTTCTTTCTTCCCTTGTACCTCATATTTTCTTTCCCCCGTTCTTTTTTTTCCTTCCCTTAATTGCCTATTTTTATTTTTATTTGTATTTTGGTCTACCTTATAACAAACCAGAAGCTTTGGATTTCTATAAGGTCACAGATTTTAGCAAAAATCATGAAGCTCCAACTTCTTGTATTCAGAGCATTCTTTCTCCATACAGAATTGAAATTTTTCGGGAGCCCCACATACCTCTTGGCATCAGTATTGTTGGTGGACATACAGTTATAAAACGCCTGAAGAATGGAGAGGAGCTTAAAGGAATATTTATCAAGCAGGTTTTGGAAGACAGCCCAGCAGGAAGAACAAAGGCTCTCAAAACAGGAGATAAAATACTTGAAGTAAGTTCAGACTTCCAATTTAAAAGACTGTAGCTGCTAGAACAGACTCATTTTTTAGAGAGATTCTACTGGCTACAAATTTAGTAAATAGTAAATATTTACAGCTTAACTTTAACCACTTATCTTATGTGTGAATAAAAAATAATGATTGTGTAAGATGTAATTGTGGGTATTTGAATTTACTGTTCTTTTTTTTCCCCTTTTTTTTGAGTGGGCTGGCCCTTATACTCTACTGAGAGCTGCAGATGCTGCTTATCTACATGAGAAGAGATTAATAAGTCCTACTAGAAACACATGCATAAATAAAGAATTTTTCTTTTTGACTTATTGATGACAAGTGAGCTCACTATTCATGGGAAATTTCTCTTTGGGGAAGGATTCCTGAAAAGGAGCTTATTTCCCCATCAGTTATGAGGATTTGCTCTGTAGAGTAGTGCAGTCAAGAGGAAAGCATTTTAAGGGCCAAAACAGTCAGAGAATAACAGAAAATACTAGTGCTGTTTAAACACATGCAGTATTAGGAAACCAAATACAGGTAGTCCTCGACTTACAGCAGTTCATTTAGTGACTGTTCAAAGTTACAATGTCACTGAAAAAAGTGATTTATGGCCATTTTTTTCACACTTACAACCATTGTGGCATCCCCATGGTCACTTGATCAAAATTCAGACTCTTGGCAACTGACTCATAGTTATGACAGTTGCAGTATCCCAGGGTCATGTGATCCCCTTTTGCGACCTTCTGACGAGCAAAGTCCATGGAAAAGCCAGATTCACTTAACAACCGTGTTATTAACTTAACAACTACAATGATTCACTTAACAGTAGCAAGAAATGTTGTAAAATGGGGCAAAATTCACTTAACAAATGCTTCACTTAGCAACATAAATTTTGGGTACGATTCTGGTCATGAGTTGGGGACTACCTGTATGCATGAAAATAAAGCAAAATGCTCAGTTTGAAATAGAAGTTTGAGAACAGCTCATTAAGGAAAACAAATTCAATGTACTGTTTAATTTGGCCTTGAGTTGAATGCATAAACCTAATGTTATAAAAAATGTCCAAGGGTTCAGTTTTTTATTGATCTAATTCAGTGATGGCAAACGTTTTAGAGACTGAGCCTCCAAACTGCAACCCAAAATACACTTATTTATTGCAAAGTGCCAACACGGCAATTTAATCTGAATACTGAGGTTTTAGTTTAGAAAAAACATACATTAACATCTTTTGTCTTAAAAGAAAAACACAATAACAAAGCTTTGAATGATACAAACAACTTTTTACTGAAAGGTAAAAGTTTGCATTTGGCATGCTTTTGAACAATTAATGTGATTTTTGCTGTTGTATGCATGCTGATAATTTGTCTAACCTTGGCTTATATTTTGTAAGTTTGAGAGTAACACATGCAGCGCTCAGGTCATCTGTTAGTCTGTTTCTGGTGTCAGATTTGATATAATTCAAAGCTGAAAACAGTGCACTCGCTCCGGAGGCTTATTTTGGCTCAGAAGGGGCTTGAGAAATGGCTTTTTCCTGTGAAAACTTAGCCAAAGAGCAAGGTGCATGTACCCACAGAGAGGGCTCTGAGTGCCCCCCTCTTGCATGCGTGTCATAGGTTCGCCACCACTGATCTAATTGAAGCATTGCTAAATGTCTTTGCTATAGATTAGATATTGTGTTGATGCTATGAGTACCATTTTAATAATGGGACTACATCTGTTATATTAGTAAAGCTCTTTGTAGATGTTATTCAGGTCTTTCAGCTGACTGAAACCTTTTTCCAGGATTTGGGTCAGAAGAAGTAAATCTAAAATGTTTTTAATATTTTATCATTGGGGCTTTAATTGAATTTTTTAACATTTGTATTATTGTCTTTTATTGTTGTTAGCCGCCCTGAGTCCTTCGGGAGATAGGGCGGCATATAAGTCCCAAAAATAAATAAATAAATAAATGAGCTCATTTCTCTGCAGGTATCTGGAACAGACTTACAAAATGCTACTCATGAAGAAGCTGTGGAAGCTATCAAAAATGCAGGCAACCCCATTGTTTTTGTGGTGCAAAGTCTGTCAACTCTTCCAAGGGTAATCATCTCCACATATTTATTTTCTAAAATTTAATTTTGATAGAGAATGGATTTCAAATTGTGGGAGAGAAAAAAAGATGGGGATCAGTTTATATCTAGCAACTCTATTTTTTTTAGAAATAGAGTTTGCTTTCTTTTCATTTTTCTCTTTCCCTTCATTTTGATTCATTCATGCATTTTTTTCCATTCATTTGGTTTTTTTTGTAGATAATTTCAGTAATAAACCCTAAGAAAAAGGAAAGCGACAAGGATCAGGATACAGAAGAAACTGAAAAGGTAGCTCCAGTCTCTTTGTTTTCCAAAACCAGATTCATAAAATAAGTTATCATTTTAAAATACTCCAAGATTTGTTTAAATGGAAGAAGGCAGATAATACCGTGTTTCCCTGAAAATAAGACCCCACTGGAAAATAAGCCGTAGCATGACGCTCGTAATATAAACCCCACCAACAAAATAAGCCCCAGTTAAGATCGTCAGCCAGACAGATGCATTTAGTACCGTATTTTCCCCAAAATAAGTCCTAACCGGAAATTAAGCCCTAATGCATCTTTTGGAGCAAAAATTAATATAAGACCCAGTCTTATTTTCAGGGAAACATGGTATCTGGACTTACATAGTAGACTTTCTGAGATGTTTTGAAAAGATAACTAAAAATTATTTCTAATTGCCCTTTATCTTTATTACTCTTTATGCTATATGTATTTATATGTTAGATTGTTAAATTTAACGTTAAATAACATTAAAAGCAATAACAACACCTAATAATAACAAATAACAAAGAGAAAATAGGCTTTTGAGGTCACGTGTCAATGATCTAAAAATAATGAAGAATTACAAGGCCAACAGATACCTACTTAGAAGCAAGTGGCAATTAGTTCATTGGGACTTGTTCCCTTGTTAAGTGGGTTAGAATAAACAAACCACTTTGGAAAAGATTTTCTAGAAATAGTTCACATCTAAAATAGACATAATCTAAGTGTTCTAGAGTGGTCCAGCTTGGAAACAGGTTCCATTCTAAACTTTTCTAATCATTCATATTAGAAAAGTGAAAACATATTGGTTGTATTTTTGTAATATAATTTTTATTAAGATTTTTAATTACAGTAGTAAAATCTAATGAAAACTAAATGTAGAGAGAGAGAAATGCATAAAGAAAGAATAAATAATATAGGAAAAAAGAGAAAGATTATAATAAAAAAGAAAAGAAAAATATATATAAAGAAGCGACTTTCAACTGAAGAGATTGGACAACCATTTCTCAGAAATGGTATGGGTTTCCTGCCTAAGCGGGGTTGGACTAGAAGACTTCCAAGGTCCCTTCCAACTCTTCTCTTCTCTTCTCTTCTCTTCTCTTCTCTTCTCTTCTCTTCTCTTCTCTTCTCTTCTCTTCTCTTTTTCATCACAATAATTATAAACAAATTTGATAATTCTTCATTCTCCTATAAGGTTAAACAGATATTTCCTCTTCTATATCTGTCCATTATCTATAAGCAAAACTGTAAAATATCTACTTTTGAATCCTGATGTCAACAGAAGTGTCAGGCACGAGAGACCAGGTCTACACATGAAGGTTAAATTAAACTGATTTATTGCTAAAAAAACCTATCCAAAGGAATCTTCTCAACTAACGGTTGGCACCTGTTTAGAGTTAGATAAGAATCAATGGCACTCAAGGACAGTGGGACATAGTTGTCATATGTCTACTTAGGAATTCTAAGAGATTCACTCCACACCTAGGATCTTACAGCCCTTCCCCTACAAAAAAAGTCCATATAAAATTGTCAGACCATTGCTAAATAAATGAATATCATTTTAATCTTGATCAAATAAACCAATTTTATATTTCTCCCTTTTACTTCTAAAAGTCTTAATCTTTGATTCAATCAAACTTTGTGACATGATTTGATTTTTCTTCGACTCTTCTTTATCCCATTACACAGATTTCTTCAAGGCTTTAACAAGCTTCTTTTGTAGATCCAAAAAGAAAACATTTTGCAGTTCATTCTTTTGGTATATTATTTGTATTTCTATTTTAATTTTAAAAACTTCAACCAGTTCCTTTTGTATGTCCAGTAAAGCATTCTTTTCAAAATCACTCTTGGCTTGTCATTGTTACCCATATGTCGTTCCTTCATTAACATCTTTTAGATATACCCTATCCATAAAATAGTAATAGTGCTGTAATAGTATTGATATTGAAATTATTAATTTCTGGCTCCATTCTTCAAAAATCTCTCTTAATATTTATGACCTTGTAACATTTTTGTCATTTTGAAAGTCCCGGTATTAACCCAACCAGATATGCATTTTTTTTCCTGCTGCCTAAAATCTTTGACGCCTCTAGTGTCCAGTTTCTAAAATCATCACTTAGCTTTTGTCATGACTTGCAATAAGCAGGATAGCAAGAAGTCCTTCAAGAAGTTATTTTTCTAGTAAATTCCAAAATTGTACAGTAAAAGTCAATATTCCAAATTTATCTGGACCTTTAATCCATTTATAACTTTCTTAGAAAAAAAAAATCTTATTTAGCTTTTTACTGCTTGTTTCATATTCCATAGGTTCTTAAGCTTGTAATTAATATTTTGTTCAGAATTGAAGATAAACTCACCCAATGAAGAGTTTCCAAACTTGTCATTCTGAAGGTCTCTAATAGCTTCAAGATAGTTAATAAACAATTTCTGAAAGGGTTTAAAAAGTGAGGTTTGCAAACTTAGTGTCCTTTAAAGGGCTGTGGCAAGCTTTTGAGCAAAATGGCTGATCTCATCATCTCCCAGCAGTCAAACTCATGGAAAACTGATGTCCTATATATTTTCTTGCACAGAGCAGCCATGCAGAGCACATGCGGGTGATCTCCTGTCCTCTCTTTATCCAGAGAAGTTGCCAGGAATCAGTTTACACACAAGTTCCTTGGTCTTTACTGCAGTCATTGGTTCTGCTTTTGCAGAGCAATCCATCTTCAGTTCACCATACCTCCCCCGAAAGTCCCAAAAGTAAAAACAAATTGTGAAGTAACATGGCTCACAATATAATTGATTGATTGTTGATAGATAATCACTTTTCTTCAGCAAGGCTATTTACATGAAGATCTCCATAAGATTCTCCATAAGACAATTCATGTAGGCTAGGATGAACCTTTAGACCTCATGGTTTTCCTTAAAAAAATATGGAAACTATTACTTTCATGGTGTATGAAACGAAAAGTGCTTGCTGTTTGAATGAATGTGTCTAGCTTTGTATGACTAATTGGGAACAGGGATGATTTAAACAGGCACATTTCATGTTTCCGCCCTCTCTTTTTCTGTAATTTTAATCATCTTGCCTGATGCGGTGTTCTTGGGGATTTCAGATCTTGCATGCTAGTTTATAAATCTTGAGCTGTACTAATAAATGTACTGCTGTAATATAGATTGGAGGAGCTCTCCTTTCTCAAGTTTTTTTTTAAAAAATAGCTTGAATAGTTTAAACTTGGTCGAAATGATTAGAAAATCATTTCTGATTTTTAAAGCAATGTACATTGATGGAGGAAAATAAATGACATGTTTGAAATTGCTAGTATCCTACAGGTAGTCCTTGACTTACAACCACAACTGAGCCCACAATTTCTGTTGCTAAGACACTTGTTAAGTGAGTTTTGCCTCACTTTACAACCTTTCTGGCCACTGTCGTTGAGTGAATCACTGCAACTGTTATTTGTCTGAAGTGGTATAGGGTTTTCTGCTTGAGCAGGGGGTTGGACTAGAAGATCTCCAAGGTCCCTTCCAACTGTTATTCTCTTATGTACAGGTAGTCCTCAACTTACAACCACAACTAAGCCCAAAATTTCTATTGCTAAGCAAGACAGTTGTAAAGTGAGCTTTGTGCCATTTTACAACCCTTCTTGCCACAGTTGTTGTTAAGTTAGTAACATGGTTGTTAAGTGAATCTGGTTTGTTCGATTGACTTTGCTCGTCAGAAGATCACAGAAGGTGATTACACGACCCCGGGACAATGCAACCATCATAAATATGACTCAGTTGCCAAGTGACTGAATTTTGGTCACATGGGGATGCTGCAATGGTCGTAAGTGTGAAAATGATCATAAGTCCCTTTTTCCAGTGTCATTGTAACCTCAAACAGTCACTAAATGAATGGATGTAAGTCGAGGATTACCTGTATTTAAAGGAGTACTCTTCAGCATAGAGCATTTTATCTTTCACATTTCTGGCTGTAGGATCAACAGCAGTATTTTTTCACTCTTAAGTTTCTGTGAGGTAAACCATAGAGTTTCACATCGATGTCTTTGCCTCCAAACTCTAGTTTGCTGCAAACAGAATGGGCAAGACAAGGCATTTTACGAGAACGGTCCATTAATAGCGAAATGCAGCTTTTTGTGTGTGTGCATCTATATATTTACGCCTAGAGAAACAGAATACCATTATTCCAAGACTTCTAAGTCCTTTGGAGGACCTATTTTTTGAGATCATGAGAATCTTGCTCTCTCTAATTCCTACAGAAGGAAATCTGGGAGAAACCAGAAAGTCTCGCAACACTTGCTACTTACCGTGAAGTACAAATTGGAAAATTGAAGCAAAAGTGCCAGGGAACAAGGAAACAAACCTTGCCTGGCTATCCGTCATTCAGAAACATTGACAAATATAAATCTGGACTTTGGCTTCTAATTTCCTTTTTTTCCCCTAGTGTTTCTCTTACTGCATTTCACCTCGAACTGCCTTCTGATCATGTTCTCTGAAATGATGTTTGCAAACAATTCAGCCACTCTAATAGCAAGACAGCTTTGGTTATGCAAAATCTGCTGTCTGTACCTTAATCCATTTGGGTTGCTCCAATTGACTTTTAAGAGCCTTCCTCCTTGTCTAATCCACTGTTCTCAAGATGATCGTCCAGATGTCCTAGTGGGGCCAAGGAAAAGTATTCTTATAATTCTCTGATTTTTCTTTCTCTTTACAAGTGTAGCTTTTTGTCTGCCGGACATATTTGTGAGTTGATTAATTTTTGACCACAATTGAGCTCCAAATGTCTGTTGCTAAGCGAGACAGGTGTTTAGTGAGTTTTGCCCCATTTGATGACCTTTCTTGCCACAGTTGTTAAGCGAATCAGTGCAGTTGTTAAGTTACTAACATGGTTGTAAACCGAATTGGACTTCCCCATTGACTTTGCTTGTCAGAATGTCATAAAAGATGACCACATGGCTCTGGGACACTGTAACCATCATAAATATGAGTCAGTTGCCAAGCATCTTGAATTTTGATCACATGACTATGGGGCTAGTGTAATGGTCTTAAGTAAGAAAAATGGTCATAAATTACATTTTTCAGTGTCGTCGTAATTTCAAACGGCTACTAAACAAAAGGTTGTTAGTCGAAGACTAACTGTACTTGTATTCTTAAACTGTTACTGCCTTGGAAAGGTTTATCTGGGGACTTTGTTTGATGCCTCTTGTAGAGAACTTCCTTTTTTTGTAGTGGCTGAGTGGTTGGAAAGCTGACTGTCCGGTTTTGAGACCCAAGCAATGCGCAACGGGATGAGATCCCATTACTTGCCATAGTTCCTGCCCTAGCGGTTTGAAAACATGCAAATGCAAGTAGATTTAGTAGGGTACCACTATGGTGGGAAGGTAACAGTGTTCCGTGTGCCTTTGGTGTATAGCCATGCTGACCACATGACTGTGGAAAATGTCTTCAGACATCACAGGCTCCTTCGGCCAAGAAAAGGAGATGAGCACTGCGCCTTAGAGTTGGACACAGGGAAACTTTTACCTTAAATGTTTATGTGGATTTCCTCAAGTTGAAGGTATAGGTTCTGAGCTCTAGAATGTCCCTCTTTTTGGGGGGGGGCTATATTGCAGATATTGTGGTGTCATTACAACAAGCTTCTTCTTACATCAGGAAGAAAGTTTATCATCCTGGAAGTAACTGACTACGCGGTTTGCAGGGAGATTCTTCTCAAGGCACATGTGCACATTCAGCCATTAATGGTATAAACATGCCTGTGTAGACTGACTCCTGGAGCTCTGCTGTTGAGGCTGTCTGTACCGGGGGCCTCCACGAAGAAATTATTTATTTGTGTGCTTGTTGAAGAAATACCACTTGTCACTGATCTGGCTATATCATGTCTTTGAAATTATGCGGACCACCAGCTAGTTTTAAGAGCCATTTCATTGTGAAGATAGTACTCAACAGATTTCCCCCCTGTGAATAAAACTTGAATACCGCCCTGCACGAGCCCCTGGGCAAAGATTGTAGTGCTAAATTATGCAGTACTTCAGCATTCATAACACGGAGAAGTAGTTGTATGGGTAATGGTTTCTGTTCTACGTGAATGATTCCGTCCCTGAGGTAGTAATAGTGCAAAAGGGCGTTAAGTTCAAAAGCTAATGGAATACATGACTTCTGGAAGTAGTGATATCAAATATAAATAGGAAGTAATCTTCCCCCACCATATTCCAGATAATGTTGGATTTGAAATCTCTTTCAGCTGGAGAATGACAAATAGGGAAAATGTCATTACAAGGGTGGTCCAATGTATTATTGTGTAGATATTCTTCAGTTGATAGAAGTTCATAGAATTATGTTCTGGCTGGTTATCTCCGTAGGGTAAGGTAAAATATTGATTATGGCTGAATGAAAAGATAGACAACATTTCCTAGAGCGGAAGCTGAGTCAGGAAAAGAATTAATTTTTCCTCTAGACTCGGCAGATTGGATTTAGTGGATTTGGTGAATTTAAACAACACTTCCTATTCAGAGAAAGGCAACATAAAATAATCATCTTCACAGTGCATGTGAAAATACTATTCAGAGAAAGGTTCAAGTGAAAACAAAGCAGAGCTGCATCCAAATTGAGTGGGTTGACTCAGTTTAATTTTTATTGTTCTCAGTAGCAGCTGTTGCCACAGCAAGCAGCAACACAAAGCTCAAGTTAAACAGGGTTAGATCTGGTTAGCATTTAGATGGGAAACCACAAGAAAATTGCAGCAGGCCATTAGTTTGGGAAGCAAAATAACAGCCAAGACAAAATTGGTCATATATGGTTTGTTCATATATTGTAATCAATAGAAAGCTGGCTGGCTGACTTTGGTCAACCACTCTCAGCCAACCTGCCTCACAGGGTGGTGGTTGTGGGAAAAACAAGATAAGGATTATGTTTGTTGCTGCCTTGAGTTATTTGTAAAATAATAATAGTAAGGGGATATAAATAAATAACTACATTTGAATTCAGTGTGACAGAGTTTTTAACTTTAACAAATCTGTTGCTTTTCAACTCCTCAACTTAGTGTTAATTTGGATAGAGTGCAAAATGGTTTTCCCCACTACGTAAACTGTGGGAGCTTGTTTTTATTCTCTTTGTTTTTGCTGCTGTTCTTGACTAAACTACGTGAAATTTATGTTATCCTGATTTGCAATCGCTTTCAGCTGGAACCGTCTTCCTCCTTTATTGCCTCTTGCGATTTCTCATTTTATTTCCATCCCACATTCAAATAGCCTGCTTTTTCAATAAATGTTGATTGTACACATGACGGCAACTCTTGTGTTTGCAAATCTCTTTTTTTTTAAAAAAAACACTGCTTTTACTACAGTATTATAGAAAAAAATCTTTCTAAAAATGACATGTGAAACCATGATTCTCTGCTGTATGTAGCAGCATTTTTCAAGCCATTTGTGTGGGTCCTATGACACTTGGCAGTCGCTGTCTGTTTACTAAAATGCACTTGCCTTTAGCGATGTGATCGTAGTTGAGCTCACTCAGCCCTACAGGACAGCTCACAAATGACTCAAGCCTGAGAAACAGATGCTTGGGTTGTGTCTACTGGAGTCCTCTAGTTCTCCTTCTTTAGGGTGATATGTATCACTACATGCACCATTATCGAAAATGCCTTTATTTATGCGAGGTAATGAGATTTTATTGTGAGTTTTATGATACATCACTTGTTTACCAGAGGTAATATTGAAAATTGCGTAGCCTGTAATGTTTGATGGAGCTTTATAAGTTGGTGTGTTGTTGTTGTTTTTTCCTGTAAGTGCCTCGAAAGCTGTAGATTTATTTTATGAAGCATTCTGGTCCTTGGTGAAACTTGTACTTTTACATTTATGTTGTCAGTTAAGCACTGTATTATCTTCGTTGTTTTGGTATAAGGAGACATTAACATCCTAGCATTCCTTGCTTCTAACAAGCTAATACAAAATCACTCTTTTTTTCTTTTTCTTTTTTTGATGTGGGGGAACAAAAAGTGAGATTTATTCAAAAGAAACCCAAAGTCTTTGAAACTGGAAGCTTCTTTTGAAAGCAGCATTTATAAACGACACATATGTAATGATTTCCTTATCAGAACAATCTGAAATTTCTAGGCATAATGTGAAAGGCTTTTTTTTTCTTTTTAGAAGAAAAGTGGGACTCCACCACCCATGAAATTGCCACCACCTTACAAAGGAGCAAGAAAGTCCAGCATGGGTGATCCAGAAGAGGAAGAGGATGAAGAGGAAGAAAATGCTTTTACAGAGGGTAAATTATGAAGTATTATTAGATCTGTTGAATTGCTACTTTCAGAATCCTTCTTTGGGGATCTTACCTAAGAAAAATTTGCTTATGGTCACCATATTTATTGCCAGAATATGAGAATTTTGAATTCCAATGGGAAAGAATGCTGGAAAAGACTAGAGAAATAAAAAGAAGTAAATTTTCCTACATCGTCCCTTGTTAAACTACCCAAAAAATCTAGAGAAATATTAGAATTGAATGGGGGAAAGGTTCCTTAATGCCAAGACCATGATATTCTAGACCCTTTTTTTAAGGAAGTCTGGACAAAATTTAGTTAAGGTAGAGATCATGAATATGCCACTTGTCAGTAAACTGTTTAACTAGGCATAACCAGCATTGGGGGTAATAATTCCAAGGTTCTCTGGCCCTAATCATTTTTACATGTGAATCATCTGGAAATCTCATGATTGTATTTTATATATTATGTATATATGTTGTATATAATATTTATATATTCCGTACAAATATGTAAATGAAATATTTATTTTATGTATTTATGAGGGTAGTAGTTTCTCAAGGTCATGTGATCACTATTTGCAACCCTCCCGGTTAGCTTACGACAAGCAAAGTCAATGGGACAAACCAGATTCACTTAACAACCATGTTACTAACTTAACAACGACTGTGGCAAGAAAGGTTGCAAAATGGCACAAAGCTCACTTTACAACTGTCTTGCTTAGCCACAGAAATTTTGGACTTAGTTGTGGTTGTAAGTTGAGGACTAAATATAACATCAGATAAATAACAGAGTTGGAAGGGACCTTGGAGATCTTCTAGTCCAACCCCCTGCTCAAGCAGAAGACTATACTTCAGGCAAATGGTTGTCCAATCCCTTCTTAAAAACCTCCATTGATAGAGCACCCACAACTTCTGTAAGCAAGTCGTTCCATTGATCAATTGTTCTAAGTGTCAGGAAATTTCTCGTTATTTTGGGTTGGTTCTCTCCTTGAGTAATTTCCATCTTCCTACACAGTCCTTTATTAAGCTACCAAAAGATCTGGAGAAGGTTACCCATCTGGATAGTTTTAAAGCTAAATAAACTTAAAGGGCAACCTTTGTCAACTTTTTCCCCTGGAGAAATACTTGAAATAATTATCAGATCTCAGGGAACCCCTGCCTAAAAATGTCCAAAAACTATGGAAGTTGCACAATACAGTTCCTCTCTAACCTACACGATCGAAATTGTATAACATTTCCGACAATGGCAAAGTGGCTGCTTGGCAGCTGAGTCCCAGCACATAATAACTGCTACCACTGGAAAAATAAACATTGCTTTTTAAAACTTTGGGTACCTCAGCACTGTACAGTGCACAAAAGTTTCAAAAGCAGTGTTTCTTTCTTTGTCTGTTTATTGGTCACAATTCCTCATGGAACCCCTAGCAATCTCTTGCAAAGCCCTTGTGTAATTGAGAAGGCTGGTGATTGAGGATAAAACTGCGGTAGGTACTAGTAATAGTTGTATAATATTTCCAATATCAAAAGCAGCATGTCTCTAATAGAAGAGAATATTTGTAGGTCTGGGTAAACTGTGGGATTCTTGATGCTTGAGCTTGGTTGTTTTCTTGCAGACGTTTCATTACCCAACTAGGTAACATCATCAGCCCCCTGATATGTACTGATCATGTTACCTAACTGGATAGCGAAACGTCTGCAAGAAAACAGTGCTCAGAGAGCATTAAAGAACCCGAAGCATGTCTCTGAATATCACTTGCTTTTGTGGACTAGAGAGGAGTAAAGTTACTTAAGGCACATGTTTACTCTTCATAGTTTATGTATCACTTTGCAGAGTAAACAATCAAAGTCAATGTGTTTCTGTTTGCCTTTTGCCTTAATTTTCTGCTCAATTTTAAATCGAAAGTCCATATTACAAAATTAAAACAACAGATTCGTTTCAGGAAAAATGCAAGACAAGTTAATTTGGCAGTACCAGCAAAAGGGTGGCATGGTTTCTTATTGATCACAATAGGAATGCAGTGTTGGCTTTTAGTTTGATCCCACACGGCTCTAAAGTTAAAATGCTGCCTTTCCAATAGATGTCACTGCAATCACTAGCAATGGTGTTAGATTTTCTAACTGTATCAGAAAGCTTTTCAATCCATCAAACAAAATGACAATCAGAGAGCTTTTAATTTGGATGCTATCACACGTCCTTTAATGTTTTTAAATCTTGTTCTGAAATTAGCTTTCCTACATGATATTTCTTAAAAGGTAAGCAGGCTGTTATTATACATCGTCATGGGTATCTGCGCAGAGATTTTCTGCTTTGTACAGATTTTAAAACTATTGATTCAGTTCTCAAATACTGAAAGTGTATTTGAGTGTTAGAAATGTTAAGTGTAATAAGGTCTGAGAATGACTGCAACCAGTATTTTTTTTTTTGGCTCTGCTCTGCTAATGCATTGAACAGATGTGGCTCTGTGCAGGCATATTACAAAAGATGATGCTTTCTAAATGGAAAGAATGTTAAGTCCAGTGAGTAAATACTGACTAATCATATATACCAACTTTCTACTGATCATTCTTGTGACTTTATTTAATTGCCGTATAAAATAAATAATTTTAAATATATTCTTACTGTTTACTGAAGGGGCATTAAATGGATTAGCATCTGCTTGGCAACGATAAGGATTTAAAGCAGACAGTTTTCCTGAAGATACTGTATAAGCATAATACCACACTGCAGCTCTGATCAAGGGAAAACTAAAAGATAATACTTAGCCAGCTCCACTGGGCTGGCAAGCACTCACTGATTATTAGAATCAGAAACAAGCATTTATATATATGTTTTTGTGTGTGCGCGCCTGACCGGATGTTACAAGCCGTTTATCTGCAATTAAGAATGGGCCATTAAGAATCAAATCAGCTAGGCTCACCATCAAGAAAAAGGGCAGCGTTGTTTTAAAAATGATTTCTGTTTCAGAAGAAGGATGCTAGTTGAATCGTAGTGATTTCCAGCAATGCAACAACAATACAGCAGCAGTAGCAACAGCACTAGAGCCTCGGTGGGTCAGAGATGGGAGACCAGGAATTTCTCTGGTTGTGCTGGCAGGCTTGCTGACGGATGTAACTCTTTGCCTGTGGGCAAGACTGAAATTAATTGTGATTGGTCACGTATCATAGTGGAAAGAAAACTGACAGATTGCCCTTAAGGCGAGGGAAATCTCTCAAGCAGGCCCAAGGTCGTCAGAAGAAAGACGGAGCTCCGAATCTCTCTGTGTGTTGTGTGGTGAGGATTGGAGCTGTTCCCAGCATTTGAATGTTTGTGCGGAATGCAGATACCTAGAATTGTGTTCTAATGCAGCAATGGTGCAAGGGGGGTTCCCAGGTATGTATTAAAGCATCCACGAATGCATTCTATTTCTTGTTTTTTTTTCCATTGCCTGTTTTCAGCATGCAATGATGAGTGAAAATGAAACACGAACTGGATGTGACATTCTTTCTCCTGCTTGAGTTATTTGCATGTCGGAAGAGTTGATGGTTAGATGCATTCTGCTTTTAAGAAGGTACCAGCTAAGTTTAAGTTGGGAACCGTTAATGGAATGCAGTGAATGGCTGTGAAGCTGACAATATCAGTTAATTGTTGTGTTTGCTTAAAATAATAGGAGAACTTAATTATACTTAACGTTATTGGAACGCAGAAACAGATGTGGTTGCCTTACACTGAGTCTCAGAAGGCGATAGGTAAATGTTTGGCATGTGATAAGCTGCTGTTGAAATTTTGTTCAGCATTTTTATTCTGTAGGGCAGCAGAATGTAAGTGTCAAAGGAAAACATGCTCTTTTTCACAAAGAGTAATACTAATGTTACTGTATTGCTTGCTTGCTTGCTTGCTTGCTGAGAACTGTGATAGAAAATCTAAATGTAAATAAAGTATTGGGGGGAAATTGTGCCTTTATGTGTCTGTGTATACATTCGTATATACATAGAATACTCAAGCTATCAGATCTGACCTGCAACAATCCAGATGGCCAACAGTTATCAGCAAAGAATTATAGTGTTCAATATTTCTTTGCGGCCCTCTGGTTTTTTTTGCTTTTTGATACTCTAATCCAAATGCACTCGTACGTGTATATGTATATCAGGAATACGAATCTGGTTAAAATCTTTAATTATTCATGATAGTGATTGTTTTCCTGGTATCTTTGTACTTTACATTCCAAGTTGGAAATGTAAAACTTTAAAAGGTTCTAGACAAGTAGGGAATTAGGGCAAAGAATTTTTTTAGCGAGGCTACTGCTTTATAATGGAAGAAAATTTAATATCATTTCGGAGACTCACAATACAGATGTAACAGGTGGTGAGATAACGTGTGTGAGCATATATCATATTTGGGAAGGGGTTTATATTATAGTACAATGCTATTATAATATAAAACTGACTTCCATTGCTACATGCCATTGGATGTTTTTAAATTGATGTTTGAGGCTCAAATAATGCCTTTAGAAATAATATTATCAAACTGCAAATGGAATAGTAATACCAGGCTCTAGCCAACAGCTGCAGCATTCCAATAAGAATACCCACCATGCTATTTCCTTAAATTGTATGGCTAAAATTCATTGTCTTCTTTCCTCTGTTGAAGAATATGATCAATAACTGTAGAAATTAGTAATCTGCTTTTTTTTCAAAACATTGTTAATATTTCCAGAAATTAGACCACCCAGTGCCATCTCCACTGCAAAAGAAGGAAGAGTACTTCTCATTTCCAATTTCATTTTATGATTTAAATGTAAATATATATTTGAAATAAAAGCCTTGGTGGAGCAGTGGGCTAATGCTTCCTTAAGTAACACCAGCTGCCTGCAATTAGTGCAGGTTCGAGTCCCACCAGGCTCAAGGTTGACTCAGCCTTCCATCCTTCCGAGGTAGGTAAAATGAGGACCCAGATTGTTGGGGGTAATAAGCTGACTTTGTAATAATGCCGCTTGGGGGGGGGCGAAAGCCAAAATAAGCAGGCATATACATAGAATGAAGGCTATTGCTAAGCACATTGATTTGTGCTTTAGATTGTAAGCCACCCTAAGTCTTTGGAGAAGGGCGGGATATAAATGGGATTAAAAAAAAATGGGGAAAGCAGCTTAAAACTAGTGGAAAAGTGCCCTGTTGCAGAAAGGGTTAAATAATTGTTGCAGATAACCATAGCAACTTTATTTGAAGGTATTGCTACCTAAGGGGAGGGGCTTAGAAAGAAGTAGTTTGCAACATTATCCCATAGAGCAAGGGTGTCTGCCGGCCCGTGTGCTGGATGGGTCACAAGGTAACTGCGCCCACCCCATTGCCAGCAATCGGGGAAAAGCTCTGATACGTCACGTGATGTCATGTGACGTCGCGAGTTTGACATGTCTGCCATAGAGATTTATTCAGGGATTTATTTTCTTTTTTTAACAGCCCTAAAGTCATCTTTCTTTTGCGAGCTTCTCGAGCCACACCAAATTAGTTCAAGTTCAAACTGGTTGTTTGGTTCAAGTTCTTGAGAATTACCTCACTGTTAGCTAGACGGAAGCTGTCCTAACAGCCTTTATATAATTTCTTTCTATCCTTGGATTGCCTCATTACATTTTGCATACCTTGTTGGGGGAAAAAATAAGAAGGAAGAGAGTATAACTGAGTGTCCCTTTATTCTGGAGGGGAACATTTTGGGATGTAACAAGAGACAGATCAAGAGCCTAATCAGCAAGATGCTCAATGAGCTGGTGAAACTTTGAAATGGTTTGCCTGAAAAATCTGGTGTCTGGATGTGTAATAAAGTGTGGATAACATTTTGATAACTGCATCACTGAGATTCTGTGTAAGTCACAGACTTAGTAGGGTTGAGGTAGGCCCTGGAAGGGAGGAAGAGATGGTCCCCTTGGATACTTTCATCTTCTTCCACCTCCCACTGCATATTTTTGCCACAGAAAAACTCCCAAGTGAACTGCAAGTGAACATTCTTAGTCTGCATTTTCCTCCATTTGAGTCCTATACAAATAATATCCTAAAATCACATTGGCTTTCCCAGATGTGGAAGCACTATTACGGGTCTGTCTGAGTTGAATGATAATAAATAGCCCAGGGGAAAGGACATTTTTCAGAGTTGTGGAAGACCAAGATTGAACAGGGGGATACCAAAGATATAAAACTGCTTTCTGAACTAAAAATTATTGGCATCGAAAATAGCAAGATTTCATGCCTTCTTATTTGATGGTACCATCAATGACTTTGCTTTCTAAAAATCATGAAAGAAAATGTTCTACATTCTATATCAGAGGTCCCCAACCTTTTGGGCACCAGGGAGAGATGTTTTTCTGTGGGCCAGAGGGGACGTGGTTTTGTGTGCTGCCTGCATCCCGTGGATAGGGCTTTGCTTGTTTGTGTGGACCGCTTGCTGGCATGTTGCGGCCCAGTACCGGTCCATGGACTGGGGGTTGGGGACTCCTATTCTATATGAAATACAAAGTACAGATTATATGGCTTCTTCCAATTTACTGATGATGAACTGTGTAATTGTTCTTGTTTTTAATGTATACTACAGCTCTGAATTTCTTAAATTAGAATTTATAATGTAGTTTCAATTAAGTAATTCATTTTTTTAAAATAACTGTTTTTGCAATCAGTACTTACAGTATATACACTACTTACTTTAAAGAGCTAAAGTTGTTTATGATAAATCTATAATAACTGTACAACAATCTACTAATATAAAGTTAGATTAAACAATTAGGGATGGCCAATATAACAGTTATTGTACTGTATAGTAGGATATAACATATTCAAGAAGTAAATATCTTTATAAGAATACGGGCTACAGGGTTTTTTTTAATAAAGTTCCTCACTAGAATTGCTGTCAGTCTAAGAAGGTTGGTTCTGAAAATGCTCAGCTACTTTGCCTCTGTCTTGCACATTTTATAAATTTATTGAGGGTTGCCTGTTTTGTTGCTTGATAGTTGCAGACCTTGAGTGCATGTGTTGTTCTAAGATAAGATTGTTCAAGTTATAGGAAAATTTAATAGTATTCCTGCTTATTTCAATGGTAAAAATTGTTTGAACCACAACTAGTTAAATTGCAGGGTTTTAATCTGCTCCATTTAGGTCTTATAAACTATAATACTTAAATTAGAAGTTTTAACTTCACAGCCCATGATTAGCTTTTAAAACTGAACATTCATTTCAAACAAATGAAACTTTTAAAAAATATATCAGTGTAAATCATACTTTGAGGTGGGTAAATATTGAATTATGAATATAGTACTGTCAGATCAAATAGATTCTATGAATGTCTCCTTTTCTTTCTGCAGATTTGTAAATGATTATCAGGGCAAACTTTTTAATTTATTTACTCCCACTAATTAAGACATTTAATAATGTTTTATAAATTGGTGGGTATTGTGTAGTACTGGAAAACATAATCAAAAACTAAATGTTCTTACCAACATCTCCCTTGACATTTCCCCAAACTGATTCTAACATTGTTACGCTGTTTAATAATAAAGATGGAAGCTGTAACCTATATTGATAATAAAGATGGAAGTTGTAACCATATTTGTGTGTCTCATATAGACACTTGAATGTGTTCATCAAGAATAAAATGGTGCCTGTTGGTAGCCAACAGTTGTTTGTTGCTTACCTGTGGTCATGCCTCACCTCCACAATTTATAAGAATGTAGGTAAAGAGCTACCTAGGGTCCTGAAGGAAATAGTGGAAAACACATTGCCTTCCAGTATATTATTAAAATATTAAATTTATGTGCTGCCCATTTCACTGATAAGGTGAAATGGATGTGTCTTGTGACTGGCCTCAACCTCCATGAAACCATTTTGTAACTATGCACCACCAAAGTAATTATTTGTGATAAAATCCAAGATGTATTCTCAATATTCCAAATAATAGTCTCAATAGGTGGTTTTTAAAAAGATTCTAATCCATGAAGTAAAATCTATGAAAACAGGCATTTTAGTATCTCTTATAGGAAAATGGCATGATAAGGAATGTCTCAGTGAGTGGGACATTTAAGCATATTGCTGATCTAAAAATTAATTGCTGATCTGGAACCAAATCTTTTCAAGCTTTTGGAGATGTTCAACAGATTTGGTTTTTGGTTTTTGTTCTGAGATTAAGTTATTTTACTATTGTCAGTTCAGTAGCTTTTTGTAAAGATTTGAAAGTCCTACCAATCTCACAGTTTATTTATATATGAAACTGTTTGGTTCTGATAGACGAGGACTCAGAGTGGTTTAACAAGGAATGAGTTTATTGAATACACAAAGTCAACTGGCAACTGTCAAATGTTGCAACCTTTTTATAGTGGAACTGTTTGAACTGTAACCAATCGTTGGAGACTATTTTCCCGCTTCTTGTTTATGGCAACCAATGATTGCAACAGAATCTCCCGCTCAAACCCCACTACTTTTGCAATCTGCAATCTTCCCTGTTTGCAACTATTTACATACACAACACCCCTTACCCCCCAGTTGTTGTTATTTCTGAACAAAATCCTTTAGATATTTTGGTGGCTTATGGATTCTAGAAGGGTATCTATTGCTCTGGCTGCAAGGGACCCCTTTTCCTGAATTTATGCTTGGCTGATTGTCTCTGTTGGACCTGGGCTCTTGGCTACCCGACTCAGATGTTTCCCTGTTGCTGATTTGTGTATTTGTTTGTGCTTGAAGATTAGTGGTCACTGGCCTACCTCGCAGGGGTGCTACCCAGTCAAATTGACTAAATGGTTGTTGTTGAGTACCAGGGGGTGAATTATTTTGCCTTTCCTCTCCCTCACTCTCTGGCATGATGTTATTACTGAACCTGGATGTACTGTTTCCCCCCAATATATTTTGGTCCCCATCTTCTGGCAAGCATCCACTAGATCTCTTCCTCAGCTGATCTAGATGTCTTTTAATGATCCTATTCCCTTCCCCCTCAATAATGTACGACAAGGGACCCAAGATTTCAGTAACCACCCCTGGAATCCATTTGTCCCCTTGGGTATAGTTCCTGGCCCAGATTAATTCCCCCACTTTAAATGTTCTATTTGGCATGTCCAATTCAGCGCTTGGTATAAGTCTGTCAGGGTGTAATCTGTCCAATTTGGTGGTCAATCTCCTTCCCCACCTCATTTCAGCTGGACTTTTGCCTGTAGCAGCGCATGGGGTCGAATGTTGGGCCAGCAAAAATTCGGCCAGTCTTTGATGCCAGTCACCCCGAATGATTCTTTTTAAGGCGTCTTTCGTGGTCCTCACATTTCGTTCAGCCAAGCCGTTGGTGGATGGGTAGAAGGGTGCTGATGTCTTGTGCTTAATCGAGTTGGCCTTGAGGAAATCCTGGAATTCAATAGATGTGAATTGTGGCCCATTATCAGATACGATGACATCCGGTAACCCATGAGTGGCAAAGAGGCCCCTTAATACCTGTATTGTTCTTCCTGAAGTTACTGAACTAACTGGTACTACCTCTAGCCATCTAGAGAAACTATCAACCACCACCAGGAATGTTAACCCTTGGAAAGGTCCAGCAAAGTCAATATGGATCCTGGACCAAGGATTTCTAGCTAACTCCCACTTATGCGTACGGGTGTGTTGTTGTTCTGGCCTAGAACGTTGGCACAAATGGCAATTGGCAACACATTCCTCAATGTCGTTGTCCAGACCTGGCCACCACAAGTGACTCCTAGCCAACGCTTTCATCCGTACTATTCCTGGGTGTCCTTCATGTAATTCTAATAGAATAGCTGATCTGTGGATCCCAGGAATAACCACACGATTTCCCCACAGTAAGCAACCCAGATGAACTGATAGTTCATCTTTCCTTCTAAAATAGGGAATGTATTTTTCATCCGGGTTGGCATTTGGCCACCCGCTCAGGACCCAGGCCATTACTCTCTTTAAAGTGTGGTCATTATTTGTTGCCACAGCTATGTCTTTAGCAGTTAGAGGCAAGTCAGGGATGTCCTGTAGGGACATTATTTGTCCCACTGGGGCAGGGTCACCCTCGGTGATGTTTAAGGGCAGTCTGCTAAGGGCATCTGCGTGCCCCATGTCCTTGCCCGGTCTGTATTGAAGAGAGAATGAGTATGCTGAGAGGAAAATGGACCATCTCAGCATCCGGGGTGACATGATTTGGGGAGTCTGTTTATCTGTGGTAAACAGTCCCAACAGGGGTTTGTGGTCTGTCAGTATGGTAAAGTTCCTACCATAAAGGTAGTCGTGGAACTTTTTAACTCCAGCCACGATTGCTAATGCTTCCCTGTCTATCTGAGCGTAGTTCCGCTCTGCCTTGGTTAGTGTCCTGGAATAATATGCTATTGGTCTTTGTATTCCTTGGTTGTCTAAATGGCTGATCACGGCCCCTACACCATAAGGTGAAGCATCGCACGCTAGGTAAATTGGTTTATTTTCTATGAAGTGGGTTACAGTTGATTGGCTGGAAAGAATGTCTTTTAACGTTTGGAAACTAATTCTATGTTTCTTCTGCCACTGCCAAGGAGTCTTTTTATCTAAGAGCCTATGGAGAGGTTCTGCAATGGCAGCCTTGTGGGGTACAAATGTATGGTAGAAGTTTACTAAGCCGAGGAAGGCTTGTAGTTCAGCCTTGTTCCTAGGCTCAGGAGCTAATTTAATTGCTTTTATTTTTTCAGGGGTTGGATGGACCCCATTTTTGTCTATCCTGAACCCCAAGAAATCAGTGGACTTAACCCCAATGCAACATTTTTCCCTTTTTAGTTTTAAACCAGCCCTTCTAAATCTTCCCAATACCTGTTCCAGTCGCTCCACTAGCATTTCTTCATTTTTTCCAGCTATCAAGACATCATCAAAGTAAGGGCATACACCTGGTATACCCTTTAAGGTCCTCTCCATCACTTCTTGAAAGATGCCTGGAGCTGCTGCAATGCCAAATTGCAGTCTGTGGACTCGGAACGCCCCCTTGTGGGTAACTATCGTCTGTGCTTCTGCAGCCTCTTCAGAAACAGTCAACTGTAAGTACGCATGCGCCAAGTCTAGCTTGGCAAACATGGCGCCGTCCTGGATCGTGGCGAGGACCTGCTTCACCGTCGGGACCGGGTAAGCATGTTTTTTCATTCCAATGTTCAGGGTGGCCTTGTAGTCAGCGCAGATTCTCACATCCCCATTGGGTTTGAGGGGTGTGACAATCGGCGTTTCCCACAAACCACCCTCAACAGGTTCTAACACGCCTTGGCCTACAAGCCTCTCGAGCTCGGCCTCGATTTTTTCCTTCAGGGCGAAAGGCACCCTGCGGGCCTTAAGCCTGATAGGTTTTACTGAGGGGTCTAGATTGAATTTAATTGGGGGTCCTTTGTATTTACCCAGGGATCCGTCGAATACGTCTGCAAATTCATTGCAGACTGATTCGAGGGTCTTATTTTTAATTATTGAATTTATTCCCCCGATCCAAATGCCCAGGGCAGGGAACCAGTTAATGCCAATTAGGCTAGTCCTATGACCCTCAGTTACTATTAAATCTAAATTCCCCTTAAATCCCTTAAATTCTACGCGAAGACTAATTTTCCCTTTTATTTTAATTGGGCTTTTTTGGAAATCGGTTAATTGAATTTTTGTTGAACTAAGTGGAATTTTTCTTCCACTTATTTGTTCAATCCTATCAAGGGTTTCACTGGAAATTATTGATACTGAAGCCCCTGAGTCAATTTCCATTCTGCAAGGAACCCCTTGCAGATGGACTATGATTTTTAATTTTCCTTCTGGAAAATTGCCATTTTTCCCAATTCTCCTGCGGTTGACTCGAGCCACCTCCCCTAATTTTGGAATTTTTACCCAGGGTTTAAGGGACTCCTTGCCACTAACGTTAGGGGTTACCTTACCTTCGGGCCACACATCGACTTCGTGAAGGCGGTTGTCGCGAACACGGCTCCTGCAGATGGCCTGGATGTGGCCGGTCTTCCCACACGCCCTGCACTTTGCGGTGCGGAATCGGCAAGATGCGCGGGGATGGTTGCCGCCGCAGCTGCCGCACCGGTTCTGTGGTTCATTGTCGCGCGGTCTGGTTGCGGTGTCCCTCCATGGTCGTTGAGGCCCTGTCGCTTGTCTTTGCGGAGTTGCGGGTTGTTGACGTCGGTTAGGTTCGGGCCCTTCGCTTCTGGGTGGTCTTGGCGCCAATTTTCCGAATCGCCTGGAGACTTCGGCGATATCTTCTTCCCACTGCTGGTCCGCCTCCCCGCAGTCCACATAGCCCTCTTGGTTGATCTCGGACGATGCTGCCATGCTACTGCGGGGGGGGTCGCGATACCCGGTTGATTCGTACGTTAGAAGTTCGTCGATCACCTCCTGCAGATCGCCAGTGGGTTTGGATATAATTCTGTTTTGTAGCTGCTCGTCCCTCAAGCCCAGTACTACACGGTCACGAATTCTTATTTCAAGATTATCGTATTTACATCGTACTGCGGCTTCCCTGACGGCAGCGACAAATTTTTGTATGGACTCTCCCGGCCTCTGGTTTCTTTTCTCGAAGATGCGCCGCCAGAATAGTTCGGATCTCCTAGGTGTAAAGTGGACCTTTAGTTTGGCTAGGAGATCGGCATACGGCACGCTTGAGACCGGTTGCGGTTGACACGGACCGACAGCGACTCGATAGACCGGTGTGCCGCAAATCGTCAGTAATGCTGCCGCTTTTTTCCGGTCGTCTGTGATTCCGTTCACTAGCAGGAACCCTTCGACCTGTCCGACGTACTCTTCCCAATCTTCGGGGAAGTTTGGGTCGAATTCCTTCAATGACCCAATCTGCGCCATTCGGAGAATTTTTCTTATTCTGCCGCGGCCGCTCGGTTGACTTTGACACGTATTCGAATTTGCCGCCTTTGCGCGACAATTCCGCCAATTCTCTGGTCTTCTGTCTATCCCACCTTCGTCGCCAATTGTTTGGTTCTGATAGACGAGGACTCAGAGTGGTTTAACAAGGAATGAGTTTATTGAATACACAAAGTCAACTGGCAACTGTCAAATGTTGCAACCTTTTTATAGTGGAACTGTTTGAACTGTAACCAATCGTTGGAGACTATTTTCCCGCTTCTTGTTTATGGCAACCAATGATTGCAACAGAATCTCCCGCTCAAACCCCACTACTTTTGCAATCTGCAATCTTCCCTGTTTGCAACTATTTACATACACAACAGAAACAGTTTATATATTTATATATGAAACAGTTTATTTATATGAAACCTTAAAATCACGATCGTAGAATAAAGAATTTCTTTTTTCTTTTTTCTTATAGTTTTTAAGGCTCATTATATATGGTTGTTCAGAGGAAGACATGTCTTTGTCTTTTTGAAGGAAAATTTGGCCAAGTATAAGAACAGTACAGAATTTTATTTTCCTGGTCTCTTCAGAAAAATAATGTCTTGCTAATGAACTGGTGAAATATTATGCACAAAAGAAACAGTGTAATTTTGTGTAGATCTCTTTATGGATGTGATCCAACAACACATTTGAACTTTCCCATTCTCTCCTATACCTGGAGTTCTCAGAAGTGCTGTAGTACATAGTGAATTATAAAGATTTAGGGTTCAACAATAGATGATAGGTAAGCCGGATGGGTGATTGGAATAAGCTTCAAATTGCTTCAAAATGTGATCCTTCCACTCCTGATAAAATAAGTTTTTCAAGATTTATCTGCTGGATATTAAATAACTCCACTACTTCTAAGGGAGGAAAAAAATCAGAAGTCTTTGTGTAGAAAAATGAAAGCACTATTATTGCCTTGTAAATTATATGGTCATAAAAGCAGATAATGGAATTCTTTGGGGAAACAAAGGCTAACTCTTTCCCATTATTTAAGTAGCATTTGAAAAATTACACAAACTGCAGGGTAGCATATAGAATGGCAAAAATGATGAACAAAAATATCTGAAATGCATTTGTCCTTATGCTCAATAAATACGGCAGTTATCTTTTAAAATGCATGTTAAAGGCCTGGAATCAGTAAAATACTGAAACATTAGCAAGGTCAGCACACAGAGAAAATATTTGACAAATATATAACCAGTTCAAGATTTATACCAGAAATCTTGGAATTTAAAGGAAATATTGGCCTGCAAATATGTCCATTTATGACCAGTGATAAGAAATGGAGGTTGTTGAAGTCAAGAGTTCCTTTAACCTCAGTGTGTGTAATTCTAGTGAAAAAGCATTAATTTTAAAGGAAGAACTGTCCACTGTAGCTCTATGCAAACACCCTTTACTTTAATAAATTTTAGGGTATGTTCTTTTAGAGGGGGAAATACTGAAATATAGTATTGAGGAAACGTTTGTTACTGAATTTCAGTCATCTATTATTTTACTTTAATGCTATTGAGGAAGAGAAAGTTGCTGGGTTCCTAAAGTGGGCTTCAAGCAATATGATTTCTAGAAAATTAAAGAGATTAACAAATTAAAAAAATACAATCTGAGTACTAAAAGAGATAACAGACAGTACAATAGTGTGAAGTGTTTTTTCCATATGCTTTCCCGAGAAGCATGACATACTGAAATGAAATATTCCATCAATTCAAGAACAAAATACTAGGATGTTGCTTGCCTATTTTTGGTTGGATCCAAGCTTAGTCAAAATATGTAGAGGTGCCATGCTAACATCAGTAATACTTAAGATGATTCTAACTATAGCAGTCTCTAATCCTATTCTACCCTTTCAATTACATCTCCAATAAGGTGTTCAAAACATTTCTAACTTTCATATATTTATCCAATCTTCAGATAGGTGCTAACCAATTTTATTGTGACTGTTTCTGTACACATTTGTATATACAAAATAAGGGACACTAAAGGAAAATTATTCACATCAGTAAATTGAATGAAGAAGTGGTCTGAAGATGATGTATTTCATTCAAGCTGCTTGGGTCCATCCACCACTTGTCCTGAATTTATACTTGCTCATTTTGTATGTATATTTCCATTCTTGTGACAGAAAGACATTCTGCATACAACTCGACAATGCAATTGAAGACATTGGAACCACTGTACTCTTAAATAATAAGATGCAATATCTAAAATAAAGTCTAGAACTGATCTGCAGAAAAGAAGAAATAGGGTTGTTTTTTATTTTCATCTGTGCTATTGAAATGTATGTTGTTTTTAATATTAGGAAAATTTAACCTAATTTTCTTATCTGTGCCTTGTTTATTCCTAATAAGGAAAAATTAATGGCATCTGTTTCTTTCTGTTGCTCTTTTATTCTTCTAATAAGGCTTCTGCTATGCCATTGTTAGATATGTTGTCTGTTCAAACTGGACTACGGAAGTTAATGTCTGCTAAGTCAAAATGCTTTATTACAAATAACTTCCTGCAAGAGTACCGGTTGTACTTAAGGAAGGAACACAGTGTATTCACTCAATCCAACAATAATTTCATCACAGTGTAATTTAGGCTTAGATTTCTTTACACAAAGAGGTCCCTTGTAGAAAGGAACTGGTTGTAATTCATTCTTCATTCTAAAGATGTAGAAATATAATGAAACGGTGTGATTTGAGAGCATGTAAGATTCCCAGTTGAGTATTCCACAAGTCATGTCAACTGCTGTCTAACTGAAAAATGGAGAGCACAGATTTCTATGTACATATTCAATAAATTATAATTTACACTATGAATGGAAGAGTTTCATGCGTGAAGCACAAATTAAATACAGAATTTTAAGTACGGCTTTGCATTCATTAAATATATAATGTCTATGTTAAATGGTAGCCTAGCAATTAAGACAAGCAATTAATTAAGGGCTTGTTGATTGAAAGGTTGGCAGTTTGAGACCTAAGTACCAACTTGCAATATGATGGGGTACTTAGGTCTCAAACTGCCAACCACATGATGGGGTGAGTTCCTATTCTTGCCCCAGCTCCTGCCAACCTACCAGTTTGAAAATATGCAAATACAAATAGATATTTGGTGGGAAGGTAACAGCATTTTGTGTACCTTGGCATATAATCATGCCAACCACAGAGGTTTCTTCAAACAATGCAGCTTCCTTTGTTAGAAAACAGAGATGAGTACTGCTCTGGTAAAGTCAGACACAACTAGACAGGGGAAACCTTTACCTTTTTACCTTTAAGAGATGTCACACATACCCATATGCACACTCATACACTCCCCGCAGAATGATGCTGTTATGTACTGGGCTTTTGGAATATCACCATGTGCGTTGCTGGAGAACCGTTAGTTCTCCAGCAACGCACGTGGTGATATTCCAAAAGCCCACTACATAACAGCATCTCCGGTCCTGCAATTGGTCAACTTTGGGTGGCAAACATGGGTACAATCTGATTGGTTGCTTCCAGAGGGCCTGGCTATATATTGTGGCAGGGTGACTCCAAATCCTCAGTACAGTTTCTGCTTAAATAAAGTATGAGTTTGTCTGTACTCATTTGCGTGTTCTCGTTCCTGCTCATCAGAGCCCACGACATAATAGATGCTTTGCCACCATTTCGTCTACACTTTTGAGTTGTACCAAAGGTTTCAATATAGGATTTAGAATTTGGACATACTGTATTTATGAGTTTCAAAAATATGCCATAATTTCTGTTTCAAAACATGTTGTTATTGAGTTTTGCATTACTGCACTTAGTCTTTTCACTTAGGAGAAAGGCAAGACATAAATTTTAGCAAGAAAAAACACCATGACTTCTACAGTGTGATGTTAAGTGAAATTTTGGCTTGGTTCCCACCTTGTGCAAAACCATGTTGAGGTTGGTTATTTTCAGCTCACCTATTAGGACTTAGTGCTGTATATTAATCAATACAATATTCAGCAAAATATAGTTTAAATTCCTGTGCGAGTGTTACATGTGAAGCAGGCCCTTAAAATGATAACTTCATTGAGAAAATATCAGCTAGTTTGTGATGTATTAGCACAAATGAAAAAAAAGTGCTAAGTTACTGCAGAATTAATGGTAATTCAAAAGGCAAAAGCATCATTTTGAAATCACAGAGGTCCAGAGCTGTTTTCAAACAGACACAGAGTCCTTGTGCAGTACTTGAGATTTTTTTTTATCTTTAGCACTATGTTTATACTAGCTCCAATGAAGAATCAATAGCATAAAATACTTACATGAATCTGTTGCTTATTGTCATGATCACCTCTAGGATAAGTCTTCATGACCAGATACATTTAAATATTGTAATATTGCATAAATTTATATAAATTTCTTCTTGTAAATGCTTTTTAATAAATTGGAAGGATTTAACATAGTTATTAAGAAAAGTAACAAGTACTAATCTAACCTTAGCAACATTCAATAGGAAACTGCTTGGAAGTTGAGTCATGGCAACTGGACCCCTTTTCATTTTTGTCTGAAATGTTTTGCCCCTTGTCTAAGTAGCTTGAACTTTAGTCAGTTCAATAGGAAAATACCAGAGTTAAGTATTTGTAGACTTATTCATACCTGATTTTGAATTATCTTGTGGGTTTAGAATATAGCCAATTATATCTTTCAGCTTAAACATTACCTCACTCATTTTTTCTTCCCATACAAGAGCTTTTATTTTACATAAATGAAATATTACATGCTTGTGTGATGCTTTTTTTAGCCCTGTAGTTCCTAAGATATTTTTGTAATGTTGACAACAGTGTATTTTAACAGTTCATATCATTGTCATTTAGTAAAGAAATGGTAGAGTGCAAAGTGTTCTGCTTTGTTCAGTATTTATAAATATGAATCCATTTGAAATATGAATGTTAGTGAAGTGGTCAAACAAAACATACAAAAATATTTTATATAATTATAAATTATTATAAAACTTTTATTCATAAAACATGAAACTCAGTCAACTGAACACTCATTATTATTATTATTATTATTATTATTATTATTATTATTACTATTACTACTATTATTATTATTATTATTATTATTATTATTATTATTATTATTATTATTATTTAATAGGGAAACATGTATGTATTTGGACTTTCCATGAAATAGCAACTTTTCTTTTGGGCTCAAGCTTAAATGAGGATTTATTTGAAATAACTATTTTATACCATGCAAATAGTTGAATATACAACTTGATATATTGATGGTATGTCAGATTCGATATAGTGTGGGCAATATCATAAATAAAGTTTAGGAGAAAAGTAAAATAGTCACGAGATGGCAAAGTCATTGATAAAAATGATAAATTATTTCCTACAATGTCCAGGTCTCCTTGACCATTTACAGACAGGAGGTGACTGTGCTTCCAGCTGGAAGTTTGATTATATATAAGATTGAGTGAGGAAAAGCAGAAAAATCACCTGAAGACCGTATTCTGGGTTTCTGCGGATTGGAAAATGGGTTGCCCACAAGCTGCATAGGCACATATAGCTAAAGTCTCTCAAATGGAGCTTAGCTCTTGAGAACTGCATGTCTCTGTGATGCTTTTGATGGACATAAGTGGTGGCCAAAAAATTGCCATTAACTAGGATTTTTTGTCTCCCCAAATAGACAGCACAGCCCTTTAATTTTTTAATGGTCCCATTTCCAACTATAGAATAGAATAGAATAGAATAGAATAGAATAGAATAGAATAGAATAGAATAGAATAGAATAGAATAGAATAGAATAGAATAGAATAGAATAGAGCTGGAAGGGACCTTGGAGGTCTTCTAGTCCAGCCCCCTGCTCAAGCAGGAGGACCTATACCATCTCAGACAAGTGACTGTCTAGCCTCTTCTTAAAAAATCTCCCGTGATGAAGCACCCACGATTTCTGGAGGCAACCTGTTCTACTGTTTAATTGTCCTCACTGTCAGGAAGTTTCTCCTTAATTCCAGGTTGCTTCTCTCTTTGTTCAGTTTCCAACCATTGTTTCTTGTCCTGGCCTCTGGTGCTTTGGTGAATAATGTGACCCCTCATCTTGGTGGCAGCCCCTCAAGTACTGGAATATTGCTATCGTGTCTCCCCTATTTCTTCTTTTCTTTAGACTAGCCAAAACCCAAGACCCATAGCCGTTCTTCGTATGTTTTAATCTCCAGGCCTTTGATCACCTGAGTTGCTCTTCTCTGAATTTTTCCCAAACTCTCGACATCTTTTTTGTGATATGGTGACCAAAATTGGCTGCGGTACTGCAGTATCCAGTATAGGTTCAATTCTGCTTACACCGGCTGACCCCAGTGATCTGTAAGGTGGTAGCTTTTTTAAAAGAAATATTCATTTTACCTGCTGTTTCCAATACACTGCAGGAGAGCTAGATACAAATTAGCTCCACTGTTGAACATAGGTCTCATTTTAGAAATCACAGAAGCCCAGAGCTGCTCTGAAACAGACAATGAGTCCCTGTGCAGAAGTGCCTTTAGTTTTATATTTGGAGTGTTTTGTATTATAGCATTATCTGTAATTTTATTTAATAGTTTCTCTTCTGTCAGAATGTACTTTACTGTTTCTATAGAAACATTAACTATTGCAATAACATTATTATCTTCTAGATGGAAGGGGAGATTAATATATATGTATATAGTTTACACACACACACACACACACACACACACAGACAGACACTTGTTAACTAACTCATATTTATGATGGTTGCAGTGTCCCAGGATTATGCGATTGCCCTTTTGTGACCTTCAACTGACAGGTCGTAAAATGGGGCAAAACTCACTTAACAAATATCTCACTTAGCAATGTAAACTCCAGGCTCAATTGTGGTCGTAAGTTGAGGACTATCTGCATATTTCCTTCCTTCCTTCCTTCCTTCCTTCCTTCCTTCCTTCCTTCCTTCCTTCCTTCCTTCCTTCCTTCCTTCCTTCCTTCCTTCCTTCCTTCCTTCCTCTTGAATGACTGCCCATCTTAAAACACAATTCTTGGTGGCTCTCACAATAAAACCCAGAACTATAAAAACCTGGTCTTAGATCAGCATTCAAGTACAAAGACAATTGGACTCGCAAGATTGAATTTATTAGTCACTGTTTCCATCAACAAATTATATTTCAGAAGACACGTTTATATTAGAAGGTGTAACTTTCCTGTCCTTATTTAGTGGGTGCTTATGCCTGATCAACTTTCAGGGCCTCCAAATATGCTAGATTACTTCAAGTAGAACTTCATTTGTTCTTAAGATGCTTTCCTTTTCTAGAGAGCTCATCCGTAAATATTGGCTTTCTGATACTGAATCTGGCAACGTTGCTGATCACGGCTGATTTTCTGCTATGTATTCAAAATGGACTGTGATTAATACATACATATATGGATTAGAAAACAAACAAAAGTATACGACATCATCAAGAGAGTAAAAGAATTGAAATGGAAATGGGCTGGTCACATAGCAAGAAGAACTGATGGCAGGTGGACCAAGGCAGTCATAGAATGGATCCCACTCGATAAAAAGCATCCATGAAAGATACCTAAAATAAGATGGATCGATGCCATCAGCAAGTATTGTGGGCCTAACTGGCAAAGACAGCTCACAAACATATTAGTTGGAAACAGATGGAAGAGGCCTTCATTCTGTACTGGATAGACAATGGCTAAAATGATTTTGTGTGTGTGTGTGTTAAATAGCGGGTTCTTTGGCACAGGAATGAAGACGTGAAGGTGAGTACAAGGTAACTCTCGCTGCTGGCTGTTTCGGTGTTGTGTGTTGGGCTGCTTTTGGAGTCGGTTGATTTCTTCGGTGAGCTTGGCATCCTCACGGTGCACCATTTCTTCAGACTTTGTCAATTTGGCAGGCTGCACTGTTTGAATGGCGCCCCTGGCAGCTTCATCGGCCATCACCTCGTCTTGTGCTTCAGAAAATGTTAAATTGGGCCTAGCAAAAAGTCTCTGCTGAAGCGTTCTGTCCCGTAGACCGCAGACGAGTTGGTCTTGTAGTCTCTCTTCTAAATTTGCAAAGGCGTGCGGCCTGACTCAGGCCCGCTATGAACTCGGAAGCTGATTCACCTGGTTGCTGAACTCTTTGGTCGAACTTGAACCACCAAGCCATTTCAGACATCTTGGGCTGGAAGTGCCTGGTTAGCTTCTTTTTGAGGTCTGCGTAGGAGACTGCTTTGATTGGTGTCGGCGCGAAAAGGTTTTCGGCCAAATCAAAGGTTGCTGGGCCGCACATGCAGAGTAGCGTTGCGGCCTTCAGTCCTTCTTCCGCAATCTGATTGGCCCTGAGGTAGTTTTCTACTTGTGATAGATATGATGGCCATTCCTCCAGGTGTTTCACGTCAAATTCTCTCAGTTTCCCGACCTTCGGCATTCTTTTGCTGGTTCCTGCGTTCTTCCGGATCCTGCTTCCAGGCTCAGGGAATTTAATTTAATTTAATTTAATTTAATAATTTGATTTCTATACCGCCCTTCTCCCGAAGGACTCAGTAGAATGAATCCACTGAGCACGAGGCCGCTAGCGTAGCTTGCTAGCCGACCTTGAGAGGGGGGGGAATGCCTTTTGCCTCCGGCGTGCGCTGCGTTTCCCTTGTAGACTTCAACTCTTAATCAGTGAAGCAGGATCCCACCCTCGTCACCACTGTTAAATAGCGGGTTCTTTGGCACAGGAATGAAGACGCGAAGCTGAGTACAAGGTAACTCATAGTTTATTTCGTGCAGAAACTGTACTGGGGAAAAGGCTGCAACTAGCCGCAATATATAGTCTAGCCCCTAGGCGGCAGCTAGTAGGTTTGAATCAACCATTGCTGCCTGGAGATAGCCAATTGCAGCGACTGGGTTGCTGGAGAGCCGTTAAGCTGCTCCAGCAACCCATGTGGTATTCTTTAAGAGCCCAGTACATAACTGTGTGTGTGTATCATTTCTTCTTTTGAGAGCGGACATTGGAAATTCACTTTAATGTGTGCTACTGTACACACAGAAAAGTGACAATAAAAGTTGTCTTATCTATCTTATCTTACATAGGCTGGGTGAGATAGAAGTCCTGATTTAATGGGGTTGATTCTGGTCCAGATGTTGTATTAAGACCTGGCTTGTAGCTCAGTGTGTTTATTGAAGCTGTTTCCTTCCTCTGAGGAAGTCATTTTTCCAATGAAGTCATGACAGACGCTGATAAAAAATCATCAGCATGATTTTGGGGTCTCGTGTCATTCCTTAAATTAATATATTGCTTATTCTGAACATTCATTGATGCTCCATCCAAAGAAAACTTGGCAGAAATTCAGGTTGCTTAAAAGTAGCCATGGCATGTACAGCCAAGCAATCTTGTCATCTTTTAAACCATTTCTCACCCTTTGCCTTAGAGCTTAGCTAGCGTTCTCTTGATATGTTCTTGTTTTCCACACTTATCTTGCTTCTAAATTTGTTTCCCTAAAATTGTTTTGACATTTCTTCTACCCCCTAGATTTTTTCTTTCTTCAATAACAATAGTATTTAATTACGGTTCAACTGATACTTACAGAATGAATGTTATTTTTTAAAAAAATATTGCTGTACCTTTCCTGTTGAGTTGGTGATCAGAACAGTGAGATAACCTCCCAAAAGAGATTTATTAAAATAGGCAGGATTCTCCATATGGTAACCTTCTTTGAGTAAATAAGGCAAGCTGGTTATGTTGCACAGAACATGCTTTCCTATTCATACTATGCATTTTTATCTTTCTATTTTTAGAGAAAATCAGACAAAGATATGCAGAACTGCCTGGAGAATTGCACATTATTGAACTTGAAAAAGATAAGAATGGACTTGGACTCAGCCTTGCAGGCAACAAAGATAGGTCCTGCATGAGCATTTTTGTTGTGGGGATTAGTCCGGATGGCCCTGCAGCAAAAGATGGAAGAATGCATATTGGAGATGAACTTTTAGAGGTAATTTTTGATTGTATAAGGCTAATCAAATGGTTTTGCTGATCATGGTGAAAAAAAGTTGTTTAAGAGAACTGTCAACAAAATTAATGGTGGAAGTTGCTATAATGATAGAGAAATTATAAACAGGTCACCTTCTACTTGTTTCTTTTGTCCAGAATAACAGATCAATTTTTATGTCTCAACCTAGACTTCAGAATAATTCTGATGCTGTCAGGCAAGGATTTTACTACGTGAATATGTTGCCCAGTTTTGTGGTGCTTGAAAACATTTACTTGGAAGTGTTCTCTATCCCATAAAACAATTTAATTTATATGTATGGAATGTAGCAATCCCATTTGGTGAATATCTTTTATTTGGGATATTTGTTCTATGCACATTTTTCCTTCTATTGGTTGAGTATTAAAATGCTGCAGGTGCGTTCTGTACTCAGTTATTTTAGAGTGATGCGTATTAGAATTTATTATTTATTAAATTTACATGCCTCCCATATTACTATCAAGCAACTCTGGGTGGTTTACAGTAACAAGATAGATAACTGAAAAGTTTGATTTACGCAATAAATCAAAACATTAATACTAACAACAAACTAGAAAAAAGGATCCGTCCACAAATGAGATGGGGGGGTGGGATCTTATCTAATCTATTAGCCCGCCTTCAGAATGGGAAGTCAACATCAGCTAGTTGGCAGAGCCAGGTTTTCAGGCCCCTTCAGAAGGCCAAGAGATAAGGGTGGATCACGAGGCACAGGAACCACAGCAGACAGGGCTGTTCTCTCAGACCCTACCAGAGACAATTCCCTGTCTGACGGGACCCACAGCATGTCTCTTCTGCTGGAATGAGTGGAGCAGGAGAATCCCATTGGAATTGGATAGTTCTTCAGGTAGCCATAAAGGGTTTTAAAGGTAAAAGGCAACAACTGATTGGAACTTGCTTCAGGGTAGTCTTATAAAAAAACATTAAATACTTAGCTAAATTGGTGTTTGCACAGGTAGCTCATGAGGTAGACACTGCAGGCTCAGGAAGAAAGTGTTGCCCCAAGTTTTATTTTAACTTCAGACTCGGTGATCAAAGACAGAAACACCAGGCCCAAGAGACCTGTTGTTTTAATGCGGCTTCAAAAGGAATGTTTACAATAAGAATTGTAGGAAAGTGTACACTAACTAATCCAAAAAGTACATTGGTAAGAACATACAAAACTGCCTTATATCTTGTCAGATTATTCATGTATTCTCAGTAGGCCTCCATTCTATTACAGCCTTGTTGTTTTACTTTATACCAAATATATTCCTCTATTGATTTTACTGAGCTCTGGCCCTTCCATACATTTCAGAAACCAATTCATTTTAGTACAGACAGGCGAGCTATTATTCTCTCTCATTTTCAATTCCTCATCTGTATATGGGGACAATGCTAGTCTGGCAAGCGTTGATAAGGTAAAAAGGAAGGTTCATTGAAAGTAGTGGCTGAAAAAAAGATGCTGGTTTTTCTTTAGAGCACTCTTTCTTCCAACAGAAAAAGAATTCAGACTCAGAAAAAAACGCTCAACATTTACAGAAATTTCACACTTTTAAAAAGCTGGCTTTCAGTATAACTTCAACTCTGTGACCTGTGGAGCAATCATATAGAACTGTCTTATTCGTGTGTCTCATAATCTCCCTGTGGAGCTTCCGCATATATTGATCATGTCACCTAAAATTAATGAGAGCTGAAGTACAGTAGATCTAATGCATCTTGGCAACTATCACACAGCAGCAGAAAGATATTAGAAATTGGATTTCTGATAGGCCTCTGCTGAAATGCAAAAGATCTGAAGGTTAACAGATAAGACAAGACTGACATATCAAGGTATGTCAAGACACACTGCATTTTTTAAAAATATATATTTTATTAAATTTCCAAAATGAATAATAGGATAATAGGAAATAATAGGAAAGTAATAGGAAAAAATAATAGGAAAAAAAGCATGAGAAAAAAAATAAAGGTTTAATAGGAAAAGAAAAGAAATATAGAAAAAGATATAGAAAAAGAGTAACTTCCAACTTCCTTCAGTGCAGGTACAGATATATAATAACTTTGCCTCTTGCTCTAAGTTTAAATAAAAAATTAAAGGCATAACATGTAGAACATGCGTAACAAACGAAAGCAATAACATTACAGAATATTTCTATAATTGAAACAGATCTAGTCGTCAAATCTACAAATCAGAGTTTCTATTCTTTGTGAGCAAGAAATCCAAAAGTGGTTTCCAAATGAAAACAAAACTAGCAAATTTCTGCTGTTCATCAAAGTGGCCAATTTTGCCATATTACTCGGCTCCATTCATTTCACAACCCATTCTTCCATTATAGGATTTTGCATAACTTTCCACCTGTGTACATATAAAAGCCTTGCTGCTGTTATCATCTGCACAGTAAGAACCAAGGCCCCATGATTCCTTTCCAATCGGTGTGTCTAAAAGAAAAACCTCTAGTTTTGATTGTGCATCAATTTTCAGTATCTTCTGCTGACTGCCGACTGCCAGCATTTTGGCAGTTCGATCCTGACTGGTTCAAGGTTGACTCAGCCTTCCAACTGTCAAAGTCATAAAATGAGTACCCAGTTTGTTGTGGACAATATGCTGACTCTGTAAACCACTTAGAAAGGGCTGTAAATCATTGTGAAGAGGAATATAGGTCTAAGTGCTATTGCTATTTCCAACACTTATGTGACATTCACTTATACCCTTTGACAATTTATCAGGTATTAAATACCAATGATACATCATTTTATAAAAAATTTCTTTCATATCATAACTCAATATACAGTCCTTTATGCCACATGATTTCCCCTAGATTTAGCATAATATTTTATCCAAAGCTTTGTGCCCATTTAATCGTACAATTTTTATTGTCCTCCTGATTCATTTTCAATAATATTAATACACACACATACATATAAATAAATAAAAACAATAAGATATCATTAATATAGGTATCTTGACTTCTGATCACAACTGAGCCCAAAATTACTAGTTAGCTTTTGTCCTATTTTGCAACTTTTCTTGCCACAGCTATTAAGCGAACCACTGCAGCTGTTAAGTTAGTAACCTGGTTGTTAATGGGTTCCCCATTGAGTTTGCTTGTCAGAAAGTTACAAAAAGTGATCACATGACTCTGGAACACTGCAACCATCATAAATATGAATTAGTTGCCAGGCATCTGAATTTTGATCATGTGACCACAGCGACGCTGCAATGGTCATAAGTGTGAAAACGGTCATAAATCACTTTTCCCAGGGCCATTGCAACTTCAAATGG
This sequence comes from Vipera berus, assembly GCF_964194415.1. Classification (NCBI taxonomy): domain Eukaryota; kingdom Metazoa; phylum Chordata; class Lepidosauria; order Squamata; family Viperidae; genus Vipera; species Vipera berus. The sequence goes on from NC_138204.1 coordinate 68,693,754, forward strand.
TCACTAAGCAAACTGTTGTAAGTCGAGAATGATCTGTACATAGCTCCCTTGCAAAACCTGTTTCTTCGTCTACAAAAGCAAATTTCTTTTTGTTCTATTTAAAATGGCTTGACTCCATCAATTCTATTTAGTCTCCTGATTTCATATTTTTTGGCTGATTGTTAATTTTAAAACCTGCTAGCATAGCAAATTCCCTTAATTTTCCCATTAATATTTCTCCTCCCTCTAGTCTAGAATATTTTCCAAAACTAACTGGTTTGGTTTTGCGACTCAGTTGCTTTTTAATAAATGTTTAAAAATTTTTTTTTTGCAGAACTAAAACAATATTAAAATGACCTCATTTGTGCTGCACGTAAGCAAGGCTACACGACATATTCTGTAGGAGCATGCTTTTATTTACATTGATCTCAACGAAATGGGTGGCACACAAATTTAATAAATAAATAAATTTGCAAGAGGCAGGATAAAGTATTGTAGGACCACCAACATATCTAACCCACTTTCCCCACTGAAATTCCTTGACATATAAACTGCTGCTTGTGTTTCTGCATTAGCAAAATTTTAGCTTGTGAGTTACAAGAATAACCAGCCATACTAATTCATTGCAAACTATTATTATTTCATAGGAAAAGTATTAAATAAGAGAATAACAATAATGTAATAATTATCTTATTTAATACTTCTCCCCAAAATTATTTCTCCACATACTCTTCTGTTTTTGAATACTGTAATTAAATAATTAAATCAACCTGTTTTAAAAACCAGTTAATTATATGTAGTTCATTTACAAAGCATTTCTAATATTAATTTTAGAGTGCAGAATATTAATTCTTTCTTAAGCTTTCTTCAGGGGTTGAAAGTAACATTAATGAAATGTAAACATTCTTGAACAACATAAGACCCAAAATAATCAGAAAGCAAGAGTTAACTTTAAGTGCCCAGTTTAAGCTAAGTAGTTTTAGAAAAGGAAAACAAAGTTTAGTAGAAATAATTTTTCAGATTAATATGCCTCCCTTCAAGAAACACAGCCATTATATCCTCTTTCTTAAATTTCACCTATTAGTTTTCATTATCTTACATGTCACATCCCCCTTCAGCAAAATATTTATGATGCCATTTGCTCTAAAATTGTTGCCTACAATTGGAACTGTCTCGGTTAAATAATGTTTTTAATCTTTGTTCATAATTTGGCCACTCTGTTCATTCATTTATCTTATTTCCTGTTGAACTTTGTTATTTCTTTTTCCTATTTACATGCATTTCACTTATGATAATGCCTCTAAATCAGTAGATTTTAGTATTAAAGTAAACAGTTCGTTCTTTCATGAAGCCTGCTTGAGCTTTTATTTTTTTAGAAGAAACCACAACATGTTCTGTGTATGTGTGTTCATGTTTTAGGGTCACATATTCACAGTTTATAAGATTAGTAATAAAGTAGCTTGGCATCCTGCTAATAGAGATCAAACTTTCTGACTTTTCATTGGAAGCATTATTTGATTAAATCTACATCTGAGATCCTTTATTTGCTTACATCTAATGGACAGAATCTTGCCAAACTAAAGCTATAAATTTCTAACATACTACATATATTTATTTTATTTTTTTATTTATTTTTATTACATTTATATACCGCCCTTTCCCGGAGGACTCAGGGCGGTTTACAGGGAATTAAAAACCAAAAATACAAAAGTTAAAAACCAAGTTTAAAAAAGATTAAATTTATCCCTGTACAAATAAAACCCCCGATTAAAATAAATTAATCCTCAGCCTGGGCCAGAGAGCTCGAAGAGCCAGGTCTTCAGGCCTCAGCGGAATGAACGGAGGTCGGGGGCAGTCCTCAGCTCCACTGGCAGCTGGTTCCAAAGGGCAGGCGCCCCCACTGAGAAGGCCCTATCCCTGGGTGTTACCCGCCGGCAATCTCTTACCAGTGGGACCCTGAGAAGACCCTCCCTGTGGGAGCGCACTGGACGAAGGGAACCTGATGCCGGCAGCAGGTGTTCCCTCAGATACCCCGGACCCAAGCCATGTAGGGCTTTATAGGTGATGACCAGCACCTTGAATTTCACCCGGAGGGCAACCGGAAGCCAATGCAGCTCGTGGAGTAGAGGTGTTACATGGGAGTATCGGGAGACCCCCATCACAACTCGCGCGGCCGCATTCTGCACCAGTTGAAGCCTCCGAGTGGTCCTCAAGGGCAGCCCCATGTAGAGAGCGTTGCAGTAGTCCAAATGGGAGGTCATGAGCGCATGAGTAACTGTGCGTAGGGCATCTTGGTCCAGATAGGGTCGCAACTGGCGCACCAGGCGAACCTGGGCAAAAGCCCCCCTGGTCACGGCTCTTATATGATCTTCAAAATTGAGTCGTGAATCCAGGAGGACGCCCAAGTTGCGAGCCCTATCAACGGGGGGTAACACCTCACCCCCCATCGTTAGAGATGGAATAGTCTGGTTGACCCGAGATGCCGATATGCACAGCCACTCAGTCTTGGCGGGATTGAGACGAAGCCTGTTTCTCCCCATCCAGACCTGGACCGCCTCCAGGCACCAGGACATCACGGCGAGGGCATCGCTGGGTTGGTTCGGGGTGGAAAGAAAAAGTTGGGTATCATCAGCGTACTGATGATACCCCACCCTGAAACCACAAATGATCTCACCCAGCGGCTTCATATAGATGTTGAACAGGAGGGGCGAGAGAACCGACCCCTGAGGAACTCCACAAATGAGAGGCCTCGGGGCGGATCTCTGCCCTCCCGTCAACACCGACTGCGAGCGGCCCAGGAGATAGGAGGAGAACCACTGTAAAACGGTGCCTCCCACTCCCAACCCCCTGAGATGCCGCAGCAGGATACCATGGTCGATGGTATCGAAAGCCGCTGAGAGATCTAATAGGACCAGAACAGAGGAGCAGCCCCTGTCCCTAGCCCTCCAGAGATCATTCACCAGCGCGACCAATGCCGTCTCCGTGCTGTGTCCGGGTCTGAAACCCGATTGGTACGGGTCCAGATAATCAGTTTCCTCCAGGAACAGAGGAAGCTGATGCGCCACCACACTCTCAACAACCTTCGCCAAAAAGCGAAGGTTGGAGACTGGACGATAGTTATTTAAAACAGCCGGGTCCAAGGCAGGCTTCTTGAGGAGGGGTCTCACCACCGCCTCCTTCAAGGCGGCAGGGAAGACACCCTCCTTCAAAGAAGCAGTTATTACTGCATGGAACCAGCCTCGTGTCCCCTCCCGGGCCGCATAAGCTAGCCAGGAGGGGCACGGATCCAACAAACAGGTGGTGGTGCTCAGCCTCCCCATGATCCTGTCCACATCATCAGGGGAAACAGGGTCGAACTCAGTCCAGATAACATGCTCAAGACCGTCCGATTCCTCCACAGTCCAGACCGGTCCGGATCTGAGCGATTTTGTCCGCCAGATGATGACTAAACTCCTCGGCTCGTCCCCGCAAGGGATCCTCCCTCACCTCCTGATTAAGGAGGGAGCGAGTTACCCTAAACAGGGCGGCCGGGCGATTATCTGCGGACGCGATAAGGGCAGCAAAGTAGTTAGACTTCGCCGTCCTTATCGCCGCAAGATAAGACCTTATAAAGGTTCTTAACTGCAATCGGTCAGATTCGGATCGGCTGGACCTCCAACCGCTCTCTAGACCTCGTCTCCGACGCTTCATCTCCCGGAGCTCCACAGAGAACCATGGAGCCCAGCGGGATCTGCGCCGGGTCAGAGGTCGCAAGGGTACAACGCAGTCAAGTGCCCCAGCAGCCGCCCTTTCCCAGGCATCCACCAGAGCATCGACTGGGCTGTGGGTAAGGGTGATGGGTATAGGCCCAAGCGCCCTCTGGAACCGTTCCGGGTCCATTAGGCGCCTGGGGCAGAACCACCTGGTCAGTTCCGCAGCCCAGCGGCGGGGGGTGGCATAACGGAAAACCAGCCGCAGGAGGTAATGATCTGACCATGACAAGGGGGTGATGGTTGGTGAACCCCCTCCCAGATCATCCAACCACTGTCCAGATAGGAACACCAGGTCGAGAGTATGATCCCCCACATGAGTCGGGCCCTCAATAACTTGGGTCAGGCCCATGGCCGTCATGGAGGCCATGAACTCCCGAGCTAACTCAGACGACCCTCCCAGTGACGGCAGGTTGAAGTCACCCAGGACTATAAGCCTGGGGAACTCCACCGCCAGCCCTGAGAGAGTGTCGAGCAGCTCGGGCAGGGCTGTTGCCACATAGCCGGGCGCCAGGTATGTGAGCAACAAGCCCAACTGAGCCCGAGGACCACATCTCAAGAAGAGGGATTCACTCCCGGCCATCTGGACAATGGTGGCCTCCCGCGGACACAGAGTCTCCCGAACAACCACTGCCACCCCACCACCCCTGCCCTGAGCCCGTGGCTGGTGTAGCACCCGGAAACCTGGAGGGCATAACTCGGTCAGAGGCACCCCTCCCTCCGAGCCCAACCAAGTTTCCGTAATGCACACCAGATCCGCACATTCCTCCTCGATCAGATCATGAATGAGGGGAGCTTTGTTAACGACGGATCTGGCGTTAAAATAGAACAGCCTGAGCTCAGGGACCTGATCATGAGAACCTCTAGGGCAGGGGTCTCCAACCCCCAGTCTGTGGACTGGTACCGGGCCACTGCATTCCAGCAACCGGATGCGGGCAGTTCACAAAACTAGGCCCCCGTCCAGTCTACGGAAAAATTTCACTCCACATAACCAGTCCCTGGTGCCCAAAAGGTTGGGGACCTCTGTTCTAGGGTGTGGCTACCCTGAAACTCTTCCTCCATCCTCTATCCAGCTCCAAACTACTCAGTTTCTTAAGCTGGATGTCTTTCTTGGAAAAGTCTGGCTTGTCACAAGTTTCCCCATCTGTTCCTCCAGATGCATATCCCCTAACAAACAAGACTTTTACATTTTTAATTTTGATTCTGAAAGCAGAACCGCCTTTACAAAAAATGTATGCAATGTATCCAGCCATCAGTTTTATGAAATTCCCCACTAACTTTCATCAATAATTTATTTTTAATTTACATTTTTCCAGTGCTTCTTGCTGCAAAAAACAACAGTACCATTTGATTTTCTAGCACTTTCTGATTTCTGTGCATAAAAAGTTGTATTTTCCAACTTCTAGAGATTTTTTTAATTTTGCTATAACAAAAAAATATTTTTTTAAAAGTTTCCATTCCTAGATCTGCTATTTCCTATGTATAAAGCCATCTTTGTAGCAACTAACATCCCAACACATTTATTATCTTGACACTGTCATAAGATGCATACTATCCATATAGACACACATACACACTTTCCATGCGAATAGGACCATTAAATCAATCATTTTGTGCATGCTCTCTGTCTTTCCCTCTCTCAAAAATTTAATTTTACAAAACGTAAGTATATATTTTTAAAAAAACTGCTAGCATTACCCATGAGTGTTTGCAAAGACACACATAAAAATTTAAATCTTGCTTTGCATGGAATTTTGCCATGATTTCAGATTTCCAAGCAAATGCCTTGAAAAAGATTAGCCTTAACTATTTTTTGCCTTTCATGTATTTGTATGCTTTGTCTTCAAAAAACTGTTGGTGTGCTTAAATCTCTCGGTAATACCGATCTGTGACTTTAAAAGGAAAATGGTACAGTAAGGTAAAGCTCCAATATGGCTTGACTTGATAATAGATTTAAATCTCCTTTATTCTGCAGCATTTCCAATACATTCAGTCATATTGTTTGAAGTGGCATATGCCCCGAATTATGTTGAAGCAATCAATCTTACTCCCTGAATTATAGCAATGACATAATTATTTCCTGTTGATTATCACCATTATTCCCATGATTGGCTAATGTAATGCTTTTTTTAAAAAAAAAAAAGCCAGAAACGTCCTGTTTTTCAAGGAAGAAATTACACTCTCCTCATCCACTTTGCCCTTTTACTTTTCTTTATTTTTGCCTGTAACTCAATAAGATTTAGAGAAAGGGAAGGGGATTTATGCAATGTTGCAATAAAATTAAGAAGTAATAGTGGACCTTTTGCTTCTTTTTAATTGGTAAATGTTCTTTACAAAACAGATAAATAACCAGATTTTATATGGGAGAAGTCACCAGAATGCTTCTGCAATAATTAAGACGGCACCATCAAAGGTCAAACTGGTATTTATACGGTAAGAATGATAATCATTAACAGTTGGGCTGATGAGGTCAAGAAATAATAGCCTGAAGTGAGAAACAAAAAATTCAGTATTGTCATAAAACTGAAAGCTACTAACATGTTTAGTCAAGGGCAAAATATTTAAATGTTGCGCAACTATTTTGTACCCAAAGTGAAGGCTGTCACATTAGCTCTGCAGAGAAAAAAGTCAGAAATTCAATTGGGGCAGTAACTTCATTAGGCTAATTGTGGGTTGCACAGTCAAGCTTTTGAATTTGAAGAATTCTTCATCATGCAGCTGTATTTTAGAAAAGAAGAAAAAGTGGAGGAAGAATAATTGTGATTAATAATGTGTTCAGGCCAATTGTAATAAAGGAATATAATGTGTCAATAGACTATGGATATTTTGGCTAGTTCCTATCAGGTCAGAGGAGAGGAGGATTCTCAAAAAAAGCTTCTGGGATGGAGAAATAAGTAAATAGTTTTGAAACTATTAAGACAGTTTTAAGTTGTTTGTGGGTGTGTGTATGCACACCAGATTCTAGATAATTTAAGGTGATGCTGTTGATCTAATAAACCATTCAAGGCTTAGCTGCTGGATATCTGCAGAAGCACCTTCTCCAGAAGCTTCACCTTCACCAGTATTGTCTTGCCCCATTAGATCTTGTCGGGAGCAGGTGCTGGCAGTCCCACACTTCTGTGAAGTGAAGGACCCCATGGTGAGAATAACAGAGTTGGAAGTTCTTCTAGCCCTACCCATGCTCATGCAGGAGACCCTGTGCCATTTTTGACAAATGGTTCTCCAGTCCCTCCTTAAAAGCCTCCAGTGTTGGAGGTATGGTGGCAGCACGTTCTGGAATAACTTCCTCTTGGAGATTAAACTAGCCACATACCAGTATCTGGTGGACTGGTGCTAAAACCCAATTTGTTTTTTCTTGATTTAATGCAATTGTGTCATTTTATAATGTTATTTACTTACTTACTTCTATTTTTACTGTCATTTACATTATTCTGTGGTATGTGTTTTAATGGTTACATGTTGTAACAACTCTTAGTGGCTTGCAGTTGAAGAAAAATACACACAAACCCCCCCCTCCCAGGGAAATACACACACACACACACACACACACACACACACACACACACACACACACTCTCTCTCTCTCTCTTTTTAGGAACAGATCAAGATAGTTTTTGCCATTCTTCCCTCACCTGGTACCTTCAGATGTGTTGGGCCTACCAACCAGTTGCTGAAGGCTAGTCTACACGTGTTTTGTTTCTTATAAAGGAGAATATTTGTAGCTAAGGTTTGAAATGAGGGATTCTTGGTGCTCTCTGAGCTTGCTTATTTTCTTGCAGATATTTCATTAGCCAAACTAGGTAACATCATCGGTGCTAGTTTTGTTTCTTGTTTGGAAGAAAGAGAAAAAAATGGAAGAGGGCTGTTTTTTAGACTCTCTCCAATACTCAGATTTTAATACTGAACAAAGAATAATGCTGAGTAAATACTGTTGCTGAGTTAATCTTTACACCATATATTTGTTTTGAAATATATCTAGTTAAATCTTAAACTCTGCTATGGACAGATCATGACTACAAAGGAAAAACAATGCTACTAAAATAAACCCCCTCTACTTTTTATTCCAAGATTTCCATGGGTGATTAATGATCTTGCTTCCAGCCTGCTTTTCCTTTTACACAATTATTGAAAATTAAATGTCATGTACAAAGGTTCACCCCCTGCTGCTGGGTTGGGAGAAAGCTGACATTGTGTGGCAAAATATATATATATATATACAGAGTTGGATGTGTTCATTGTGACTCGTTGCAATGCAAAAAATTGAACAATCGAAAGAAATTTCATCCCGTTGTATCTCTCAATATGTTTGCTTTTCTTATGTCTTTAAATTAGAATATAACTGCAAAAGAAGAGTTTATCTATTAGGGTTACATTGTGAACTGATCTAATGTCTCTGTAAAATTTACAATATGTGAGAATTATTCAGTCTCCCTGACACCACATGGACAAATACACTCGGCCACATATATGCCTTGAGGAAATGCAAAGGACAATCTAGGCAGCATTTACTCACATAAAAGTTCACAAAAAGGAGTCCCAGTTAGGCTGTCAAGATGGAAACCTAATTACTATACTCTGTTCATGAGAATTCCCTCTCGTTACTAATGTTGTTGTTTGGAAAATTTAGGAATTGGAAGGAGATAGTGAAAACCAAGGGCAATGACACAGAGCATGTTCATTTGTTAGCAATGAGATTTGATATTCTCTTTGCAATAAAGAGATATGGACATACTCAAAATTATCTAAGGAACTTGATGTCTGCCTAAACAAAATGTTTGAATTAAAGATGAGATCAAAGGACTCCTAGATCCTTTCCTTTTTATTTTAACATTTTTAACTTTAAAGGAAATCAAAGATACTTCATAAATAACTTTTCTTTTCCCTCATAATTCAGTCATTAATTTTATATTGCTTAATAGTTGCAGGATGGGGAAACAAAAGGCAAATGCTTTATACTTTTATACAAAAGACAGCTTACTTTACTGTTTAAAATATATCTGCAATGGAGCAGTTTCATTTGAAGCAGAGCTAAAATATCAACAGGCACAGCCAACTAGATAATGAGAAGGAGCCTCTTTTGACCTAAATTTTTGTTTTCTTTCTATGATGAATTTGGCTTTATATGATTAAAATCATGCACAATTCAGTTTTAGTGAAGATGGGAAATGGCAGATGCCAAGAGTGCATTAAACATTAGTTACACCAGACATGTAGCTGCTGCTCAAAATGGCAACCCAATATAGAGTTGTTCATCTTGCCATGGATAATTATTGTGGTTTTTGTTCTCAGTGCATATCACTGATTTCTAAGGGAAAAGTATTTTTGTCTGATTTTTCCAGCAGATAGATTTATACTTTTCTGCATATATGAAAGCTTCCTTCCTTCCTTCCTTCCTTCCTTCCTTCCTTCCTTCCTTCCTTCCTTCCTTCCTTCCTTCCTTCCTTCCTTCCTTTCTTCCTCTGTGAATCAGCAACAAATGCTCTTAATGTTCTGGGAGTGCCCATGCTGCTCCATCCAGATATTCTCCAAGGGCATCTCCATGTAGAGTTCATTGTAGTAGTCCAACTTGGCAGGAGTGATTCTTAGCAGGGCTTGCTGATTCAGGAACAGGCAGACTGACACACAAGACAAAACTGTGCAAATTCCCTCCTAGTCATTATTGCCACCTGCTTATTGAATAGGAGTGATGAATCAAAGAGAACGACTGGGTTGCATCCTGGGTCTGTCTAAAGGTAAAGGTAAAGGTTCCCCCGCACGTGCGTGCTAGTCGTTTCCGACTCTAGGGGCCGGTGCTCATCTCCGTTTCAAAGCCGAAGAGCCAGCGCTTGTCCGAGGACGTCTCCGTGGTTATGTGGCCGGCATGACTAGACGCCGAAGGCGCACGGAACGCTGTTACCTTCCCACCGTAGTGGTCCCTATTTTTCTACTTGCATTTTTACGTGCTTTCGAACTGCTAGTTTAGCAGAAGCTGGGACGAGTAACAGGCGCTCACTCTGTTACGCGGCACTCGGGATTCGACCCACCAAACTGCCGACCTTCTGATTGACAGGCTCAGCGTCCTAACCCACTGAGCCACCCCTTGGGTCTAATATTCCCTTAATCTCCTTCTTAGAACCTCATGTCCAAATTTAATTTATAGCCATTGAATGGGATTCAGACCGTGCCAATCATATGACCTTGTCTCTAGTAAGTAGCCATCGTTTTTCTAATGACATTCCTTGATCCTTGATTCCATTCATTTACTTTACTAGTCCATTTCCCACTTTTCATCCTCCGTTTGCATCATATGTTCAAAATATTTGAATTTCTAGCTGTTGATCATTTTCTCAAAGGAGCAGTTAGCCCAACCACTTTGTTTTTGTCTAGAACCAATCAATTAGTTCTTCTTAAAGTCCAGGGTATACATCTATCCTCTAATTCTGGCTAAATGTCTCCCATTTGATTCCATTTCTTCCAATTAGTGCCATGTTTACTTTGCCTGTATTATAAACAGATTTGGAGATTAATTGTTTCCTGCCTTACTCCACCACCACCACCACTTTGTTTTATTCTGAAGCATTTTACAGCATTTCTCCAAATTCAGCTCTTACAGTAGTTTCTCATTCAAGATATTTCTGAATGAAATATTGAATGTACATCCATAATCTTAATATATTCCAGATTCTGGCATGATCTATGTGATCAAAGGCCTTGCTGTATCAATAAACAAAGGTTACCCAGCTAAAGCTAGATATCTGATATCATGGCCTTCTGCCCATTCATTTATCTTTTCTCTCATCAACTATGGATGTTTTATTCTGTGCAAGATCTTATTCAAAACACTGTATGCATGAGAAGTACTGCAATGGTTCAGTTAGATTCTTCCTTCTCGTGCAACTCCCTTCTTTAGCATAGATATATGTTGTTGTTGTTGTTGTTGTTAGTTGCGAAGTCGTGTCCGACCCATTGCGACCCTATGGACAATGTTCTTCCAGGCCTTCCTGTCCTCTACCATCTTCTGGAGTCCATCTAAGCTCACGCCTACTGCTTCAGTGACTCCATCCAGCCACCTCATTCTCTGTCGTCCCCTTCTTCTATTGCCCTCAACCTTTCCCAGCATTAGGCTCTTCTCCAGGGAGTCCTTCCTTCTCATTAGGTGGCCAAAGTATTTGAGTTTTAGCTTCAGGATCTGGCCTTCTAAAGAGCAGTCAGGGTTGATCTCCTCTAGGACTGACCGGTTTGATCGCCTTGCAGTCCAAGGGACTCGCAGGAGTCTTCTCCAGCACCATAGTTCAAAGGCTTCAATTCTTTGGCGCTCAGCCTTTTTTATGGTCCAGCTTTCACTGCCATACATTGCAACTGGGAAGACCATAGCCTTGACTATACACACTTTTGTTGACAGGGTGATGTCTCTGCTTTTTAGTGTGCTGCCTAGATTTGCCATGGCTTTGATCTTTTCCAGTCTCTAACCCATTGTTATGTTGTTTCTGCTGTTTTCAGTCTTGGTTCTTTATTTATACAATATTTCCCTTCTGTTTTTCTAAGCCACCAAGACTCATGAAAATGAGACAGTTGGTCATATATAAATGTATTATATTTCATCTCAACCTGCTACTGTTCTTTGTGATAGTTCTTCTATTGCCAATTGTGCCATTGTGTTTTCTAGTGGAAACAAGTTCCCGAATACTGAATACAGTATTTCTCTGAAAACCTCTTAAAAAACAGTTCTGTGAAAAAATGCTTTTGCCTGCCTACAGTTCAATTTGTAAAAAGTTTCATCTCCCATTTCTAAAAGTCTTTCCCTAACCTACCTGAATTTCCTCTATTAAATCTCTCCCATTATTCTTCTTCTTGAGTACTCCGGTGTTTGTAAATTTTTCTTTAAATTCCGTAGTCTTCTTTTTCTTCCTTTTCTCTGTTTGCTGACATTCTTAGCTATTGTATGTTTTCTTGTTTTTTCTTGGCTGACATTAAACAAGTGTGTGCGCTCACTCATCATGTCTAAGAATTGTGCAAATTCTGACCTTTATTTCATATTCCCACTTGATGTCATTTACTTAGAGGCCCAAAAGAAAGAAGGAGGTAAAACACAATGACATCAGTGTAGCGTTTGTTTGTTTTTTTTGACACACCTTCCTCCTCTGATTTCCCCACAACAACAACCCTGTGAGGTGAGTTGGGCTAACTACTTAACATTCTGCACAGATTTGATTATATCACTTAGCGATATTGGATTTCCTTAAAAATGCATTAGTGCAGAATGGCATAAACATTTTTAAAATGTGTTTTACATTCATTATTGCTAAAAAGGACTTCCTGTCATTTGTTATTTTATCCAGGCAAATTCTAATCCACTCAGAGAACCATAAGATGATTTATATAGCTAAGCAATAAAACAAGTCAATTTATCCCCTTATACTTTTTTCCTTGCTTTCTTTCATTCCACATTCTTAAGAACTATATGAGTTCTGGAAAATTCTCAACATAGTACTTTGGCGGAAAATTTAAGGTGTTTTTCTCCCAACTGCTTTTATCTAGTAGATTTCAATATCTTTGTCCAAATTATGCAGAAATCATAGCTCACCTTCATTCCTAGTCATAAACATGGGAGTGCTATTTTTCCTATACAGGTAGTCCTCGAATTACAACCACAGTTGGACCCAACATTTCTGTTGATAAGTGAGGCATTTGTTAAGTGTTAATAGGGCAAACCCTATTTTACGAGCTTTCTTGTTGTTAAGTGAATCACTGCAGTTGTTAATTTAGTAACATGGTTGTTAAGTGAATCTCACTTCCCCCATTGACTTTGTTCGTCAAAAGGTGCTTCTATGATGCTGGGACACGGTAACCATTATAAATACTATAAGTTGCCCGCATACAAATTTTGATCACATGACCATGAGGATGCTGCAACGGTCATAAATGTGAAAAACAATCATAAATCACTTTTTTCAGTCCCATTGTAACTTTGAACAATCACTAAATGAATGGTTGTAAGTTGAGGACTCCCTGTATTGGTACAATAATAATAAAACATATTTTTGAAAGTACAGCATTGAATACAGCAATGACGTCCAAGGTCCATTCCAACTTTATTATTATTATTGTTGTTGTTGTTGTTGTTGTTGTTGTTGTTGTAATATAAACTTGATTAAAATATGTACCATTGTTTAATTACTACAGCATGGAACAATAATGAAAATGCTATTGGAACTGATCAGATTATTCCAACTACAAACAGGGCACGTAGAGTAATGTTATTAAAAATTTTCATAATAGAAAATACAAATGAAAATAAATACCATAGGAAAATGGGAAGGGGGAGAAGAAAGGTATAGATACAGTGGGAAAGAAATAAACATCAACTTCCAACTTTTTTCAACACAGTAAAATACAGAATAAAATTTCAGTGTCAACTTTTTACTTTACCAACTTAACAAATACCGGCCATTTCTATAATAACAAATCAGCAAAACCCAATGTCAAGAGTTTGGGGGTTTTTTTTCTACCTTAAGCACAATGTCCAGAAGCAGTTTCCAAGAGGAAACAAACCTTTTCTCTGATTAAAACAAGCAGTTTTGCCATTTCCTCTACCTCCATCACTTTTCTTTTCCCATCCATTTTTCTATGGTGGAGACTGGAATATCTTTCCATTTCTGGGCGTATAAAATTCTCACCACAGTCAACGTAACAAAATTCCAGATCTTTTTTTCAAACTCCCCATCTACTAATCCATAGAGGAAGCCCTTTTGAAATAGGATTGTTCTGCTCAGCCTCATCATCCTTTGGGAAATAGCCCTTGTTTTGTCATAAGGGTCTTGTGTTAACTGTCTGCAACTGAACATATGGAAATGAGCTACATTTCTCCAAATAATGGTACATATCTATCCAGCATCCTAATTACCTGGTCCATTTCATGCTGGAAATATATTGTTAATTTTGCTTTGATTTGACTTAATTTATGAAGTTAATAGCTGTACAGATCACAAATGTAAATAAATGGGTTTTTTGTTGTTATTGTTTTGGAGGCAAGTATTAAAAGCAGATGATGTAGCAATCTCAATTTGGTTAAGTATTTTGAAATGAGGGACCTAAAACCCTTTTGTGAATCACAGAGGAAAGGAGGTTGCAAATATGATAAACAACTTTAGCTCACCAGAGAGAGGGCAAAGAGGGAGATTGAATGTGAATTGTCCTTTTAGTTTGACTAATCAATTATTTTTCTCTTGACTGTTAGCAATGAGGATGCATTTAACCAGATGGCTGTAGCTCCTTTTCCATTACCCTCTTGCACCCAGTCTTCCAATGAGGTAAGAATGCTTTCCAACGTATTATAAATGAGAACAATTAATCATAATTAGCTTTATATAATCCCAACATGTATGTAATTAAATCCTAACAGTAAGCATTAGAAATATCCTTTGGCTACAGGACAAACAGTTACTAAGTGGTGTAATCAATGAAAGAACATTTCCACAATGTAAGTTAAGAGCTATTAAAAACAGAGATGAATTGGATAGAAAACTTGCATTTGTGATATTATATTGTCCAAGAACAGTAAGTCCAAATTATTTCATTTGATAGTAGAAATATCTTAAAACTGATATTTAGGCAAAGTTTCTTTTGGAGTTAAAATGTACTTTTCCTCAGTCTTAGGAACGCAGACAGACACAGACATACAGTAAGCTACCCAGAATGGGCAGCCATAATAAATGTTAATAATGATAAATAATAATAGCATGCAATCTAAGTATTCAAAATTGGTATGACTAGGTTATGTACATTCACAAAAATAACTTCATTGCTAAATATGGTCCAACTTTATTTCTATAGATTTTTTGTGAAGATATCCCATATTGTATTATTAATAAGAACTGGATATCTTTTAAATTCAGGTAGTCTTTGGGTTATGACCATAACTGGAACTGGAAAATCTGTCACTAAGTGATGTGGTTGTAAAGCACAACATCATGTGATCATAACATTTAGTGATGGCTGTCCCAGTTGCCATTGTAACTCCAGGACTGTGTAGGTCATTCAGGAAGAAGCAGGAATCCCAGACTGGCAGGTGATAGCTGTGGCCAGGCAGTTGCCATGGATGGCAAGGGAGTGCTGTGGGCAGGTGCTATAGAACACGGGTAGATGAAAAAGGAGAAGTAGAAGAAGCAACTTGTTGCCGCCTGCGGACTTCTCCATCAACTTGGCTTGTGGGAAGCCAGCAGAAAACGTCAGAAATCCTGATCATGTGACAACAGCTTGCTGTGATTTTGTTATCATGAGCTTGGTACTGAGCACCCAGACTGTAAGCACATGACTGCAGGGAAGCTGCAATGTCCATAACTCCAAGGACCAGTCATAAGTCCCCCTTGTCAAGCATCATCATAACTTTGAGTGGTCGTAACTCAAGGACTGTCTGCATGAAACTATAGCTGCTGCCTTATCCAGACTGAGCCGAACCCGGAGCTTCTTAAAGCCAGTTTCTACGCCAAGCACGATATCATGCATTACAGAAGACTATAGTATTCTATTGGATCAGATGTTCATTTGCTATTTAACCAGCAATCACAGTTTGAAGAAGCAAAAATATGTGCAAAACTGCAGCTTTTCTGTTGGTAGCTGGAGAAAGCTACTAGCACTCTTTCATGCCAGCAGGCAGAGAGGATGAAAAAAAAAAGCAGAGCAGCAGTGCAAACAGTGAGGAGGGAGCCAAGAAAAAAGCAACTGTGCAATGTGGTTGTGGGGGAAGATGACAAAAGACAGAGTAGTGGCAGCAAAATGGATGAAGGTGGCTGAAAGTGTTGACAGCACTCTCTGGATTATGCCTGAATCTATCTCTGAGCACATTATCTAAGGTCTCCTCATACTTGGAATCCTACATAGAAGGATAAAACACCCAGACGCAAACTGAGCAATGTGACATACGCAATACAGTGCAGCAAGACATGTACAGATCTGTACAATGGAGGAACAAAACAATCACTTCATAAACACATGGCACAACATAGGAGAACAAACCAGTCAAGACAAGATTCAGGCCCAGAATTTTCAGGAGCCCATAGCGATGGATATCTGGGAAAAGATATGGGTCAGAAATGTGAAATTTACACAGGCACAAAATTTAAGAGAGAATTTTTATAAGATGTTTTATAGATGGCATTTAGATCCAAAAAAATTAGCATGTATGTATCCGAATTATCAGCCTAAATGTTGGAGGTGTGGTTGTGATGATGCAACCTATTATCATATATGGTGGACTTGTAAAAAAGTTAAAGCTTTTTGGATTAAAATTTGGTGGAATATGCAGAAGATATTTAAGAAAAAGATAAGGTTTTCTCCACAGTTATTTCTGTTGGGTATTACTACAGATTGTACTGTTATAGATACTAAATTGATGTTAAATTTAATTACGGCAGCAAGACTCTTGGTAGCACAATATTGGAAGAAGGAGGAACTGCCTACTATAGAAGAGTGGACTTTGAAAGTTTCAAACCTGGCGGAAATGGCAAAGATTTCAGCATATTTGAAAGAACACTCGCAACAGAGATATATTTTGGAATGGAGAAGATGGATCGGTTATATTCAGAATAAATATGGGACTAGAAAGTTTCATTTAGTATATGAATAAGTATTAGTATTATATGATGTATTATCAATTAGTTATTATTATTTAGTTATTTAGTTATGTTAAGAGGAGTTAAAGTGCGATAGAATCTAAAGTGTCTTTTTTTAGTTGGTTAGCATATTTTAGCTTAAGTTGGTTAAAGTTTATACCCTGTATTCAGCTCTGGGAAGTCAGGGGCGGAGGGGAAGGGAGGGGAAGTGGGGGGGAGGGGGAGGGAGGGAGTTTATGTTTTTAAAAATGTATTTTAAAACTTTTCAATTAAAAAAAAGATTCAGCAGTCCATCTGCATTTGAAAGACAAAAATCACTCTTTTGAAGACAGCAAAATCCACATTCTGGACAGAGGGGAACACTGATTTAAAAGAGCGGTCAAAGAGGCTTGCTAAAATAAAGATCGAACAGCCCTCTCTCAACAGAGGAGGAGGGATACTGCACCGCCTAACTCCTATTTACTACACAATCCGCACAGAGAAAGCAGATAAACATCCAAGTGGCCTCAATGGCTCTCAGAATGAATGCAAATGACCAAATGACTACAAGGAATATAAATCTTCCATCCTCCACCATTCAGTCAGAACTGAAAACCTTCTTGGATGAGAAGTGAAATGTTTTCAAGGAAAAACAAAAGTCCTCTTGAAAAACCACATTTGGGGCAATCATGACCTAGATCAGGGCTTTTCAACCTTTTCATAGATTGTACCACTTTTAGGACATGAAAATATTTGGGTGCCACCAGTGCTTAGCAAGGTGTCAAAAACTTGATAACTAAAAAAAGGGGGGGAGGATTTTGGGTTTTACTGATTAGATTCATTTGTTGTTATAGAAATGGTTAGTTTATAATATTATGGAAAAGTAAAAAGTTGAGGCTCAATGTTAATGCTTCCTTCTGCTGCAACAGAGGAACTCTGTTCTTTTTCCCTTCTCCCCCTCACTTTCCCCCCCCTTTTTCCTCCCCACTGTGTCCTACTATTTGCTTTTGTATTTTTGTATTTTATTCTATAATCTAATAAAATATTGCAGACTGTAGAACAAAAGAAAAAAAAGTACGTTTTAATTTCTTTGGTGGCTGTTCCTTTGCTGAATCACTTTTCCTTTGCACTGACAGATGTATGATGAATTTATCCATGTTTATTAATATGCACCACTACCAGCTAATTCAGGGGTCTTCAAACTTGGCACTTTTAAGACTTGTGGACTTCAACTCCCAGAATTCCTCATGGCTGGTTGAGGAATTCTGGGAGTTGAAGTCCACAGGTCTTAAAGTTTCAAAGTTTGTAGACTCCTGAGCTAGCTGGTTGGCCCTTCTGAGCTCTTCCACAGTGTAGTAAGAATGCAACCCCCCACCCCCAATCCCTTCCCTGTACCCTTAAAGACACAGTAATCAAGTGCAAAGCAAGAAAATAAAGAAACACAGACTCCGGGTTTTTTTTCTCTTTAAGCTGCCTCAGGCGTGTCACGTGTCACAATGTTGCAATCCAAGACAGAAAGGCTCCAGCAATTGCGAAAAGCTTTAGCTTTAAATTAAGCCAGTTTACCTTCAAAGAAAGCTTTCTAAAAACCAGAGACAGACTCAAAGGGGGTAAAACTAATATTACATTTGTTTAAAGGGATTAAACCTTTCCTGCTGTCTTTTGTCCCCTTCCCCCTCCCAAACCACATTCTTTTATAGCCTCTCCTCTCTTCCCCCCTTTTTTCTTCAGTTCACCTCTATCTCCAAGCTGCTTCTGGAAATGCCAATCAGCTGGAGCCAATCTGCCGAGCCCACACAGTCCTGCAGCTGCAGCTGCCTCTCCCTCTCCCTCTCCCTCAGGCTTGGCTCGCTTAGGCTCATTCCCCTCCCCTGCTACACTTGGCTAGCAATCATGTACCACCTGCCATGTGACAAAGTACCACAAGTGGTATGCATACCACCAGTTGAAAAGCCCTGCCCTAGAGTACAATTCATCTGACGCTGGAAATTTAAAGTAATTCAAGAGCCAGTTTTGGAGACTGAATTCTCCTTCACAAAGCCAGCTAAGTGATCTTGGGCCAGTCACTTTCTCTCAGCCCTAGAGAAGATGTAACAGCACACCATTTCTGAAATCTTGCCAAGAGAACTTCAGGAACTTGTCCATGTTGTCGCTTAGAATCAAAACTAACTTGAAGTCATGCATGCAAGAATACACACACACACAAACATGTTCTAATATACAAAGAGCAAGGTGAAAAAGCAGGACTAAAGTTTGAGGCTGATAGAAAATAAATCTCTCTCAACATTAAATGTACAGCCTGTCAGTAGCCTTCTTTGAAAAATGAACAGAAATGCCGCCTACATCTCTAGGATCTTCAACTTCCTCCTGAGATTTCCATAGTCCTTGGTGATAAGCTGTTCGCATTATTATTCGTCTCGAACAAGTATGAGCAGAAATGGATTATAATCAGTAAGCCTGATATGACTTGAAAATTCTTTTACTTCATCCCTGAACCTTGCTCCTAGTGAATGAATGTACCATTTCTTTGCATTACTTAAAATAGGATGCTTTTCTGGATTTGTGTAGCAGCTAAACATTAAGATTATATATGTGGTAATATTCAGTACGTCAAAAGAGGAAAATGTTAAACAGTAATACTGACAGTATTAGTATGGAACCAGGGTTTTACTTGGCTAACAATAGCCATTAAAATTAATCCTTCATTTTTCCATGTCAAATAGAAATAGTAATATGGTTGTTTAGTTATACTGTTAAATGATGATGATGATGATGGTGATGATGATGATGATGATGATGGAAGGGACCTCGGAGGTCATCTCATCCAACCCCCTGCTCAGGCAGCAAATCCTATAGCATTTCAGACAAACGGCTGTCCATTTAAAAACTTCCAGTGTTGGGGCATTCACAGCTTCTGGAGGCAGATTGTTCCACTGATTAATTGTTCTAAATTAGGGGTATCAAACTCGCCACGTCACATGACATGTCGTGACGTATTGCAACTTTTCCCCCATTGCTGGAGCTGGGGTAAGCATGGTTTTGGCATGACGCATCCGGCCCGCGGGCCGGCAGTTTGACACCCCTGTTCTAAACTCTCAGGAAATTTCCCCTTAGTTCTAGGTTGCTTCTCTCTTTGGTTAGTTTCCATCCATTGCTTCTTGTCCTGCCTTCAGATACTTTGGAGAATAGCTTGACTCCTTCTTTGTGGCAACCCCTGAGATATTGAAACACTGCTGTCATGTCCCCCTTCATCCTTCTCTTCATTAAACTAGACATACCCAATACCAGCAACTGTTCCTTATATGTTTTAGCCTCCAGTCCCCTTATCATCTTTCTTACTCTTCTCTGTACTCTTTCTAGAGTCTCACATCTTTTTTACATCATGGTGACCAAAACTGAATGCAGTATTCCAAGTGTGGCCTTACCAAGGCATTGTAAAGTAGTATTAACACTTCACATGATCTTGATTCTATCCCTCTGTTAATGCAGCCTAGCACGGTGTAGGCTTTTTTGGCAGCTGCAGCACACTGCTGGCTCATATTTAAGTGATAATATGTGATGATAATCATTAGACTAGCTTCTAATCATGCTATCCTTAAGGTCCTCAAAATAAGTACTATACTTTTAAGATCCTTTCCAAATGGGCAAACAAATTTGAGATGTCAAGCATGGTAACACTTCAATCACTTTGATTGATTGATTGATATATTCAAATGCACAAGTTACATTCAAACAAATAAAGGTAAAATGGATTAGATCAATACTAGTTTAGTCCAAGGCAAATAAGTGAGGTAAAAAGCTTTACATTTTATATTTATCTTAGAGAATGCTGCAGGTAAAGATTTATAAATTCTTAGTCACAGGACTGTGGCAATGACTAATTGCTTCTGGACTGAAAATCAAATATCAGCTTGTTGCCTCAACAGAAGCAGCAGTATGGCAACTGCAAATGTTCATAAAATTGACCATAATGTATCACAAGCTAATATTTTACAATTTATGTATCCATATTGATTAGGATATCAGCAGCAAAGCTGAAAAACAGGCAATTGAAGATCAGCAGGTTAAGGCAGACCAGCCTCCAGAAAATGTGGGTATTTTAATTCTATTATTTAAATGAAAAAAGAAGTGATTTTATTTATTAGTCATTGTTCAGTTTAATTTTACATATTGACAATTAAAAGAGACACATAAAATAGCCCAAAACATGAGTGTTTCTTACAGCTTTTCATTAGGAGTTTACCTTTAAATAATTCTTCATACATTCATGTAGAGAGAGATATGAAATTGATGTTCCAAAAGTAGACAGATAACTAGAATTGTTCATTCTCCATTCCTGATTCATGTAAATATTACTTGCACAATGGTTTAACTTTTTGTTTAGAATTTCATAGGAGGTTAAACATTCAAATACTTATTTTATTTTTTCTTTTGCCTCTCCCAGCTTCAAAACCAGTTAAAGCAAACAAAGTCTTCCACAGTGAACCCCATCCCCATCAATTTACATGAAATTTCTTTGGCCCCTGAATCATCTTATCCTCCAGAGACAGAATTCAGCAACCGAAGTATGAACCTGTTATTTCCATCTGAAGAAGTATTTTGTGTTAATCCTCAGAATTTAGGGTGGTAATGCTGCTTTTTATTTTTTTAAAAAAATATAGTTTAACTGAGGTAAATGTCTAAAGGCATTTAAGTATTGTTTAAAGTATCACTTCAATTATTGCAACACTGAGCATGTCCTTTTTATTTTCATAGAAATGCAAGCTTTTTTAAAAAATGAAGTTTCCTTTAATGTCTTCTTCTACTTTGCGTTTAATTAAAATTGTCGCCTCAACATGTGGCATGTGTTTTTATACTTTTGGATTTTAAAATAAAAATGGATGGAGAGCATTAAGAACTGAAAAACTGAGTTCTTCGTGTATGCCTTACGTAAACAAATTAATATGGAAAGGGGAGAAAAATCCCTGTTAGTAACAAAACATAAAATCCCAAATGGATTTTAAATAGCAAATGCTTATTCTGCATTTAGTGGCATAGTGATAATAGGACCTATTGCCTAGACAATAAATCAAGAAGCTGTATTGCAAGGGAACAATCTCTGCTCTCTTTTTTTGGAAACAACCATTTCAACACAATATTATTTAAAAAAATGCCCCTGTTGTACTTCAACTATCTTCCTTCCTTCCTTCCTTCCTTCCTTCCTTCCTTACTTACTTACTTACTTCCTTACTTACTTGAGCAAACTTAAGTTTTTACAAGAGTCATGTTTCTTTAATCAGATCCATTAAGACATTCTAACTAACATATTCTTCTGCAATGTGTTTACACAATTCTTCCAATTGTATGGAGTAATTCTTTTTATTTTTTGCTGCAGACAACTTTCCACCTCCTCCAGTAGATCCAGCAATGTGCCCAATCATTCCTGGCCAAGAAATGACTATTGAAATATCCAAAGGACGATCAGGTCTGGGACTCAGCATTGTAGGAGGAAAGGACACACCGCTTGTAAGTCATTTGTTCTGAATGGAGAGAGAGTATGTGTATATAACTGACAGTTTTTACAAATGGCAAATCCTCTCACTTGTGGGATAATAAATTAAAGAAAATAGAAATGTGATCTGAGGACATTAAATAGAGAAACAATAATGGCCTTCCTGGAATAGAGAGATTGTAGAGTTAAAATGCACTAATGCTTTTTTGTTAAGAGGGTGGATAAGCGTCAGCTCTTCAAGGTTATCCAGATCAGAAAACAGACTCCAAAAGACAACTAAAAGTCAGTTTTATTGAGATTATATTGACAGTACTTTGCAAGTCTGAGTGTGTTTTACCTCTCATCCCTCTTATACTGTACTGAGTCATGGAGGACCCAGCCTGATCTCTTTCTAACATTACCTCTTTTCCCAAGTCTTAAGGAACGCTTCTGCCATTTTATTTTCTAATGGTTTCTGAATATTTTCCTCAAAGCGATCTCCATGATGCTCTACAATCCTTAATTATATCCAACTTTCTTAGGCTGATAGAAGAAGAAGCTTTTGGAAGTTAAGGGAATTCTTCTCTACAGATTAGTCCTTGAATGTCCCATGAAATGTTCCTGTTTTATCTTATGGAAGACCTGGGATTGACATATCACCTGCCCTGTTGAGATTTAGATACAACATTGTTATCTGTTTGACATCATAGTCTGTAATGAAGACTGACCTCTTTCTGTTCTAAGTAAGCATTGTTGTACTTCTAATGAAGGCAACAACTGGCAATATTTTGCCTACTTCTTAAATAGGTTCTTAAACCATTCCCCCTCTCTAACTTAATTAGGGCCATAGATTTTATGGAGAAATTCTAAAGCCAGAATTGTCTTCCATTCAATCATCCTGCCTCAAAGAGGACTTAGTTTCACCTTTTAAGGGAGATATCCCATGAGATAGAGCACTGAACTAGGCTTCAGCTGAACAGGTAAGAGGCTGACCAGTCAAGAGGACTTAAGTGACTATATTTGCGATGAAGGGAAAAGGATAATTTTGCCAACTACGGCTGTTGTAGCAAATAATTACATCACTTTATATATTTTTAATTGTTTTAATTTGAATCTGCAGGTTTTTAGCATGTTAATTGTTCATTTTTAACGATTCATTCTAGTATACTTCTTCGAAAATCATCTAGGATAACTCCAAATGATATACAAATATCTTTGTATAAATGCACGGTGAGTTTAACCTTTGTAGCCACCCAAGATTCTCTCTGAATTTGACTTAATTTATAAAGTTAATAGCTGTACAGATCACAAATGTAAATACATAGAGCCACTATTTAAAATGTTGCTTAATTTTGGTGGCAATTTGTTCATCTAATGTGCTTTAACCTCACCTGTAATTCCAAGAGAAGAGGTTTTGAAATATCAATCTTCTTGGTGCATAAGAAAAATTTTCTGTGACCTTTAGAGGACATGCAAACTCTTTCAGCCACTTATAGTTTAATGGTCTTGAAAATTGAAGAGCATACAGTCAATCAATCAATCCCTTCCTGTTTTGACACAATCCCAATTTAGTATTTTTTTTCTACTTGGAATCCAACACGTGGATCTTGTTTCTGGTCTCTTTACTCTGAAAATAATGATTTCTGACAGGTTATTTACAGTAAAGAAGACTTGTTTTTTTAAACTGTGTTTTATATTCTGCTCTTTGTCCAGGAGCTATCAATACAGTATAATCATTACCAGAGTTGCTTTATTAGTGAAATGGGTGGCACAGAAATGAAAAACATAGATAGATAGATAGATAGATAGATAGATAGATAGATAGATAGATAGATAGATAGATGATAGATAGATTTTTTTAAAAAAAAAATTGCAAGATATCAATAGGCCTAAGAAGTAGGTTACCTGAATTTTGCAACTTAAGCATAATTTTCTTATTCTAATTTCTGCTTACTTAGCATGTTTTGGGAGTGGGGGCAGTGGGGTTAATAAAGCTACCTCATCAAAGCAAAGTAGTTATTTGCTTTACCTTTTTGTCAAGTTTCTTTCTTTTCTGTTTTATTAAAACACAACTCAACCATTTGCTACAGCACATGATTGCCAGAAATATGTTTTAAAAATATTTAAATCATTAAAATTTAAATTAATTTAATTATATCAAAATAAACCAGGAAACTTTTTATAAGAGTACATTGAAGAAATGCAAATGAATATTGCTATTAAAATGGTAGGTTTCAAGGCTTAAAATCTGAAAGGCTATGACTATAAAGGCACTAGTATGCAACCTGCAATAGTGGGACCAGATGTAGCTACAAGGTTCAACTAAGCATAAGGCTAATATTAGTGGTTTCCTTGAAACCATTTGATAGTTTGGTATGAAAAATTACATTAAAATGCATATGGATATGCTTTCTTTCAAATTTTAAAAAATGAATATATATATATATATATATATATATATATATATATATATATATATATATATATATATTATATATATCTTTGGTTATTTAGGTTTATATATACATACATACATACATACATACATACACACAGCTACATCACATTGCCTATTTTGTTGCAATGGTACTTGGCTATGCATTTGAGTTGTTAATGCTGTTTGTACCTAATGACAATCGCACATGGATCTGTTCTCCCTCCAAGAATGCAAACTTTCACATCCATATATAAATTTTGCCTACCTTTTGATTATTATTGAAACCAAACTGCATGGGCTGATCATTTTCCTGGAGCAGAATTAGCACACTGTGAACAGCTCCTCGATTCAGCTTATTAGTTGCAGTTCAGCAAACCCACAATACCACATCTTGGGTTTCCTATGTCTCTTCTAAGTGGGCTCTGGATATAAATATGTCATTGCAACATAGTGTTTCTCTAGGACCATTGAGAAAAATTATGATGATGTAATCAATTAGGTATACTTTCTGCAACAATCTCATTCAGGGTTATCTGCAGAGTGCAGACCCACATGAAAATGAGCAGAGCTTCTATCAAAAAGAATAGAATAGAGCTGGAAGGAACCTTGGAGGTCTTCCAGTCCAGCTCCCTGCTCAGGCAGGAGGACCTATACCATCTCAGACAAGTGACTGTCTAGCCTCTTCTTAAAAATCTCCAGTGATGGAGCGCCCACAATTTCTGAAGGCAAGCTGTTCCGCTGGTTAATTGTCCTCACTGTTAGGAACTTTCTCCTTAATTCCAGGTTGCTTCTTTCTTTGATTAGTTTTCAACCATTGTTTCTTGTCCTGCCTTCTGGTGCTTTGGAGAATAATTTGACCCCCTCTTCTTTGTGGCAGCTCTTCAAATACAGGAATACTGTTACTATGTCATCCCTATTTCTTCTTTTCTTAAGACTAGCCAAACCCAAGTTCTGCAGCCATTCTTTATTTGTTTTAGTCTTCAGGCCTTTGATCATTTTAGT
The DNA here is from genome assembly GCF_964194415.1 of Vipera berus. NCBI lineage: Eukaryota > Metazoa > Chordata > Lepidosauria > Squamata > Viperidae > Vipera > Vipera berus. Next base: position 68,718,960 of record NC_138204.1, read on the forward strand.
TGCTCTTCTCTGAACTTTTTCCAAAGTCTCAACATCCTTTTTATAGTATGATGACCAAAATTGGTTGAAGTATTCAGGTGTGGTCTTACTAGGGTTTTATAAAGCAGTGCTAATACTTCACATCATCTTAATTCTATGCCTCTGTTTAAACAACCCAGGATTGTATTAGCTATTTTGGCTGCTGCTACACATTCTTGGCTCATATTCAAGTAATCATCCACTAGGACTCCAAGGTCCCTCTCACAGTTACTGTTTTTGAGTCAGGTCTTCCCTAATCTGTACTTACACCTTTGGTTTTTCCTGGCTAAATGTAAAACTTTGCTTTTCTCCACATTAAAGTTCATTTTGTTGGATAGGGCCCATTGTTCAAGTTTGTCAAGATCTTTTTGGATTTGAGCTTGTCTTCTGGGGTGTTGGCTATTCCTACCAGTTTAGTGGCATTTGCAAATTTGATGAGTTCCCCTTCTATTCCCATATCTAAGTCATTTGTGAAGATATTGAGGATTACTGGGCCTAAGACAGAGCCTTGTGATACTGTCACACTGTCATTACTACCATCTTGACTTTTTTTTTTACCCTGAAAAGTTTCTTGAGTACAGGTTCCCCACAGAGCTGTGTCTTGAGTCCATCACTGTTCACCTTGATGACCCATGACTGTGCCAGATCTGCTACAAATCATATTGTGAAGTATGTGGATAACAGACAGTGGTGTGTCTTATCCAGGACGACAGTGAAGATGCTTATAGGGAAGAGGTGAAGTCTCTGGTGGACTGATGCAATAAAAATAACCTGGTTCTGAATGTTAATGAAACAAAGGAGATCATTGTAGATTTTAGAAAGAGCCAGCATAGCCATATTCCACTCTGTATCAAGCTGCAGCTGTGGAGATGGTCAATGGTATTAAGTACCTAGGGGTGCAGATAAGCCACAATCTGACTTGATCTCTCCACACATCATCCTTAGTGAAGTGTGCAAACCAGCATCTGCATTTCCTGCATCAGATGAGGAGAGCACATCTTTCTCCTTCTGTCCTGGCCACTTTTTACAGAAGTACGATTGAGACCGTCTTAACAAACTGCATTACGGTTTGGTTTGGTGGTAGCAGTGCCTCAGATAGAAAGTCCATACAGAGAGTGGTAAGGACAATTGCGAAGATTATAGGAAGCCCATTTCCTGGTATTCAGGATGCTGCTTATAAGCGCTATGCGCTTAGAGCTCAAAGCACTGTTAGACCCCACACACCCACTTCACGGTCTGTTTCTGTTGCTCCCTTCTAGGGGGAAGTTTCGAAGTATTTCTAGTAGGATATCAGATTCTGTAACAGCTTTGTTCCCTAAGCCATCCGTCCGGTAAACTCGCAAGATTCGTTTTTCTCGCCATGTATATGTATACATCCGCGCTAGACTATGTTGTTTCTCTGGCCCACATTTGTTAAGTGAATCACTGCAGTTGTTAAATTAGTAACATGGTTGTTAAATGAATCTGGCTTCCCCATTGACTTTGCTTGTCAGAAGATCTCAAAAATGGTCACATGACCCCAGGACACCGCAACCGTCATAAATACGAACCAGTTGTCAAGCTTCCAAATATAAATCACGTGACCATGGGGATGCTGCAATGGTCATAAGTGTGGAAAGTGGCCATAAGTCACTTTTTTCTCTGTCATTGTAACTTCGAATGGTTACTAAATGAACTGCTGTAAGTCAAGGACTTACAGTTATGATTTGTGCAACATTAAATCTACATATCTTACTTTTAGACTGTACTGTAGTTCTTGTCTAAGCTAAGACACACAGATCTTTGATATCTTGTTTATTTGAGACGCAATCTGAAAAACCGACTGCTGTACTACTAAAAAAAACCCCAACCCATTCTCTAATTTTCTGCCTATGCTGGTTGAATTTTTCATTTCCCCCCCCTCTAAAGCGATATCGCTCTGTTAGCATGTGTAAACCATATTTTTGTATCAGTAATTGTAATTTAATTATGCAGCTTCCTGTAAACAGATTGATTCCTAAATCGGCAGTTTGCGGTTCTGTGGTGTTCTGTAAATAAATGGCCACTAATGTCCCTCAAAACCCAAACAGAGCAATTAGAAATGTGATACGGCAGTGTAACATTTTGCAACAGCATCATAGTTGTAAATACTGATAGCTGCATGGTTTAAAAGAAAAAGCGAAGCTTCGAAACAATCCTTTGATCAAAAGCACTGCTTTAGGGCAAAGCTGTTGTTACTTTCCTCCTTGTCTTTTTCATTTCGTGTCACCTTGCTCTGGGTGACGTAGCGCTCCTTCAGGAAAGATGTTTTTTAAATTGAACACATTCTCCTGAACTCCCACTAACTGTTCTGTCTACGATCACTGGCTTTATATCAAAAATAAATTCCAAATGTTATTCTTGAAAGACAGAATGGGTAAGATTCCCTCATCAACATTGGGATTAACTTTTTAGAAGCATCTTTGAGATTTATTTCTGGTTCCCTTTTCTGTGGTCACGCATGTTGGGTCTTTGCAGTAATGCTTTCAAAGAACTTTAGATATTTAATTTTACTATAAATGCAAGTTTGCAAAAAAAAAGCTATATATCAATTGTGGAAGTGGAAGTAACCGAAATTGAAGAGAAAAAGGTGGAAAGTTTTGCTACTAGTCATACACTGATAGTTCACTTATGTTCCAAGGGAACAACAAACTGTTTTGTAAATGTTTGTTTCAGAAGAAACAACAAACCGTTTTGTAAATGTTTGTTCTTAGTGTTCCTTTTATGTATCGAAAGATTTAAATTTTCAGTTCCCTTTTTAAGAAATATGTGTACTTTTCTCCTATATCTCTGAAGGATATGAGTGGTTTAGAAAAAGAAAGAAAGAAAGAAAGAGAAAGAAAGAAAGAAAGAAAGAAAGAAAGAAAGAAAGAAAGAAAGAAAGAAAGAGAAAGAAAGAAAGAAAGAAAGAAAGAAAGAAAGAAAGAAAGAAAGAAAGAAAGAAAGAAAGAAAGAAAGAAAGAAAGAAAGACTTGGCAGATAGTGCTTTGTTCAGATCGTTTAACAAGCTTAGAAAGTAAATACACCAAATGTAATTTTAATCATATTTCCTAAAGAAACTCAATGGACTTACAGACTGTTGTCTTGTGCTAATGTGCTAGCCTTGCCAAAGATTGTTTCCAGATAAAATTAAGATTCTTTTTTTTGAGAGAGAGATATAATGATACTTTAATAATGGGGAAATGGAGGCAGATTACTGCTTTCTGAAGACAAGATTCTGATGTCTTTGGAAGGGTAAAAGGACATCTGTTTATATATATGAGAATAATTGCTAATTTTGACTGGACTATGTACCTGATTGTTGAAGGAAAAGTCTTCATCATGGTTCAGTCCAAGCCGGGGATAAACAACATGGCGACTGCTTTAAGAAGAAGGTTATAGTTTATTGAAGAGGAAAACCAGACAGAAAGATGCTTCTAGCAGAAAAAGGACTGAGCACATATAGGGAGTGGGTTTTTATACCCTCTGGAGCCTTTTGTTTGGAGTTATTTCCTGTTTCAGGCTTTGTATTTCCTGTGTCATGTATTCTGACCTGAGTCTGGGTGTGCCTTTCTGGTATTCTTGATGGTGGTAGGTCAATCCTATTATGTCCAAAGGTCATATCCTGCTTCCCTGGGGCTGGGGTATATAGATTTTAGGTGTCTTTTTCTTCTTAATCTCCCAGCTGGGGGCCTGCAACCATCCTGGATTTACATCTGCATTTGTACAGAATTGGTTTCTGCTTGGGGAAGGGAGACCTGGGGCTACTAAGAACACTGAGCATTCTTTCCTGCCTCTTCAAGATCCTTTGAGGAAATATATTTCCTTCTCTTGGCTGGGGCTTGGGGTTGACTTCCCACGTGATAGTAAAATATTTCTAAAAGAGATTATCCAATTTTATTTTGAATTGTCTGAACCGGGTCTTAAAAGGAGGAACAACTCACTTAACAAACTGCTTTGCTTATCAACATAAATTTTGGGCTCATTTCTGTTTGTAAGTCAAGGACTACTTGTATACCTGTCCCAGACCTTTGAATGCCTTCTCAGAGTGCCCCAAATAAGTGAATCATGGCTACAAGGAGGCCCTTCTCAGATGTAGAGGCCGCCTTTGCTGCCCCCCCAACAACACCCATTGAATCAGGCCCAGATGTCCCACTCTCCCAAACCTTTTTGGTAGTTTTGTATTAATTGGATTCTACATGCCCATTCAGCACCGAATGAAAAAAAATTAAAGAATGAGACGGGGACAGTGATTGTTTTCATTGTTCTTTTATTTTTAAATACATTTTTTTTACTATAAAACTATATAGTAGTTTTATATGGAGCTGTCCTTCTGAACACAAGGACCCAAGCTTAGAAAGTATTGTTTTACTTATTACAAGAATCGCTTTCTGATTTTTATATGCTTATTCTTTGTGTCCCTGATATTGTTCTCTGAAATGTTGTCTTCTGCCCAATTTGAAATGTTTATTCTGCATCCTACATGGCTCATTGTTAAAAGCGATAACCCATGAAGGCATCTGCATATTCTTTCAAAGGAAGTAACGTAGTTCATGAAGAGATAAAAGCAGCCTCTGCATCCTTCCTGCTTGTTGCCTCTTCTCCTTTCAGTAAATATGTATATCGTTGTCCCTAGAACAACATTTTTGCAGAAGCTGTTAAACTTTGGGATTTTGGGGGGGGATATTGAATTGCAGCAATGTAGTGTAAGAAAAGAGTCATATTAAATTATCCCATGAAGTCCTTCAAACTTTTGATTCTTCATTAAATCTGTCGATTTAGATATCCCCAAGATTAAATGAATCACCTTCTCATATTAACATTGGTAGAAGTCTAATACGAATTACTCTCAGATGAAAAAAAAACCACAGATGTAGCCAAAATTTGTCTTTCTAAATCTAACTTTCTAAAAGCTAGGAGGCAGGAGACCACTTGGGTCATCCAGGACTCAAGCTAGAGAATGGAAGCCATAATGAAAAGGCAAGGTTTGATGGTTCTTCCCAGATGGCAATCCCAGAACCAAAGTGACCCCGCATTATCCCAATGTCATCAGATAATTATCTCAAATGTTACAAGGAGAAAATGGTCTCATATAGCCCCAGGACTGAAATATGAAGGGCTTTAAAGATGATAGCTAGCACTTTGCATCATATTCCTCCATAGGCTTCTTACCAGTAAACACTCACAAGTATAATCAATGTCATTTCCATTGATATCCAGGCTAGAATCTAAATTGAACTGGATCCAGATCAACACCACCACTTTCTCATTAATCTTTTCCCTAGTAGGTGGGAAACTGGTCAATAGTTCTGCAGAATATCCAGGTCAAGGGATCATTCTTGTGCCTTTTTATGAATCTGTTTCAATTTGTCTGAATTCTTAAATGGTGATACAGGTACTCAAGTTTCAGTCTGACCAGTGGGGAATATAATGGAACTATTAACTTATTGTGATTTGGACACTATATTCTATTGATGCAGCCTAAACTTGCATACAGTATTAAAGCAGATCTTAAACATTAACACAATATCTATTAATATGTAATATAAAGTAAAGGTAAAGGTTCCCCCGCACATGCGTGCCAGTCGTTTCTGACTCTAGGGGCCGGTGCTCATCTCCATTTCAAAGCCGAAGAGCCAGCGCTTGTCCGAGGATGTCTCCGTGGTCATGTGGCCGGCATGACTAGACGCCAAAGGTGCACGGAATGCTCTTACCTTCCCACCGTAGTGGTCCCTATTTTTCTACTTGCATTTTTACGTGCTTTCGAACTGCTAGGTTGGCAGAAGCTGGGACGAGTAACAGGCGCTCACTCTATTACGCGGCACTAGGGATTCGACCCGCCAAACTGCCGACCTTCTGATCGACAGGCTCAGCATCCTAACCCACTGAGCCACCGCATCCCTTTTAATATGTAATATATTTATGTGTAATAAGAAATTTGACATGTAATTACCTCCTTCCCTCCCTATCTGTCTGCTTATCAATCATTCTATGTTCTGAACTACCAGTTTTTAAACTGTAAGTATTGATATAAAGCTTGTATATTTCTCTAGGATGCCATAGTCATACATGAAGTTTATGAAGAAGGGGCAGCTGCTAGAGATGGTCGACTTTGGGCTGGTGATCAAATTCTGGAAGTGAGTTTCAAGTTTACTTTTTTGAATATTTCTCTTGTCTTCGGGCTAACTGTATGGATGTGTTGAAATGCTTATGACTGAGAATTTGCTCCAACTGGGCAGTGCATAAATTCAAAATCTAGTATTAATTGTTTGAGTCCCACAAATATTTCTTATCATATATTATATAATTTATAAATATTCTTAGGAGGTGTGTGACTTCAAATTAGTCTTCACTCCTAGCAACTACAAGGAAAAGTCCATTAAGTTTTCTTGACAATATTTTCCAGAAGTTATTTACCATTGCTTTTTTCCCCAGAGCTAAGAGAAAGTGACAGGCCTAAAGGCATCCAGCCAGCTTTGTGTCCAAGAAAGGGCCATAACTAATTTTCTCCTGCTTTTCAGCTCGGTTTCATTAATTACTACGCCAAAATAACTTTCTCCTATGTACTACTGTTTCCATTTTGAAGGCAATGTCTTGCAAGATGATTAGATTAATCTAGTAATGTAATGTAGAAGTTGAGGGAGGTCTTAAAAATATCCTTACATATGAAAACTGCTTTGTCAGAGATGAATAAAGCATAATAGCAGATCTGTTCAAGAAATTACATTAGGGTACATGTTTCAAGTTGCAGTAGTTGTAGTTAAAACCAAGAGATATTTTTATTTGGCCATGATGATAATGAAAACAGTGTTCTGGCTCCATTTGCAATTTAATATTAATATTTGTTTTAAGACCAATTTAAAGCTTTGCTGTGGTATGGTGTGCCATCTATTGGAATATATGAAAGTATTATTTTGCTTTCAAAGGATAAAATTGTGAATTTTTTTTAAAAAATAGAGAAAAACAGGTAGATTTTTATTATGCATACAAAACAGCAGGGTCAGAAAGCAATACTGTACTATGTCTATTTACCCATGGATAAACCTTACTGAAATTAGTAGACTTTACGGTAGAATTTCAGTATTATTCCTTCAGAAAAGAATACAGAACTTGCCTTTTCTATCATCATGCTTTGCACTAAGGATTTTGGAAATCTACATTTTCAAATAATTTTATCAGACATTAAGAATGGATACATTCTTATTCAATTGTTTAAGAAGCATGATTTATTTTAGTGAATTATAGAAAACAATATTATGCATAAGTGCTGGCTCAATCACAGTACTCAGCCACAGTACAATCTTAAAAAAAACCAAAACCTGATGAGAGCTTCTAGTTTCTGAACTATGATTTAACTATAATTAGTATATTAGTTTAA